>NC_140591.1:1681216536-1681816536 GCF_964204655.1 Triturus cristatus
TTCAGTGTGTGAGTGTATGTTGAAGAATAAAGTAAGGTTTAACCGCAGCTCCTATGTGGCGAATCTACTCTGAGTGCCCCAGGGCGGTGGAGATGCTACAAATGCAACTCACTATTCAACTTGGAAATTAAACAACTTAAGTGTTCCCATTCGCCTCATTTTTACTGCTCATGTTTTCTGGCAATAGATGACTAGTGTCCCTTGGGAGTCAACAGATAGTTTATTCATTGGCTTAACACTAAGTTAGCTAAACTTGCTTCCTGTCAAATGTTTGTCTCTCGCATCATCAGCTGATGAGTTAGCCTTTGGTGGAGAATTGCCTGCATTTGATTGGCCTATACTGTCTTGATTGATAAATTGGTCCCTAGCTAATGAATCCTTAGCAGAATCCTTAGTCGATTGTTCTGTCTTATGCCCAGTATCAATGAATTCTTCACGCCACAGATGTCGGTCAGTGTTGGTGTTGAGGGTGCCTCAGGGGCTGCATTTTGTGTTTTTGGTAAATTGGCCTCAGATAATTTAAATATTCTGTGATCCTGGAATTTATTCTGCCACTGTATTTCTTTTATTACGTTTTTGGGAGGTTTCTTGTTCTTTGTTGTCATTTTAACTTCTTCTTGCTCTGACTCAGCTTCTTTAGTTTGCTTTACCTCCAACAAATTCAATTTCAGCATCCTCCATCTTACACACTTGGGGCTTGGGAACTATAGTCGGCAAGCAACTTGACTCAATGCTGGAAGGGATGTCGTCTTTCACACGTGCAAGTCTTTTTTTGTCATAGTTCACTGTTTGTATTATTTCAGGCAGAGTAGCCAACTTAGCAATATCTGTAGCACAGTAACAGGTCTCCCCAATCCTTTTATTTTCATTTTGCACTTTGTATATTAAAGGGTTAAAGTTATTCAATTTAGAGTCTAGAGCAACAGTGTAAGTAGCAAATGTCTGAAGCACCTCAATTTGAGTTTCCATCTCATCTGAGTGAATCCTGACTGCCTGATCAACAGAAGACTATGCTGCAACCAGTATTGACCACCACAATGGTGGTGACTCAACCTCACGCTTCTAAGAAGTATTACATTCTGTTGTTTTTGCTCGTGGAGATATACCGGCATTGATATCAGTAAAAGCACTAATGGCTGATCTCGTGTCTGTATTGTAGTGTCTTGTGAATATATACAACGGGACCCTTCTGGTCCCTGATACACTGCGTAGTAGAATGACGTCATAGTTTGGGTTTGTCTAAAGTTTATGATGTAATGCATGTAGTTAGTTAACGGTTGCACTCTGAAGAATAAAGACGTACACTACAGAGCTCTTTGCATGGCGTGGTCACTTGCATGTTACTGGGCTGGGGAGGAAGCTACATGTTCCTCTGACAATGTTTATATCTTTGACCACGCACGTCTCAGCCTGGAGGGGATCCTTTTGCAAACCTCTCTCATTATCTTCTTTCTCACCATTGCTCTTGCAAGATAATCCACTGTAAGCATTATTACGAGAGAAGTTGTTATAAACATAGTTGGAGGAATTATGCAGACTATTCTCTAAAGGGAAGCAAAGGTCTGGGGAGGCTGAATGCACACTGTTTACATCATGGATCAAACGGTTGGCTTCTCACCATTTGGTACTTTCATAGCACTATAATGTCACAAAATCAATGGGCCCTTTTAAATAGTGGTGACCGGTGATAAAAGGGGGCAAGGTCTTGAATTCATGGTCCATTTATAAGAATCTGTTTGGTCCACGTACAGCTCCATTATATGCCTTCGATCTCTAACCTCACTTTCAAGACTTCGTCAACTTGGGAGGGTTCAGAGAATTTTTCAAGGTCTGCATTATATGTGTGCAGTACATTCTCTACATGCATTGCCTGGTCAATGATATTGGTATTGGTTTTCAACCCTGCTTTGCTCCAGTTTAACTCATTTAAGTCCACTGAGCCTCCTTTTCTCAGAATGTTTTCATTGAGAAGTCTTTTCCAGTGCACATCGCCTTGTTCTTTGTTTTTACCTGGCACATTCGTGAGAGGGCTCTGAGTTTTAATAGATTGTGACATATTTTGGTTGTTGGGTGACTAGGGTGTTAGCCCAAGTCAAGCAACAGCCACACTCCCTTGCAGGGTGGACCACAAAAGTCACTAAATTGACCTGTGCTTTACCTCGGGTAGCATGGCACAAAGCGCAGTCAGGCTTAACTGAGGCTATGTGTAAAGTATTTATGCAGCAAACAAACAGTAATAAAGTGAAAACACAAGGCAAGAAAAATCCTATACCAATTTAGAAAAATAGGGTAAATTTTACTAAATTATTCGACATCAAAAAGACAAAACTCCAATCAGTCAAACCGGATTTATAAATATTTTAAGTATTTAGTAAAAACTAGCACCTAAAAGATCAAAGCACCAACTGCAGACATCTAGGCTACTGAGACTGGATCAAAGTTGAACGCGTTGGAGCGAGCGTCTGATACAAGAAGTGGATTGGGCCAAGTCGGTACTTACCTTCAGACATAGAAGAAATTTGGAAGTTAAAGTCCTGAGAAGATAAAGTTCAGTGGGCATGGATGCAGGAGGGAGCGTGGTCATTGAGGGGCCACTGGGTGAAGTCGCAAAAAGATTTCTACATTCACCCTTAGTCTCTTTTTGGAAAGTCAAAAACCGTGAGTGGGCTGAGACAGGAGTCGATGGTCAACACGAGTTCCAGGTGGTCGGATTCCCCTTTGGCGAGGGGTTCTGAACAGGATTTTCTGCTGCGGAGTAGAATGTAGCAAGAGCTGCCACGAAGTCATGATGATGGGCGATGCACCTTGGGTGGACAGTTGAGCTGACTGGTCTCGGTCTTCTCTCTGTACTCAGAGCAGTTTTAGCTAAAAACAGTTGAAGTCACAAGTTTTGAATGTTGGCTATCTAGGCACCTATAGCACCACAACCACCAAGGGTCCAAGACTGGAAGGGCACCATAAAGGATGTTATTTATCATTCAGGCTGGGTCCGGGAGCGGGTTCAAGTTGTTGGGAGCCTGTTATATCCCTGTGGCTCTGAGCAGGAGGCCAGCAAATGAATCCTCTCACTCTGGTAGTACTGAGTTCAGGTGAAGAAGCAGGGCTCAAGCAGCAAGGCAGACTTCTCATGGTTCAAAGCAGGCTCCAGGTACAAAGCTGTGCTTCCAGGTGCAGCAAAGCAGGTTTGTGGAGTACACAGCAGGCCACAGCAGCAGGCAGTCCTCTGAGAGTCCTTCCGCTGGTCTAGAAAGTGAACTGAGAGCAGTTCTGAGGGCCCTGTTTTTATAGTAGGTGCCTTCTTTGAAGTACCACAAGTTTCTAGAGGTTTCTATTTGTAGTGCTTTGAATTTCCTGACTCCCCTGCCCTGACTCCAAGCTGGCTGCAGAGACAATACAGTGGTGATAAGCCCTGTGTGCAACGGCAGTCCACATCCAATAAAGTTGCGAGTGGGGCTGTGCCCAGCTCTGCCCTCCCCATCCTGCTGGCAGACGGTCCATTCAGGTGCACCTAAACCCTCCATTGTGTGACTGTCAGGGGGGAATTCACAAGGTCCAACTGCCAACTACATCCAGTCTTGTGGCATAATACAGGCTGCAAGCACCAAATTGCAAGGGCCAGGAAAATGCCAGCTTTCTGAATGTGGGATTTTTAAAATTGTAATTTTAAATCTGACTTTACCATTAAAGAGGATTTTTAATTACAGATTCATGGATGCCAAACATAATATGCTTGTTCGTTCCCAATCAAAAGTTAACACTTATTTCATGTAATAAGGCAACCCAATGTTATCCCATGGGACAGATAGAACTCAAAGTCATGAAAAACAAATGTAGGAATTTTTCAATACCAGAGCATGTAAAACTTTAAAAGTGCATGTCTAACCTTTTAATTTCAAGGCATCCTGCCCTATGGGCTATCCAGAGCCTACATTAGAGATATAGAACATTAAAGGGGAGTTTAAGGCTGGGCAAGGGGGTTATATTGTGAAGTCAAATTGGCAGTTTAAAACTATATTCATGGGACAGGTTTTAATGGGCTAATTAAGTGGATAGTACATTGGCTCACTAGTAGCATTTAATTTACAGGCTCTGATTATATAGTATACCACTGTGCAAGGGACTTATAAGTATATTAAATGTTACGATCATGTGTAAACCAAGTTTTCTATCTCTAAGAGAGTGCGCGCAAGATCTTTAACACTGGTTAGCAGTGGTAAAGTGCACAGTCTTAAGGCCAAGAAAAACACATTTCAGCAAAAGTGGAGGGAAACAGGCAAAACATTTGGAGGAGACCACTTTTAGGGTGACAGGTCTAACGAAGATGGTTTAAAGTAGTGTGGTATACCCTTTGTCTGCTGGAATCCTCTGTCTGAAGTAGGTAGACTTGTGTCTTCAGAGGTTGTAACACTATCAGTCCTTGTGTTCTCATTGGCCATACGTCTCTCTCTTGGATGCTTTATAGCTTTTAACCCCTTCAGTGCCCGCCCCTTTCCCCGCCCTGTGCCGGCCGTTGCATTAGCGGGCGGGGTCTATGACGAGCTGGACTCGTCATGGGCACAGCGCAACCGCGGCCCATGACGAGTCCAGCTCGTCATGGGCACTGAAGGGGTTAATCTGCATGGTCTTCTCTTACGCTGATAAGCTTGCAGCAGAATTGAACTAGGAGTTTTCATAATGAAGCACAATATTGTCTACAGTCTATTGTCTATTATCTGTTTTCGAGAAATGTAATTATTGGTTGATGCGGCAGGGCTAGAGGCCTGACTGAAAAACACCAAGGAGACCTAGAAGGTCACTTCAATTACACTTTCCCTTGTGTTGAAAAGCACAGCAGGCCCAGGTCTGGCTAAAAACTGGAGATTACAAGAGCAGGAAGCCAAAAGCCAGGGACCAATCCCTGGGGGTGCCTTTGGCCCCCACCCACTAACAGCACTGGGGTTGCCTTCTTAGGGCACCACTGTGCCCCCCTCCCGACTGCCATCTCCCAATACTGCCACATCTCTTTGCCGCTACAATACCCTGGCCCAGCAGACCTAGAGCCAGAGAACTACAAAGCCACTACAGCCCTCTGGGCTACTGTCGAGCACCAAGCAGGACAAGGTGTCAAAGTCAGGGCCATGGCAAAGAGGAGACGCACAAAAGCAGCATAGGACCAGGGGCCACGCAGGCAGGAGCACACCCAGGCTTCTCTCACGCCTCACTTGGCCCACCACCAGCTTCTAGAAATGAATGTTGCCGCCTTAAACATACAGCTGCCTGCATCTTGGCTCATGGCCATAGGGCAGCAGGACCACCTCACGGGGAAGTCATGGGGGAAGGAAAAAGCAGGCTAATCACAAGTGCAGGTGTCAGAACTGGGCTGGGAGGGGTTCGAGTGCAAGTCGTACTAGTGTCTAAGCTGGAGGCCTCCATGCTGAGACCAGCACAACCCATCGGTCCCCGGTTTATTATCTAACCTGCCCCTCACCTGCTCATCAGTAGGCAGGGCCCCGTCAGTGCCTAGAGCCCTATATGACCTGCCCCTCACCTGCTCACCAGTAGGCAGAGCCCCATCAGTGCCTAGTGCACTATCTGACCCCCCTCACCTGCTCACCAGTAGGCAGGGCCCCATTAGTGCCTAGTGCACTATCTGACCCCCCTCACCTGCTCACCATCATGCAGGGCCCGTCAGTGCCTAGTGCACTATCTGACCCCCCTCACCTGCTAACCAGTAGGCAGGGCCCCCGTCAGTGCCTAGTGCACTATCTGACCCCCCTCACCTGCTTACCAGCAGGCAGAGCCCATCAGTGCCTAGTGCACTATCTGACCCCCCCTCACCTGTTCACCAGTAGGCAGGGAGGGCCCCCATCAGTGCATAGTGCACTATCTGACCCGCCCCTCACCTGCTCATCAGCAGGCAGGGCCCGTCAGTGCCTAGTGCACTATCTGACCCCACTCACTTGCTCACCAGTAGGCAGGGCCTCATCATTGCCTAGTGCACGATCTGACCACCTTCACCTGCTCACCAGTAGGCAGGGCCCCATCAGTTCCTAGTGCACTATCTGACCCCGTCACCTGCTCACCAGCAGGCAGGGCCCATCAGTGCCTAGTGCACTATCTGACCCCCCTCACCTGCTCACCAGTAGCCAGGGCACCCTCAGTGCTTAGTGCACTATCTGACCCCCCTCACCTGCTCACCAGTAGGCAGGGTCCCATCAGTGCCTTGTGCACTATCTGACCCCTCCTCACCTGCTCACCAGTAGGCAGGGTCCCCTCAGTGCCTAGTGCACTATCTGACCCCCTTCACCTGCTCACCAGCAGGCAGGGCCCCCTCAGTGCCTAGTGCACTATCTGACCCCACTCACCTGCTCACCAGTAGGCAGGGCCCCCTCAGTGCCTAGTGCATTATCTGACCTCCTTCACCTGCTCACCAGTAGGCAGGGTCCTGTCAGTGCCTAGTGCACTATCTGACCCCCCTCACCTGCTCACCAGTAGGCAGGGCCTGTCAGTGCCTAGTGCACTATCTGACCAGCCCCTCACCTGCTCACCAGGAGTCAGGCCCCCCTCAGTGGCTGGTGCATTATCTGACCCGCCCCTCACATCCCGCTCTCACCTGCTTACCAGTAGGCAGAGCCCCCATCAGTGCCTAGTGCACTATCTGACCCCGCTCACCTGCTCACCAGCAGGAAGGGCCCTGTCAGTGCCTAGTGCACTATCTGACCCCCCATACCTGCTCACCAGTTGGCAGGGCCCTGTCAGTGCCGAGTGCACTAACTGACCCCCCTCACCTGCTCACCAGCAGGCAGGGCACCCTCAGTGCCTACTGTACTATCTGACCCCCCTCACCTGTTCACCAGTAGGCAGGGCCTGTCAGTGCAGAGTGCACTATCTGACCCCCCTCACCTGCTCACAAGTAGGCAAGGCACCCTCAGTGCCTAGTGCACTATCTGACCTGCCCATCATCTGCTCACCAGTAGGCAGAGCACCCGCAGTGGCTGGTGCATTATCTGACCCGCCCCTCACATCCCACTCTCACCTGCTTACCAGCAGGCAGGGCCCCCATCAGTGCCTAGTGCACTATCTGACCCCCCTCACCTGCTCACCAGTAGGCAGAGCCCCATCAGTGCCTAGTGCACTATCTGACCCCCCTCACCTGCTCACCAGTAGGCAGGGCCCCATTAGTGCCTAGTGCACTATCTGACCCCCCTCACCTGCTCACCATCATGCAGGGCCCGTCAGTGCCTAGTGCACTATCTGACCCCCCTCACCTGCTAACCAGTAGGCAGGGCCCCCTCAGTGCCTAGTGCACAATCTGACCCCCCTCACCTGCTCACCAGTAGGCAGGGCCTGTCAGTACCGAGTGCACTATCTGACCCCCTCACCTGTTCACCAGTAGGCAGGGACTGTCAGTGCTGAGTGCACTATCTAACCCCCTCACCTGCTCACCAGTAGGCAGGGTCCCGTCAGTGCCTAGTGCACTATATGACCCCCATCACCTGCTTACCAGTAGGCAGGGTCTGTTAGTGCCAAGTGCACTATCTGACCCCCTCACCTGCTCACCAGTAGGCAGGGCCCCCTCAGTGCCTAGTGCACTTTCCGACCCCCCTCACCTGCTCACCAGTACGCAGGCCCCCCTCAGTGCCTAGTGCACTATCTGACCCCCCTCACCTGCTCACCAGTAGGCAGGGCCCTGTCAGTGCCTAGTGCACTATCTGACCCCCCATACCTGCTCACCAGCAGGCAGGGCCCCGTCAGTGCCGAGTGCACTATCTGACCCCCCTCACCTGCTCACAAGTAGTCAGGGCACCCTCAGTGCTACTATCTGACCCCCCTCACCTGCTCACCAGTAAGCAGCGACAGCAGCAGGGTCCCGGGTGCCAGATTCCAGATGAGATCCGACCACGATGGAGTCCCTGGTGCTGGCACCTGCAGGCTCTGTTCCTCCTTTGCCTCCACACCTGTGAGCATCTCTTCTCCGAGCACTGACCTCACCCTTTCAGTTCTGGCGCACAGCACTATATAAGGGAGATAGGAGCCTTTTCAAAAAGCCACATGACATTCCGAGACATGTGCCTGGAAACCTATGCAGCTTTCCATGCGTACACCGGGGAACGTTTGTGAATTGAATAAAGAAATCTTAAAAGTGTGCTCAGGTGAAACTATGAACACACCTTTGTATTTTTGTGTTTTTGTGAATGAGGCTTTTTCTGTTTAGATGACAGCAAGAAGGTGTGGTAGGGTTGGCAACCTTTTACTCACAAAGACTCATAATACAGCGCCAAAGGGAGAGAAGCTTTTACTTCTAATACACACAAGCTTTTTGGGGAGCAGCACCTCCAAGGGAACCAAGGACCAGTCATGCTCAAAGACATCTCCTCTCCTCCCACACCCTAGCAACCTGTGTCAGTGCCTAGTGCACTATCTGACCTCCCATACCTGCTCACCAGGCGGCAGGGCCCTGTCAGTGCCGAGTGCACTATCTGACCCCCCTCACCTGCTCACCAGCAGGCAGGGCACCCTCAGTGCCTAGTGCACTATCTGACCCCCCTCACCTGTTCACCAGTAGGCAGGGCCTGTCAGTGCAGAGTGCACTATCTGACCCCCCATACCTGCTCACCAGTAGGCAGAGCCCCATCAGTGCATAGTGCACTATCTGACCCCCCCCTCACCTGCTCACCAGTAGGCAGGGCCCCCTCAGTGCCTAGTGCACAATCCGACCCCGCTCACCTGCTCACCAGTAGGCAGGCCCCCCTCAGTGCCTAGTGCACTATCTGACGCCCCTCACCTGCTCACCAGTAGGCAGGGACTGTCAGTGCTGAGTGCACTATCTGACACCCCTCACCTGCTCACCAGTAGGCAGGGTCTGTCAGTGCCAAGTGCACTATCTGACCCCCTCACCTGCTCACCAGTAGGCAGGGCCTGTCAGTGCTGAGTGCACTATCTGACCCCCTCACCTGCTCACCAGTAGGCAGGGCCCCCTCAGTGCCTAGTGCACAATCCGACCCCCCTCACCTGCTCACCAGTAGGCAGGCCCCCCTCAGTGCCTAGTGCACTATCTGACCCCCCTCACCTGCTCACCAGTAGGCAGGGCCCTTTCAGTGCCTAGTGCACTATCTGACCCCCCATACCTGCTCACCAGTAGGCAGGGCCCTGTCAGTGCTAAGTGCACTATCTGACCCCCTCACCTGCTCACCAGTAGGCAGGGCCTGTCAGTGCCGAGTGCACTATCTGACCCCCCTCACCTGCTCACCAGTAGGCAGGGCCCATCAGTGCCTAGTGCACTATCTGACCCCCCTCACCTGCTCACCAGTAGGCAGGGCCTCGTCAGTGCCGAGTGCACTATCTGACCCCCCTCACCTGCTCACCAGTAGGCAGGGTCTGTCAGTGCCAAGTGCACTATCTGACCCCCTCACCTGCTCACCAGTAGGCAGGGTCTGTCAGTGCCAAGTGCACTATCTGACCCCCCTCACCTGCTCACAAGTAGTCGGAGCACCCTCAGTGCTACTATCTGACCCCCCTCACCTGCTCACCAGTAAGCAGCGACAGCAGCAGGGTCCCGGGTGCCAGATTCCAGATGCGATCCGACCACGATGGAGTCCCTGGTGCTGGCACCTGCAGGCTCTGTTCCTCCTTTGCCTCCACACCTGTGAGCATCTCTTCTCCGAGCACTGACCTCACCCTTTCAGTTCTGGCGCACAGCACTATATAAGGGAGATAGGAGCCTTTTCAAAAAGCCACATGACATTCCGAGACATGTGCCTGGAAACCTATGCAGCTTTCCATGCGTACACCGGGGAACGTTTGTGAATTGAATAAAGAAATCTTAAAAGTGTGCTCAGGTGAAACTATGAACACACCTTTGTATTTTTGTGTTTTTGTGAATGAGGCTTTTTCTGTTTAGATGACAGCAAGAAGGTGTGGTAGGGTTGGCAACCTTTTACTCACAAAGACTCATAATACAGCGCCAAAGGGAGAGAAGCTTTTACTTCTAATACACTCAAGCTTTTTGGGGAGCAGCACCTCCAAGGGAACCAAGGACCAGTCATGCTCAAAGACATCTCCTCTCCTCGCCCACACCCTAGCAACCTGATGGGCATGGCACCTGAAAGACACAGATGGGCAGGATCTGCGAATGACTGTGCCTGCTCTTCTAAAGAGACCACTGACTCTCTACAGTCATCCCACACCCTCGAGTCTGGAACTCTGTTTCAGGAAGATCAGCAGTAAAGATGGCTGCTCTGCAAGGCTATCTATCCCCAACCTCCATTTGTCACGATCCATAACTCACTGGTCTTCAGCATTCATACATGATAGCAGTGTCTACTGATTCCAGCCTTAAACACTACAGAGTAGAGTAGAGAATGGCGTAATTTACAGTGGCGTCTGGTAGGTAACAGGGGTGGCAGGGTGGGCGGGGGGGGGGGGGTGAGGGTTGAAAATATTAAAAAGAAAACTTACCTTTTCCGCTGCATCTTTGTCTCCTCTTCCCTCCTCTAGTCCGGTCCGGAAGAAGAAGCAGGAAGCTCCCGGGCACATAGGCTCCTCTGAGCCATTCACAATGCTGCAATGCAGGGTTGTGATTGGTTTGAGCGCCATAGATCAGAACTCAGATTGGGACAGGGAGCCTGTGCATATTCCCCACCAGGTTGTAATGGACAGCCTGGTGGGGAATATGCAAAGTGCGCATGACTGCTTGACCAGGCCAAAATGGATGGCCAAGCAGTCATGCGCACTCAGTGTGCACAGTCCACTCCTCCTCTCTGAGCCTCCAGCCCTGCTCCGCCCTAACCCAACCCACAGCAACCAAAAATAAAATGATAATAACCTAAGTTAATATAATTTTATATTGCCATCTTTCACTACTCTATGAGGAGTGGGGCCACGCTCCTCCGCCTTAGCGGAGGATCCGCCACTGGGCCTTTAGTTTTAGAGGGGCCAGAGTGCAGAGACACATTGCAGCTGTGCATGACTGCAGGCAGTGGGCCTGCTGTGTACGCCAGTCCTGCTACTCATAACACCTGCAAGGCTTTAACGTCAGATCTGCTTCTTGTCCCTACAGGTACCCCAAGGGTCTGGTCGCAGACCGAGGGCCATTCTGCTATGTTTTACTCTCCTGATGCTCGTCCTGGTCGCCACAACAAGGACCCAGTTTCACCCTGACTGCTCCACTCAGGCGGCCCTCAGGAACAGGCGCTGCTGCCCAGTCTCCCCCGATGGAAGTGTGTGTGGCAACCTCACAGGCCGAGGGTCCTGTCAACAGTACCAGCTACGCAGGGAGCCCCCGCTATCTGACACAAGGTGTAACTGGCCCTACGAGCAGTTTGATGAAATCTGCTCCTGCAATGGAAACTACTACGGAGCAGACTGTGGGGACTGCAAGCCCTACTATCACGGACCCACCTGCTCGGAGTACATCCCATGTGTGCGCAAGGAGCTTCGCCAACTCACGGCTGCGGAGAAGAAGCAGTTCATTGATGCGATCTGCCTGGCCAAGACCACCACCAGCACCAGGTGTGTTGCCCAAACTGGGGGTGAATTGGGGCACATCGACACCTATACATTTCAACCCACCTCAGAGTATGATTGTCTTGTCGCCATCCATACCATCTCTGCATTGTACATCAGCATCGCTTGGAACCTTACCGATAAAGACCTGCTCCACTATGGCCCAGCCTTCTGCACTGGCCACCGCTATTTGCTAATTCAATTTGAACATATGCTGCAAAAATTGACCGGTAACAAATCTTTTTGCCTTCCTTACTGGGACTGGACAAAGGACGGCGACACCTGTGGCGTGTGCACCGATGACCTCATGGGAAGGGTCGGCCCCAGTGGAGCCATTCTGGCCCCATCCTGCTTCGCTGACTGGAAGGTAGGACTCTGTCCTTGTAGACACAGGAAGCATGTGCGAGCCTGCTGTTTCCTGCTGAGTTGCAACTGTCTCGCTGTCCATGAAAGTAAGCGGCCTTCAGTGGGCCTCCACAGTTGCACATAGCACTGGAAACCAACTAGACACGCAACAGAAACCACATCTTAGGCAAATGCTGTACCTGCCCCCCCCTTGAGGGTGTGTGACCTTGTGCTAGCATCTTACACACAGCAGCCTCGGCCTTTTCCCATCTCAGCTCATCCTTCCTACAGCTGTTCCCACTTTGCTGTCACCATGCCTGAGATCTCTGGGTAATGTAAGGCCAAACCTGGCTCTCCTAGCAGCCTCTGCAGTTACTCTCAGGAGTAAAGTCTCTGCTTTCCAGACTGATCACTGCACCTTGTGCCTGTATGAATTATCTCTGTCCACACTAAGAAAGCTCTGCAGTGAGGGGTGCATGAGTTCATCCTTTCAAAAGCTGTTCTCATGTCTATGCAAACCATTCCCTGCTCAAGCTTTGAATGTTGTGTCCTAAATCCCGTGTCAATGAATTCTATATGCAACTGAGTGCTATGCCTTCATGCCTTTGTGAATCCCTTTCTCTCTCTTTGATGTGACTGCTGGGCCTTATGGTTGTTGAAGACTGTGACGACTTTGCAGTTAGATTGGTGCATATTCATTATTTATGAACTGCAATTGAGGTTGGGTAGTGGGTTTAATCATAAAGTGCATCTATCCATGAAGGGGCACTGGAGCCACTGACTACAATCAGGATGCAGAGCTCCAATGACTTCATGACATTCCAACCTCATGACATTCCAAGCCACAGGCTTGCACAATACCACATGAACCTGGCTGTTGTGCCCTCAGATCTGCATCATTCAGATGTTTCAAAATGGACCACTGACCCCACAGTCCAGTGCGAATTAATCCCCTCTAAATCTGACAGCTTTGCTTTCAGGCCTGTGTAAATCAACATCTGTTCAGACTTTGACTAAGAGTCCTCAGGCCAATGTGGTAAATGACTTAAAAGCTGACTGCTGGCCCCTTTAGCCTCTGAGAATCAGCCACTTCTGAAAATACCTGCTGGGTCATCAGACCTCTATGAATCCTCTGTGAACCAGGTCCTTTCTGAAAGTGGCCGCTGTGTCCTCAGACCTCTGTGAATCAGTTGCTTCTGAAAGTGGCTGCTGGTTCCCCAGGCCTCTGTGAATCCTCAGTGAATCAGTCCTTTCTGAAAGTGACTGCTGTGTCCGCAGGCTTAGATGAATCCTCAGTGAATCAGTCCTTTCTGAAAGTGACTGTCGTGTCCTCCATTATTTGTGAATCAGCCTTTTCTGAAAGTGACTGTTGTGTCCTCCAACATCTATGAATCAGTCCTTTATGAATGTGACTGTTGTGTCCTTACACCTCTGTGAGTCAGTCCTTTCTGAAAGTGACTGCTTTATCTGACAGTGTCTGTGAATCAGTCTCTTCTGAAAGTGACGCTGGGTCCTCGGGCCTCTGTGAATCTTCTGTGAACCAGGTCCTTTCTGAAAGTGGCCGCTGTGTCCCCAAGCCTTTGGAATCCTCTGTGAATCAGTCCTTTCTGAAAGTGACTGCTGTGTCCCCAGGCCTTTGTGAATTCTCTGTGAACCAGGTCCTTTCTGAAAGTGGCAGCTGTGTCCTCAGACCTCTGTGAATCAGTTGCTTCTGAAAGTGGCTGCTGGTTCCCCAGGCCTCTCTGAATCCTCTGTGAATAGTCCTTTCTGAAAGTTACTGCTGTGTCCGCAGGCTTCGGGGAATCCTCAGCGAATCAGTCCTTTCTGAAAGTGACCGCTGTGTCCCCAGGCCTTTGTGAATCCTCTGTGAATCAGTCCTTTCTGAAAGTGACTGCTGTGTCCGCAGGCCTTTGTGAATCCTCTGTGAATCAGTCCTTTCTGAAAGTGACTGCTGTGTCCACAGGCCTTTGTGAATCCTCTGTGAATCAGGCCCTTCTGAAAGTGACCGCTGTGTCCCCAGGCCTTTGTGAATCCTCTGTGAATCAGTCCTTTCTGAAAGTGACTGCTGTGTCCGCAGGCCTTTGTGAATCCTCTGTGAATCAGTCCTTTCTGAAAGTGACTGCTGTGTCCACAGGCCTTTGTGAATCCTCTGTGAATCAGGCCCTTCTGAAAGTGACTGCTGTGTCCCCAGGCATTTGTAAATCCTCTGTGAATATTCCTTTCTGAAAGTGACTGCTGTGTCCCCAGGCCTTTGTGAATCCTCTGTGAATGGTCCTTTCTGAAAGTGACTGCTGTGTCCCCAGGGCTTTGTGAATCCTCTGTGAATCAGTCCTTTCTGAAACTGACTGCTGTGTCCTCAGGCTTTTGTGAATCAGTTGCTTCTGAAAGTGGCTGCTGGTTCCCCAGACCTCTGTGAATCCTCTATGAATCAGACCTTTCTGAAAGTTATTGCTGTGTCCGCAGGCTTCGGTGAATCCTCAGTGAATCAGTCCTTTCTGAAAGTGACTGCTGTGTCCGCAGGCCTTTGTGAATCCTCTGTGAATCATCCCTTTCTGAAAGTGACTGCTGTGTCCCCAGGCCTTTGTGAATCCTCTGTGAATGGTCCTTTCTGAAAGTGACTGCTGTGTCCGCAGGCCTTTGTGAATCCTCTGTGAATCAGCCCTTTCTGAAAGTGACTGCTGTGTCCCCAGGCCTTTGTGAATCCTCTGTGAATGGTCCTTTCTGAAAGTGACTGCTGTGTCCCCAGGGCTTTGTGAATCCTCTGTGAATCAGTACTTTCTGAAAGTGACTGCTGTGTCCTCAGGCCTTTGTGAATCAGTTGCTTCTGAAAGTGGCTGCTGGTTCCCCAGACCTCTGTGAATCCTCTATGAATCAGACCTTTCTGAAAGTTACTGCTGTGTCCGCAGGCTTCGGTGAATCCTCAGTGAATCAGTCCTTTCTGAAAGTGACTGCTGTGTCCGCAGGCCTTTGTGAATCCTCTGTGAATCAGCGCTTTCTGAAAGTGACTGCTGTGTCCCCAGGCCTTTGTGAATCCTCTGTGAATCTGGCCCTTCTGAAAGTGACTGCTGTGTCCGCAGGCCTCTGTGAATCCTCTGTGAATCAGACCCTTCCGAAAGGGACTGCTGTTGAATAGTTATGTTCTTCTTTACGCATTGAAGCCCTGGGAGAACTTTATAATAAGGGGATACGAATGAACTGATCTGTAGATTACAGACCCAGGAAGGTTGTTCACACGTGTCATTGTGAGCTTTCATCTGTGCCACAATCTCACCTCGTTTCCTGGTGCGATTTTAATCCCACACCACTCACATTAGAACCCTGTGCCTATTTGATCGTACTTTGTGTGGTATTATATTTTTCTTTTTGTAGCAAAAGTACAAAACAGTTTCTATAAAGATAGGCACCAGGCTTAACATCATTTCTGGCTTCTGTTGCATAACTTGTTGAGTTCTGAGTCTCTACCCACCAAACTTCCTCCCTCAGAACCAACTCCTGGCTCGCCCTCACTCCTCTACGGGTCAAATGTGGAAAAAGTGTACTTTGTGCCCGCTTGCAGTGCCAAAGTAGGTCAGGCCCCGGGACAGTGGTAAAAGGCCTCGGTCGTCACAGTTGAGGCTCACTACTCCTGCTTGTGCAGTGGCCCTGCAACGGGGTCTAACATATTGAAGTCCATTTTTATAATTCGTTGAATCTGTTTTTCAATGTGGAATACAAACTCATTCAAATAAAGTGATATCATGCAACATTACCACATCATCCTCTTACAGGGAGTAATAAAACCAAGCTTCACCAGCTGCAGAAAAACAGAACCAAAAAGCAAAGGGGGATGGAAAGCACAAGCCCCCATCTGGCTCTCTTTTCTCACTAACACTGCCATGCATAAGAACACATAAGAAGTTAATTTTGGCCCATAAAACAAATGCCAATTTGCAAATATAATCTCACCACCATGGCAAAACACAGTACATAAAAAACCAAGATATTGATATATCTCCAGGTGGAAAGTCTTTTTAGTAACTGCATGTTCAATGGTTGAATGGGATGATATTGTTTTCAGGGCACAAACCTCTAGAAATCCAATATAGGATAACAATAATTATATTATGACATTTATTATAATAATAACAATCATACTCCATAGAATTTAGAAAAATGTATAAACACTTCCCAAAAGCCAGTGATTATTAACCTGTGGTCAGTATACCGATAGGGTCTGCAACGCCTGCCAAAGGTGTCCATGACAATTTGAAAATTAAACAATACTAGCAGACTAATAAAATATTTATACATATAAAAGGTAAAATCTAAAATTAAACATTTTAATATGCTCTATAAATGCGAAGGAATTTGAAACTGAAGGCTAAAAATTCAGGTATTATCCTAAGTTTGATTTGTGGGAGAAGTGCAAGTGCAGTAAACAAAGTCTAGTATGGACAATTTGCAATTGAAGCACAAAAACACAGCATGCAATAGGAGCAAAAAAGACTAAGGGGTTCATTATGATGGCGGAAGGACCGTCACCGCTGGGCCGGTGGTGGCGGTCCTTCCGCCATCACTGAGCATTTAACTAACCGCCCAATTAGGATGGCAGTGGGTACCACAGCAGACACAAAGTCCTTCTGCCGCTTCACCACCAAAGACAATCGTCCCGATTGCCTGGCGGAGGGTGCAGGGCGCCTAAAATAGTGGCGGTGCCTAGAAGGCATCGTCCACCAAATTAGGATGTGGGATTTTGAAGGCCTTTCGGAAAGGCTGGCGGGGATTGGCTTTGGGGGCCTGTTGCAGGCCACCCTTGTTGGGGGGTGTCGCTGCACTGGGGTTTACCCATGGTACCCCCCTGCATTTCCATGCACCAAGTGGCAGGCACCGCGTAGTGCTGGGAAATGCTCGGCATGGCATTTCAGTGTTGCGGACTGTGTTGCAGCCAGAAGCACCGTCTGCACTGTTAAAAGGCCAGTATGTGTCAGTCAGTATGGCAGGTGCATCTTAATTGCAGTGGTGAGACCACCGCATGTCTGGCGGGCGGTCGCAGCACTGCTATGATGGCGGGTGGAGTGATGTCCGCCCACTATCGTAATGAGCCCCATAGGACCCGATTACGAGTTTGGCAGTGTGGGATCGGGACGGCACACCACTGCCCACTACCACACTGCCAAACTTGACCGCCTGCCAGATTACGAGTTTCCCCGTGGCCTGGTGGGCAGCAGTCCATTGGCTGTTCAGCAACTATGCGGTACAAAGGCTCAATAGTGGGCCATAGCACTGCAGCACAGAGTGAGCTCCAAAGCCCGTTCCCTCACGGCATGGGCTGTGAAGTCAATGCCTTGCAGGAACAGGGGGTTGCATGCACACAGGGGGGCACACCATTTGCCTCCCTACATGCATCCCCATGGCCTGAGGCAACAGGGGGCCCTGCAGGGCCCCTTAGTTTCCTCACCACAACAGTTTTCATGGCAGGCTCAGTGCGATGAAGTCTGGGTGTGAGGAACTCAGAATATGCTTTTGCCAGCATATTTCTGGGCCTGACTGACATGATCCCGGCAGTTTCAGAGGTCCCATGGTGGTTTGACTGCCATATTCATAATACAGCAGTCAGACCACCGGTGCGTACCGCGGCGCCACCCCGAGTCTGGCGGTCCACGAACCACCAAACTTGGAATCAGCCCATAAGTGATATGTTAGGGAATATCATATAGCTTAATATATAAGAAATAAAACAACATTTTGAAAAGCCACACCCTTCCCATTAAAAAATAATATTGTGATTATTTTTGTTAGTAAATCAAAGAAAATGTTTCATAAGTTGTGCATTTTTTCAATCTATAAAGGTTTCAGTTTTTCTCTGTATTGCTTGAAGTTTAAATTTAAGAAATTGTTTATACTGGGCTCCCCGGCTTCCAGTGGTGATTCTGTCAGGTCCTAGAAGTCAAAGGTTAAGAATTGCGCCCTAAACCAATTGTAATACATAGAGTGCTCTTTTTGCCCAACCGTTCAATCACTTTTGATTTTGATCTGATGACATATTTTAAAAACTCAGAATAGGGGGTAGATATCTACATTGGAATTTGAAAAGCCAAATATAATTTAAAAACAAGCGTTGTGGTAAAAATGTACTTTTTAATTTACATTTTTTTTCTAGACATTGTGGGCTGTCCAACTTGAATTTTTTCTAACATTAACATTTTAAGGTAACGTTTTCTGCTAAAAGCTTCAGTTCACATACCAGGAAATATATTTATCCACCTCACAAACACATTGTGAGAGACCGAGAAAAATTATTTTCAAATGTATTTATTTCCAGTACACAAATGAGGACAACCTATCTCACAATATTTCAAATTTAAGAAAAAATTGCCGTTCTATTGACAATTATATCCTAAGAGCTTTGGCCAATTTATAACCACAGAGCATGTAGCCTACAAAGCTAGGAATCATCAGAGCTCTCTATGGGCCCTATTCACAGAACTAACTTAAGACAAAATGCTAAACAGAAGTTAGGATTTTTTCTTAAGTCTGTCTTAAGATAAACTTAAGACAGACTTAAGACAATCTTAAGACAGAACTAAGACAGACTTAAGACAGACTTAAGTTAGGATATTGTCTTAAGTCTGTCTTAAGTCTGTCTTAAGTCTGTCTTAAGTTTGTCTTAAGACAAACTTAAGACAAAATCCTAAGTTCTGTGAATACTAAAAGTAGTAAGTTTAGGATTTTGTCTTAAGTTAGTTCTGTGAATCGGCCCCTTTAAGATTAAACCTTCTAGCTGACAAAACTGATTCTTTCCAAAATTATAATAATTCTACTGCCATAACGCAGTATTGGAATGATTTTTCCTTTCAATGTCCTTAATAGAAGAGTAACAGAACAGCTGCTGAAAAGACCATCAACATTTGGTTAACTAGAAAGTGCTGCCTTGGCTTCCAATGCTGCCCTATGTTAACATTCCTTTAATGTCCTTGCACTTGTAAAGGTATTCCTATGTATTGCCATTGAGTTCCAATTTCCGGTTTCTTGTTACCTAACACCAAGAAAAAATAACTTTCTTACCACAGAGGATTTTTGTAGTTCCTTTTTACAGAAATATGTTTATTAAACATCTATTTTGAATATTACACTACAAGAGGATTTAGCATGACGAGATGTTCACAAATATGAGGGAGCAAAATGCATAGGACCTAATTTAGTGGAGAATGAATGATTATTGTAAATGTCAGCTAGAAGACCCACAATATACAAATAAAATAAAGCAGATCCATATAGCAGCCTTGCTTGAACATATGTTTACGGGAAATTTAGAAGATAGATTTGGATTTAATGACAATTCAGTCTGGGCCCATTAGCAAGAATGTAGCACCTTTGAAATGTACAAGATGTCTACCTGGAACTGAAAAGCTTCCCTACAATCTGCAAATCACCAATAAATGACACATTTTGGATATTTTAAAAACTTTACAAAAGATGAAGCAATGATCGGTGTTTGAATTATTCTTTCGAAATCCTGCCTGTTTAATTGGGATGACATTAGAAGCCTCAATCCTAATATTTAGCTGCATCAGTGTCAAAGGTTTTTCTAATGTGCATTTATGGATTAATGATGTTGCACTTAACACATTTAAGTATAATGATCAGGAGTGTGATTATTAATGTAGTTTAGTTACACCACATTTTTGCAAGAACCCCCTTTTCATAATGCATGGATGCAGCTTCTGGTGTTCAGCTCATCTGTCTTCCGCTCATTACCCCTCCCAATCAGTGTCGTCCTTTGTGTCTTCTCTCCTCATAGTATTTGTGGAGGACATTGTGATGGTATTAGTTATTTTGTTTAGTGAGCATGTATTATGAATAAAACTTTCCATTGTGTTCCTAATGTATTTTTCTGAAGGACACTTCTGTTGGAAGTTCTGACGTAGGCCTGATACTACACTAATGTATGAGTCTTTGTTTGAGAATGTTTCATATTGCATTTTACATCCCCAGATTACTATTGTTGTGGAAGCTAACGAAAGGAGTCTTGTACCTCAGAAATGGGTTAGTGTAATAAAATCCAAAATGTGGATCCTGTAACTGTTTTGTCCAATATAAGATAACCATAGTCATGCCATGCTCAATCTGCAGTTTTGCTAATTGATTATGCATAAAATGTTTATTGAAAATCCTGTTTTTGATGATGTAGAGAAAGATTTTCTTTTTCTCCTGAGACTCTGTCCAATTTAATTGACAGCTTTACTTTATTATAAAGCTGCTGTCAATACTCTTTATAGATTATGGTATGTTTATTTTTTTATGTTTTGCTTATCAGGGTAACTGCTGATCACCTGTAAGGGTATCTAGATGTTTTGCAGGTGGAGAGGCAGCTGAATCCTTGGAGAGAATTATTCAAAGTGCCAGGTCCTCAGCTTCTTGCAGAATACTCAAGAAGCAATGAGGAGTCTCTGATGTGCTGTGGGAGGTTGTGCCATGCTTTGGGGCAGACTCAGTAGTATAGGATTTGTGAGTGAGAGTCCGGTCGAGCAGAGGTGTCTGGCAGGTATGTGGAAATAAATGTGGTTGTTGAGGCAGGCTGGACAGATGTTGTGTGGCGCTTTTTATGTGTGAGTGAGCAGTGAATTTGAGTATGAGGAGCCCGTGGAGTTGGTGGTTCCTGAGTAGATGAGTAGTTGTAGTCCAACCTGCTGGTGATCAGGACCTGTGTGACCCTTCAGGTGTTTTCTGAGAAGCCGTTTGAAAATCTTGTATAGCATTTTTGGGATGTGGAAGCGGGAGGAGATGGGTTTGACAATAACGCTTCTAAGAGACTTTACTACTTACCAGGATTTAAAGAATTTAAAAGATTTCCTATTTTGTACTCTGTGTCTGAGCCTTCCTGGCATTTACTGCATTTCTCTGTTTTGTCCATTTTGAGATTTTTGTAATAAAAACCTTTAACTTCGTACCGATCTACAAATAAGTTACTGAGTGGTCTCTGTCACTATTTGACTTTACTCTGCTAGATTGTTAGGGCTATTGATGTGGAGGATGGTGATTCTTATTGTAAGATCAAAGGTGCTAGAGGAAAACCACCAGACAGAGGATAGTTGTGTAAGCATACTTTATTAAGAGTTTCCTATACGAAGTTCCTGTGATTTCTGAGTTTTATGCCTGGACCAAGGGAGAATGGAGTTTCTGGAACTTTTCCAAGAGTGCCCAATGCTGGTGACTCCTAAGAAGTGACAGGGTGTTCATTATTGAATGATCTGGAGCGTGCATGTGAATAGAGAGGATTGATTTTGTGAGCGTACATTGAAGTATGAGATATCAAATGATTTCTATTTCTGTTGGACTGATTACTGTTGCATGAATGTATTATTCAAATTTGTACATGCATTTGAGGTTCTATTGATCTATCAATTGTGGTTTGGTTATCAGATTTGTCAAAATCCAAGCTATCAAGATATATTCATTTATTGGCTGCAATTGTGCTGTGTAGAGCTAGGTGCCTCTTGCACACTTTTTCTAGGATGTGTGTTTAATTTGATGGAATTCTTTCTTGTGCACAGGGCAAACTCACTTGCTTGGGTAGATACAGGTGCTGAGGAGGACATTGCAGAAGTGCAGACTCCTACTGTAGGGGTACCAAGTGCACTGACAGACATCACAGCTACTGCACAACTGCCTAGTACAGGATTAATGACATACTATCAATAGCAGCTATATTTATTCACAAAAACATTACAAAAACATTAACAATATATTGGAAACCAAAATATATTTACCATTACATAAACCTATAAATTGACAGAAACATCACAACACACAATCTCACCTAAATTAATGTTGCCAAAAATAAGACATTTCATTACTAAACATTAAAGTAACAGCATTTTACATTCAGCAAAAAGAATACAAATGAACTTCAAAATATATAAATATTCTAACAACCTTACAATTCACTTCGATATATACTTTATTTGATTTAAAAAATAAAATCATAAAAGTTGAACATAGTAAAATACATTAACTACAAAGTTACAGCAATAGAAGAACAACCACAAGATAGCTAGCTTTTAAGACACCAGAAAGATACTAGATTAAAAAAATGGAACACTGTAGGGGTAGTTAAGAGCTGTAAATACAATTACACCAGTCCCACTTGATTGCATTTCATGAGCAACAAAAGGAGCTGTATAAATTCATGACACAAAACGCTGCACCTTGGACAATTAATGAATATGTGCAAAGTATCACCTATAGATTTGTTGTCACATGCACATATGGGAGTAGTGTCCCTATAGCAGCCAAGGTGCCTTAGGCATTGGTTGAGCCTCAAAACAGGTCAGTAATTGTCGATAGTAGCAGGACATTTCTAAAGCAAGATAAGGGCCCATACCAGTTATTATAAAATAAACGTAAAATATTATTTGAAAAAAATAGCTGTACTAACATACAAAGATTGAATTAAAAAAAAGATAATAAAAAAAAAATATATATATATATATATATTCACTGAAAAAACCATAGGTTTCACATGCGTTATAGTTAGCTGGACATTTCACTCGTACAAAACCAATGAAATTTCCCCATTATAGTTAGTTCAGCTAACTATAACTCGCGCGCCCGTAATCCACTGCTGATGACGTCACATATTACATCACTCATGACATGGTCAGTGACATCACTCATGACATCACTGATGACATCTCAAATGACATCACTGATGACATCACTGATGATGTCATCCATGTGATAAATTACCACATCTTCTCACACCCTAATATAACCTTTGATATACCAACTCAAAATTTCAGAGTTCCATTCTCTAAACAATACATAATGCAATACCAATAACTGCATACCCACATATTAACTTTTAGGTCTTCATACACCTCCTCACACTCACCTGTACAGTCACTCATAGTAACAGTCACTCCATAAAAAAGTATCATATGAATTTATACACACACCTATATAGACACTCACACACTACCAATCATCCATAGAGGTACTCTCACACCTAGTCATTCATGCAAATAATCACACTGCCATTTACTCACCTATACAGTTATACACACTCAAGTTCACTCACTCACAAAAATAGTATCACATTCTTATGCTCTATTAGAATCATTGACACAAGCACACACTCATCCATACAGTCACTGTCACAATCACACACTCTCACATCTACCCACTTATATACTCTTACACACATATATACTGCCTTTCACATATGTAGTTAGTCACAAATGTACCACTGAGATATACATTCAAACCATAACACAGCCATACATACACTCACTCAACCATACAGTCCATCACAGATGCACTTTTAAAACCATCCACTCATAGAATCACCCACTCACTCATCTATGCACAGAGTCAGACACACCCTACCCACACAAACACTCATGAACCCATACAGATACTGAGACAAGCAATCAATAACTCATATAGACACTTATATAGCTATTCACAAAACCATGCCGCCACTTATACACCAACACACAGACACATACAAACATTTATACAGTTTAGTCACTAGTCTGAAGTAAGATGCAGTTAAACGACTCACTTATAGAGTCAGTTACGCAACACAGAAAATCATCCCTTTACACACTTGTACACCCACTCATTCTTTAACAGGCCATTCCCTATATATATAAAACATATTGAAACTTTTAAGAAAATCACACATTCACTGGATGATGTCATCAGTGATGTCATTTGAGATGTCATCAGTGATGTCATGAGTGATATCACTGACCATGTCATGAGTGATGTAATATGTGACGTCATCAGCAGTGGATTGCGGGCGCGCGAGTTATAGTTAGCTGAACTAACTATAACGGGGAAATTTCATTGGTTTTGTACGAGTGAAATGTCCAGCTAACTATAACGTGTGTGAAACCTATGGTATTTTCAGTGAATATATATATATATTCTGTTACTGAACAAACACCCCTCAGGACTGCATGTACCAGCATGCTTCAGTCAGGCAGGCTGAAAGCGCGAGTCACCCATTGGAGGAGAAGGTAATGACATCACAAAGGGGAGCGGTTTTCAACTCACCTGCACCTCGTTGAACACCACAGTGAGCGCGAAGACCCAGGAACAGGCACTGATGAGAGCAATTGGAGGCTTGAAACGCGTCTGCCTTAGCGTTTGTTGGGACTGCTGCACTACGCGCATTTTATTTCAATAAAGTCCTTGCCTCGAATTCCGGAGTGTGCTGTGCTTTTTCCTGAGTTGGAGGAGGCGTTGGACCCATGTTTTGTCAGCAGCAGGTCGCTGACTAACAGCACACCCTCTCGGTCTAGTGCACCGTGTTAAGACAGGCAACTCTCTTGGAATTATTGCATGAACTGCAAAAACACGGAGCACCCCCGACCAGTTTTGACTGCCTACATGGTGTGATACACTGCATTTGGGGAGAGAGGAGGTGATATTTTTGCCTGAATAAGGAGTCGGGTGTAAGGCTTTTGGTCATCCTGCAGGGCTCTTGATCTGGAGTGTGGCCCTGATCCAGTATTTTGGGACATCACTTGATGGTGGAGTGTTTCTGTTACTGAACAAACACCCCTCAGGACTGCATGTACCAGCATGCCTCAGTCAGGCAGGCTGAAAGCGCGAGTCACCCATTGGAGGAGAAGGTAATGACATCACAAAGGGGAGCGGTTTTCAACTCACCTGCACCTCGTTGAACACCACAGAGAGCGCGAAGACCCAGGAACAGGCACTGATGAGAGCCATTGGAGGCTTGAAACGCTCTGCCTTAGCGTTTGTTGGGACTGCTGCACTACGCGCATTTTATTTCAATAAAGTCCTTGCCTTGAATTCCGGAGTGTGCTGTGCTTTTTCCTGAGTTGGAGGAGGCGTTGGACCCATGTTTTGTCAGCAGCAGGTCGCTGACTAACAGCACACCCTCTCGGTCTGGTGCACCGTGTTAAGACCAGCAACTCTCTTGGAATTATTGCATGAACTGCAAAAACACGGAGCCCCCCCGACCAGTTTTGACTGCCTACATGGTGTGATACACTGCATTTGGGGAGAGAGGAGGTGATATTTTCGCCTGAATAAGGAGTCGGGTGTAAGGCTTTTGGTCATCCTGCAGGGCTCTTGATCTGGAGTGTGACCCTGATCCAGTATTTTGGGACATCACTTGATGGTGGAGTGTTTCTGTTACTGAACAAACACCCCTCAGGACTGCATGTACCAGCATGCTTCAGTCAGGCAGGCTGAAAGCGCGAGTCACCCATTGGAGGAGAAGGTAATGACATCACAAAGGGGAGCGGTTTTCAACTCACCTGCACCTCGTTGAACACCACAGAGAGCGCGAAGACCCAGGAACAGGCACTGATGAGAGCCATTGGAGGCTTGAAACGCGTCTGCCTTAGCGTTTGTTGGGACTGCTGCACTACGCGCATTTTATTTCAATAAAGTCCTTGCCTCGAATTCCGGAGTGTGCTGCGCTTTTTCCTGAGTTGGAGGAGGCGTTGGACCCATGTTTTGTCAGCAGCAGGTATCTGACTAACAGCACACCCTCTCGGTCTGGTGCACCGTGTTAAGACCAGCAACTCTCTTGGAATTATTGCATGAACTGCAAAAACACGGAGCCCCCCCGACCAGTTTTGACTGCCTACATGGTGTGATACACTGCATTTGGGAAGAGAGGAGGTGATATTTTTGCCTGAATAAGGAGTCGGGTGTAAGGCTTTTGGTCATCCTGCAGGGCTCTTGATCTGGAGTGTGGCCCTGATCCAGTATTTTGGGACATCACTTGATGGTGGAGTGTTTCTGTTACTGAACAAACACCCCTCAGGACTGCATGTACCAGCATGCTTCAGTCAGGCAGGCTGAAAGCGCGAGTCACCCATTGGAGGAGAAGGTAATGACATCACAAAGGGGAGCGGTTTTCAACTCACCTGCACCTCGTTGAACACCACAGAGAGCGCGAAGACCCAGGAACAGGCACTGATGAGAGCCATTGGAGGCTTGAAACGCGTCTGCCTTAGCGTTTGTTGGGACTGCTGCACTACACGCATTTTATTTCAATAAAGTCCTTGCCTCGAATTCCGGAGTGTGCTGTGCTTTTTCCTGAGTTGGAGGAGGCGTTGGACCCATGTTTTGTCAGCAGCAGGTCGCTGACTAACAGCACACCCTCTCGGTCTGGTGCACCGTGTTAAGACCAGCAACTCTCTTGGAATTATTGCATGAACTGCAAAAACACGGAGCCCCCCCGACCAGTTTTGACTGCCTACATGGTGTGATACACTGCATTTGGGGAGAGAGGAGGTGATATTTTCGCATGAATAAGGAGTCGGGTGTAAGACTTTTGGTCATCCTGCAGGGCTCTTGATCTGGAGTGTGGCCCTGATCCAGTATTTTGGGACATCACTTGATGGTGGAGTGTTTCTGTTACTGAACAAACACCCCTCAGGACTGCATGTACCAGCATGCTTCAGTCAGGCAGGCTGAAAGCGCGAGTCACCCATTGGAGGAGAAGGTAATGACATCACAAAGAGGAGCGGTTTTCAACTCACCTGCACCTCGTTGAACACCACAGAGAGCGCGAAGACCCAGGAACAGGCACTGATGAGAGCCATTGGAGGCTTGAAACGCGTCTGCCTTAGCGTTTGTTGGGACTGCTGCACTACGCGCATTTTATTTCAATAAAGTCCTTGCCTCGAATTCCGGAGTGTGCTGTGCTTTTTACTGAGTTGGAGGAGGCGTTGGACCCATATATATATATATATATCTATATATATTACCTACTGGCGGTCGCCAGTAGGTAGTTATAGTTAGGACCCCTTTTCCATAGGAAATCCGCAACATTCTATTTTGAATAACTTTGGCGCCGGTCGACGAATCCTCGCGAATTTCTCAAAATAGGTGGGGCGCTACGCTCCGCTCCTACCCTGAAAGTCTCGGGGGGATTCGTCAAGCGGGGGCTGAGATAAAAGGGGGGTCCCAAAACGCGTTTTTCCCATGCATTTTTCCATAGGACCTTTAGACAGGGCTACAGCCCGAACGGCTGAACAGAATTACTAGAAATTTGGCAGAGAGGTAGTCCTCAGGTCAAGGAAGTGCCTTTTGTAGGTTTGGTGTAAATCTGTTCAGTAGATTCTGAGAAAATAGCCTTTAAATCAATATATATATCTGAGCCAGCTTACGGTACGCTTACCGTAAGCTTACCGTACGCGTACGGTGGCGTGCGCGAGCGCGATTCTGATTGGCTCTTAGATCTTAGTAAACATTCCAAACAGCCGAAACCAGGAAGCGGCGGCCGCCATTTTCTCTCTCGCACTGAGAGCTAGGTTGTTAAATAAAACCAATAAACATGTAAAGGGGCTGTTTAGACAGCTCCCACACACATAGCCATGTTGAGGGAGTCCCCAAAGACCTCCCAAGGCCAAAAATGCAATTTTTATTTTTTCGCTAATTTCGCCGATTACGCTTACCGTACGCGTACGGTAAAAAATGTAAAAAAAAAACACTATCCACACTTACCCCACCCCCTGTGCTTTTGGTGGCCGCAGGCCACCAAATGTGCAAGGCTTATTAGAGGTGTGAAAAACCACAATATTTTAAACAAAAATAATAAAAGAAAAAATTAACAACACTCTGTCCACCCCACTTATAAAAATTACGAAAAATTAAAATATTACCTTTCAAAACGAAGTGCATCATATGTCCTCCATGTGCGCACGGTGCGCGAAGCGCATCGTGCGTACATGGCCCATCTAGCGTAACGTGGGCACGCGGTGCGCGTAGCGCACCGCGTGCCCACCGTGCGTGCACGGCACTAACTGCGTAAAGTGGGCGCGCGGTGCGCAAAGCGCACCGCGTGCTTACTGTGCGCGCACGGTGCGCGAAGCGCACCGTGCGCGCACGGAACGAACTGCGTTAAGTGGGCGCGCACGCCACGAATGGCGTAAAGTAACTTAGCATTTAAAAAAACGTACAAATTCACTGAAAAAACCATAGGTTTCACACACGTTATAGATAGGAATTAGTATTTAAAAAACCTTGCAAATTCACTGAAAAAACCATAGGTTTCACACACGTTATAGTTAGGAATTAGCATTTAAAAATCCTTAGAAATTCAATGAAAAAACCAAAGGTTTCACACACGTTATAGTTAGGAATTAGCATTTAAAAAACCTTGCTAATTCAATGAAAAAACCATAGGTTTCACACACGTTATAGTTAGGAATTAGCATTTAAAAAACCTTAGAAATTCAATGAAAAAACCAAAGGTTTCACACACGTTATAGTTAGCTGGACATTTTACTCGTAAAAAACCATTGAAATTCCCCCGTTATAGTTAGTTAAGCTAACTATAACTCGCGCGCCCGCAATGCACTGCTGATGACGTCACATATTACATCACTCATGACATGGTCAGTGACATCACTCATGACATCACTGATGACATCTCAAATGACATCACTGATGACATCACTGATGACATCATCCCGTGAATGTGTGTTTTTCTGAAAATTAAATATGTTTTATATATGTATATCTCAAGGTCGATGGAAGAATAAATGGGTATATAAGTGTCTAAATGGATGATTTGTTTTTGAAAAATTGATTGTGTAACTGACTGATTAAGTGTATCTTAGTGAATACATGGCTTAGTGAGTAATGTTTAAATATGTAAATATCTGTATCAGTCTCTCACTTTGTGTATAAGTGGCTGCATGGGTTGGTGAGTAGCTACTTGAGTGTCTATATAGGTTATTAGTTGGTTTTTTGAGTATCAGTATAAGTGTCTGATGTCTGTATGGTTCGATGGGGGGTATTACGTAGTGCATAGGTGCATGAATGAGTGACTCACTGTTTGTATGTGTTGAAGATAGTATGTGTGCAGGACTGCATGGGTGGATGAGTGTGTGTATGGGTGTGTTAGTGAGTGAATGACTGTCTCTACAGTGTCTTTATGAGTAACTACATATGTTTTTAACTAGTATATGTGACTATTGGTGTATATAAGTGAGTATATGTGAGAGTGAGAGATTGAAAGAGTTCCTGTGTGAATAAGTATGTGTTTCTAGTGATTGTTTAAAAGACTAAGTATGTGCAAGTTTCCGTAGAAGTAAGTGTGGTGGTGTGTGTATAACTGCATATGCAAGTAAATGTAGGTTTGATTCTTTATTAGCATGAGTGACTATGTGTGTGAGTAACTCTACGGATGAGTGGCATTGTGTAACAGGATGTATAGGTGTATGAGTACATATGATGAGTGAGTACATGTATGAGTGACTGTATAGGACTGTTGGTGAATGAGTGGATGTGTATGTGGATCTTAGAATTACTGAAGAGGTTGTTGTAACTGGTATTGGTATGTCCATTGTTTTGAAAAGTTTAGTCTCTATTTATGAATGTGTGTATCAAAGGTTATATTAGGGTGAGAGGAGGTCTGCCACTCTATCACAAGGATGATGTCATCAGTGATGTCATCAGTGATGTCATTTGAGATGTCATCAGTGATGTCATGAGTGATGTCACTGACCATGTCATGAGTGATGTAATATGTGACGTCATCAGCAGTGCATTGCGGGCGCGCGAGTTATAGTTAGCTTAACTAACTATAACGGGGGAATTTCAATGGTTTTTTACGAGTAAAATGTCCAGCTAACTATAACGTGTGTGAAACCTTTGGTTTTTTCATTGAATTTCTAAGGTTTTTTAAATGCTAATTCCTAACTATAACGTGTGTGAAACCTATGGTTTTTTCATTGAATTAGCAAGGTTTTTTAAATGCTAATTCCTAACTATAACGTGTGTGAAACCTTTGGTTTTTTCATTGAATTTCTAAGGATTTTTAAATGCTAATTCCTAACTATAACGTGTGTGAAACCTATGGTTTTTTCAGTGAATATATATATATATATATATATATATATATTACCTACTGGCGGTCGCCAGTAGGTAGTTATAGTTAGGACCACGTTTCCATAGGAAATCCGCAACATTCTATTTTGAATAACTTTGGCGCCGGTTGACGAATCCTCGCGAATTTTTCAAAATAGGTGGGGCGCTACGCTCCGCTCCTACCCTGAAAGTCTCGGGGGGATTCGTCAAGCGGGGGCTGAGATAAAAGGGGGGTCCCAAAACGCGTTTTTCCCATGCATTTTTCCATAGGACCTTTAGACACAGCTACAGCCCGAACGGCTGAACAGAATTACTTGAAATTTGGCAGAGAGGTAGTCCTCAGGTCAAGGAAGTGCCTTTTTTAGGTTTGGTGTAAATCTGTTCAGTAGATTCTGAGAAAATAGCCTTTAAATCAATATATATATCTGAGCCAGCGTACGGTGCGCTTACGGTGCGCTTACCGTACGCGTACGGTGGCGTGCGCGAGCGCGATTCTGATTGGTTGTTAGATCTTAGTAAACATTCGAATCGGTCGAAACCAGGAAGCGGCGGCCGCCATTTCGTGTGTTTCACTCAGAAAAAAAAGAGTGATATCTTGAAAAGGGGGCAAGGGAGAGAGTTACAGACCCCCTAACATTTGTAAGGGGGTCAAAGAAGGACAGAAAAGTACAAAGAAAACATTTATTGATTTAAAAAAAAATCGCGGGGTACGCGTACGGTAAGCTTAACGTACGCGTACGGTAGAAAAAAAATAAAATAAAAGAAATGAAATGCAGATATAAGAGTTTAGATATTAGGGGGCTCTAAAAAGAGCCGTTGTGTTTATGAAGTGATTTTTTAGTGGTACCTACAAGTAAGTACCGATGCAGAGTCTAAGGTTCAAGAGGAAGACTCTGTTCCCTTCATCAGTGAAGTGCACACCATCTCCTCTATAAATGTCTTGCATGTCGTAATGCAAGTTGTTGTGGTAAATGGAACCCATACCATAGTCACGGAGGAAAGCAGAAACAGATTTGTTGACGTGCTTTCTTGCTTTGTCAATCTGTGGACAGAAATGATTGGACCAGTTCCATTTTTGCCTTTGGCATATGTTAGAAAACACAAAGGCAGTTTTAGGGAAAAGTGAAAACAGTTGTGCAAAGGTGTCCTTCATAAGCATTTCCAGACCTACCCCAGTCAAAGTGCCTAGGTCATTGCCACCACAGTGCACTATTATGAGGTCAGGGTGTTGGATTTGCATGAAGGATTTCACCAATGGCATCAATTGGTGCCACTTTAACCCTCTCTGACCAATCCATTTAATGTCTACATTTGGCAAAGCAAGGTCTCTCACCATATCTGTTTTCTCTGCATACTTTTCACTCCAGAAGACATAGCTGTGCCCTACAATCCACACTGTGAACATCTTCAAAGGAGAACTGGATGCACTCAGGAGGTGTAATTCAGTAGAATGGTAAAAAGAAATGAAAGACAGTTTGGAAATGGGGGCATACATATTTTTTTTATAAAAAAAAGAACTGATTGGCTGTTTCATACCATTCTACAATAAAAACTAGGCTGTATGTGTAAATTAATAGAAGCATGTTTTGTATTGGTACAGAAAAATGTGTTACCAAAGAACAGTACTATGGATTTGCTGTTAGGTTTGAAAAGTCAAGCACTCCTGCTCTTTGGAAATGAAACATTGTTTGGTGAACTTCTGACCTAACTCCACACAGCAGTGTTCCATGAGCTGTTGCTATGGTAGCAGGCAGAAGTCAAGTTGGGGGAAGGGTACTAGGCAGAAGTCAAGTTGGGGGAAGGGTACTTTTGGAAAAGGGTTGGTTTTCAACCAATAGAAATGTGTGATTACATTTGAAAAAAAGGGGGAAGCACTGAGATTTGAAATTAACATGTATATGTGTGGAAAAAGAGAGGGAAAGTTTGCCATTATCTGGTTCTGCTGAGAGGAGAGAGGTGTAAAGAACAGAGATCCTGGCTCTGATAATCTGCTGTTTGAGTGCCACATTTCTTCCACAACTAACTAATTTTAAAGGTGAGTTTAGAGTTTGAGAGGGGATGTATATGGTAAATTAAGAAATGAATAATAGAAATGGAATTCCTTTTGTTGAAGTTGTGTTTATCATTTTCTGTTTTGGGAGAAATTTAAATGTGAGGAACATGTAAAATAATATGGACTATGTTTTCACGATAAATTAAGGTGTACTGGTATAAATAAGGAATACTTTTAGGGTTTGAGGTTGCACTCAGTAATGCAAATACATTCAGCATTACTAAGGCTGGTTGCCCTTGCTGGAGTGTAGTCAGTCACCCAGGTTACACATGTTGTTGGTCTCAGAAAGCTGTTTGGTATTGCTCTGGTGATTTTACATTTGCATTAGATGGAAAGGGGGAGGTATTTTTTTATGCAGAAGCAGACTCTTAGCACACAGCCAGCTGCTTACCCTGTGGAATCATGCACAGTATTCACAACCGAGTGGGGTTTGAGGTTTCAGTCAGTAATGCAAATACATTCAGCATCACTAAGGCTGGTTGCCCTTGCTGGAGTGTAGTCAGTCACCCAGGTTACACATGGTGCTGGTCTGAAAAAGCAGTTTGGACATGTGCGTTTTTAAGAATCTAAAAAGTTGGTTTAAAATGTGTCATTCTGTAAAAGTGTTTATCACTTGCCAAAAAAAAGAGTAGTAAGTGTGCTTTCAAATTGGCAAAGAAATTTCGTTTTGTGACTAATATGAAAACATGACTCTGTGTGCAAAAAGGAATTACAGGCAGAGATTTATTGCGTATTGCTCTGGTGATTTCACAGTTGCATTAGATGGAAAGGGGGAGCCATTTTTTGGTGCAGAAGCAGACTCTTAGCACATACCCAGCTGCTTACCCTGTGGAATCATGCACAGTATTAACAAGCGAGTGGGGTTTGAGGTTTCAGTCAGTAATGCAAATACATTCAGCATCACTAAGGCTGGTTGCCCTTGATGGAGTGTAGTCAGTCACCCAGGTTACACATGGTGCTGGTCTGAAAAAGCAGTTTGGACATGTGCTTTTTTAAGAATCTGAAAAGTTGGTTTAAAATGTGTCAGTCTGTAAAAGTGTTTATCACTTGCCAAAAAAAAGAGTAGTAAGTGTGCTTTCAAATTGGCAAAGAAATTTCGTTTTGTGACTAATATGAAAACATGACTCTGTGTGCAAAAAGGAATTACAGGCAGAGATTTATTGCGTATTGCTCTGGTGATTTCACAGTTGCATTAGATGGAAAGGGGGAGCCATTTTTTGGTGCAGAAGCAGACTCTTAGCACACACCCAGCTGCTTACCCTGTGGAATCATGCACAGTATTCACAAGCGAGTGGGGTTTGAGGTTTCAGTCAGTAATGCAAATACATTCAGCATCATTAAGGCTGGTTGCCCTTGCTGGAGTGTAGTCAGTCACCCAGGTTACACATGGTGCTGGTCTGAAAAAGCAGTTTGGACATGTGCTTTTTTAAGAATCTAAAAAGTGGATTCAAAATGTGTCAGTCTGTAAAAGTGTTTATCACTTGCCAAAAAAAGAGTAGTAAGTGTGCTTTCAAATTGGCAAAGAAATTTCGTTTTGTGACTAATATGAAAACATGACTCTGTGTGCAAAAAGGAATTACAGGCAGAGATTTATTGCGTATTGCTCTGGTGATTTCACAGTTGCATTAGATGGAAAGGGGGAGCCATTTTTTGGTGCAGAAGCAGACTCTTAGCACACACCCAGCTGCTTACCCTGTGGAATCATGCACAGTATTAACAAGCGAGTGGGGTTTGAGGTTTTAGTCAGTAATGCAAATACATTCAGCATCACTAAGGCTGGTTGCCCTTGATGGAGTGTAGTCAGTCACCCAGGTTACACATGGTGCTGGTCTGAAAAAGCAGTTTGGACATGTGCTTTTTTAAGAATCTGAAAAGTTGGTTTAAAATGTGTCAGTCTGTAAAAGTGTTTATCACTTGCCAAAAAAAAGAGTAGTAAGTGTGCTTTCAAATTGGCAAAGAAATTTCGTTTTGTGACTAATATGAAAACATGACTCTGTGTGCAAAAAGGAATTACAGGCAGAGATTTATTGCGTATTGCTCTGGTGATTTCACAGTTGCATTAGATGGAAAGGGGGAGCCATTTTTTGGTGCAGAAGCAGACTCTTAGCACACACCCAGCTGCTTACCCTGTGGAATCATGCACAGTATTCACAAGCGAGTGGGGTTTGAGGTTTCAGTCAGTAATGCAAATACATTCAGCATCACTAAGGCTGGTTGCCCTTGCTGGAGTGTAGTCAGTCACCCAGGTTACACATGGTGCTGGTCTGAAAAAGCAGTTTGGACATGTGCTTTTTTAAGAATCTAAAAAGTGGATTCAAAATGTGTCAGTCTGTAAAAGTGTTTATCACTTGCCAAAAAAAAGAGTAGTAAGTGTGCTTTCAAATTGGCAAAGAAATTTCGTTTTGTGACTAATATGAAAACATGACTCTGTGTGCAAAAAGGAATTACAGGCAGAGATTTATTGCGTATTGCTCTGGTGATTTCACAGTTGCATTAGATGGAAAGGGGGAGCCATTTTTTGGTGCAGAAGCAGACTCTTAGCACACACCCAGCTGCTTACCCTGTGGAATCATGCACAGTATTCACAAGCGAGTGGGGTTTGAGGTTTCAGTCAGTAATGCAAATACATTCAGCATCACTAAGGCTGGTTGCCCTTGCTGGAGTGTAGTCAGTCACCCAGGTTACACATGGTGCTGGTCTGAAAAAGCAGTTTGGACATGTGCTTTTATAAGAATCTAAAAAGTTGGTTTAAAATGTGTCAGTCTGTAAAAGTGTTTATCACTTGCCAAAAAAAAGAGTAGTAAGTGTGCTTTCAAATTGGCAAAGAAATTTCGTTTTGTGACTAATATGAAAACGTGACTCTGTGTGCAAAAAGGAATTACAGGCAGAGATTTATTGCGTATTGCTCTGGTGATTTCACAGTTGCATTAGATGGAAAGGGGGAGCCATTTTTTGGTGCAGAAGCAGACTCTTAGCACACACCCAGCTGCTTACCCTGAGGAATCAAGCACAGTATTCACAAGCGAGTGGGGTTTGAGGTTTCAGTCAGTAATGCAAAAACATTCAGCATCACTAAGGCTGGTTGCCCTTGCTGGAGTGTAGTGAGTCACCCAGGTTACACATGGTGCTGGTCTGAAAAAGCAGTTTGGACATGTGCTTTTTTAAGAATCTGAAAAGTTGGTTTAAAATGTGTCAGTCTGTAAAAGTGTTTATCACTTGCCAAAAAAAAGAGTAGTAAGTGTGCTTTCAAATTGGCAAAGAAATTTCGTTTTGTGACTAATATGAAAACATGACTCTGTGTGCAAAGAGGAATTACAGGCAGAGATTTATTGCGTATTGCTCTGGTGATTTCACAGTTGCATTAGATGGAAAGGGGGAGCCATTTTTTGGTGCAGAAGCAGAGTCTTAGCACACACCCAGCTGCTTACCCTGTGGAATCATGCACAGTATTCACAAGTGAGTGGGGTTTGAGGTTTCAGTCAGTAATGCAAAAACATTCAGCATCAGTAAGGCTGGTTGCCCTTGCTGGAGTGTAGTCAGTCACCCAGGTTACACATGGTGCTGGTATGAAAAAGCAGTTTGGACATGTGCTTTTTTAAGAATCTGAAAAGTGGATTCATAATGTGTCAGTCTGTAAAAGTACTTTTCACTTGCCTAAAAAGTAGTAGAAAGTATGCTTTGCAATTGGCAAAGAAATTTCGTTTTCTGTCTAATTTCAAAGCATGACTTTGTGTGCACACAGGAATTATTTTTAGATATTTAATTTGTGAAGGTGTTATTGTGATTTTCATTTATAGGAAAGGGGTTTATAGTATTTTAAGATTTCTAAAGAACATAAAAAATGTAGTAATATATTTAAATAAAATAAAGGAATTTTTTTGTTTGTTTTTTCAGGTATTGCTGAAGAGCAGTGAACAAAATTTAAGATGCCTACAAAATCCAGAGTAAAGAAAGACCACAAAAAAAACCTATATTTGAAGACAACTGGAGGACCTAAGTTAGTTGGAGATGCTCATGTTGGGAAAAAGAAAAAATCTTCTGGTAAGCAAACAAAAGGTTTTTTAAAGAACATATTCAAAAAAAGGAAAAATGTACAAAATGTCTGTACTGGAAAGAATGTTTTCAATAGAAAAGGAGAGGAAAAAATTGAGAATTTAGTTAATGCAAATATACCTTCTGCAACTAAAAAGATTAACTTAAACAGAAAAACAGCGTTTAAAGAGATACGTAGAAAAATGTTTCAGAGAAGAGTTATGTCCAATTTGATAAACGATGTGAAGAAATATAAGCAAAAGGCTAAATTTTACAAGAGAAAAAAAGAAATTGAAGCCATTGCAGCAAAGGCATTAGAATTAAAAAGGAAACTATTCATTTTAATTTTGAATAGGATGCGTACATTAGATAAAATGGTTAATGTACTGAAATCACAAAGCAAAAGGAAAAGAGTAGTGAACAGAACAAACTTTTGTAAAGTGTTTTTAGGAAAATGGATGCCTAGTTCAAGTAGTGAACCTTTTTTTAATGAAGAGAGCTATTTTCAAAGTAATAGTTTGCTGCATGCAGTTGACACCAGAGGTCGTGCTTACGAAGTGAAAAATGGTTGCATAATGGAGAAGGAGATAATGGTTCCAAGAGATGAGGTACAAGTGATGGCGGATGAGGCTATGGGGAGACGTCCTAAAGCCCCAGTGTACACTTGGAATTGTAGTAGTATTTGCACTGTGCGTCAGGAATCTATTGATAAATTTCGTGAGTTTCTAAGAGAATATAGTAAAAAAAGTGTAAAACAGAAGATTAAGGTGCTTCAAAGTCTAGATCCATGCAGAGTGAGAGAGAATACTGGTTTGCAGGGTCATTCTCTGGCTTGTCTATCTAGAAAAGTGTGTATTAGTGTTTTCCATCATTTTAGAATGCTGGCTGTTCATCATACTGAAATGAGAAAGTTTGTGAGACGGTTGTATTTTGCTAAAAGTCCAGCAATAAAGTTAGATGAATTGAATAGGGCTCTGTTCCGTGGGTCAGTATCAGATGTAGAGAAGGATGTTGATGAAATTCAGTTTTGTTACTTTGGTCCTGAACAAAACAGTGCAGAAAAGGACACAGTAAATGAGGAAGAAGTGGAAGAGAATGTACAACCATTTGTAAGTAAGACATTTAATGATCACATAACAACATTTGAAAAAATCTCTAATGAAAGACCAAATATTACTTGTATTTGTTGCCGCAGAACTCATTATAGAAAACAAACCAGGTATGTTGATCTCTATAGAAAAAGTGAAAATGAAGATAATTATAAGTGGAAGGATTTTGCCACATATATATTTCTTGAAAATTGTTTTGAGTTGGGTGAAGTTCAGCGTATTTGTAAATACTGTTACAACAAATTAGAAGAAAATAGAATGCCGACCAGAGCTGTACATAATAATTTAGAATTGGATGTTATTCCTGCCGAACTTTCTGAATTAAATACTTATGAGTCTATACTTATTCAATGTGTTCATCCGTTCCAGACCATAGTACGTATGGAGCCCAAAACTGGTAAATTACCTCCTTCAGATTTACTGAGAGGTTTAAAAGGTAGAGTGGTATATTTGCCCTTGGATTTGAAAAAAAATATGGAAACTATTGATGCAGATACTTTGGAAACTGAACCATTAGTTATTCTGGTTAATGGTGTACCTACAAAGAATAAGAAGATTTGGCAGGAGCTGGTAGATGTACGGAAAGTACAAAGAGCAAATTTGTATTTGAAAAGGAATAACAAATGGTATGAATCAATTTATATAGAAGAAGAAGAAGAAGAAGATTTACAAGAAGACACAGAAACACCAACTGGACAAATTGAAAAAGTGGACAAGTCAAAGGAAGAAGAAATTTATGAACATTTTAGCATACATCCTCTTCATTCAAAAGAAGTTATGGGAGACAATATTGATCTGTTTCAGATGAAGAAAGCAAAAGGAACTCCCGTGAGTGTATGGGAGGAGAGCTTGGAAGCTCGATGTTTTCCCCAGCTGTTTCCTAAAGGAAAAGGAGGACGATACGATGAACGTCCAGAACAGATTCCAGCTTCTGAGTATCGGACTACAAGACTATATGCAGAAGATCCAAGATTTCGACAAAGTATTCCTTATTTGTTCCATCTTTTATTTTAAAGCGACTTGTCCGCATTATCATATGCAGTAAATCACATTTTAAAAAGTGGAGTACATTTACAAAATGTGTCTGCTAAGGATTTTATGGAGAAAGTTCAGCACCGAGATGATCATTTGGAAACACAACTGATCAATCTGATGGCTTGTCAGCGTGGGACTAATGAATATTGGTACCGACGCCATGGTGAATTAAAATGCATGTTACGGAATTTAGGAACACCAACATGGTTCGTTACCCTAAGCTGTGCTGAGTACGCTTGGGATGATTTACTGGATTTTCTACGAGAGGCAAATTCAAACATTAAAAACATCGAATACAAGACAGCAGGAGAACTGTGCTCATTGGATCCGGTTAATGTTTGCAGATATTTCAATCATAGATTTGAGGCTATGATGTCCTTCATCTGCAATAAAAAAAATCCACCTCTAGGAGAAGTAGTGGATTTCTTTTGGAGAAAAGAGTACCAGGCAAGAGGTGCTCCTCATATTCATATGCTGTTGTGGATCAAGGATGCCCCAAAGTTTGGAACAGATGCTGATGAAGCAGTGTTATCTTACATTGAAGAATATGCAACATGTGCTATACCAAAAAGCACAGAAGAGAAAAAGTTAAAGGAGCAAGTTTTACGTTTCCAAAGTCATCGGTGTGGAAAATACTGTCGACGGAAATACAAGAGCAAAGATAAATACTACACTAAATGTCGATTTGGATTTCCTAGACCTGTTCTTTCAAATGGAAGAGTAAACAGTTTTATGTCATCTGTGAGACATACTATCACAAGAAAATCACCTAAGAATACCCACAACCTTAAAATAAAAGAAGAATCAAAAAATATAAATGACTACAACCCAGTCATTTTATCCATGTGGAATGCTAACATGGATATACAGTATGTAGCTGACAATTCCATTGCTGTTGCTCGATATGTAACGTCTTACATTACGAAATCAGAAAAAACAGAATTGAAGGAAATGTGGGAAGAGATTTCTCACGAGAAGACTGTCAGTAAGAAGCTGTACAGTTTCAGTTTAAAGATGTTATCGCATCGAGAAATTGGATCCTACGAATGTTCAGATAGGTTATCTTCTGCAAGTCTCTACTCGAAATCAAGAAGAATAAATTTGGGCAAGTTTAGGCCTTGCAGCAATGTAGTTACTTTATTCGATATATTAAAAACATATCATAAAAGTTTGGTACAATAAATATAAAAACAGTTTTAAAAACCCACTACAACTATATGCTTTGAACCTTATACAATTAAAAGCAATAAAAGATAGCAATAAATATGCATGTACAGTGTAAACAAAGACCCCCATTTGTCAGTACCTTTGGCAATGATATTCTTTATGGGCAACAGGGATAAGTTTATGTCTTAAATTTATTGCACCTTAAGGAGCTTGCGTCTGATCCTCCAGGCCCAGCCCAGGTATTTAGCAGTCCCACAGATGACACTAGGGACTGATGTGTCATAGATCAAGATACGCAATGCCACCCTGGCAGACCTGGTCCCCATATTTTTACAAACCGGTGTCAACCATCTCACTCTTGGTTGCCGGTATGCTTTGCATGCAAACAGAAAATGACCAATAGACTCCAAGGGCGAGGCACAACCGGGACAGCCTTTCGAACTTACGGGTGCCGTGCTCCATCTAGATTGAACCTCGAAGAGTGGGAGTGTACCATATCTCATCTTGAGATAAAGGGACCTATCTTCAGGAGATTCAATAATGTCCAGAAAGGGTTCCATGCTAGGTGCAGGTTTCACATCCAGGAAATTTAAAGTTAGCTCACCTCCCTGATTTCTTAGGGTATTAATCGTAACCCATTCCCAGTAAGCCTTCTTTATCACAGGTTTGGGTGGGGGGAGCTGGGTTACCCAGGCCTCTTCCAGACCTATCTTCTGGAGCTCCTTTTTCAAATTTGATACCCAGGGGATCTTACGCTCAGCTCCGAGTTTTATTAGCTCGTCGAGGGCAGATGCATAGTGGAGGAGTTCAGGGGTTCTCCGGAGCCTTGCCCAGTATAGTAATGGGCGCAGCCTGGCTACATTGCTAAAGTTTTGTCTGCCAAGATCATAACGGAGAGGAACTAGTGGGGTAGACAGAGGGAGCGACAATAAGTCTCTGAAGAACTTATTCTCAGATCTAAGCAGCTCTGTTAGGTTTTCGAACCCCCACAGTTCTGCCCCGTATAGGGCCGCTGGCATTGCCTTCCCCTCATAGACCTTAACTGCCGCTGCAATGGGCCTGGTGTAGGAGAGTCTCTGGTGTTTCGCTATTGCCCCTGAGGCTCTCTTATGGGCAAGAAGCATTTTCGATAGATGGGGAGCCCATTTTAGCTTATTGTTTACCCTGACTCCAAGGTAATCAAAAGCCTCAACTAGCTCAAGAGTAGTGTCGTTAAGCTTAATGTTATTCCTAAAATTTCTAGAGGGTGATAGTGCCATTAGCTTGGTTTTAGAAGTGTTTATTTTCAAGCCCCTGGTGTCACAAAAATGGGAGAAGCGGGAGAGCAATCTTTGTAGGCCCATAGGGCTTTTAGATATCAACAGAGTGTCGTCAGCAAAGAGCAGGGTGGGTGTTTTTTCCCCGCACAGGGTTGGTGCATCGACCGTGTCCTCTCTCAAGTGGTCTGCCACCCCATTTATAAAGAGAGAGAACAGGGTCGGGGCTAAAACACAGCCCTGGCGTACTCCTTTCTCGACGGTGATCCTCTCTGTGAGCTGTCCCTGATGCCCCCAACGGACTTTAGCAAAATTCCCTTCGTGAAGGCGTTTGAGGAGGTCCAAGATTAGGGGGGGGATGCCCAAGTCATACAAGACCTGCCACAGCTGTAATCGTGGGACCAGGTCAAAGGCCGTTTTTAAATCAATAAAAGCCAAATACAGGCTGCCTTTTTCGATAATTACGGATTTCCAATGTATGGTACAGAATCTGAAGACCTGGTCAATGGTGCCAACCCCTTCCCTAAAACCGGCTTGAAAATGGCTCAGGATACCCTCCTCATCTATCCAGGTCTTGATTCTAGTGAGGAGGACTCTGCCAACCACTTTTTGTAGGACATCGATTAAACTAATCGGTCTGTAGTTGGCAGGGTCCCCCCTGTCCCCTTTCTTATAAATGGCCACCACCTCCGCCCCCTTCCAAGAATCCGGAACCGGGCATCCCAAAGCTAAGTTATTTAAAATGCGTAGAATAAATTCTGCCCATAGGTCTTTGTCGTGTAGCAAGAGGTCGCCAGGGAGGCCATCAGGTCCTGCTGCTTTTCCTGGGGCAATCATATTAATTGCAGAGAGGACCTCTGATAGGCCAAACGCGGCCTCTATCTCCAGGGGTACCAAGTTCTCAATTACCGGGGTCAGATTCTCTGGAGCCATTTTTTCCCCAAAAGAGTAAAGATCAGAGAAGTGCTGGTGCCATTGACTCCCCGTTATATGATTGGGGATTGGGTCAGCTCTTCCCTTGGACCGGACATTAATGAGACTCCAGAAGGGAGTTGAGTCTTTTTGTAAAGCTGCGGCCTTTAAATCCTGCCAATGGCTTTCCTCCCACAGTCTCTTTGCCTTCCTGATAGTTTCGTAATAAATTTTTCGGGCTTTAACAATGGCCGGTTGAACCTTATGTTTAATGGCTTCAGATAGAATCTGTCTTTTTTCCCTGCACGCCTTTGAGAACCAAAGGTTTTCTGATTTGGGGGGAGGGCACTTATGGTCCCCCTTTTCCTGTAACACAAAAAAGTTCCCCACCCTTGTCACTGTTTGATGATATACCTCTAAGAAGTGTTGGGGAGAAGGGGCCTGTGAAAGACAGCCCCTGGGCATATCCAGGGCTATAGAACCTTCTTCCACTATCCTTTTTATTTTTCCCAGGTCCAATTCGCGTTTTACCACCCTTGGCCACTTAAGACGCCTATTACAATTGGTCGGGACAACCTCTCTTGCCCCAGGCCTCTGTTTGTTGGAATACTCGATGGAAGTAGTAACAGACTCACGCTTGAGCTTCATGAACAGGGGGCTGTGATCGCTCTCACACCTGTTGATTACTTCCATGTCAATAAGATCTGGCCAAAGCTCGATGCCCAACAGAATGTAATCAATGCGCGAGGGAGCTCTAGTCCTTGTGAAAGTAGGGGCTCCCTGGCCATCTGAGCAAGTTCGTCCATTTGTGGCCCTCAGATTGAACTCCAATGTTAGCGCATTAAGTTGCAGAGCCCTCTTAGACCATTTCTTTATTGGCGGAAGAGTAAGTTGGGGTATGCCCTGCTTAGAGTCGGCATCTCCAATGCCCAGAATGTCGTCGCTGCTCAGGGGCTCAAAAGTGCAATTAAAGTCCCCGGCAACGACGACATCCACCTTGAAAGTGAATGCTGTTAATTCGGCCTCAAGAGCCGATACAGCAGGGCTTTCCCGTGCTCCAGGGGTCCCCCTAGCATAGATATTGAATATTTCAAGCGGGGGTTGGTCGTCGACCCCGTTGATTGATAAATGGAGGAGGTCGTGAGATATAATTACGTGCCTCTTGATTGCCCAGTTCAAGTTGATGTTAATCCAAATTAGGAGACCCCCCGATGGACGTCCTCTTATGGATCTGATTGCGGGGACAAAATGAGTGATGAACCCTGATCTATGCAGGGGTACCAAACTCCAGGTTTCCTGGAAGAGGATGACATCAAACTTGTCGATGAAATCGCTCCAAACAGGATCTGCGAGATTCTTCCCGAGCCCCGCAATGTTCCATGATAAAAAATTGATAACGCTCGTGGGAGCAGGAGTTAGGGGGGTCCTCAAGTCCACCACCTGACTATCTTGGCATCCCTCATTGATTACCAGAGTATCAATTGTTTCACCCAAATCGTTTGAGGACTGGTTGGAAATGGGGATAGTGTTCGAATCCAGCCCCCCAATGGAATGAGATGTGGAAATATGTGCAGGGGAAGTCATGTGGAGATTGGTTAGTCAATCCACCTGTCCTAAGCCTGAGTCCTGTCCCCCCCTCTGTTCAGACCATGCGGGGAACCTACGAACCTGGATTGAAGAAAGAGCGGGAGGAGATGACCTAAACTCCAGGAGTAATAAATTTTCTGCTAAGACAGGGTCCCCAAACACGATCTCGATACAATCTGAAGAAGCATCCGCCCGTGATAGCCTTTTTGCCCTTATGATGTCCTCTCTAATGATTGATCTACACCCTCGAACATGTCTCAACCAGTGTATGGCTTTGTTATGAAGAGATACACTGTTTTCAAAGGTGGACCTTGGTGACAATTTTGGAACATGGGTCATAAAGACAGAGGAGTTGGCATGCACAGGTTGGAAATTTGCCGAATTGGCTGGGGAGTGGAGTGATTGGTTGTTATTGCCCTGTCTATGAGATGGAAAAAAACGAGGGGGGCGTCTGTTAAAGGTCTTAACATTCGGTGTGCTTGCTGGGTCAGGGCATCTTGTCATGTCCGCATATGAGTTAATCCGGCCGTTTATTCTAGATGTAATATCCGCATTATGAGCCCCCTCCTGTACATGACCGGCATTAGTTTTGGCAGGAATTGGCTTTGGGGGAACAGGCTTCATCCTGCAGGGAACTGCCCCGGAAGATGGTAGAGGTAGAGGAGAAATCGTGGGGGGTGCTTGACCTAAACTAAGACTCTCGACCCTCTTGGTAAGGGCCCCCACTAACTCCTCTAATTTCTTGATTCTCTCCAAAAGAGTCGCTAAGGAGTAAGCATCAGGTGTAACTGGGGCCTCGGAATCGTCAGCAAGTATTGTGACAGAGCTAGTTACTTGGAATAAATCAGGATCAAGGGGGGCAAACCTGTTAGAGCATAAGATGGATTGGGGGGCACAATGAGGAGTGTCTAAATCTCCTTCTGTACCATTCATAGTGCCCACGGTCTGTTTAGATGATATTTGAGGGTCAGAGGTGATTGTATCGGGGGGTGAGATAATACTTTGCTGTTTAATCGAGCACTGAGTATGGAACATAGATGGGATCGTGCGAGTTGAGTTAGAAGGTGTTTTAGTTAACTGATCCTCCACCTGCCCATCAACTAGCGAATCCTCACAATCATTAACTATCCCCTCAATTCTTGTCAGGACGCAATTCATGGCAGAGTGAATACTTTTCTTCGGTTTTTTACCCTTTTTACTACTGGCCATGGATCCTCCTTCTACAGCTTTCCTTTTACCCATGGTACAACACGATCCACGGCCGGAGGAGTTACCACAAACACAGAGGAAACACACACTAGTTTATGGAAGTCTTAATAATAATGGAGCGTAAATGTCACAAGCCCCCACCAAAACTGTGAAAAAGCCTTTTAACGTAGCACAGTACCTCAGGTCTCAGTCAATACGATGTCATCAGTGCACTCGGATTTGGGGGGGTGGCCCAACCCGACCTCCAACGTCCTCGGACGGCCACAGACGGCCCGCCCTCTGCCCGGGCTCAGCCCGGCGCCGCCCGCGCGCGTCCCGCGACGCGGGGGTAGCCTTGCGGTATTTCTGCGCCTCCGGGCGCGATGTCGGGCGGAAATGCCCGCTCGGGATTCTGGGTAGTGTAGTTCTGGGCTCCAACGACCTCCAGGAGCCTCGCAGCGTCCGAGCCCCGCCACGAAGCCCAGCAGCCTCTCTCCGGGTCAAGGTAGGATTTTTAATCGGCCCCCGCTCCACAAGGGAGCCTTGCGGTATTTCTGCGCCTCCGGGCGCGATGTCGGGCGGAAATGCCCGCTCGGGATTCTGGGTAGTGTAGTTCTGGGCTCCAACGACCTCCAGGAGCCTCGCAGCGTCCGAGCCCCGCCACGAAGCCCAGCAGCCTCTCTCCGGGTCAAGGTAGGATTTTTAATCGGCCCCCGGCCTTGCAGCAATGAGAAATCGGGTACTGAAATCTGTTGGAGAAATTGAATATTTGGCCGAGAATGACCCAGAAAGTACAGATATTTTGAAATCAAACATGTTGGACACATATTACCCAAAGAGAAGTCATCATCTGGAGAACATGTGTCTTTATGAAGTGCTGCAGAACTACATTTATTCACGGAAAGCCGCAGAAGACATCAACAATGGAAAATATAAAGTCATTGGTGAGGAAGGATGTTTGGTGAAGCAAACAAAAGGAAGTTTGATAAATCACAGGAAGCTGAGTTGCGACAGTACTGACAAAAAGGAATTTTACTACTTGGCTCTTTTACAGCTGTTTAAACCATGGCGTACAGAGGATGAACTACTGGGAGAATTTCAAAGCTATGAAGATTCTTTTAATGCTTGCAAAGACAGCATACAATGCAGTACATTCTCAACTTATCTGCAAATGTTAAATGAAGAAATTGAACAGGAAACTACAATTGCAGCAGAAGTAGCTAGAGACAGTTCTCAGGACAGCCAAAGTTCAGGAACACTCAGTCAAGATCCCCTAGGACAACCAATCGTTGAAAATGAAGCATCAATAGCCATGAATGAAGTGGAAACGGCTATGAATCAAGCTCAAGAAGAATTTATAGACTTACAAAATTTGGAAAGACAACTGAACGAAGAGCAGCAACAAATTTATGAAGAGATCAGAAACAAAATTGATCACGGATTTCTACATGAAAAAAAAGAGTGCTCATGCACATCATTTCATCCAATCAGGATGTATGTAAGTGGACAAGCTGGAACTGGAAAAAGTTTCTTAATAAAAGTCATCAGAAGCTACCTACAGCAAAAAACGGATTCTACTTTGTCTTGTGTGGTTACTGCTCCAACTGGGTTAGCAGCATATAACATAAAAGGAATCACCTTACATCGTTTGCTAATGTTACCAGTGGAGCATGAGAACAAAATACAATACAACAAGCTAACTGGAGAAGCATGCTTGGAAGTTTCAAGAGTATTGAAGAAGATGCAAGTTCTCATTATTGATGAGGTGAGCATGGTATCAAACTTAATGCTTGCCTTTGTGCATTTAAGAATGCAGCAAATTCTAAGGACAGACTATGACGTGTTATTTGGTGGAAAACATGTCATAGTTTTTGGGGATCTTCTACAGCTTACTCCAGTTAAAGGACAACCAGTGTTTAATACTGTGACACATGAAGACACAAAGAAGTCATTGGGAAGCATCGGTAATGCAAATATTTGGTCCTTCTTTGAGTACAAGGAACTCACTACCAATATGAGACAAGCAAACGATGAAGAATATGGAAGTATTCTGAAAGATATCAGAATTGGACTACTCACTGAAGCTGGCACAAAAGCATTACAGAGTCGGTTGCTACATAATTTATTTCCAAAGGAAGAAATAGTTGCAGAGAAGATATACAAGAACATTGCAGAAAAGAAAAGTGTCATCTGCTTAATGCCAACTCTACGTGAATGCTCAATATTCAATGAGGAGCTTTTGAAATTGGAAAAGGAAGATATCAGGAAATTGGAAGCAGTGGACAAAATTGAGGATGGAAGAATTACTATCACATTAACAAGCACACTGAAAAATAAATTGGATTCACTAGAGAAGAACATTTCCAAAACAGCTGGATTAGAAAAAAATCTATATGTTTGCATGAACTGTAGAGTATTTTTAAGGAGAAATGTGGATGTTGAAAAAGGTTTAGTTAATGGAGCTATGGGAAGAGTTGTGGGTTTTATTAATTATCAGAAAAAAGATGGAATTGAATGTTTAAAAATAAAATTTGATCAGATAGAAGAAGTTAAAGATATTTGTCGTTGTTCAGTTCGTTTCATGCTTGTGAAAGACTTATATGTACGTAGGAAGCAGTTTCCGTTTTCTCTAGCATATGCTGTAACTATTCACAAGTCTCAAGGATTGACTGTAGATTGTGCATTTGTGAACATTGGTTCAACTGTGTTCAAAGAAGGTATGGCATATGTTGCTTTGTCATGAGTGAAAACATTATCAGGTTTATTCATGATAGACTTTGATGACTCAAAAGTTAGTGCTGATACAAATTGTGTAAAGGAGTATAATAGATTAAGAAGAAGCTATGCTCCTCATTTAGGTCAGTATCCTGTGTTGGAGAAACGTGTAGTTTCTCGTAAAAGGAGAAATGAGAATATCTGTAATGAAGATGTAGAGAGGAGGAAAAAAAAGAGGAGTGATGTAATTGCAAGCAAAAAGAAAAAGGAAAATGAAGAACAGGTTGTAGGATGTCATTTTGAAAATAGCTCTGGTGTCAACTGCTACGCTAATGTAGTGCTGAATGTTGCATTTTATCTGGAAAGTGTGCAAGAGCAGATAATAGTAAATCAGGGAAAAAGATTCTGTTCTGAGTTGAGTCTCCTTTTTCAAAAGCTGAGTAATGATAAAACTCAAATAGAAAGTGCTACTGAAATTAGAAAACTTTTAGATGTATGTTCAGGACGAACACAGTTTTCTCAAAATGTACAGCAAGACGCACAGGAATTCTTGATGTTTTTTCTTCAGGTACTGGAAGAAGAAGGGGTTCCCATTGAAAATTTATTTGGTCTCTCTTATAAATGGGAACATAGTTGTGAAAACTGTTATAATATATGTGGCTCTAATGTTGATTCTGAAAGGTTTATTTATTTAACATTGCCAGAAAGTAAAACAGTCACTTTTGCTAAATTAGTTAAAGATGCTAATCATAGCATGGAATGCAGTGAGTGTCAATCTGACTTGTTTTCAACGTTAATTTTAAAAGAATACGGACAGTATGTAATTTTAATGATGCAACGCTGTAAAGCTGATGGTTCAAAATTAGATAGTTTAATAAAGAAGTTTACAGGACAGCAATTATCAATTTCAGGAAAAACTTTTGTAACAGTTGCAATAATTTTCCATGATGGACCTACTGTAACTTCTGGTCATTACACAGTTTATCTTAAATGTGAAAAAGGCTGGACACTGTGTAATGATTCCCAATTGATTTTTAAGCAACATTTGCCTTTTGATTTAGCAAATTCCTATCTAATCTTCCTGAAACCAAAATTTTAGAGAGACTTGGCAAGATCTGTACAAAACAAATTTACCATTTTATTGGATTACCATTGGAATTTTAAAAAAAAATGATTTTACAAATTATCATTTGGCCTAATGGAAAGGTAACCAATTGTAATGTGGACTTTTTCAATTTTTAATGAAACTTTGGAAAACCAAAAATTTAGAAAAAATCGGTAACATCTGCACAATTTAAATTTTGGAATGTTATTGGATTGCCATTGGAAATTTATTCCAAAAAGATTTTTAAAATTACTATTTGGCCATGCGGAAAGGTAAACAATTCTATTGTGGACTTATTTAATTATTAATAATCTTTCGAAAACCAAAATGTTACAGACAATCGGTGAGATCTGTACAATTTAAACTTTAGATTTTTATTGGATTACCATTGGAAATTTAATCAAAAAAGAATTTTAAAATTACTATTTGGCCTAAAGGAAATGGAATCAGATGTATTGTGGAGTTATTTGAGATATATTTTTGTGATTATACTTCTGAAACAAAAATGTCAGACGGTATTTTAAAGAAATAAGTATTGATATTAGATGATATTTTTTAAGAATATTATGCATTTCTATAAAGTTATGTTTATGCAAAAAGAGATTGTGGGCTTTTTTAAAACAATCTTTGAGATTGTTAATTTTTTTTTTGCCCGCTGTTAAATGATGAATGCAATTGCTTTCACAATTTATAGTGAAATGCAATATATTCTGAAAACAGCAAAAAAAAGGCAAATTTTTTTTTTGAAAAATATGTAAATATGTGTACTGTATTATAAAATGTTTTATTAAATATTAATACTTTTTTCTTTTTTTACAGATTGAGAAAGAAAATTTTCGACAACTAGAACCATTTTTAAAGCAATTAAAATTAAATTTAAATTAATAAATATTTTTTTGAGTGGGTATGGTAAGTCAAAAATTTCATGGTCCCTTTTTTCCACTTCTCCACAATCACATTTTCAGTTTTTCATTGTAGTCTCTCAAGGACCTTGTAATGTGATAATTGATTTTTAGTGTTTTTTAAAAAAAAATAATAATAATTACGCGTACCGTACGCGTACGGTAAAAAAAAAAAAAAAAAAGTTTTAAAAACATCTATAAAAAATAGATGAAAGGTAAGGTTGGCTCTTACAAGAGCCGTTGTGTTCATGCAGGGACAGAGGAAAGAAAGAATGGGAATATTAGTCGGCACGACAAATGTGCTGATCTATTTAATTGTTCGCTAGGGAAACAATGGTCTCCCGATGACAAATTAGATCATGACAAGTGGCGCACCGTATTTCAACCCTCAAAAAACGATGGTTTGTTTCCAGAGGAGAAGAAAAAGGAGATGCTCCCACCACAGATGAAGGGCTCACCTGACCTGCAGAAGAAGGACTCGGCCCTGCAGATGATGGACCAGGCTGAGCTGCTGTGGATGTGCTTGGTTGACTTACTGAAGGGTTACCTTCAGTATGTTGAGCATGTGTCCTTCTGTGTACATCTTTAAGGTGGCTCAACATGGTGTGATTCCCGAAGGAATACTTCTTGTTGGGATTCCCTCTTGAAAGTACACGGCCACACAGCTTACAAGTCACTAAGGGTGCATTTACCTTTTTCTTGCCCTCTGGAAAAGTAAAATACTCCCATATGAAAGAGGTCTTTTCTTTCCTCCTTCTCTGCCTCAAGGTAGTGCTGCTAGCCTCACTCTCAGAAGAGCTCTGCTGTTCTGCCATCGTATCACAAAGACAACCCAGCTCCTTCTCCTAAGGGATCACAAGCAGAAATGAGGGGAATGGGTGTGGTGTAGGAGAGTTCTAGAACTGAAAGTAGTTTCAACCAATCAAAAGTTGTGTTTCATGATCACATGACCCACCGTGCGCTTACGTTACGCTTACGGTGCGCTTACGGTGCGCTTACGGCAAAAGTACGCATGCGCGTAAAAAAGACACGCGCTCGCGCGCATGCGCATAACAGTCTTTCCCCAACACTTCCGCGTAACGTGCGCGTGTAGCGTACATGTGTACGCGCCCCACGCGCAGTACGCGCGGCTACGCAAATTGCGTAACTATACGCAAACAGCGTAGATAAATTACAGACATTGCGTAAACCGTACGCTTACCGTAAGCTTACCGTACGCGCACTAAAAAAAAAAAAAAAAAAAAAAAAAATATATATTTTCAAAGTTATACTAATATATCTTACGTGTTTGGTAAAAAAAAAAAAGAGAAAACTTGAAATATTGCAGATTTTTTAGAAAAAAAACATAGTGTTTTAAGAGAATAAAAAGTTTAAAAAAAACTTGTTTTTTTAAAAAAAAAAAACACATTTAATATAAGAATTTATAAAAAAAAATCATAAAAAATCAATAAAAAAATATATGGGAATCACATATGTTATAGCTAAGAATTAGCATTTAAAAAACCATACAAATTCACTGAAAAAACCATGGGTTTCACACACGTTATAGTTAGAAATTAGCATTTAAAAAACCTTGCAAATTCACTGAAAAAACCATAGGTTTCACACATGTTATAGTTAGGAATTAGCATTTAAAAAACCTTGCAAATTCAGTGAAAAAAACATAGGTTTCACACACGTTATAGTTAGGAATTAGCATTTAAAAAACCTTGCAAATTCAGTGAAAAAACCATAGGTTTCACACACGTTATAGTTAGCTGGACATTTCACTCGTAAAAAACCAATGAAATTTCCCCGTTATAGTTAGTTAAGCTAACTATAACTCGCGCGCCCGCAATGCACTGCTGATGACGTCACATATTACATCACTCATGACATGGTCAGTGACATCACTCATGACATCACTGATGACATCTCAAATGACATCACTGATGACATCACTGATGACATCATCCATGTGATAGAGTGGCAGACCTCCTCTCACCCTAATATAACCTTTGATACACACATTCAAAAATAGAGACTGAAATTTTCAAAAAAATGGACATACCAATACCAATTACAACAACCTCTTCAATAATTCTAAGATCCACATAAACATCCACTTATTCACCAACAGTCCTGTACAGTCACTCATTCGTATACTCACACATCATATGTACTCATACACCTAAACATCCTGTAACACAATGCCACTCATCCATAGAGTTACTCACACACATAGTTACTCATGCTAATAAAGAATCAAACATCCATTTACTTGCATATACAGTTATACACACACCACCACACTTACTTCTACGGAAACTTACACATACTTAGTCTTTTAAACAATCACTTATTGAAACACATACTTATTCATACAGGAACTCTTTCAATCTCTCACTCTCACATACACTCACTTATATACACCAATAGTCACATATACTAGTTTAAAACATATGTAGTTACTCATAGAGACACTATTGAGACAGCCATTCACTCACTAACACACCCATACACACACTCTTCCACCCATACAGTCCTGCACATATGCTGTCTTCAACACATACAAACAGTGAGTCACTCATTCATGCACTTATGCACTACGTAATACCCCCCACTGAACCATACAGACACTCAGACACTCATACTGATACTCAAAAAACCAACTAATAACCTATGTAGACACTCATGTTGCTGCTCACCAACCCATGCAGCCACTTATACACAAAGTGAGAGACTGATACAGGTATTTACACATTTAAACATTACTCACTTAGCCATGTATTCAATAAGATACACTTAATCAGTCAGTAATACAATCAATTTTTCAAAAACAAATCATCCATTTAGACACTTATATACTCATTTATTCTTCCATCGACCTTGAGATATATAAAACATATTTAATTTTCAGAAAAACACACATTCACTGGATGATGTCATCAGTGATGTCATCAGTGATGTCATTTGAGATGTCATCAGTGATGTCATGAGTGATGTCACTGACCATGTCATGAGTGATGTAATATGTGACGTCATCAGCAGTGCATTGCGGGCGCGTGAGTTATAGTTAGCTTAACTAACTATAACGGGGAAATTTCATTGGTTTTTTACGAGTGAAATGTCCAGCTAACTATAACGTGTGTGAAACCTATGGTTTTTTCACTGAATTTGCAAGGTTTTTTAAATGCTAATTCCTAACTATAACGTGTGTGAAACCTATGGTTTTTTCACTGAATTTGCAAGGTTTTTTAAATGCTAATTCCTAACTATAACATGTGTGAAACCTATGGTTTTTTCAGTGAATATATATATATATATATATATATATATATATATATATATATATATATATATATATATATATATATATATATATTCACTGAAAAAACCATAGGTTTCAGGGGTGTTATATTTAGCTGGACTTTTCACTTGTACAAAACCATTGAAATTCCCCCGTTATAGTTAGTTCAGCTAACTATAACTCGCGCGCCCGCAATGCACTGCTGATGACGTCACATATTACATCACTCATGACATGGTCAGTGACATCACTCATGACATCACTGATGACATCTCAAATGACATCACTGATGACATCATCCAGTGAATGTGTGTTTTTCTGAAAATTAAATATGTTTTATATATGTATATCTCAAGGTCGATGGAAGAATAAATGGGTATATAAGTGTCTAAATGGATGATTTGTTTTTGAAAAATTGATTGTGTAACTGACTGATTAAGTGTATCATAGTGAATACATGGCTTAGTGAGTAATGTTTAAATATGTAAATATCTGTATCAGTCTCTCACTTTGTGTATAAGTGGCTGCATGGGTTGGTTACTAGCTACATGGGTGTCTATATAGGTTATTAGTTGATTTTTTGAGTATCAGTCTGAGTGTCTGCATGGTTCGGTGGGGGGTATTACGTAGTGCATAGGTGCATGAATGAGTGACTCACTCTTTGTATGTGTTGAAGACAGCATGTGTGCAGGACTGTATGAGGGGATGAGTGTGTGTATGGGTGTGTTAGTGAGTGAATGACTGTCTCAATAGTGTCTTTATGAGTAACTACATATGTTTTAAACTAGTATATGTGACTATTGGTGTATATAAGTGAGTATATGTGAGAGTGAGAGATTGAAAGAGTTCCTGTATGAATAAGTATGTGTTTCTATAAGTGATTGTTTAAAAGACTAAGTATTTGTAAGTTTCCGTAGAAGTAAGTGTGGTGGTGTGTGTATAACTGTATATGCAAATAAATGTATGTTTGATTCTTTATTAGCATGAGTGACTATGGGTGTGAGTAACTCTATGGATGAGTGGCATTGTGTAACAGGATGTATAGGTGTATGAGTACATATGATGAGTGAATACATGTATGAGTGACTGTATAGGACTGTTGGTGAATGAGTGGATGTGTATGTGGATCTTAGAATTACTGAAGAGGTTGTTGTAACTGGTATTGGTATGTCCATTGTTTTGAAAAGTTTAGTCTCTATTTTTGAATGTGTGTATCAAAGGTTATATTAGGGTGAGAGGAGGTCTGCCACTCTATCACAAGGATGATGTCATCAGTGATGTCATCAGTGATGTCATTTGAGATGTCATGAGTGATGTCATGAGTGATGTCACTGACCATGTCATGAGTGATGTAATATGTGACGTCATCAGCAGTGCATTGCGGGCGCGCGAGTTATAGTTAGCTGAACTAACTATAACGGGGGAATTTCAATGGTTTTGTACAAGTGAAAAGTCCAGCTAACTATAACACCCCTGAAACCTATGGTTTTTTCAGTGAATTTCTGAGGTTTTTTAAATGCTAATTCCTAACTATAACGTGCCTGAAACCTATGGTTTTTTCTGTGAATTTCAAAGGTTTTTTTAATGCTAATTTCTAACTATGCCACCAGAGATAGGACATGTGAAGAAAGAAGAAAAAATGCACAGAAAGAAAAAAAAGAAGTGCAGAAAGAAGCAACAGAAGTCCTCAAAGACGAAGAAAAGTGCAGGAAGAAGGATAACGTGCAGAAAGAACAAAAAGAAGAGCAGAAAGAAGCCTTTTTTGCAAAATCATCCTGTACCCTCAACTTTTTCAGACGGATACTGGTGGTAACTGAGTCTGACTAACCAGTCCTAGAGCCAGTGCTATGTTAAAAGACACTTAGAATACAGTGAAAACACCTACATACACTAGGGAACATTATGCGTTGGGGTCCCCCTGTGATTAGCATGACCGCCTCTGTAAGCCCCTAGTATATAATAGGGCAGGGGGTTTAAAACTACCTCTTAAAACAGGCCACAGGGCGTTTTTGCATATGTTAACTCAGGCCCCGTCCCCTCCCTTCACCACTGTGTAAACACGCCCTGTGTCCGTTTTTAGTTGGGAGATTAGGTTCATTTGAATCCTGAGGGTCCCTAGGGTCCAACAAGCCCACTAGGTACCTCCAGTAAGTGCCACAGAGCTGCGTTGCAGAGAGGTGTAAAAAGTGGCACTGCCTGGACCACCTCTCTGCAATGCAGCTCAGTGGCGCTTACTGGAAGCACTTGGTGGGCTAGTTAGCCCCCAGGGGCCCTCAGTATGGAAGGAAAATTATATCCCCAATTTAAAACGTGCCATAATGCGTGTTTGCACACGTCACCTCAGGCCCCGTCCCCTCCCTTCACCACTGTGTAAACGCGCCCTGTGGCTGTTCTAAGTTGAGAGATTAAGTCCCCTTGAATCCTAAGGGTTCCTAGGGTGAAACTAGACCACTAGGTACCTCTAGTAAGCGCAACAGAGCTGCGTTGCAGAGAGGTGTAAAAAGGGGCTTGGCCTCAGAACACCTGTCTGCAGCGCAGCTCCCTGGTGCATACTGGAGATGCCTGTTGGGCTAGTTGGCCCTCATGGACCCTCAGTATTGAAGAGGAATTAATTCCCCAACTTACAACTCGCCAGGGGGCGCGTTTGCAGAGTGCTGCAAGGAGGGGGCGGGGCCTCCGGCACGATGCCAGTCTTTTATTTATTTTAATTTTTAAGAAGGGGGGCTGTGTGGTTCCCCTTCTTATTCTAATTTATTGGCCCTGATGACCCCATCCCCCAGGGCCTGTCTCCTAATTATATTTTTTTTACCCCAATCCCCAGGGCCGGCCACTGTTTTTTATTATTTTAAAAAATATATATATTTATAGACACACCTAGGACATGCTGGACAAACCGTACGTACCTATCACCATGACGATTTGCGTGATATTCATTAAAAGGCGACTATGCATACAATGAATCCACGTGGAATGTATTTACACCACTAGTGAAGCTCTGACATGTCTGATGCCCTACCGTGCCTAATCCCGGTAGACACCCTTGTCGTTTATTTATACAAACATGGGTAGCTATTGACGGGCACATTTAATACACATGCACAGCAAGCCATTCAAAGGGGATTCGACAAAAATTCGACCAAAACTATGCAAGAAACCCCCCTCACGGTTAATAAAACACACATCCACTGCCGGATGTGTAATACTTTTTATTTTACTCTCTGGAAAGGGGACGAACATCACTTGAGAGTCACAGCGCACTCCTGGCAGAGCCTAATGCTGTGTTACACCCACCATTGCCTGCTGAGTGCCACACACCTCTGTGTTGTATTCCACTAGCTAGTGCATATGCTATGACACTCTCTAGCCCATGTGCACTGTAACACCACCCCGTGAATATGTCATGCCACACTTGTCTTCGCACGGGTTACATTGCCCCATCTAACGTGCCTTCCTCGATGCCTATGTTATAACGCACAGTGCTATGCCATACATATTACAATCTGGGATCCATATCTTTGTCACAGTGCATATGCAACGTTACACTCCCCAGCACATATTTTATATTACAACTTTAGAGACTAGTTAGGTTACACAACACTGCCCTGTGCATATTACACTCCAAGGCGCATATCGCATAGCACGCGCTAGTGCCTGTGCTATCTCGCGCTCTCCAATGAATCTGTCATTGCGCACAATGTATTGCATATTATATTTCACGCCCGGTTCATCTTATATCACACTTTTTGGTGCATAGTTTATACCATACACTATATCTAGTTTTCATTTTCAATCGTGCTCTCAGGACTATGTTCTATATAACACTGTGTTCACCTACCCTTTTCACGGGCATTACATTTTGCGATAGGGGGTGGAGGGTCAGGGGGTGTTTCTGCCAAGTGAGCCCGGAGTCACAGTCACAAACGTCCTCTTCTTCCTGAATAAAAGTGAGATTATGCTGCATACTTGTTCATATTTTAAGTAGTTCGCATAGACACACGTTTTAAAAACAATAAAGTTCCTCATACCCGCCTTCTCTGAACAGTTAGCTTGCTGCCCCATCCCCCTCCTCCCTATCCTCTGTTGTGTGAATCCATGGACTAGCCTCCTCCCTCCTGCCATGCATGGTCTGATGTGCTGCCACTGCCCTCAATTTAGTATGATGTACCAGTCCACTCCTCCTGCCCTCCATTGCCCAATTCTATGCCCCATCATTGACCTCCTGCTTAAACTCTGTGCTTAGCATGCTGCCCCTATTCTCCTTCCCCCTGCCCTCCGATGTCTTTGTGTATGCCCCTGCTCCATCCTTTTTGCCCACCATGTTCCATGGACCTGCCACTCCTATCTACTCTGAGTGTTCTGTTGAGCTGCCACTCCCCTCCCACCTGCCTAGCATTGTCAGATGACTGTAACCTGTCCCTGCCACCTCCACCCTGCCTGTCCACATGCCATGCCCCTATCCTCTTCCTCCTGTCCTACATGGTCCATTGTATTGCCACACCCTTCTGCCCTCCCTGGTCTGTTGTGCTGCAACTGCTCCTCCTGCCTGCCCCTTGCGGTCTGTTGTGAGGCCCCTTCCCCTGAACTTTCTTGTCTGTGCACAGGTCCTGACCCTCCCTTCTATACTCCATCGTCCTTTGTGCATGCCCCTGCACCCTCCTTCTTGCCCATCATAGCCATTGTGCTACCACTAACCCTCCCACTTGCCATGCATGGTCTTCTGTGCTGCCATGGCCCCTCCCACCTTCCCTGTGTGGTCGGTTAGCTGCCCCTGAACCCCTCCCACCTTCCCTCCATGGTCTGTGTGTATGCCATCACAGTCTCACTGTTGCTCTTCATGGTGTGTCTTGCTTCTAGTGCCCATGGTGCCTGACCTCCATGGCTATCTTGCTGCTCCTGCCCTGCCCCCTTGCCCCCAGCCCTCTGTTTACATGTGCAGACCCCTACTCCCTCCCTCCTGGCTTGTCTGTTCCATTGTAATGCCCCTGATCCGATCCATCCCTCCTGCCCTTTATGGTCTGTTATGCTGCAGCTTTCTCTCCTGTCTGTCCATTATGGTCCTGCCTCTTGCCCCTCTGTTCTCTGTTGTCCATGTGCATGGTCCTGTCCCCTCCCTCTTGCTTTTTATGGATTGTTGTGCTGCACTCCCGTCCCGCATGCCCTGTGTGGTGTATTGTGCTGCTGCAAACCCTGATGCCTGCCCTGCAGGGTCAGTTTGGTGCACCTCTCCATGTCCCTCCTGTCCTCTGTTATCCAAGTCCATGTCCCTACCCCATTTCCTTCCATGATCCAATGTACCATACTTGCGAACATTTTGAACTTGGTAAGAGGGAGATTTTGAAAAAAAACTGGGGTATTGATTTTCCCCTTTGAGTTACATTGAAAAAGAGGAGATTGTAGACAGGAGACAGATAATATAAAGCCCATTTGAGCTAAAAAACATTGGACGTTTCCTGGCTGAATCGGGTCTGTTGGCATGTATGCTTGTACTACCACTGCCTCTTCCTTCTGCCCACAGTGGTCTATTACATTGCCACAGCCTCTCTTGCAAGTCCTGTATTGTGGGTTTGTTGCCCCTGCCCCCCTTTCCACTGCCTTCCATAGTCTGTTGTGCTGCCACGGCCCTTCCTGCCTGCTCAGTGTGGTTAAATTGTTGCCTTTGCACCCTCCTACCTGCCTTCAATTTTCAGAGTCCGTGCCCCTGGCCTCTGCCTCTCAACAGTATCCTAATGAACAACTAGATTGCTAACATTCTATATTTATTACAAAAGTGTGGAACGCCTGACGTCATCTTAATGTAATCAAAACTGTAATACCTAGAGCATTTCCTTTAGAAATTACTAATATGAGAGGGTCTTATTGGCATCAAAATTATGGTTAGTGCTCTAAAAGACTAAAATAAGGACATATTTTCTGAGTTTTCAAATAGCGAGAAAGCACTTTTAAATTATTTGTTACCTTTATATTTTTTTATCCAGTTGACCACTTGATTAAATGTTGCACTTAGGGGAGAGGATGTGGTGTTACTTCCAGAACTGCAGACTTTGCAACTGGGGAACCAGGTTGGAGTTTCTGCTTCAGCTCGACATTCTGTGATTCTGGTCAAATCACTTAGTCTCCCCATGTCTACAACCAAAAGGAATTTGTTCTTGTGTGATGTAACCAATGCTCATGTAAAGCACTCCAATACCTGACAAGTCTGCACTATATAACACTGCAAAAACACAAAATAATAAGTATTTTGCACACTTCTGTCATTGGGCTATATTTGGGCTACATCTGGGTGATTTTGGGCTACATTTGGGCTCTTTTGTCTCCGGTGGCCATCTTGGGAGATTTATTTGTTATGAAGTTTCCTAATTTCCTCATGTACTGCAGTCTCCTCATTAGGAAATGCTTTCATTTTTTTACTTTGATTCCATCATGAAGGTATTCAGATATGTCACACATTTGCCATAAATTCTGAATGTTAGCACTCTAGTTGCTCATTAGATCACTGTAGTAAAACTACTGTTCACCATGGAAGTCTGCTCCTGGTATTAAAAGTGCAGGTTTCAGTCTGCATGTCAGAAGTTTTTAATGAAATAGAAGGGGATTTGAGAAGTCACTCAAAATGTGCCCTCATTTTCTTTCTTCAGCATTAATCATAATTTCTATGGCAAAATGAACCCCCTCATTGTGTTCCTTTTTAAATTAAATGTTTTAAGTGTTACCAGTTTATTCCAATCAAGATGGCTTCAGGTGTGCCATACTTTTGGCATAATGAAGACAGTAAGCGCTCTAGTTGTTTTTAAGAACACTCTGGGACATTCTGTCATTGGGCTATACTTGGGCTACATCTGGGTGATATTTGGGCTACATTTGGGCTCTTTTGTCTCTGGTGGCCATCTTGGCAGACTTATTTGTTATGAAGTTTCCTAATTTCCTCATTTACTGCAGTCTCCTCAGTAGGAAATACTTTCAGTTTTTTACTTTGATTCCAAAGGCATTCAGATGTGTCACACATTTGCCATAAATTCAGAATGTTAGCACTCTTTTTGCTCATTAGATCACTGTAGTAAAGCTACTGCTCACCAGGGAAAACTGCTGCTGGTATTGAAAGTGCATGTTTCAGTCTGCATGTCAGAATTTTTTAATGATATAGAAGAGGATTTGAGAAGTCACTCAAAATGTGCCCTAATTTTTCTTTCTGCAGCACTAATCATACTTTTTATGGAAAAATGAACCCCCTCATTTTGTTCCTTTTTAAATTAAATGTTTTAAGAGTTACCACTTTAATCCAAGTAAGTTGGCTTCAGGTGTGCCATACGTTTATCATAAGTAGGACTGTTAGCGCTCTAGTTGTTCTTTGGAACACTCTGGGAAGCTGCAGTAGAACACAAAGGAATCAACTGACAGTCTCTGCCCTTGTTGGATGTACATGTTTTACTGAGAATGTCAGACTTCATTCTCACATGACTGAGAAAGATAATGTGAATTTACAGAAAATAAGCTCTCAGTTTAGCTTATAGATCACCTTCCAAACCTCTGTGGGAAAAGCATGAGAAAATATTTTTCTCTCAATCATGATATCCCAGCAGAAGGCTTTTTCACATGGTGAAATCACCTTAGAACATACCACAATTCCTAAAATGAGTATGGTACCATCAACAAATGATTTATAATGTAACTAAAGTCTTAAAACCTTCTATTAACTGCAACGCTTTTTAATGAGGTGCTATCATGTATATTGGTCCCAAGATGGCTGCCAACACTTCTTGGATGAAGTGCTGACAGCCAATCAGATCTCAGGATGAGATGTGTGGTTAGGCTCCGCCCACATATATATATGGTTTTACTTTTGATTTTCTCAGGAACTACTGAACAGATTGACACCAGACCTGCAAAAGGCACATCCCTGACCTGAGGACTACCTCTCTGCCAAATTTCAAGTAATTCTGTTCAGCTGTTCGGGCTGTACCTTGGACTAAAGGTCCCTATGGAAAATTGCATGGGGAAAACGCGTTTTGGGACCCCCCTTTTTTCTCAGCCCCCGCTTGACGAATCCCCCCGAGACTTTCAGGGTAGGGGCGGAGCCGAGCGCCCCACCTATTTTGAAAAATTTCGCGAGGATTCGTCAACCGGCGCCAAAGTTATTCCAAATAGAATGTTGCGGATTTCCTATGGAAACACGGTCCTAACTATAACTATCTACTTGCGACCGCCAGTAGATAATATATATATATATATATATATATATATATATATATATATATATATATATATATATATATATATATATATATATATATATATATATATATTTATTTATTTATTTATTTTTTTTCTTTTTTTTATTAGGCGCGCACGATGAAAAACCTGAAAAAAATAATATTAATAAATACATAACTTAGCATTTAAAAAACCGTACAAATTCACTTAAAAAACCATAGGTTTCACACACGTTATAGTTAGGAATTAGCATTTAAAAAACCTTGCAAATTCACTTAAAAAACCATAGGTTTCACACATGTTATAGTTAGCTGGACATTTCCCTCGTAAAAAACCAATGAAATTCCCCCGTTATAGTTAGTGCAGGCAACTATAACTCACGCGACCGCAATCCTCTGCTGATGACGTCAGATATTACATCACTGATTACATATGTGTCTTTCTGAAAAATAAATCTTTGTAATATATGTATAGCTAAAGATTAATGGAAGAAGACATGGGTAAATAGGTGTCTAAATACAGTGATGTAATATCTGACGTCATCAGCAGAGGATTGCGGTCGCGTGAGTTATAGTTGCCTGCACTAACTATAACGGGGGAATTTCATTGGTTTTTTATGAGGGAAATGTCCAGCTAACTATAACATGTGTGAAACCTATGGTTTTTTAAGTGAATTTGCAAGGTTTTTTAAATGCTAATTCCTAACTATAACGTGTGTGAAACCTATGGTTTTTTAAGTGAATATATATATAGATATATATTTTATCTACTGGCGGTCGCCAGTAGATAGTTATAGTTAGGACCTATTTTCCATAGGAAATCTGCAACATTCTATTGGGAATAACGTTGGCTCCGATTGATGAATCCTCGCGAAATTTTCCAAACTTTTGGCCAGCTCCGCTAAGCTCCTACCCTGAAAGTTTCGGGGTGATCCGTGAAGCGGGGGCTGAGAAAAAAGGGGGTCCCAAAACGCGTTTTCCCCATGCAATTTCCCATAGGATCTGTTGTCACAGCTACTGCCTGAACCGCTGAACGGAATGACACCAAATTTGGCAAAGAGGTAGTCCTGAGTTCGGACTGGTGCCTTTTGCATATTCGGTGTGAATCTGTTCAGTAGTTCCTGAGAAAATTAGGGTAAAAAAGTTAGTAATATCTATGGCCGCGGAGGATCCGCGGACCGTACCCGCACCGTAAGCGCACCCTCCCCGATCGGAGCGTGCACCCTCCCGATCACGCACTGAATGCTAATTGGCTGTCGAGCGTCTCTCTACATTCGAAACCAGGAACTGTTGGCGGCCATTTTCTGCCTCGGTAGAAGCGAGGCTGAAGATGGAAGGGGAATAAGTGTGTAAAAGATATAAAGGGGGCAGAGTGGAAATACTCTGACCCTCTAGATCTGCTTAGGGGGTCCCAGAAGGACCCCCTGTGGCCCCGCTTTTTAAAAAAAAAAAGCCGCGAAATGCGCGCACGGTGCGCGCATCCTATCCAGTTGGATGCACGGATTCTCTTGCGGTGGGTGCGCGGATCCACAGCAACGTTTTTTGAAAAACAACAAGAAATCATTGGTTGTATAACAACTTTCTACACTGAAAGGTAGGGTGTATATTTTTGTTTTTTAAAGGTATGATTGTTATTGGTTAACAAAAACATTGTGTGCTGAACTTGTGACCTGTGAGCTCAGTGCAGTGTTCCATGACCTGTTTCTATGGTAACAGGCAGAAGGCAGATTGGGGGAAGGGTTGAAATGTATTTCAGTTGGAAAGGGTTGAAATGTTTAACCAATAGAAATATGTGTCTGCTTTTGAGTTTATGTGCGAAGGATTGTGATTTGATGTTTACATGTATATGTGTGGAAAATGAAAGGGAAACTTTTTCATTCTTTGCTTTTGCTGAGAGGTTCACAGTGCAGAGATTCTGTAAAAGAAAATATGGTGAGTGATTGATATACTCCTTAATCTACAAAAGAACTTGAAAGATTAGTTATTTAATTGTGAGGGGATGTATGTAGACTATTTTGATTTTAATCAGACTAATGTATTTTTCCTGCTAAAGTGTAGGGAGTACTTTTTTTGTTTACAATGTGTGTGCATGTAGAAACCATTCTGTGATTGGCATTTGTGTTTTTCATGTGTTTGTAGACAGATAACTTTGCAGTTTTTATATTTTGGTTGAATTAGAAACCAGTCATTGTTTATGAATTTGTGAAATGAGTTATGTTATGTTTCTATACTAAAATGTAGTACTACTTCTAGATTAAGAAATGTGTTTTGATATAGTGCAAGGGATAGTGTTTTTTGTCTAGAATCACACAGTGAGTCTGTGTGCATTTGGGAACCACTGTGAGAGAAACATTTGGTAACATCGTGTATTTGCTGACAGATAACTGTTTTAAAACATCTCAGGTTGTCAAGTTTTAGTAGCATTAGAAGACAGTTATGGCTTATGCTTTCATTAAATGAGTCAGGCATTGACAGTAAATTGCAGTCGTGAAATATGTAGATTGTGTGCAGTTCCATTACCACATGCACTGTAGTGAATGAGTTTTGGTAAACTCCTAGGGATAGTGTTGTTTGTCTAGAATCACACTGTGAGTCTGTGTGCATTTGGGAACCACTGTGAGAGAAGTGTTTGGTAACATCGTGTATTTGCTGACAGATAAGTGTTGTAAAACATCTCAGGTTGTCAAGTTTTAGTAGCATTAGAAGACAGTTATGGCTTATGCTTTCATTAAATGAGTCAGGCATTGACAGTAAATTGCAGTCGTGAAATATGTAGATTGTGTGCAGTTCCATTACCACATGCTCTGTAGTGAATGAGTTTTGGTAAACTCATAGGGATAGTGGTGTTTGTCTAGAATCACACTGTGAGTTAGTGTGTATTTGGGATCAGTGTGAGAGAATCATTTGGTAACATCATGTATTTGCTGACAGATAACTGTTTTAAAATCTGTCATGTTGTGAAGTTTTAGTAGCATTAGAATCCAGTCTTTGCTTATATGTTGATTAAATGAGTCATGCTTTGACACTGATGTGCTGTACTTAAATATGTAGATTGTGTGCAGTCCCCTTACCCCTTCCACAGTAGTGAATGAGTTTTGGTAAAGTCCTAGGATAGTGTTGATTGTCTAAAATCACACTGTTAGTCTGTGTGCATTTGGGTAAGGATTGTGAGAGAAGCATTTGGTAACATCGTGTATTTACTGACAGATAACTGTTTTAAAACCTGTCATGTTGTCAAGTTTTAGTAGCATTAGAAGCCAGTCTTTGCTTATAAGTTGATTAAATTAGTCAGGCATTGACATTAAAGTGTAGTCGTGAAATATGTAGATTGTGTTTTTTGTCTAGAATCACACAGTGAGTCTGTGTGCATTTGGGAACCACTGTGAGAGAAGCATTTGGTAACATCGTGTATTTGCTGACAGATAACTGTTTTAAAACCAGTCAGGTTGTCAAGTTTTAGTAGCATTAGAAGACAGTTATGGCTTATGCTTTCATTAAATGAGTCAGGCATTGACAGTAAATTGCAGTCGTGAAATATGTAGATTGTGTGCAGTTCCATTACCACTTGCACTGTAGTGAATGAGTTTTGGTAAACTCATAGGGATAGTGGTGTTTGTCTAGAATCACACTGTGAGTCTGTGTGCATTTGGGATCAGTGTGAGAGAATCATTTGGTAACATCATGTATTTGCTGACAGATAACTGTTTTAAAACCTGTCATGTTGTGAAGTTTTAGTAGGATTAGAATCCAGTCTTTGCCTATGCGTTGATTAAATGAGTCATGCTTTGACACTGATGTGGTGTACTTAAATATGTAGATTGTGTGCAGTACCATTAACTCTTCCACAGTAGTGAATGAGTTTTGGTAAACTCCTCGGATAGATTTGCTTGTCTAAAATCACACTGTGAGTCTGTGTGCATTTGGGTAAGGATTGTGAGAGAAGCATTTGGTAACATCGTGTATTTGCTGACATATACCTGTTTTAAAACCGGTCATGTTGTGAAGTTTTAGTAGCATTAGAAGCCAGTCTTTGCTTATGCTTTGATTAAATGAGTCAGGCTTTGACACAAAAGTGCAGTCCTGAAATATGAAGATTGTGTGCAGTTCGCTTAACACTTCCACAGTAGTGAATGATTTTTGGTAAACTCCTAGGTATAGTGGTTGTTGTCTAGAATTACACTGTGAGTCTGTGTGCATTTGAGAACCATTGTGAGAGAAGCATTTGGTAACATCGTGTATTTGCTGACAGATAACTGTTTTAAAACCAGTCAGGTTGTCAAGTTTTAGTAGCATTAGAAGACAGTTATGGCTTCTGCTTTCATTAAATGAGTCAAGCATTGACAGTAAATTGCAGTCGTGAAATATGTAGATTGTGTGCAGTCCCCTTACCCCTTCCACAGTAGTGAATGAGTTTTGGTAAAGTCCTAGGATAGTGTTGATTGTCTAAAATCACACTGTGAGTCTGTGTGCATTTGGGTAAGGATTGTGAGAGAAGCATTTGGTAACATTGTGTATTTACTGACAGATAACTGTTTTAAAACCTGTCATGTTGTCAAGTTTTAGTAGCATTAGAAGCCAGTCTTTGCTTATGCGTTGATTAAATTAGTCAGGCATTGACATTAAAGTGTAGTCGTGGAATATGTAGATTGTGTGCAGTTCCTTTACCACTTCCACTGTAGTGAATGAGTTTTGGTAAACTCCTAGGGATAGTGTTGTTTGTCTAGAATCACACTGTGAGTCTGTGTGCATTTGGGAACCACTGTGAGAGAAGTGTTTGGTAACATCGTGTATTTGCTGACAGATAAGTGTTGTAAAACATCTCATGTTGTCAAGTTTTAGTAGCATTAGAAGACAGTTATGGCTTATGCTTTCATTAGATGAGTCAGACATTGACAGTAAATTGCAGTTGTGAAATATGTAGATTGTGTGCAGTTCCCTTACCACTTGCACTGTAGTGAATGAGTTTTGGTAAACTCCTAGGTATAGTGGTTGTTGTCTAGAATTACACTGTGAGTCTGTGTGCATTTGAGAACCACTGTGAGAGAAGCATTTGGTAACATCGTGTATTTGCTGACAGATAACTAATTTAAAACCTCTCATGTTGTCAAGTTTTAGTAGCATTAGAAGCTAGTCTTTGCTTATGCATTGATAAAATGAGTCAGGGTTTGACACTAAGGTGCAGTACCATGTACTATTCTGTTCACTGTGGCAGAACTGAAAATTTTAAAGTTTTACCTAAGCACTGTCCTAGAAGTAGTCTGATTATTTAGTCAGTTTCTAAGTACCAAATAGACTGCTTCAAATGTCTATGTAGTATGCATGTAGTGTTCTAACATACTATAGACTTGTCTTTTACACCTTCAATTCCCTAGTCAGTATCCATACACTTCCAGGAAACATCCTGTCACTTCCTTTGCAGTCCTCTAGAGACCCATTCAACAGTATGCACTAATCCATTCACTGTGCCAAAACCCAAACACTTATAAATTCACCAAGACACTCTCTTTCCAATACTCTTATGATTCAGTCACTGCCTAAGTATTCATGCACTGACCTAGGCCTTAGCACATGGACTTCTTCAAACTCCTATCCACTATGCATGCAGTCCGCTAAGCACCTACACACTTGTCTTTCACACCTTCAAGTCCCCAGTCAGTATCCGTTCACTCCCAGCAAACACCCTGTCACTCCATTTGCACTCCTCTAGTGACCCATTCAGCATCATGTACTAATCCATTCACTGCGCCAAACCCTAATAAATTCACCCAGGCACTCTCCTTGCAGTACTCTAATAATTCAGTCAGTACCCAAGTACTCATCCAGTGACCCAGGCCTTAGTATACGGACTGTTTCAAACCCTTATCCACTATGCATGCAGTCCTCTTACCACCTGCACAATTATCTTTCTCACCTTCAATTCCCTAGTCAGTATCCATACACTTCCAGGAAATACCCTGTCACTTCCTTTGCAGTCCTCTAGTGACCCATTCAGCACCATGTACTAATCCATTCACTGTGCTAAAACCCAAACACTTATAAATTCACCAAGATACTATCTTTGCAGTACTCTAATCATTCAGTCAGTGCCTAAGTATTCATACACTGAGCCAGGCCTTAGCACATGGACTGCTTCAAACCCCTATGCACTATGCATGCAGTCTTCTAACCACCTAGACACTTGTCTTTCACACTTTCAATTCCCTAGTCAGTATCCATACAGTCCAGCACTTGTGACTGCCTTTGCACTCCTCTAGTGACCCATTCAGTACCAAGTACTAATCCGTTCTCCCTGTGCGAAAAGCCTAGCACTTATAAATTCACCTAGGCACTCTCCTTGCTGTACTCTAATCATTCAGTCAGTACCCAAGTAGTCATGCAGTGAGCCAGGCCTTAGCACATGGACTGCTTTAAATGCCTATGCAGTATGGATGCAGTCCTCTAATCACCTACACAGTTGTGTTTCACACCTTCAATTCCCTAGTTAGTATTCATTCTCTTCTAGCAAACACCCTGTCACTCACCCAGTGTGTCTCCTTATAGTACTGTAATCATTTAGTCAGTTAGCATGTAGTCTTTTAGTGAGGTAGGCTTTAGTGCATGAACTGCTTCAAAGTAGTATGCACTATGCATGTAGTGTTTTAATGATCGTCACACTTGTGTTTCAGGGCTATAGTTTCTTAGTCAGTTTTTATATAAAATGAGTTTGTACAGTAATGGAATAGTATAAATTTGAAAGTTATTAATATACATTTATTTGTGATTCTTTTTTACAGATACAGAACAGGAGTGTTTCTCATCTGTTTGCACTCTTCTCGTGCAAGATTGTTTGGATGAAGGGTTCTTAGGTGTTTCATCATACCTGCTGTGCCGCACGAGTATTTTTTGTTAGGATCCCCTCGTAACAGAACTCTTTGGCAAATCTTGCGAATAAAGAAGGTGGCATTGGTCTTTGTTTGCCCCTTGGAAAAAGTTAAAAATTTCTTCACCACTGAAGAAAAACTTTGTGGGCGTGGTGCCTTCTGCAAAACAAAATCCTCAGATTCGGTAAATATTTTAAAGCGGCAACATTTACAGTTTTTGTAAGTTAAACTTATAAAATTTTGTTAGCTGTATACATTTTATATATCTGTTAGTTTTTTTCTTGTGGTATTTTGTTGAGAATACCATGTTGTTTTTTTTTAACAATCTTTCTGATTTTCCAGGTCTGTCGTCGACATCCGTGGTTCCCACAGGAGTGTTACGCCTTGTTGTTTTGTATTATTGTTGTTACATTTTGTTTATTAGTTTATTGTTTATATTTATGTTAATAAAAAAATAAAGTTTGAAAATAGTTTATCGTTTATATATTTATTATTATAAAAAATAAAGTTTGAAAAAAAAATTAATAATGTTTTTGGTTGTTCTCTTAACTGCTGTGTGACTCTTTCTTGTTCTTATTACAGTTATTTGATGGAGTCCACCATGGTGTTAAATTTTGGGGCACTTATTCCTGGAATACTGGTGATATCTGCAGTTTGCACCAACTTCTGAATAGTGTGTTAGATTTATCTCAACTTTACTTCCGTTAAAGTGCTGATACTGAAATGGAGAGTAGCCTTTCCCATGCAAAAAGACACGAGGTGCACCTTTGCGATTTATTCTAAATACTAAAATCCTGTATTGTATTGCACTGAGGTATTGGCTGCACTTACAGTGCACACACAAAATCTATTAAGAAATCTCATTGTATTTATATTGATTGGGAATAGTGCGTCAGGTGCTGGATCTTGACGAGATACACTGCTCAGTTTGTATATTGTTGTGCACACGAAAAAAATCACATCACAACTTTCACACCAATTGCAATGCGAAAAAATTCCGTCGATAAGACACGTTAGCACCAGGGATTTTACACCTGCTTTCTGCTGGTGTTAAGCAGGACAACTACCTGCACCATGAAAGGGAACACAGCCAAGAGCCACACCAGAACACCCACAGGTGCCATAGAGTCAATGAGCATGATACAGGGATACCCATGAGGGCTAGAAGACTCATCTCAACAACTGCAGGACCGCCAATGCCCCCCAAACCCACATCTTAGTAAGTGTGTCCCTGTGGTCATTGTCTTAGCATGATAGGCACGAGCCCTGCAACATCACAGTGTGCTGTCACCTCAGCGTTGGCAGTGAGCCTGGATGTGTAGCTACATACGCATCCTCCTGCATGCACAACTGGCGTGTGCTGGTCTGTCGTTCACAGGTCAGTGCAGGGGTGTGCCTATCCGGCAAGGGGAACGGGGTGTCTCGGACATGTCCGTGTACAGGAAGTGCGGTAAGTGTGTCTCTGTGTTCTGGTGTGGCCTGTTACAAGACCCGCAGCAGTCGATGTTGTAAAGTGGCATGCACCACCTCCAAACGGCACTGTGATGTTGTAGTTAGAATGTAGCAGGAGATGCGCAAATAGGCATTACAATGGCGTGCCATACGAGTGCACAAGATACAACAGCTCACCGTACAAAAGTGTGGGGGCTTGTGGGAGGGAGGAGCAGCCGTTTGGCAACATAACACACAGTGAACTCGACCATGTGCCACATGCTGGGCATCTCATCCATGATGACCACGGTCGCAGACAACCCACAACAACAACGACTGGCCTTTGTAAACATCCTCTATGAATGCAGCGTGGTTTTAACTTCTATGCTCGTTCAGTGGTGTGATGTTGGCAGGTTGTGTGACTTGTGCTCCTTGTTGGTGTGTTTCATTTTGGCCATTGTTAGTCTATATGTGTGTTGTACTTAATTGTGCATGTGTGCCATTCTGCCCATCTCCACCCCCTCCCCCCACTCCCTGCTTCTTCCTTTTCCTAGTGCTGTTGTGTCTATAATTTTGTTGCTGCACACATAAATACATGTAAAGAATAAATTAGAATAGTTTCTTGATTCTTTTAGGTTTCAAAATGTCTCTATTGGTTTCTTTTTAATTTTCCATATGAACCGTTTTTTTAAATATTTAACAACACATAGAAGTCAGAAGTGCAACGTATTCTATCAACACACTTTCTAGAACATTCTGCAGGTTAAAACTTCATAAATTTTTTAAAACTTTACGATATTTTTTTGTTACATTTTCTTGAACATTTAACGACATGTGCAGGTTAAAAGTTGACGATTGTTTTAAGTTCGAACAGTGCCTTCCAAATGCAAGTAGCAGGTGTGGTTGAGCTGAGCCAATTTTATCCTATGATATGTACTCCACGTTGAAACTGCTTTTTCTTAACCAATCACAAAGATGCTTTTCCACAAAACTAATGTGCACCCTACGTTTAAAAAAGAATGCTTTTCATGATATCTTCAGAGATAAGTTATAGATAGGTATTAGCATTTAAAAAACCTTTGAAATTCACTGAAAAAACCGTAGGTTTCATGCACGTTATAGTTAGGAATTGGCATTTAAAAAACCTTTGAAATTCACTGAAAAAAACAAAGGTTTCAGGGGCGTTATAGTTAGGAATCGGCATTTAAAAAACCTTAGAAATTCACTGAAAAAACCATAGGTTTCAGGGTCATTATAGTTAGCTGGATATTTCCCTCGTACAAAACCCTAGAAATTCCCCTGTTATAGTTAGTTCAGCTAACTATAACTCGCGCCCCCGCAATGCACTGCTGATGATGTCACATATTACATCACTCATGACATGGTCAGTGACATCACTGATGACATCACTGATGGCATCTCAAATGACATTACTGATGACATCACTGATGACGTCATCCATTGAGTATGTGTTTCTGAACAGTTGTAATATGTTTAATATATATAGGGAAAGGCCTGTTGAAGAATAAGTGGGTGTACAAGTGTGCGAATGGGTGATTTTCTAGGTGCGTAACTGACTCTATAAGTGAGTCATTAAATGTATCTTACTGCAGACTAGTGACTAAACTGTGTGAATGTCTGTATCTGTCTATCTGTTGGTGTATAAACGGCTGCATGTTTTTGTGAATAGCAATATGAGTGTCTCTATGGGTTATTGATTGGTTGTCTGAGTATCTGTATGGGTGCCTGAGTGTATGTGTGGGTGGGGTGTGTGTGACTCTGTGCATAGATGTGTGAGTGGGTGATTCTATGGGTGCATGGTTTTAAGAGTGCAACTGTGATGGACTGTATGGTTGGGTGAGTGTATGTAAGGGTGTTAGTGATTGAATGTATATCTCAGTTGTACATGTGACAGTAACTACATATGTGAAACACAGTGTATATGTGTATAAGAGTAAATAACTATCTATATGTGAGAGTGTGTGATTGCGGGACTGGCTGTACGGATGAGTGTGTGCTTGTACTAGTAATTGAATAAGAGTGTCAACATTTTTTAGTATTTTTATGAGTAAGTTAACTTGAGTGTGTTTAACTGTATAGGTGAGTCAATTGGACTGTGTTTAATTATTTGCACAACTGACTAGGTGTGTCAGTACCTCAATGGATGATTGGCAGTGTGTGAGTGTCTATATATCTGTACAAATGCATATGATAGTCTTGTACGGAGTGACTGTAAGTATGAGTGACTGTACAGGTGAGTGAGTGGAGGTGCATGTAGACCTAAGAGTCAATGAGTGGGTATGTAGTTATTGGTATTGGAGTATCTATGGTTTTCAAAATGGCCGTCTGAAATTTTGAGTTGGTGTATCAAAAGTTATATTAGGGTGTGAGAAGGTGTACTAATTTATCACATAGATGATGTCATCAGTGATGTCATTTGAGATGTCATCAGTGATGTCATCAGTGATGTCACTGACCATGTCATGAGTGATGTAATATGTGACGTCATCAGCAGTGCATTGCGGGGGCGCGAGTTATAGTTAGCTGAATTAACTATAACAGGGGAATTTCTAGGGTTTTGTACCAGGGAAATGTCCAGCTAACTATAATGCCCCTGAAACCTATGGTTTTTTCAGTGAATTTCTAAGGTTTTTTAAATGCCAATTCCTAACTATAACGCCCCTGAAACCTTTGGTTTTTTCAGAGAATTTCAAAGGTTTTTTAAATGCCAATTCCTAACTATAACGTGCATGAAACCTATGGTTTTTTCAGTGAATATATCTATATATATATATATATATAATCCTGACACGCCCACCAGTGGATTCTCGCCTATCACAGCGAAGCAAGCGCCTTTTAAATCTGGAAACTGACAGCACTGTTTGTTGGGGGAAGGCATCTGAAGAAGGAACTCTCCGAAATGCATTATGCCGTTCCAATAAAATTGCCGTTCCAAGCAATCCTCCGTGTGTGCCCGGTCTTTCCGTGAGGTGAGCCTTGGTTGTATATATATATATATATATATATATATATATATATATATATATATATATATATATATATATATATATATATATATATATACCGCTCCACAGTGCGTCATAGCACTCCATGCACTCCTTCCAAAAAGCACAAATCCAATGTTAAGGCTTTAAAGTGGTTTATTCAGCAAAAAAGCCTAGCCAAGAATACCCAACGTGTTTCGGCGTGAACCGCCTTGATCACGGGTAAAATCCGCCATCCAAACTATAGATTTTAAACATTTTTGTCGTAGGCATGACGTAAACATAATTGAAACAGAAGAAGTGCAAACTCAAATACAAAGAGTCATGATGTCATTCCTAATACATCGGCCATATTGGAATGGTAAATAATATACCCTTTACATATGAGTGAACAATCATAATACGTATAGTGTTAGCTTATACACAATCTCATAATAAGGCAATTAATCCAATAACACGAGAGCCGAAAAGCAATTAATTAAATACTTTTCGAGTATAATATCAAAATATATACAAAATGAATGCAGTATGGTATAGACAGAGGATAACATTACCACTGCGCACATTGAACTCTGTTAGCGCTTTGTTACAAACTCCCCGCATCTTTCGTTGTCCGTAAAGACTACTACAATCATATGGGTTTCCTCGTTATTTTTTGTGTATTATATTACAACTTTATTGACACAACGGGCCGCTCGTAGGTAACAAAGCAAAATAAATTTCCAGGTACAGGTAACCCCTAGTGTGCTAAGCATTCAAGTTATATCTGAATAGCATTACCCCAATGTGCACTAACAATTCAGCCCCAGTGGGCAATAATTGAGAGAATTCAAAATAAGAAAATAAATGAAAATAAATTCTATTTTCAAAACCAGGATGCCGAGTATAGAATTAAACCCCAGTGGGTAATCGTGTCCATGTTGAACTCTGCAATACAAAACATATATATGGTATATAATATAATCATTGTATATCATGTAGAAATGCTATATGTCATGTGTCATACTACATGCTAGACTATACAATAGTACAACTGTAGTCATAATGGTATATACATAGACACTGTGTATTACTAATAAAACCTCCCTGGTCATCCCACATACATTGGCTTAGCATTGAATAAACTCAAATTGGAATAGCTTTACTAAATCTGATGTTAATCTATATCTTCAATTCAGCTACCCTTCACCTGTGAACACCATCTGAAAGAATGAACAAAACATGATTCAATGACACTGAATACTATCATCACTCATTAAAATATAGACATACTGTGTATGACTATAGACTGTTAAAACATGAAATTCAGCAGAAGAACTCGGAGTCAAATACAAATTTACCTAAAAAATGATATCACAATTGCAACACAAGACAGTTCACAGATAGCCTAGTCCAGAGAAAAAGGGCAATAAACTAATCTCCAAGAAACCAAGACAATTCCTCCTCGGAGTTCAGACCGTCTGGGATCTTGGTGTTGAGTTCTAGAATGTAATAGGATTCTAATCGCCTCAGCTTGCGAATTCTGTCACCTCCCCTCATAGTTACAGGTATACGGTCTATCACAAAGAATTTCAATAGATTGCGATTGCTTTTGTGAAATTCCTCATAATGCCGTGCTATGGGGGAAAGTTTATCCTTATTTTGAATCGCCCTCATGTGTTCCAAGATACGTTTCTTGGCAGCAAACATGGTACTGCCCACGTATCTCTTGGCACATGAGCAAGTTAAGACATAAACACAATAGTCAGATATACACGTTAGATGTTTTTCAATATATCTGTCTTGATCTAAAATAGGATAATGGACTTGTTTCACATTAGAGCTGAATTTACAGGCTTTGCATGACATGCAGGTGAAGAAGCCTTGAATCCTGTAGTGCCTGGTCTCATTTGGCTCATTGCTACATAGTTTATTGCATAAAGAATCTGACTTCCTGTATGTCACATTGGGTGTATCTTTCACAACTCCCTCAAGAGTAGATTCAGTTTTGAGGATGCCCCAATGTTTCTTGAGACACTTTCTTACATGGTAAGAACCTAAATTGTAGGTGGTTATATATCTGATGACTTCATTTTCACTTTTACCCTCATCTGGGTTACTCTTAGGCACCAATAAGTCCTCCTGTTTGAGGTTGGTGACTTTCTGACGGGTTTGTGTTATTATATTTGGTTTGTACCCTCTGTCAAGGAATCTTTCATTCATGATTATGCATTCTTGTTCAAAATCAAAATCAGTACTGCAGTTCCTTCGAGCCCGAAGGAACTCACCATACGGAATGCTATTTATGAGGGCCTTAGAATGTCCACTATCAGCATGTAACAATGTGTTCCCAGATGTCTTTTTCCGATACAATTTAGTTGTCAATGTATCATCCACTACCTGAACATTTAAATCCAAAAATTCAATACAGGAGTTGCTGATAGTGCCTTCGAATTTTAAATTGACCTCATTGTTATTAAGAACATTAATGAAGTCCCTGGCAAGTTCTTCACTGCCCTCCCAGATGATGAATAAATCATCAATATATCGTAACCATGTTTTAACATGGTCACGATATAGACTGTTCACCTTGGGTACCTGCTGCTCCCAGTACCCCATAAAGAGGTTGGCATAACTGGGAGCAAAGCAAGTACCCATAGCAGTTCCCTGTGTCTGTCTATAAAATACATCATTAAAGACAAAAAAATTATTTTCTAGACAAACTTTCATCATCTGTAATATCATGTCTGTGTGTTGCAAAAAGGAAATGGAACGTGACATCAGGAAGTGTTTACAAGCCTGTATACCATCAGTATGTTTAATACTGGAAACATCCAGTGTGATTAGCAAATTACCTTTCTGCCAATTCACATTTTTGATTTTGTTGAGGAAATCTCTACTATCTTATATATATATATATATATATATATATATATATATATATATATATGTATATATATATATATATATACAAAAAAGTTGCCACAATGTAGAACAACTGGGAACAACAGCGGTCTGCATGCAGGTAGGTAGCTTTATTTAATCCTTGACATGACGCGTTTCAGCTTTAGGCCTTCATCAGATGCCAAACAAACATTACTGGCGCTGATTGACAGTTCCTCTTTTGAATGCTGCCTGCATTCCCCCCATTGGTGGAGGCCCGATGGCCCATAGAAACTGCAAGTCCCAGCATCCCCATCTTGGGACACTGAAAATAGCTGCCATACAACGGAGTCAGTTTGCCTGAGACTCCGCATTACCCACCTGCTTCAACCAACGTCTACTGCAGCCTGCCGATGCGGACCGGTTTGTGAGGCGCCGGTAAATACTCAGCGGCTCGCCATGTAATCATGGCCCCATGCTGGCCACATCCAGTCCTCTCTTGGCCGCAGCGTTACCAGAAAGATTCGTTCCCTTGAAAAAAATGCACTAGTGCCACTAACTTCTGGAAACGTTAGGACGGGTTCCCTCAGAGTGCAGTGGCCGCACGCAACATATCCCAAAAAGTTTCCACAATGATGAACAACAGGGAACAACAGCGGTCTGCATGCAGGTAGGTAGCTTTATTTAGTCCTTGACATGATGCGTTTCAGCTTTATATATATATATTACCTACTGGAGCTTGCCAGTAGGTAGTTATAGTTAGGACCTAGTTTCTATCGGAAAAGCGTTTATTCTTTCCCCAATAACTTTAGCGTCGGTTTACGAATCTTTGCAAAATTTCCAAAACTAGTGGCCCGCTCCGGTCAGCTCCTGTCTTAAATGTTTTGGGATGATTCAACAAGCGGGGGCTGAGAAAAATGGGGGGTCCCAAATCGTGTTCTCCCCATGTTAATTTCCAAATTTGTCAAAAAGGTAGTCCTTGGCTCAGAAAGACTCCTTTTTGTAAATTCGTTCAGTAGTTCCTGAGAGATAAAAAAATTAAGGCCACACCCCCTTTTTACACCACACAGCTCTGTGGCGCTTACTGGAGGTAGCTTGTGACCTTTGTGGCAACAGGGGATTTAATCACCCAATTTGCAATGCACCAGGGGACGCATTTGCACAGTGGTGCAGGGAAGGGGCGTGGCCTGATGTGACAAGTGTGCAAATGCACCCTGTGGAGCATTTTAAGATGGGGGTTAAGTCCCCTTGAATCCTGAGGGTCCCTGGGGACCAACTAGCCCACCAGGTACCTCCAGTAAGCACCAGGGAGCTGCATTGCAGAGAGGTGGTCCAAGGCCACGCCCCTTTTTACACCACTCTGCAACGCAGCTCTGTGGAACTCACTGGAGGCAGCTGGTGGGCTAGTTGGCCCCCAGGGACCCTCAGGACTCAAGGGGACTTAATCCCCCAGTTTACAAAGCACCAGGGGGTGCGTTTGCACAGTGGTGCAGGGAGGGGGCATGGCCTGATGTGACAAGTGTGCAAATGAGCCCTATGGCTCGTTTTAAGTTGGGGGATTAAGTCCCCTTGAATCCTGAGGGTCCCTTGGGGCCCACTAGCCCACCAGGTACCTCCAGTGAGTGCCAGGGAGCTGCATTGCAGAAAGGTGTTCCAAGGCCGCGCCCCCTTTTCACACCACTCTGTAACTCAGCTCTGTGGCGCTTACTGGAGGTAGCTGCTGGGCTAGTTGGCCCCCTTGGACCATCAGGACTCAAGGGGATTTAATCCCTCAATTTACAATGCACCAGGGGCCGCGTTTGCACAGTGGTGCATGGAGGGGGCGTGGCCTGATGTGACAAGTGTGCAAACGCACGCTGTGGTGCATTTTATGTTGGGGGATTAAGTCCCCTTGAATCCTGAGGGTCCCTGGGGGCCAACAATCCCACCAGGTAACTCCAGTAAGCCCCACAGAGTTACGTTGCAGAGAGGGGATCCAAGGCCACGCCCCCTTTTTACACCACTCTGAAAACGCAGCTCTGTGGCGCTTACTGGAGGTAGCTGGTGGGCTAGTTGACCCCAGGGACCCTCAGGACTCAAGGAGATTTAATCCCCCAATTTACAAAGCACTAGGGGGCCCGTTTGCACAGTGGTGCGGGGAGGGGACGTGGCCTGATATGACAATTGTGCAAACACGCCCTGTGGTGTGTTTTAAGTTGGGGGATTAAGTCCCCTTGAAACCTGAGGGTCCCTGGGGGCCAACTAGCCAACCAGGTACCTCCAGTAAGCGCCAGGGTACTGCATAGCAGAGAGGTGGTCCAAGGGCCTGCCCTTTTTTTACACCACTCTCCAACACAGCTCTGTAGTGCTTACTGGAGGTATCTGGTGGGCTAGTTGGCCCCCGGGGACCCTCAGGACTCAAGGGGATTTCATTCCCCAATTTACAACACACCAGGGGGCCGTTTGCACGGTGGTGAAGGGAGGGGGCGTGGCCTGATGTGACAGGTGTGCAAACATGCCCTGTGGTGTGTTTTAAGTTGGGGGATTAAGTCCCCTTGAATCCTGAGGGTCCCTGGGGGCCAACTAGCCCACCAGGTACCTCCAGTAAGTGCCAGGGAACTGCATTTGCACAGTGGTGCAGGAAGGGGCCGTGGCCTGATGTGACATGTGTGTAGTTAGCCAATCACTACGCCAAAACCCAAGCACTTATAAATTCACCATGCACTCTCCTTGCATCATCCAGTCACTACCCATGCACTCATGCAATGGCTGATGCACTAACTCATGCACTGCTACAATACCCTGAGCACTACCCATGCAGTCTAGCCATCAACCTGTCACTACCCATGCACTCCTGCAATCACCCAGCAAGCACCATGTACTTATCCAATCACTCTGCCAAAATCCAAGCACTTATAAATTCACCATATTCACCATTCATTCCAATCTAACAAAGGTAAAGGCCAAAAGAAGCAATGGTGTAAAATCTGTAAGCAGAAAACCCATTGGACTAGTGACTGTACAGAGTCCAACTACTCAACTCAGCCACCATTGCCCTTAAGGCAACTGTTCCCCCTAGTGCAGCTACAATTGGTGGTACTCAGAATAAGGGTGTAGTAGGGTTAACCCTGGGTTCTGAGATGGACTCTGGCCTAGTCAGAGTTCCAACTCAAGCTGTCCTGATCTGTCATGGAGGCATGGATATGTCCTCCTTTGTGAGTCCGCGTAACTTGGGCAAATACAGACAGCAGCCTTTGATAAATTGAAAATAGACTTTGGCATTCAGGGACACAGGAGCAAGTGTCACAATGGTGACAAAATATCTTGTGGCTCCTGGGCAGATTATACTTGGTGAAATTTACCAAGTGACCAATGCTAGCAATGTCAGGACAGACCATTCCTTGGCAGTTGTTAATTTCTACTCGGGAAGGGTAACTGGCCTTAAAAAGGTTGTGGTAAGTGCAGACCTCCCAGGTGAATGCTTGCTTGGCAATGATCTAGAAAGTTCAGCTTGGGCAGAAGTGGAGCTCAGGACACATGCAGAAATGCTAGGAATCCCTGCACATGTATTTGCTGTGACCGGGTCACAGGCCAAAATGTCTAACACTGAACAGGCCGTGGATTCTGGAAGAATGGAACAGGTGCCTTCCAAGAGGAGGAGCAATAGGGTTAAGGCAGTGCCTTCCCCCCTGACTCAGAGCACAGATCAGCCACCTGAGGGAGATGATCTTGGACCTGAAGAAGGAACTATCCTATAGGAGCTTAAGCTTGATCAGGTTGAGTTCTTGGGGACAGGGGGCCCTTCCAGGGCAGATCTGAGCCAGGAGCACCTGAGCTGCCCCTCTCTTGAACCCCTCAGAAAGCAAGCTGCTTATGAGGCTGCTGGGGATCCTAGTGGGACCCATAAAGTATATTGGGATGATTGATTCCTTTACTCAGAGAGTAGAGACTCCAAGCCTGGTGCTTCCAGGAGGTTGGTAATACCTCTGAGATTTAGGGGCTTCCTATTAACACAGGCCCATGATATTCCTCTAGCAGGTCACCTGGGCCAAAATAAGACTGTGGACACAATTGTCCCTCACTTTCATTGGCCCCACATGTCTGAAGACACAAAGGAGTTTTGTCGCTCCGGTGTCACTTGTCAAGCCAGCGGGAAGGCAGGTGGTGCCACAAACAACCCCCTGATACCACTACCTGTGGTGGGGGTTCCCTTTGAGAGGGTAGGGATTGATATAGTTGGTCCCATGGATCCTCAGACAGCAGCTGGGTATAGATTTATCCTGGAGGTGGTGGACCATGCCACTAGGTACCCAGAGGCAATTCCACTTAGGACCACCACAGCACCTGTGGTAGCAAGGGTCCTCTTGGGTGTATTCTAAAGAGTGGGTTTTCCTAAGGAGGTAGTATCAGACAGGGGTGCAAACTTCATGTCTAGTTACTTGACTGCAATGTGGAAGGAGTAAGGAGTGAACTATAAATTCACTTCACCCTATCACCCACAATGCGATGGTTCAGTTGTAAGATTCAACAAAACCATTAAGGGCATGATCAAAGGTCTCCCAGAAAAGCTGAGGCGCAGATGGGACATCATTTTGCCCTTCCTTTTATTTGCCTACAAGGAGGTGCCTCAAAAGGGGGTTGGTTACAGCCCTTTTGAACTTTTATTTGGCCATCCTGTTAGGGTCCATTGTGCTGGATGGGAGTTACCTCTCAAACCCCCTAAACAGGACATAGTGGCCGATTTACTTGGTCTCCGCTCTAGGATGGCTGAGTATATGAAAAAGGCAACTAGATACCTTGAGGCTAGCCAGGAATTACCAAAAGGCCTGGCATGACCAAAAGGCTGTGCTGACTGTTTACCATCCAGGGCTGAAGGTGTTAGTGTTGGAGCCTGTGGTCCCAGCAGGCCTTCAAGATAAGTAGAGTAGCCCCCATACAATTGGTGAACAGAAGGGAGAGGTAATCCCCTTGGTAGAACTTGGAACTGCCAGGAGTCCCCATAGGGTACTCCAGGTCAACAGACTGAAACCATATGTCGACAGGGCTGACATGGGGTTGCTCATGGCAACTGATGAAGGACAGGAGGAAGAGAGTGACCCACTCCCTGACCTGCTCTCTCAGAACCCTTATGATTGGTCAGTAGAAGGTGTAGCCTTGGCAGACAGCCCCACTGTCCAGCAACAAACTGACTGCAGAAACTTTCTCAGCCAGTTCAGGCATATGGTCTCTCTGACTCCAAGTCATACTACCTGGTGCACTCATGAAGTGGACACTGGGGACAGTCTATCTGTTAAAAATGAGATTTACAGGCAACCCGATCATGTCAGGGACTGTATCAGGACAGAAGTCCAAAAGATGTTGGATTTGGGAGTCATTGAACCCTCAGATAGTCCTTGGGCTAGTCCAGCAGTCCTGGTGCCTAAGGATGGTAAGAGAGAGATGAGGTTTTGTGTGGATTACAGGGGTCTCAATGCAGTCACTAGGACTGATGCACATCCGATCCCAAGGGCAGATGAGCTTATTGGCCTCAGCCAAGGTTTCTGAGCATATTTACTTGACAGCTGGCTACTGGCAGATCAGACTAGTCTAGTCTAGTCAAGTCGTGGTTCGTATACCACTTTCTTAGTATATGGTTTGGTCCACCCCTAGGTCCTGACGTGTTTTGTGCTAATTTACTGTAATATTTGAAGTGTAACATATGTGCTTTTACATCTAGCCTCACAAAGAAACTAGAAGGGAGTGTTTAATAATAAATACATATATTCTATATATATACCTGGTGTAATCTCCTTACATTTAGCCACTCAAGAGATTATAGACTGGTAAAACAATCTGCATTGCATTCCTTCAAGATGTAGCCTGAAGGCTGCTCTCCATAGCTACCACTAGGATAGCTTTCAAATAAGGTTGTCTTTAACCTATCATCAATAAGGGGTTGTTTGGACTGGTGCCAGGTGCCCACTATAAATAGTGGACAGCATATACCAGGCCAACTTCTCACAGTAACTATGTACTCATGCAATGGCCCAGGCACTAACACATGCACTGCTACAATCCCGTGAGCACTTCCCATGCAGACCTCTAACCACCTACACACTACTGATTCACTCCTACAATTACACAGGTAGTACCCATGCACTCCAGAAATCCCTCTGTCACAATTCATGCACTCTTCCAATCACCCAGCCAGCACCATGTAATTATCCAATCACTCCACCAAAACCCAAGCTCTTATAAATTCACCAAACACTCTCCTTGCAGCACTCTAATCATCCTGTCTCAACCCATGCACTAATGCAATGACCCAGGCACTAACACATGCACTGCTACAATCCTCTGAGCACTACCCATGAAGCCCAGCCATCAACCTTTCACGACCCATGCACTCCACCAATTACCCAGTCAGTACCATGTACTTATCCAATCACTCTGCCAAAACCCAAGCACTTATAAATTCACCATGCACTCTCCTTGCAGTACTCTAATCATCCAGTCAGTACCCATGTACTCATGCAATGGCCCAGACACTAACACATGTACTGCTACAATCCCCTGAGCCCTTCAAGCAGACCTCTAATCGCCTACACACTACTGATTCACTCCTCCAATTACTCAGGTAGTAGCCATGCACTCCAGATATCCCTCTGTCACTACCCATGCACTCCTCCAATCACCCAGCTAGCACTATGTACTTATCCAATCACTCCGCCAAAGCCCAAGCAGTGATAAAATCACCATGCACTGTCCATGCAGCACTTTAATCATCCAGTCACTACCCATGTACTCATGCAATGACCCAGGCACTAACACATGCACTCCTATAATCCCCTGAGCACTACTGATGCCATCCAGCCATCTCCTTGTCACTACCCATGCACTCCTCCAATCACCCAGCCAGTATCATGTACTTATCCAATCACTCCGCGAAACCCCAAGCAGTTATAAAATCACCATGCACTCACCTTGCAGCACTCCAATCACCCAGTCAGCTCCCATGTACTCATGCAATGACCCAGGCACTAACACATGCACTGCTACAATTACCTGAGCACGACTCATGCAGACCAGCCATCTCCTTGTCACTATCCATGCACTCCTCCAATCACCCATCCAGCATCAAGTACTTATCCAAAAACTACTCCAAAACCCAAGCACTTATAAATTCACCATGCCCTCTCCTGACAGTACTCTAAACATCCAGTCACTACACATGTACTCATGTAATGACCCAGGCACTAACACATGCACTGCTACAATTACCTGAGCACTACCCATGCAATCCAGCTATCTCCCCGTCACTGCATCTGCACTCCTCCAATCACCTAGTCACCATCATGTACTTATCCAATCAATTTGCCAAAATCCAAGCACTTATAAATTCACCATGCTCTCTACTTGCAGTACTCTAATCATCCAGTCACTATCCATGTGCTCATGCAATGACCCAGGCACTAACTCATGCACTGCTACAATACCCTGATCACTACCCATGCAGTCCAGCCATCGCCCTGTCACTACCCATGCACTCTTGCAATCACCCAGCCAGCACCATGTACGTATTGAATCACTCTGCCAAAACCCAAGCACTTATAAATTCACCATGCACTTTCCTTGCATTACTCTAATCATCCAGTCCGTACCCATGTACTTATCCAATCACTCCCCCAAAACCCAAGCACCTATAAATTCACCATACACTCTCTTTGCAACACTCTAATCATCCAGTCATTATCCAAGTACTCGTGCAATGACCCAGGCTCTAACACGTGCAGTGGTACAATCACATGTGCACTGCCCATGCAGTCTTCCAATCACCAAGCCAGCACCATGTACTTATCCAATCACTCCGCCAAAACCCAAGCACTTATAAATTCACCATGCACTCTCCTTGCAGTACTCTCTTCATCCAGTCAGTACCCATGTACTCATGCAATGGCCCATGCACTAACACATGCACTGCTACAACCCCCTGAGCACTTCCCATGCAGACCTCTATCCACCTATACACTACTGATTCACTCCTCCAATTACCCAGGTAGTACCCATGCACTCCAGAAATCCCTCTGTCACTACCCATGCACTCCTCCAATCACCCAGCTAGCACTATGTACTTATCCAATCACTCCGCTAAAACCCAAGCAGTGATAAAATTACCATGCACTGTCCTTACAGCACTCTAATCATCCCGACACTACCCATGAACTCATGCAATGACCCAGGTACTAACACATGTAATACAATCCCCTGAGCACTACTGATGCCGTCCAGCCATCTCTTTGTCAATACCCATGCACTCCTCCAATAACCCAGCCAGCACCATGTACTTATCCAATCCCTCTGCCAAAACCCAAGTACTTATACATTCACCATGCACTCTCCTGGCAGTACTCTAATCATCCAGTCACTAACCATGTACTCATGCAATGGCCCAGACACTAACTAATGCAGTGTTACAATCCCCTGAGCACTACTGATGCAGTCCAGCTATCTCCCTGTCACTACCCATGCACTCCTCCAATCTCCTATCCAGCATCATGTACTTATCCAACCAATCAGCCAAAACCCAAGCAGTTATAAGATCATCATGCAGTCACCTTGCAGCACTCTAATCATCCAGTCAGTTCCCATGTACTCATGCAATGGCCAAGGCACTAACACATGCACTGCTACAATTACCTGAGCACTACTCATGCAGACCAGCCACCTCCTTGTCACTACCCATGCACTCCTCCAATCACCCATCCAGCATCAAGAACTTATTAAATCTGTCTTATGAAAATATCCTTTTTTAAAGAAATGTTTTTACCGGTATTTAATTATTCACATATGTATCCATGAACTCCTTCAATCACCCAGCCAGCAGCATGTACTTATCCAATCACTCCACCAAGCACTTATAAATTCACCATGCACCATGCACTCTCCTTGCAGTGTGAGAGGTTGGCCTGGTATATGCTGTCCACTAGTTATAGTGGGCACCTTGCACCAGTCCCAACGATCCCTTAGAGGGGATAGGTTAAAGACAACCTAATTTGAAAGCTATCCTAATGGTAGCTATGAAGAGCAGCCTTCAGGCTAAGTCTTGAAGGAATGTAAAGCAGCTTGTTTTACCAGTCTACAATCTCTTGAATGACCAAATGAAAGGAGAACCACACCAGGTATATATACAAAATATCAAAAACCATCCCTGAGATAAGACATCAATAAAAATCAAATCTTCTTATTTCATTTCTTTTTTTTGTTATTTCTTTTTCTTAAGCAGTCAAAACATAGCCGCAGTCTGTACAAAGCCAACACATGTTTTGTGCTCCACTGCGCTTCTTCAGGGCTGTTTACAAACATAGAACATTACAATTAGAATCTAAACAAAATACAACTTGAAATTCAGCAGAGTAAATCTATTTAACAACACACTGATGTGAAATACATACACATCTATACAAATACAAATTATATTTGCCTCCATGTTTTTTCTATACCTTCTCCTTTAGGGGCTACAGAAACCATACAACACCTGGTATTCCCAGGCAGTCACCCATCCAGATACTAACCGGGCCCAATCCTCCTTAGCTTCAGAAATCAATTGAGCACATTTTTTCTTCTACACAAGCAGTTAGTCTAACACCTTTTTTCTTTTACCGTCAAATGTCAAATGTCAAGGTACTTATAGAGCGCACTGTCACCAGACGGCCACCTTGCGGTGTCGCCTTCGCGGTTTCCTGGCGCTGATACTCATACCGCTGTGGAACCCCTCCTGGCTTTCCCTGTGAGGTGTCCACTCCTGGGCACCCCCAGGGTGAAGCCAGGCATCCTTAGCGCTGTTGGGGCCGGTGTGGAGGCTAAGCAAGCTATTGCCCAGAGTTGCAGCGTGGGGCCCGTGATTAGAATAGGCACCGAGGCGAGAATAGACAGGTCCAAGGAAATTGAGCTCGAGCCCCGCTGAGGCGGGAATCGAACCCTGGCCAGAACTCTGCTTCAGGGTCTGCCGCTCTTACCATTGAGCCACACTCCTTCACACCGTACCTATACATCTATTTATCTATTTATTTAAGCAAATAAAAAAAGCTCATTTACCTTTTATAGTCTCTTGATTTTTCTATTGTTTTTTTCATCTTGTACTTCCACAAAAAGAATTCTAAATGGGTGAAAAAATAGTTCCATTATTTAAACTCTAGTAAGGACTCCCAACTAGTTTTCTTTAGATATTTATATATGTTATTATTTAATTCCATAGTTCTCACCTTATAACAATTTTAATCTCCAAGTTCTAAGTTCATCATTGTCAGTATTTCTTCATTTATTAAGTTTCCCTTGATAAGAGAACACTTATAAATTTCCTTTCTTAAGCCTCAACATTACATTTCTATTAGTGCTCTTTTGACAATTAATTCACTAGCCACTCTACCATCTCCTTAATACACTCTATACTAGAGGCAGAGATTCTGTCCTTACACTTATACATCCCTTAAAACCAGCAGTTCCTTCCCCAAGAAAGTTACAGTTAATCAAGTTAGAGAATATATCATAAGGATCCTCTATCCTTAAATAGTATGTGTCCCCATAGTGGATACATTATATCCCCACCCTGCACTCTTACCTCCATTCAGGCTGGAAGCCTTCCCGTCCTTCTCCTTCTGAATCCGAGCGCGTACTGAGCACGTTGCTTTCCTGCCCATAAATACCCTCTAGATTATTTAATCATCTGCACCTATTCGGGTACAAAAAAAATAAATATATTTTTTAAACCCTGGCACGGTCAGGATTCGAACTCCCGGCACTTGGATAAACATGCACTTTCCTTAATCTATTGAGCTTCCACCTTCTCACATTGGTGGTAGTATCCAGGATGTCTATGTTCCATAGTTTTTAAATTCCTACGAGTTAATTACTCCTTCTTGAGCCTAGTCTTCAAACAGAAAAAAGGGAAAAGAAATACTTTTTAAGTATATACATTACGAGCCCTGGCATTGTCGGGATTCGTACTCCCGGCACTTGGATAGATAAACACTTTCCTTAAGCCATTAAGCTACCTCCTTCTCACATGGTTAATAATAACTTTCATGAGAACTTAGCAATTACTAAAATATTACCCAATCGTGAGACTTAACGTTTATCTTTAGATGTTTTAGAGCGAACCTTTGTTTTTTTGTTATATAAACATTTAGGTTATTTTTTCAATTGTTTAGTTCTGTAACTTTATTCAAATTGTTACGAACTAAAATAATATAATGAAATTATTAATTTGTTTCATTATCCAGAATCGAACCCCCATAGTATGCAGACATTTCACTTCTTTAGTGGCTAGTGCTAACTCTCTCAACATAATTATTTCTTTACTTAAACAGTATAGGTACTCTTTTACTTTCAGTCTTCTTAGAGGGGAGAGAATTCTATCTCCTATTTCTGGTTTCTCAACTGTGAATGTGAGCTTGTTAAGCCTGTGCTTATCTATACACTTAGTGATTCCTTTTTATGATCCAAATGTATACCTTGATAGATGTGTTCTTCTGAATTCACTCTATTCTATCAGATTAAAGTATATAATTCACGATCAATATTTAAGCCATATTGGACAGTACATAATTTATTGATCCAAAAGGTTACTCTACTCCGTAGTTTTCCTTCCAGATCACCACCTCTCCTGTCTAAGGTGAACTGTTCTATTCCAATAAATCTGATTCCTCCAATTTCCGTCAGTTTATGGTTCTCTTTGAAGTGTACTGCCACAGGGTATTTCACATCACAATTTTTAATAGCCCTAATGTGTTTCATCCATCTGATTTTTAACTTCCTTACTGATGACCCTACATACATTTTGCCACAAATGCATGTCATTATATAAACACAATTGTTAGTATTGCAATTATAAATGCACAGATTTTAAACACTTTCTGGTGCCTGCTATAATGAAAAGTTTGTATTTTGTCTACTATATGCTTACAGCATATACATTGATTACATCTGTAAGTACCAGTTGGTAGTACATTACTTATCTTAGTTGTTGTCCTACTGGCTACATTCGGGATTTCAAAACTCACTGTGTCACTAGGACTCAATACATTTCTCAAAGTTGGTGCCTTTTTGTATACCATGGTCGTTTTTTTCTCCACAATTCTCGTTATATCTTTATCTAGGGTTAGTATTTCCACAAAAAGTATTGAAGACTCTAGCATTCCCTTCACTGTAGGTAGCGATATACCGTATCACATCATCATTACCCCCAGGGAGGTTAGTTTTGTCGCAGTCCAACGTCCTCAGGGTCGCACGATGCTGTAAGGGGTCCACCTCCCGATAACCCCTTGGTCTGGTATTTATATGACAGACACAGAAGGGTGATCAGGCGAGGGAAGGAAAGGAAGGGGACTGCGGGGAGGGAGATCTGAAAGAGAAATCACAAGCGATTTGGTTAAGACAACCCCTAAAACTCCCGTACTCCACGTTTCCCCCTTTTTCCCCTGCTGTACCTGTAAATTAAAGAAGGCACTCCTGCCTGGGAGACCTGGAGAGCCGGGGATCAAGACTGTTCAGAACCTGTAGAAGGGGACACGGTTTAGCCTGCGAATACCCCCTATAGACAGCAGCCCTCTGGCCGTTTCCCAGAAGAAATGGACCTACCACAAATCTGGAACCTCGGATTTAACAGGGGGAGGGGATGGACGTATGCCAGAAGTCTCCTCTCCGCCCCTGTTTAAAAGACAAAGAAACAATTGAGGTGCAGCGAAGTGTCAGACCTGAATAATGCCTGCCGCTCTTTCCATGGATTCTGCACGAACCCACAGCGCCATTCCCATGCTTCTGGGAGGGCGCTAACCAAAGGCAAGAACCCCTAAGCGTCTCGGGGGCAATTCCTGCGATGATCCAGCGGGTGTGCCTTGCACCTTTCCCCTGGAAGGATTCCCACTGTTAGTTATGCACTAGGGGCGACTCTGTTCCTTTGAGTCGCTATTTACAACCAACCAAAAACCATAATCAGAAGTTACACCGCAAAGGCGATTCCGCAATGCCTCGGAAGGCTTCCAACGGAACCGCAGCGGTAAAGTCACAAACTTGCTCGTCGCAAGGACCGGGAACACTAATCACTGCTAAGCACAACACGATTAGCGAAAATGCAGGGTTGGTGCTGAGCACCCCAACCAGCATGCCACTCGTCCGCTCTCGAACACGTCCTTGCGGGAACCTGGAACCAAAATAACCGGCACCCGCTCGATGCCGGATGTTCCCTTTTCTTCATCTTGGCTTCGAGCGTGATGACGTCGGAGCGTCCTCACGCAATGCGCACCGGGAATTGTAGTTCTTTCTCTCCCGTTTGCCACGGGCTGTCAGTGCTCTCCTGTGAGCCACAACAAGTTTTATCCATTAGTAGTTCATTACGTGTCACTTTCTGAGCCCTTAATCTTGCTTTCTCTATACACCCTTTATCATAGCCTCTTCTTAAGAATCTCTCAGTGATCTCTTTAGTAACCCTATCATACTCTCTTTCTTCACTGAAGTTTTTTTTTGCATGTAAAAATTCCCCATATGGAATATTGTCAATTTGTCTTTTCAGGTGTCCTGATCTAGCGTGCAATATCGAATTTACTGATGTAGACTTTCTATGTAGTCTAGATTAAATACGACCCTCTGAAACATACATTTCTACATCCAAAAAAAACAATGCTTACTTTGCTGTAGTCTAAAGTTAATGAAATGTTATATTGGTTCTTGTTTAAATGATTATGAAAAAGCTTCAGTTTCTCCTCATCCCCTTTCCAGATCATAAAAACATTGTCTATAAACCTTCCCCAATATATAACATTTTCTTCATGAACCTTCCCAAATTTCCAAGTGTGTTCTCTCTCATAATGTTCCATAAATAGATTTGCATACGAGGGTGCGAATCTCGCACCCATGGCTGTTCCTGTCACTTGATGGAATAAGTCCTTTCTGTAGTAAAAAAAAGTTATTCATAAGAACCAATCTCAGTAAAGATCATATTAGAATGTTGTAAATAACTCATTGACTTAGTATATAGGAAGTATCTAACTGCCTCTATCCCTCTCTCATGTTTTATACTAGTGTATAAGTTGTTAACGTCCATAGTGATCATGAACATATCTTGCTCACAAAAAATACCACTCATTTGTTTTAAAAAATCCTTTGTATCTTTGATGGAAGAGACTAATGTTTTTACAAATGGTGCTAAAAACATATCTATATATTCAGAGATATGTTCTGTCATACTCCCAATTCCCAATATTATTGGTCTCCCTGGCGGTATTTTTCCACTTTTATGTATCTTAGGTAGAAAGTATATAATAGATACCTTAGCATTTTCTACCCCTAAGTAGTTATAATCATCAGTATCTAAGAGTTGTTTTTCAAGATAAAACCTCAGTTTCTTTTTAATAGCTTCTTTTGAATTGACTACTTGAGTCATGCTCGCTTTTTCATAACTTTTTTGATCTCTTAGTTGTCTTAATGCCTCATTGTGATAATCACTGTGGTTCAGAACCACTACATTCCCACCCTTATCTGCTTGCCGTGATAATACTTTTGTCATTACACAAGTCACGTAGCGCTTCAAACTCTTCTTTACTTAAATTGAAATTGTGTTTCGCAGGTACATGCTTATCAAAGTCTCCCATCACAAGGTTTGTAAAAATATCTAGTACATTCTCACCTTTCATCGGTGATACAAACTTTGATTTCAACCTCAAATTGCTAGACACACTATGATTGGTTTCAATGTCAATTTCCAAGGCTATATCCTCAATATCACAGTTAGTTTAATTGTCTAAATTCACAAGAACCCCAATATCCATTATTTCCTTAATAGATACATGACTTCAATCTTTTTCAATCTTAAGAGCGTCTTTACAATCTGGTTTGTTCAAAAAGAATGTTTTTAACTTCAGTTGCCGTACAAAATGATTAACATCAACTTTAGCATTTAGATCATCCCATCTATGTGTTGGTGCAAAACTCAATCCCCTATTCAAAACATTGGTCTCAGCTGGCGTTAACACTCTAATAGACTAATTAACAATCAAATTCTCTACTTCCTTATTTCTGCGTCCCTCTGTAGCTGTAGCCTGGTCTTTACCCCAACTCTGCTTTTGTTTCCTGTGGAAGGATCTTATGCCCCCTCCTTTGCTGCCTCTACCCCTCTCTTTTCCTGTTCCCTTTCTCTCCCTCCTGTTTGAAATTGTAATTTCCGCATTCTTCTTAGTTCCCTTAAAAAGACGAAGACCTAGTTCCTGCTCCTTGATTTATTGTATTTGTACGTTCCAAATCAGATTCACTGCTGCTAACACCAGTACTACTTGTCTCACTTAAGTTTATATGTCTCTCCCTGGCACTGGAGTTCTTATTTTTACTCCGTAATGCTTCAGCAAATTTCCTTGCATATGTAAATACTATACCATATTTATAGTCTCTTTTGTCTCTTGAAAATGTAATCTTCTTTTTCTCTTGCAATTCCACTTGATTAGCGTCCATAATGTTTTCCAATATCTCATCATTTTTAACTGTGTTGTCTGGACAGTTTAGTTCTTCTATCTCTTTTTTTATCTCTTCTATTTCTAGCAATAAAGTTTTTCTCTGATCATCAGCAAACTCTATGAGCATTAACATAAGCTCTTTAGATGTTGTCTTCAATCTTTCCTCCCATCTTTCTGCCTTCTGTTAATCTAAGTCTTCAATAGCAGGAAAAATATTGATCCTCAAACCTCTCGGTGTCCTATCAGCATCTAAATATTTCCTTAGAGACATAGCATCCCACCATTTGGCGGATTCTTTCTTTTGTACTCTTTCTAATTTTATAAATAATTCTTTCAAACTTTTAGATCCCTTTGTAGCCCCCTCTCCTTTGGTAAGAACTGTTTAAAATAGTAATTTTGCTAATACCTCTCGTTTGTCAAAATGTTTAGCTATTTTTACACTAGAAGAGCCACCTAAAACGCATTGCTCCTGTTTAGTTACATACAAAATACATTGTGGGTAACAGGAAAATTGCCTGGCGCTTCACGTATCTCAGATACTGGTCCCCACCAGTATTTTTTTATTAGGTATCAAATACCATCACTGAGATAAGACATCAATAAAATCAAATCTTCTTAGTTCATTTCTTTTTGTTGTTATTTATTTTTCTTAAGCAGTCAGAACATAGCTGCAGTCTGTACAAAGCCAACACGTGCTTCGCCCTCCACTGCGCTTCTTCTCGGCTGTTTACAAACATAGAACATTACAATTAGAATCTAAACAAAATACAACTTGAAATTCAGCATAGTAAATCTATTTAACAACACACTGATGTGAAATACATACACATCTATAGAAATACAAATTATATTTGCCTCCATGTTTTCTATACTTTCTCCTTAGCTGTCAAACGAGTACTAATAGAAATTTAAGGTTGAGGCTTAAGAAAGGAAATTTATAAGTCACAGACCTTATCAAGGGGAACTTAATAAATTAAGAAATACTGACAATGATGAACTTAGAACTTGGAGACTAAAATCGTTATAATGTGAAAGCTATGGAAATAAATAATAACATAAATAAATATCTAAAGAAAACTAGCTGGAAGTCCTTACTAGAGTTTAAATAATGGAAATATTTTTTCACCAATTTAGAATTCTTTTTGTGGAAGTACAAGTGCTAACTTTAGAAGATGAAAAAAGAATAGCAAAATCAAGAGACTATAAAAGGTAAATGAGCTTTTTTTATTTGAATAGATAAATAGATGTATAGGTACGGTAAAAGAAAAAAGGTGTTAGGCTAACTGCTTGTGGAGAAGGAAGAAATGTGCTCAATTGATTTCTGAAGCTAAGCAGGGTTGGGCCTGGTTAGTACCAGGATGGGAGACTGCCTGGGAATACTAGGTGTTGTATGGTTTCTGTAGCCCCTAAAGGAGAAGGTATAAAAAACATGGAGGCAAATATAATTTGTATTTGTATAGATGTGTATGTATTTCACATCAGTGTGTTGTTAAATAGATTTACTATGCTGAATTTCAAGTTGTATTTTGTTTAGATTCTAATTGTAATGGTCTATGTTTGTAAATAGCCCTGAAGAAGCGCAGTGGAGCGCGAAACACGTGTTGGCTTTGGACAGACTGCGGCTATGTTTTGACTGCTTAAGAGAAATAAATAACAACAAAAGGAAATGAACTAAGAAGATCTGATTTTTATTGATGTCTTATCTCAGTGATGGTTTTTGATAACTAATATAAAAAATACTGGTGGGGACCAGTATCTGAGATACGTGAAGCGCCGGGCAATTTTCCTGTTACCCACAGGGTGTTTTGTATATAAATAAAATATATGTATTTATTTCTAAACACACCATACTAGTCTCTTTATGAGGCTAGAGTTAATAGCACATATGTTACACTTCAAATATCACAGTAAATTAGCAAAATATACGGTAGGACCTAGGGGCGGACCAAACCATGTACTAAGAAAGTGGTATAAGAACCACGACTTGACTAGACACAAGGCCTAGAGCCTGTAGAATCGCTGGGACCCCAATGAACCACCCAAGATAGTGACACAGGGGACACACGGGGGACGTGTGCAGTGTGAGAACACAGCCGCGAGCTCCCGTTAGCTTCTATGGGGAAAGCCGCGGTTCGGATTTTAAAGTTTAAGGACTCTTAGGAGTGGACAAGGAACAAACCCTTTTGGACTTAGATGGTTCTAGGGCTAACACCCATGGGAGCACCGGAGTACTCGTGTTACCTCACCCAGGGAAGCCGGGTACATAGGTGTCAAATGGTGTCGGGTCGCGTTGTCGTTTTCAATGGCAGGAGATTGAAAAGTGCTGATGCCAGGAAGAGGAGAAGTGTCCAAAAAGATCCAAGCCTGGATCGAAGATGTGAAGAACCTGAAAGCAGAGGGGACAGAGTCTGGGTCACTTTGCCAGTGACCAGGGGAACCATAAACGAATGCCCACCGATGTCGGGTACTTCAGGTGCGAAGAGGGGAAGCTTGACTCTTCAGCCACGAGAACCAGGAGGCGTCGAAGATGACCAGGAGCTGGATTCAAGTTGTCCCACAAATGATGTTGAGTGCTGTAGCGTCGGTGCCTGGATTGGACACAACAAGCCTTGGCAACAGCAACCCAAGCAGGAAGAGAAAAGATGCTTCAGTGTGGACCAGCAAGGTCCTGGGGACTCCACAAGCAATGGGGAGTCAGGGCACATCTGGAGCAACCAGGAAACCCAATTAAAGTAAGAGTTGCCTTCACAGGGACCCACCAGTCAATGGACCAGTGATCGCGAAGGAGCCTCGAGCAAAAACACAAAGGGCGGGCTCACGGAACACTCATGGAGTGTAGGCCAGCAATCTTTGGTGCAATAGGTGCTCAGGGTCTGGGCTACAAGTAACCCAATGCACAGCCTCAAAGGACGTCGAGAAGCTGATCCACTTGCAAATGTGCACAGTGTCCAGGGGTTCTGTTTCCACGGTACCCACAGGGGCTACGGGTCTCAGCTTTGCTGGGGCTCGGGTCAGCCTCTGTGAATTCTGGAAACCCACCTCCTGTGTTGCAAATTCTTCAGCGTCCGGCGGGAGCTTCGGAGATGCAGACCGGACAGATGCGTCTATGGTGCCTGCCAAGCAGGGGAGTAACTCCTTTACTCTAAGGGAGATTCTTCAGTCATCTAGTTGCCTAAATCGTCGGAGTTCCGGGATTTCCGTATCAGAGTTTCATCCAGGTGTAATCTACAGTCCTGTAGCCAGGGGTTCCTTTCTTATACCCAAGGAAGGGGTTGGACATACTCTGGGGACCCACCTATGGGAGGGCCAGAAAAGAGGGGTGGCTACACCCATTTCCTTTGTCCAGTTTCATGCCAGGGCAGGGGCTGGTAGCCCCTGCAAGCGGTTTGAGCTGGAGTATGCACAGGGACACCAAATGTGCCCCCAGTGCAGACTTCAAAGCACTCCTGGAGTGCACATACCCAGCCCTAATCCACTAAGGCCTGTCTGGGAGGTGGTAACACCTCCCTGTGCCAGGAAACACCTCCCTGTGACAGGAAACCTATTGTCCAGGCCTCCCCTGCCAGAGTTTCGGTCAGCAGCAGGAGGCCAGACCCGTGTCTGTGGCTGGCAGCATCCCTTTTGTGATGCCAGGGCTCTGTTAGGTGTACCCGGTATACTGGTACTGTCATGTCTCTCCCTCTAGAAGGGTTGGATCATACTTCCCGCACCAGTTACTGGTGTGGGGGTATGATTCCAAGGTGTTTGACACCAAATACAACATGTTTTCATGCAGCCATCCCAAAGCTAGCATTTACCGTGAGGTTATTATGCACTTAAGAGTATATGGTCAGGCTGCATCACAGACAACCCCGGACAATAGATTCTGAATGATGCAGAGCGGCTCTGCTCATGCATGAGCATGAGAGGGCAGGAGAGGAAGCAGCTAGGCTGGGGTCCTCAATAGCAGGGCCCCAGCCAGACTAAAGTCGAAAAACAGTGAAACATTAGCAAAAAGTGGGGGTAACCATAAGAAGCAGATCCTACTCTCCTACACAACCCCCGCCCCCCCAAACGCAGGGAAATTAAACTAAACTTGACCAGTTGAGTCTTTATATTCTAAGTGGAAATATCTGGAGAGTCCAGCAGCATTGGCATGGTTACTCTCAGGTCTATGTTCCACTGTATAGTCCATCCCCTGTAGGGAAATGGACCACCTTAAAGGTTTGGAGTTTTCACCCTTCATCTGTTTTAGCCATAAGAGGGGCTTATGGTCTATCTGAACAATGAAGTGAGTGCCAAACAAGTATGGTCTCAACTTCCTCAGAGCCCAAACCACAGCAAAGGCCTCCCTCTCAATGGCTGGCCAACGTTTCTCTCTAGGGGTCAGCCTTCTGCTAATAAAAGCTACTGGCTGATCCTGACCTTCATCATTCAACTGTGACAGTACAGCCCCTACCCCCAACACAGATACATCTGTTTGCACAATTAACTTTTTGGAGTAATCAGGACTTTGCAGAATGGGAGCAGTGCACGTGGCCTGCTTTAGGTCATCAAATGCCTTTTGACAGCTAACTGTCCACTGCACTTTCTTGGGCATTTTCTTAGAAGTAAGGTCATTTAATGGAGTCACTATGGATCCATAACTTTTTACAAATCATCTGTAATACCCAGTCAGGCCCAAGAAAGCTCTGACCTGAGTCTGGGTAGTTGGAGCAACCCAGACCATATGGTCTGGATTTTGCTCTGCAATGATTGAACCTGGATTCAACCTACAAGGTGGCCCAGGTATACAACCTGACTCTACCCTATCTGGCACTTGGTGGCCTTGATAGTTAGGCCTGCTTTTTGTAGGGCCTCCAAAATATTCCTTAGGTGGACCAGGTGATCCTCCCAGGTAGAGGTTAAGACAGGAATATCATCTAGATATGCTGCACTATAGGCCTACAGGCCTGTAAGGACTTTATTCACCAACCTTTGGAAAGTGGCAGGTGCATTCTTCAAACCAAAGGGCATCACCACAAATTGGTAGTGCCCACTAGGGGTAGAAAATGCTGTCTTTGGCTTTGCATCGTCAGCTAGTCTGATCTGCCAGTAGCCAGCTGTCAAGTCAAATGTGCTCAGAAACTTGGCTGAGGCCAATGTATCTATGAGCTCATCTGCCCTTGGGATAGGCTAGGCATCAGTCCTAGTGACTGCATTGAGGCCCCTGTAGTCCACACAAAACCTAATTTCTCTCTTACCATCTTTGGTATGAGGTTTTTTCCAGGACTACTGGACTAACCCAAGGGCTATCTGAGGGTTCAATGACTCTCAAATCCAGCATCTTTTGGACTTCTGTCCTGACACAGTCCCTGACATGATCAGGTTGCCTGTAAATCTGTTTTTAACAGGCAGACTGTCCCCGGTGTCCACTTCATGAGTGCACCAGGTAGTCTGACTTGGAGTGAGTGAGAACATAAGCCTGAAATGGCTGAGAAAGTTTCTGCAGTCAGTTTGTTGCTGGACAGTGGGGCTGTCTGCCAAGGCTACACCTTCTACTGACCAATCATCAGGGTTCTGAGAGAGCAGGTCAGGGAGTGGGTCACTCTCTTCCTCCTGTCCTTCATCAGTTGCCATGAGCAACCCCATGTCAGCCCTGTCGACATATGGTTTCAGTCTGTTGACATGGAATACCCTATGGGGACTCCTGGGAGATCCAAGGTCTTCCAAGTAGGTTACCTCTCCCTTCTGTTCACCAATTGTATGGGAGCTACTCTACTTATCTTGAAGGCCTGCTGGGGCCACAGGCTCCAACAACTTCAGCCCTGGCTGGTAAACAGTCAACACAGCCTTTTGGTCATGCCAGGCCTTTTGTTAATTCCTGGATAGCCTCAAGGTATTTAGTTGCCTTTTTCATATACTCAGCCATCCTGGAGCGGAGACCAAGTAAATAGGCCACTATGTCCTGTTTAGGGGGTTTGAGAGGTAACTCCCATCCAGCACAATGGACCCTAACAGGATGGCCAAATAAAAGTTCAAAAGGGCTGTAACCAACCCCCTTTTGAGGCACCTCCTTGTGGTCAAATAAAAGGCAGGGCAAATGATGTCCCATCTGCGCCTCAGCTTTCCTGGGAGACCTTTGATCATGCCCTTTATGGCTTTGTTGAATCTTACAACTGAACCATTGCATTGTGGGTGATAGGGTGAAGTGAATTTATAGTTCACTCCATACTCCTTCCACATTGCAGTCAAGTAACTAGACATGAAGTTTGCACCCCTGTCTAATACTACTTCCTTAGGAAAAACCACTCTTGAGAATACACCCAAGAAGACCCTTGCTACCACAGGTGCTGTGGTGGTCCTAAGTGGAATTGCTTCTGGGTACCTAGTGGCATGGTCCACCCCCACCATGATGAATCTGTGCCCAGCTGCTGTCAGAGGATCCATGGGACCGACTATATCAATCCCTACCCTCTCAAAGGGAACCCCCACCACAGGTAGTGGTATCAGGGGGGGTCCTTGTGGTTCCACCTGCCTTCCCGCTGGCTTGACAAGTGACACCGGAGGGACAAAACTCCTTAGAGTCTTCAGACATGTGGGGCCAATGAAAGTGAGGGACAATTCTGTCCACAATCTTATTTTGGCCCAGGTGACCTGCTAGAGGAATATCATGGGCCTGTGTTAATAGGAAGCCCCTAAACCTCAGAGGTATTACCACCCTCCTGGAAGCACCAGGCTTGGAGTCTCTACTCTCGGAGTAAAGGAGTCAATCATCCCAATATACTTTATGGAACCTACTAGCATCCCCAGCAGCCTCATAAGCAGCTTGCTTTCTGAGGGGTTCAAGAGAGGGGCAGCTCAGGTGCTCCTGGCTCAGATCTGCCCTGGAAGGGCCCCCTGTCCCCAAGAACTCAACCTGATCAAGCTCAAGCTCCTCTGGGATAGTTCCTTTTTCAGGTCCAAGATCATCTTCCTCGGGTGGCTGATCTGTGCTCTGAGTCAGGGGGGGAAGGCACTGCCTTAACCCTATTGCTCCTCCTCTTGGGAGGACCCTGGTCCATTCTTCCAGAATCCACGGCCTGTTCAGTGTTAGACACTGTGACCTATGACCTGGTCACAGCAAATACATGTGCAGGGATTCCTAGCATTTCTGCATGTGTCCTGAGCTCCACTTCTGCCCAAGCAGAAGTTTCTAAATCATTGCCAAGCAAGCATTCAACAGGGAGGTCTGCACTTAACACAACTTTCTTGAGGCCAGTTACCCCTCACCAGGAGAAATTAACAACTGCCAAGGAATGGTCTGTCCTGATATTGCTAGCATTGGTCACTTGGTACATTTCACTAAGTATAATCTGCTCAGGAGCCACAAGATCTTTTGTCACCATTGTAACACTTGCTTCTGTGTCCCTGAATGCCAAAGCCTCTTTTCCATTTATCAAAGGCGGCTGTCTGTATTTGCCAAAGTTACTGGGACTCACAAAGGAGGACATATCCATGCCTCCATCACAGATAAGGACAGCCTGAGTGGGAACTTTGACTAGGCCAGAGTCCATCTCAGAACCCAGGGTAACTCTACTACACCCTTATTCTGAGTATTACCACCACCAATTTTAGCTGCACTAGGGGGAACGGTGGCTGGAGTTGAGTCTTTGGACTTGGTGCAATCATTAGTCCAATGAATTTTCTGCTTACAGATCTTGCACCATGGTTTCTTTTGGCCTTTTCCTTTATGAGATTGGGATTCTCCCCTAAAGAAGATTTTTGGGGACCTTGTGAAGACATCTGATCTTTACCCTTCTCCCCACCCTTGTCAGAGTTCTTTGAATCTTGCTTCTTCTGGTCACCACCTTGGTTCTGAACATTCTGCCTCACCCTGGTTCTGACCCATTTGTCTGCCTTCTTTCCCAATTCGTGGGGAGAGGTCAGATCAGAGTCCACCAGGTACTGAAGCAACAGCTGATCTTGACAATTATTAAGGATCTGCTCCCTCATAATTAAATTGTAAAATCATTGAAAGTCATGCACCTTGCTGCCAAGTAACCAACCCTCCAGAGCCTTAGTAGCACAATCTACAAAGTCCACCCAGTCTTGATTTTGTGCCTTTTGAGTATCTCTGAACTTTAACCTATATTGTTGAGTGGTTAGGCCAAACCCTTCAATCAATGCACTTTTCAGACTTGAGTAATCATCAGCATCCTCCTCTCTAACAGTGAGGAGCTTATCTCTACCTTTGTTTGCAAAGGAGAGCAACAAGATTGCTGCCCACTGCTCCTGGGGGACCCTTTGTACTTTACAGGGCCTTTCCAGTGCAGTAATCCATTTGTGGATGCCATCCCCACTCTGGTAGGGAGGAACAATCTTGTTTAGGTTTCTATGGTCATGAGACCTCTCCCTAACACTAGGGATTTTGCTGCCAACATGGGACTCTAGTCCTATCTTTTGTCTAGCTCTAGGGAGCTCTAGGGATTCCCTTTCTAGGGCTATCTGCTCTCTCTTAATTTTCAGCTGAGCTTGCTCATACTGAAGCAGTCTCTCTCTCCTTTCCTGGGAGGTTTCTCTCCTTTGAGCAGAGATAGAGGTTCCTATAGATGAACCAGAATGGTTAGACTCCACTGAGGGAGATCTGGACCTTCTAGGCCCACCACCAACTCTCCCAGGAGGGACAAAGAGAGGACCATTGTGGTTCTCTTCCTCATCTTCCAGGGGAGCTGGGTTTTCCAGGCCAAGATCATTGTTACCTTTCTGGTCAGCATCAGAGGTCTGGTCATGGGGAATTTCACCCCTAGGCCCTTCCTCACCTGCTGCCCCTCCCACTGCCTACTCCTTCAGTCCCTATAGGTCTTCTGAGATCATCCAACAGAAGTACCTCTATGAGGCGTTCGGTGTTTGCACTTTTGCCTGTCTTCAGTCTCCTAGTACTGCATAATGCTCTCAATTCCAAGAAGGGGAGATTATCATACTTGGTTGGAAGAAGCCCAGTGGCTTCTGGCAGGAGCCACTGGTTCCTGGCCTTGAAGACATCACTAATGAGGTGTGGTGTATTGCACTACCTACTCTAGTGTGGCCTACTAAACTCTCTAGAGTTGTAGAAAGAGTGTGCTAAGCCCTTGACACACAACTCTAAGTTCAGTAGAACATACTGTATTATAAAGCTTGTATTATATGTACCTTAGGTACCTTTAGTGGTTTTCAGTTAGTCACTCAATTGAGATTATCTGGTAAAACAATAGCAAGCTGGAATCCCACCACTGCCACCAATGTGAGAAGTTGGCCTGGCATATGCTTTCCACTAGTTATAGTGGGCACCTTGCACCAGTCCAAACAACCGCTTATTGATGATAGGTTAACGACAACCTTTATTGATAGCTATCCTAGTGGTAGCTATGGAGAGCAGCCTTCAGGCTAAGTCTTGAAGGAATGTAAAGCAGCTTGTTTTACCAGTATATAATCTCTTGAATGGCTAAATGAAAGGCAACCACACCGGGTATATATATAAAATATATGTATTTATTACTAAACACACCCTACTAGTCTATATACAAAACACTCGTGGGTCTGCTCTACGATCAGTACATCCATTCATTGTCATAGTCTCAAAATTGATAAAGGTATATTATTTTGTGGGTGCTCCCATGGTGTTACACTACCCACCCACTGGGGTGTGTTTACACTAGAGCTGGAAACCAGCCTAGCACAATGTATTCAGCTAATACACCAGAGCACACCTTATCGTGACTGTTATCCAAAACATAAACAACCAGAAAAAGTTTTTTGTGATTTATCATTCAATGTATCCCCTCTTTCTTTCAGTATAAGGACTCTTGAATCAGATTCTTCTTGATAACTTTATTCCATTTCACAATCAATAGTAAACAGCAGCAGTTAGTATTTAAAACATAAGTGCGCCACTCGTGCCCAAAAATACGTGACACGTACAGGACAAAAAACACTGTGCAAGGGGTGAGCCAGTTGGAAGAAAGGAGCACACCAATATGAGGTGACAAGTCGCTATCACAATCTCCTAGTATCGTTCCAAGAGTTATGTGAAAGTGGTTTAGTTGGTGTGAACGGTAAGAGTCCTCAGATGCTGTACAGCAACCTGACTCATTCGTATGTCACAAGCCTCACCTTTAAAAGAATAGATGTCGGATATTCTTTGGGCTTCAGATTATAGTTGCTTCACTTTCATGATCAGATTTTCTATAAAGAGTAATTGATGTGCCCAATGAATAGATCAGTCTTAAAGACTCCTTTTGCAATGATAGTAAAGCTCCAAAACTTAAATCAGATTGTGTCAGAACAGGGAATACACAAAATGAAAAGCGGAATGTCTTACCTGTACATACGTAAAGGTTGTTCTGTCACTTCAATTGTTCGCAGTTTTGAACCGCTTTAGAGGCGCGAGTAATTGGTATCCAATGCGTGTTTTATAGGGTCACCTTTTCGATTTAGACCTTGATAAGTCGTATCTGCAAACCTAGTTAAGAATGAGAGATCAGGGTGACTTACCAAACTATATTGTCTACCCTGTGTGTCTAAATAGATCCATCTAGCAGAAAGATGTTATGGATAAATGTCCCGATGCCCCCTTTACCTCCGTTATGTCGTGGTAACTGCTTCCTGTAAACGCCACCAGCAGACTGGCCGTTTGCGAGCACCATTTTTATTTAGTTTCTTTGATTTAGAAATACATGAAAATAGAAAGCGGACTCTGGTTCGCTTCATCATATGTATATGTGCTTATGCAACAGAGGCATATATCATATAAAATTCCGATTATGCATGAATTGTTCTGTATGCATTAGATTAAAGGTGTCTACATCAAATTTTCATCTAATACTGAAAATAAAATAAATTATTTTAATTTGCGCCGATTAGGAATGTTTGTTATATACATCCTTGGACACCATCTTAGCATGATGACTATATTATTGTAAAGGTATAAAAGCTCCTTGATTACGTTTATAAAGGGACTATCTTATAAGGTCCCAATCATATATTAAAAGTATTTGCGTGAATTATTAAAACAGTGTGTCACTCATGTATTTTGCAATTAATTTTGAAAAATATGTAACAGTTACTCTGCATTGATATCGATTGGCAGTATTTAGTATCTGAATCCGTGGAAGCTATCAAAAATTGGCATTAGTGGAGAAAGATATAAACAAAGTGAATCGGCATCATGTGAACACAAGAGTAGACATGGGTTAAAAGTCTTTTCAATAGAACTGAGCACATTGATGTATTGCAAATTCGTGCGTTTCAAGAAGTTACGGGTATATGTGAATATATGTAAACCCAACTCTGTTTAAATACATCACTCCTATGAGTGTTTAAATTTATCAAATTTTGACATATTGATTATATTTTTATTCCATTGCTCATCCCTTTTATCACAAACATATATCTTGAGTGAGATCCAGAGTTGTTCAACATAAATGATGAGAATAACATTACAACCCGAATTGTAAGGAAGAAGCTTTTTTTCCCCTTTTCTTTTTCCCCAACAACTAAGATGGTATTACAAGGAGAGGAGGAGACTCCTCGATGTGTGTTGGTTGTGCACATAGAGGCAGTTTGATACAAGTGACTCATTGGCACGCAGTTGAGTGGTGATGACATTTAATCTAGATATGAATATAGGTTCATTAGTGATGTGTAAGCAGATACAGGTTACAGTTGGTTCCATATTGATTATGTGGCTTATCCATGATTCTTACAGAAATTCACACATCTCCTTATCAATATTTAGTCCACACTCCACCGCCCTCATTTTAATGATCCAAATGCTCTCCATCTTTCGAAGTTGAGACATTCTATTACCACCCCTCGGGCTAGAATTCATGACATCCATGCCATGAAAACCCAATTTAAGGAGTTCGCTAGATTTGTGCAGTGTATTGAAATGTACTGCTGGTGGATATTGTGTGTTGTTATTCCTGATGGCCCGAATGTGTTCTTGGATTCTCTCTTTTAGTGTTCTTATTGTGCTCCCAATGTAGATTTTCCCACAAATGCATTTAATACAATACAAAACAAATTTGGTGTTACAGTTGATTAAATTTCTGATAGTGTAACATCTGTCCGTGTTGTATTGAAATTCCTTGGTTTTATATATGCCAAAGCAGCAAATGCTGCAGGAACCACATCTAAAAAAAACATTTGGTGCATTTGGTAAACAATTGGAGCTCCGGGGTGGTGGAATGAAACTGGGACATAAATGTTGTCTTAGTGTACGTACTCTTGCATGTACCATCATGGGTTTGGATCCAATTGTCCCTTGTAGTGTAATGTCATGGGTTAATAAGTGCCAATGTTTCCTGAGAATCCTGTACACCTCCGTGCTGATAGTTGTATTTGGAGTAATGAACGCAAGTTTGTTTCTTTTGATGTTACGTGACTTTTTCTTGTTGTTACTGATTAATAGATCAGTTCTTCTGACCTTATTTGCCTTTCTTCTAGCTTGTGTGATTACCGTTGTGGAGTAACCTCTAGCCTGAAACCGCTTTTCAACAATTTCCAACTCTTTTATCTAGTGCGGTGTCATCACTGCAGTTTTTTTTAATACGCAACATTTCTCCATATGGAATCGCATTGATTTGTGATGGAGGATTTGCACTACTTGCGTGTAGTGTCACATTACACGCAGTAATTTTTCTGTAAGGTGCAGTTTTAAGATGACTACCTTCCACTATAATGGATAGATCCAGGAATTGTATCTGTTTTATGCTTTGGTCTTTAGTAAAAGACAGATTGTATTCATTGTTGTTAATGTAGCTAAAGAATTCTTCAAGGGCATCGTTAGTTCCTGCTCAGAATAGCAAGATATCATCAATGAACCGCCACCAATACAATATGTTATCTAGTAAATGACCTGGGCACTTCCTCCAAATGTGTAAATGTTCATATAAAACCATGTAAAGGTTCGCAAAAGAGGGGGGAAATTTGGCCCCCATTGCAACTCCTCTTACTTGACGAAATCATTCCCCATTGTGGGTGAAGATGTTATTGTCCAAAACTAATCTGATTAGATCTAATATCATAGTTGTGTGGTCATACAGATTGATTGTACGATTGTCCAAAAAATGTTGTGCAGCTTTTATCCCATGCTCACCTGGTATACTTGTATATAATGAGCATACATCCATGGAAACCAAATAATGTCCTTCCACCCATTCTACATCTGTGATTTTACTCAAAATGTCTTGAGTATCTTTTATGTAGGATGCTAAGTTAGTTACTAGAGGCTGGAGATATATGTCAATATATTCAGATATCTTTTCTGTTGGTGATCCAATACTCAAAATAATGGGTCTTCCTTGGGGAAAGGACCCCCCTTTATGGATTTTTGGCAAAACATATATACAGGGATTAGTTGGTGTATTGTTGAACAGATATTTAAATTCTGAATCTGATAAGAGACCCTGGTCTCGCCAATTATTCAATTTGTTTTCTATGATTATTATGGTATCTCTCATGGGATTAGCACTTAGTTTGATGTAAGTAGTTTGATCAGAGAGTTGTCTGTCAATTTCATGGAGGTAGTCCTTTTTGTCCACAAGCACAACGTTCCCTCCCTTGTCTGCTTCCTTAATGATTAGGGAGGTATCGTTGCTGAGATTGACCAAAGCCTTCCTCTCTTCTATTGAAATGTTTTGTTTTGTCTTCACATTTTTAGAATGGAATTTGTCCTCAAGTTTATATAGATCTTGATAAACTAGATTTTGGAATGTATTAATAACATTGGGACCTGGTAGATAGGGCGTGAATCTTGATTTATTTTGAAGCCACTGTCTGTGTCAGCATTGGTTTCTAAGTTGAGATCAGATGACAATGCATGGATAGATGGTGAAACATCTTGACCATCCAGGGACAGTAAGAGTTGTATGTCCTTTATGTCTTTAATGGTCTGGGTGTTTCCCATACTTGCTGTTGTGATGGTGTTCGGTGTTAAAAATTGTTTCTCTGCAAAAAATGTATGTAACTGTACCTTTCTAGTGAATTTAAAACAGCTTATATGCAATGACGTGAAGTTCGGATGTGTGCTTGGACAGAATCCCAGATCTTTGCTTAATAGATTTATTTCATTTTCAGTTGACACATGACTGGATAGATTCACCACATTTATCTTGTCAGTGACATTGTTACAAATTACATTATTCACATTTGTTGCGTCCGTGTCCCTGATCTGGTGGTTACTCCCACTTTTTCCTCTTTTCTTGATCTACAATGGCCCCTCCTGGTCTTTTTATGATTCTTTCTTTCTGAAAGGCTTGTTTGTTTCCCTTCCCGAACCTTTGTAGTTCTAAAAGAAAGGGATCCGCACCACTTGTTGAAATTGTCCCTGTGCACCTAAAGATTCTCCACTGGTTATGCTACTGACACTTGAAGTGTCAGAAGCACCCACCAGATCAGTATTGGGGGGTCTGCTATCTGTTGCTGTAGTTTGTCCTCCAGATTTTACGTTGTCAAACCTTTTAGCAAAGGTGTAGACCCTCCCACAATAGTAACCTCTCTCATCTCGTTTTATTTTTTGTAATTTCTTCTCCTTTAAATACAATTGATGTTTCTGAATCTCATCTTTTAGTACAACTATATTTCACTCAGTTACCTCTGGTAGGTTCACATCCTGGATCTCTTTCTCTAATACAGAGATCTCAAGAAGTATTTGTTCTCATTTCAGATCTGCATCTCTGATTAATATGTCCATCATTCCTACTGATGACTGAAATAATAATTTTTCCCATTCTTTAAGATGACCCTTATCTAGGTCCTCAAATGAGGGAAATATTAGAATACGTAATCCTCTAGGTACCTGTTCCTTATCTATGTATTTGCGTAAGACTGTCGCGTCCCACCACCTGGAGAGCTCTTGTTTTTTTAACCTCTCCAGTCTCAAGAATTTTGATTTTAATCCTTCTTTTCCTGTCTCCCTAGATCTAATGTTGTTACGTGTGGGATTCAGGCTAAATAGATCGTCCATAAGGGCATTTCTATTGTCATCGAATGTGGTCATGTTGAGATTTGTTGTCTGAAGTCTGATCCTAAGAGTACCTTCTGTCTACAAGAATTATATACAGTATTACTTCACTGGAGTCCGCAGGTAATAAAGATTTCAGGTAAGATGAGGTTTAGCAAAAACAATAATTCTATGTATACCACAAATATTCATAGATGTTCAGCACAGTTCTTTGCGATTTTCTATATATACCAAAAGTATTTAAGGATATTTGACACAGAAAAGCATGTATTATTTGTTACACAATAATGGAGTGTTTGATCAGCACAACTGAATATATATACAAAACACTCGTGGGTCGGCTCTACGGTCAGCACATCCATTCATTGGCATGCTCTCGAGATTGATGGCAGAACAGGCGGGCAGCAAACGCTGGGACTGGCTGCACATTTCAAATGCAGAAATGCGGGTTCAATGTGCAACTGCGAGAACTTACCAGTGTGTTTTGTGCTTTTCTGCCGGTTCGTCTCATCTCCGGCTTTCTGCCACAGATATACATTTCAAAAGCTGCACCAAGGAGCGTCACGTATACAATCGAATTACACGTCTGCTCTGCTCTGATTGGTCTCCACACTAGCACTGTGTTCTCCGTAGTGAAGACGTCTAGAATTTCACTTCCACTGCGATGACCGGCCGAGTGGAATCAACTCTATGGGGCAGAGGATGAATGTTTTCCTCTTTTACCTTCATTCTCATGTAAATCAAGTATTAATACTGCGCAGAAGGCAGCTCCAGGGCGAGACAGGCTACTGGAATGAATGAAGGCTTTCTCAGGAGACAACCGTGCCGAATAGCTTTTTGCTGTGACGTCATTGCTTTTGTGACGCCTCTTCTCCTCCAGCAAGAATATATGCGGTCACTTACACAATAGTGAAAATCCTCTTCTGGTGCATGAGTGCTAAAGCTGACAGCGCGCAGACTCCACAGTGATGAATGTAATTCATGGAAAGTGCGCAGGGGCGGAGGGTTTGAAAGAGATGGCCCTCACTGGAGAGGGGGAGGTGTCTCAATCTAACGGGAGAGCGGTGGAGGAGGGGTGGGCGTGGCAGCAGCTCCTGCGCTGCACGCGTGAGGCACGCGTGGGGCGGACTATTATCCAACGCGCAAAAAACACAGAAAACGCTGGCAGCTGCGAGGGACTGGAGAAGTGGCAGGAAGCAAGCTCAGGTTTAATGATGGAAAAAATAACACTAGTCTTCAAAGTAATATTATCTTATAATACAGAAATTAGTAACATATTATAAAATGAACCCGCAGGTCCAATGAAGGTGGCAGACAGCCTACGCGAGTTTAGCGAGCGGCGTCAAAGAAAAGAAAGGCACGGCTTCCTAAACTCTATTTTTTTAATACTGTAAGTTTTTTTTTTAAGTTTGAGTTTATTGAAGAAATAAAGAAGGGAAGGAAAGGGGAGGGGAGAGGGGGTATAATCATCATGATAAGCAAGTACAAAGAATAAGCAGTTCAATAAAAACTTTCATTAAAAGCAAATATAACAAGCATGGAGTCAACATGAACAGAACCTACGTATAGGAATGAGAAAACAACATATAATATAGTAGAACGTAATAGCATAGCAAAAGGGCAATAAATAAAATAAGAAAATCATGGCGGCTTACGCACCTCAACTGTGTCAGGGTTTGGAGAAGCGTGCGCTGGAGCAAAGGAGGAGAGATAGGATACCAAAGGGAGCCAAATCAGGTCACGTTTGATTGCGAGGGAAACGGGAGATACGTAATTAGTATCTAGGGGATGATGGAAGCAAACTGCGTTCCACCAAGAATGGTAGGAGACAGTTGCAGCCCGCTTCCAATTAGAAGTAATGGTATGGAAAGCCACAGCAATTAGAAGGTCAAGTGATAGATAATGGGAAGGAGACTGCAAGAGTGTCGGTGATAGGGAACCTAGAAAAACTAGTGAAGGGGAAAAGGGAATTTGAAGTGGTGAGGAACCTGACTATTAAGGGCCAAGCGGCGCAGAGTACGCCTGAAATCCTCTAGTTCTCCTGCCTTGCAATACAGACACTGGGCGCTCCGTCTGGCGTAAAAGATCGAGTTTTATTAGCTGCAGCTAGTACAGTTGTCCGTGAAGTCACACAGGGATGGATTCACAAGAGACTGCTCCTGACCTCCGTGGCGCACAGGCTTTTATACAGTGAAATACAATGGATACAATGGATAACCCAAACACATATAGAATTTGAGACATCGACAAATGTTATCAACAATGGTTTAAGCTAAAAACTGACTCGGGTTCCAGGTGATGTTTGTTGCTGGCCCCTTTAAGCAAATTGCAAAGAGAATCCACATGATACAGTTTACAAGGAGAGAAAACATGGTTGTATGCTCTAGAAGGACAGTCGTGGAGCCAGAGAATGCATGAGATGTGTAGCAATGGGCAGTAGATAAGATGAGCGAGAGGAAAGAATGGTGTGAGCTAACAGATAGTCCGGGCGGGGGTTATCCAGCTCAGACATGAATTAGTGTATTCGGCCAGACCCTGACACTAGTTAATAAACACGGGACGAAAGGCTACCTGACACGCAAGGACAAAAATGACAAAAACAGCTCGTTACCAGCTGCCTGAGTGAGGGCAACCTAAGATGGCGGAAAACACAAGATGGAGTCTGGGTGCGATCGAGAAACGACAAATTTCAGAACCTCAGTCGGAATATCTTTTGTATTTGTGTCCAAACCAGGTGCCAGAACTTGGAAATAGGAGGGCATTCAAACAGCATGTGTTTGAGATCAGCCACGGGGCATGAGCAGGACCAACAAATAGGGGAGGTGTCAGGAGAAAAACGGGATAAAGCATGTGGAGTACATAAAGTTCTGTTATAAATAAAGTATAAGGTTTGGGTAGTATTAGCAGCTCTAGAGGTTTTACGAAGCTTGGCCCAAATTTTGTCCCAAAAAGGTATTGGCTAATCCTGAGAAAAATCCAATTCCCATGCAATCTCGATTTTAGATTTTAGTCTATCAGTGGAATATCGGAAAGAGTTATAAATAGCAGATGCTGACGGAGACGTCTCCAATAATAAAGAAGTAGCTTTGCGGTCCGGCGGAATATCGGTGGACGGTGCCGAGGAGCGAAGACATAAGGTCAGGACTGGGAGAAGGGCATGGTATTGCGATCGAGCAGAAGAAGGCAGTGAGAAAGAGGATTGTAGATCCTGGAAGGAGAGAGGAGTATCTTGGGAAAGTAAATGAGAGATCCAACATAATCCTCAAGAATGCAATGTCTTCCAAAATATGGTGCGATTACGAATTTTGAAAAAAGAATTGTGCCATATCGGTTGTTCGTGAGTGGTACGGAGAGAGGGATAAGATGATACTATGTAAGGGAGAAGGAGAGTACGTGAGTGAGAGATAACAGGTGTGCGAAAGGGAACTCAAGAAGACGTGAAGGATAAGAATTCACGAAAAGTAAAAGCGGACATAAAAGAAGATTCCATACTTAACCAGACAGGGTGGTAGTACGGAAGATCAGAAGAGAACCAACGGGACGATTGTTTCAAAGAGAAAGCTCGATGATATTCTCTGAAGTCCGGAAAGCGCACACCAGACTGGGCCTTATCCTTGCGTAATGAAACCAAAGCTATCCGAGACCGCTTGCCATTCCATAAGAATTTCAGCAACAAGGAATCAATCCGTTTAAAGAAGGAAATTGGGATGTGTACCGGAAGCATGGAAATGGTATAAAGAAGAAGAGGGGATAACATCATTTTTATAGAATTTAGCCGACCCCACCAGGACAGAAAGAGCGGGTTCCAACGTTGAATAGCCATGTCCATTTTCTTGAAGACATAATCAAAATTAAATTTGAGTGTATCAGACAAGAGAGGAGCAAACCAAACACCCAGATACTTGATCTTAGATGGTTGCCATGAGAAACTCGTTTGGGAAAAAAGATGCTTTTGACAAATAGGGTTTAAAGGTAGAATCTCGCACTTATCAGCATTTAGGCGATAACCAGAAACCGCAGAGAAGGAAGACACCTGCTGGAGAAAAGAGGGAATAGAGGAAACAGGATCAGAGCAGTAAAAAAGAATATCGTCAGCATAGACCGAGAGTTTAACCTGACGCGAACCAAATTTAAAACCAGAAATACTGTTATCCAGACGAATTTTGGTAAGAAAGGGTTCCAAGGCTATAACAAAAAGTAGGGGGGATACAGGACAGCCTTGTCGCACTCCCCTGTGCAACGAGAAATAATCCGAGGTCATCCCGTTGACAAAAATGGAAGCTTGGGGATTAGAATAGAGTAATAGAGATGAAATTGGGCTAATGAGATCGGGTAAAAGGGATCCATGCGCAATGCCAAAATTTTAGCCAGAATTTTATAATCCGTGTTGACCAGGGAAATTGGTCTATAATTTTTGCATAACGAGTGGTCTTTATCTTCTTTGGGAATTAAACAAATTAAAGCCTGTTGGAATGAGCCGCTAGAGGAACCCGCTGCAAGGAAGGATTGGAATACTGTAAGTTTTACAGAAGCAGTGCAGCCCGCCGCCAGTGCTGCGCTGCTTACTAAAAGCATGTCACAATAAACGAGACATGGCGTGTCAAAAATCACCTTTATTGGCAGCAGCTTCCAGCCAATTCTCCCGGTGCCGCTCTCCTGACCCCCCTGCAAGTGGGATAGTTTCCAAACTGTGCGGTAAAGTGAGGCAGGTTAATTAATGGGCAGGGGGTGTCACAACGTCGGGATCGCCATTCCGAAGGTTCAATATGAACAGGTTTGTTTTGTTGAAGGAGTCCCCAAATGAACTAATGAACATGGACAGCGTAAGGAAACTGTACTCGGCCGGTGCTCCTGACTGTAAAAAGGAAGTGATGTATCGGGAGCACCAGGCAATGCGGAAACCCCAAAGAAGACAGACAGCAGAGTGAGTCAATTATAAACAGCAGGCGGGATTGCACTCCGAACATTGATTACCACAGGTCTTGCAGACAGCACATGCGCACTGATGCTCGACCTAAAAAGCCTTTGCAAGGAATTATTGGGCGCTCTTTCAAGGGACAGTGAATAATGAATAAGAGGCTATAGCCACTCATTTTGTGGAAATTTTGAGTAATCGCACTAGAGAAAATTATGCCAGTTATACCCACCTCTATTTATAATTCATTTTTGTGTCCTGGTGCTAAACCGGGACACTTAAAAAAAAAAATTATAAGGGACCTTCCTCCCCAAGCTGTTACAGGCCCTAGGGACCTCATCTGTTAGGCTGTTTTCTTTTTTCTCAAGCCCCCTCCTCGAACCTTTGCGGGGCCCAGCTACCCCATCCCCTGTACCTGTATTATTCTTTAAAGGGAAGGGGATGGGTGGCCTGATCTTCAATTATCCTGGGATGTAGGTTAGTCAGTGAGACTCCATAGCTGCAAATCTCAAATTTCACACAAAAAAGAAGTGGGCTGCAGGCTGAGGGGTGATGGGTGAGGTCATCAAGGTTTGGAGTGACTGTTTCCATGAGGAACAGGGTCATTATTAATCTGCATTAGGTGGGCCTCTGTCTAGAGCGGCACAGTGTCTCAATGTGGGTTTCATTTCGGGAACAAATACGATAGGCAAAGTCGAGTTGCTAAAGATTCAATCAGCATAGGGAAACAGGGAGACATGTATATGTGGGATTTTCTGTATTTAGAAATCACTTAAAACATGTTGCAAATATTCAACATCATATGTACAATCACATGGAGAGCAAGCACTGCGTTACATTACTGGAAATGTAACTGACAGGATACTGTGCACAAGTGCTCGTGAGAATTGTGACGGCGCAAGTGACACGTGAAGTGGTATATACAGCGGTAGTGAAGGGCGCAACAAGGAATGAAATAGTACAATAATTTTTACAGATTTGGGACAACCAACAGTCAATGATAGGTAAATTACAATGAACCATAAGTAGAATGTCCGTAACAAGGGGGCGCCAGGAGTTACGATGTTGGAGTCTACGGCGTTTCGGCCTGTGGAAATCTAGGCCATCATCAGGACTGGTTACATACAATTTAAAGGCAGTGTGCAGTGAGATGCGGTAGTATGATCAAAACCGCGGGCCGCCAGGTAGGCCCGACAACTGAAGGGGTGCGGGTCCCGTGTTTAGGCAGTAAATTGGGCAGGGCGGCAGTCTGGAACCCAGTGTATGGATGACGATTAGGAGGTCGGAGTGAATCACAGGAGGAGGAATCAGGAAGTGTACCAAGCCGGTGTTAGTCCGGTAGGATCTGTGGACGACAGGCCAGGGGGCGTAAACAAGAAGAGGGGGAAGTCTTGTGGGGGAGGGCCTGGCAACTAGAGCGCGCGAAAAAGCTACTCTATCGGCGCTTTTTCGCCATGATGGGAAGGGTGGAGCGTCTCTCACACAGACACACAACAGCTGAAAGACATGTCACACATTAGCTCATCCCTATGAAGGGAAGGGCAGAGCTTCTCGTGCACAACAGCTGAAATAGTTGTAACACATTTACACAGCTGCTGAAATACGTCTAACACATCAAATCATCACTACGAAGGGAAGGGCGGATATTCTTTCGTAGAAACACTATTTCCTGAAATACGTGTAACAAATTCCCCCTTAAGGGAAGGTGGGGCTTTTTTTGCACAGACACAGAACTTCAGAAAGATGGGTAACACATTAACACAGCAGCTGAAAGACGTGTAACACATTAACTCATCCCCACGAGGGGGAGGGCAGAGCTTATCTTGCATGGACACACAGCAGCTGAAAGACGTGTAACACATTAACTCATCCCCACGAGGGGGAGGGCAGAGCTTATCTTGCATGGACACACAGCAGCTGAAAGACATGTAACACATAGTGCCAATATCGGCACAATCCCCAGCCCTCCCACAGCAATAATTGTAATAAATTAGACACAACACATTTTAGGTGGAGAAAATTGCTGCAGGTTTATTAACATACAATATGTCAACATGATGGGTTAACTTACGGGCGATCCCAGGGCAGGCAGCCCCTTGCCGCCTGCCCACCTGATGAGCCATAAAACACGGTGGCCGTAACCAACCGGTGTTTATCCTTTTGGGGGAGGGGATAGCCCCTCCCACCGGCAGACCGCCAGTCCGCCCCTTACTCATGCGCCTCCCAGTTAATGGGGCGGAGTGTTGCAGGCAACCCCCGGTTGCTCAGATCCACAACCGCCCGTAGGACTAACGGGGCACAGTCGCTCCTCCAGGATCCCACGCGAGGACCTCCCTAGGAATAATTGGCTTTAGCACCCTTACTGTGCTCCTGTAGAGGGTACCCTTCTGTACCTTACAGCCTTTGGATCACCCTGTAACTCTGCCTGCAACACAAAGTAAAAAAGTTTAGTTGAACCCCCCTACTGAAGTACTGGGTTTTTAAAACCCAGCGGTGCAGGGGAACACACCCTAAGACTTCGGGTTCTTCCTGTTTCAGACCTACAGAAACACAGAGTCTTCTGGGTGAAGTCAAAGATCGATTTATTGGCTGCAGACCAATTACAGGTATCCGAGAAGTACAACACAATGTGTGTTCTCAGGAGACTGCTTAAACTTACAGAAACGGCCTTCTCCTTATATACAAAATATCATGCTTCAGGCACACATTCCTCGTTTTACGATATGGTCATTCATATGTATTCATTACAAACGAAAAGGCAGAGTCATGATGACCATCCCACATTCCAGTTCAGCCAGCCCACAATTATTTACCCAGCAAGGCTCAGATCCCACATCAGATATCAACAGACCCCAATGAACACGGGCACCTCCTGTTTGGAAAACAAGCCATAAAGCAGGAAGAGTCAGGTGTGAAACAGATTAGCCGGAGGCTTGTGTTCATGAAGAGGCTTTATGGTGTGTCAAACCCTGATGCTAATCACAGGTGGCCGTAGGACGGGGAGCTCGTGGGACCGGACTGACCTGGGGCAGTGGAGCCAAGCTGCACAGATCACAGAGAAGTCAAATAGAAAGCACATGTAATCTGAAGGCCTGTGTTTGTTCGTAATGTGTAGCCTATGTGAGGGCAACCATAAGATGGCCACCGCTCCAAGATGGAACCCACGGAGTCAATGTGTAACATCGTATACATAGTGCATTTATCGATGAAATGTTATGCAAAGCACTTGTACATACCGCATTGGCCATTCGCGGTTCGCTAATACCGGAGTAGACAGGGGTAGGGCCCTGCCTCCTACGCGGTCCCAAATTCTAAAGTACCACAGACCCTCCTTTTGCCCTTACATAGGCAATAACTATACTCATATCAATCCGAGTCCAGGTCTATATTCATGAAGTCATGGAGATGTTGCTGTAGCATCATCCTATTACTTAGCTCGTCCCTCGATACAGGTTTCCTTACACATAATGTAGCACAGAGGCCACATATCGCAGGAGCACACTGTATACACAGACAGAACAGGAAAAGAATGGCTAAGATCATTCCAATGACCATCAGAATCTTCCAACCCCAGGCAGATATCAGTTCCCAGAACCACCCCACCAGTGACCAATCTCCTTTATCCACGTGTATAGACTCAGATATTTTATGCAGTTTGGAGATGGCTTGATAAACTGTTGGAGCGTTATCTAGTATGAAAATGCAACAACTAGATTGAATGACCTTACATACCCCACCGCGGTCTGCAAGGATGACGTCTAGAACCATACGGTTCTGCAAAGTCATGAGGCAATCAGCTTGGAGCTCAGCTGTCAAATTACCAAGGGCACCAGCCGTTACATTAACAGTGGATTCAACCACACGGGTCAGTTGTCTCAGGTTCCTACTATTGACCATAGGTCCCCAAAACGGCAGGAAACCCAAAAAGAAGTCTCCTGCTTCCTGACCGGCAGTATCCTCCTTACTAATTACTTACAACTCTGGTCTTGTGATAATCAGAGGCAGCAGTAAATGTTGGCGGTAGCAGGTTGAGGAAATATGAATTTTTTATGGTCAATTGTGTCCCCTATCTTAGACCCCAACGGCTCCATGTACATGCTACAAGTACATGTATGTTCCCTCCAGTTCCAGCTATGAAGACGCAAATACATGTGCGTCCAACGTTAACATGTCCTCTTTCATATCTGCCATGAATGGGCCGGATATTCCATTCCTAAGTATGATTGGCCACCGACTTTATATGGTACACTTTTCACGTTTTACAGTTCAGGCGAGTAGGCCCTGAATTCTGCCATCAAGCCTTTTCCTGCTTCTGCCTCTGAAATGCTCCAGCCTGGACCTGCATCTGTATCCATGAACTTTGTCTTACTCCCTGCGCGGCTAACGGTGCCTGACGCGGCCTGTTGCCTGCCAAAAACTGTATCCAGCCTTCAAGTTATCTGCTCCGTTCCTCATCAAATGCATTCCTGTCTAAGTAGCTTAGGTAAACATCCCTCTAGCTGCAGAGTAAAGGGCCCGGCCTTACTGTCTCCGTGCAAGTAATTCATAGCCCCTGTTACCATGGAAGATTCCTGCCCCCTCGCATCTCATGTAGACACCTAGACGCTTGTACACGCACTAACAGTCAGTATAGAATAGGATTTGTCCGCGAAGACCTTTTCTTCCAGATAATATAGTTCCTTAAACACAAGATATTAGATATGATTTAGGACTAGGTTGTCCTGACACCCCAGACTTCTGTCTCCACATGTAGGGCTAAATGTCAAGTTCCCTTCACCCTCTAGTTGCACGTCAATCACACGTCATGTGGCTGCGCGCGCATCTCTGCCAAATATTTCTGCTGACACTGCAGGATTCTCTTATGGATCCACCCACTTGTGACATCATTTTAAATGACGTTTCTAGTATACGCCTATTATTACGCCTATTTTCATTACGTATGTATATTCTTATCTGTATTATCAGCTGTTACGCCTCCTGCATCTGTCTTAATGCAATGCTTTTCATATATATATTGTTACTTGTCAATAATGTATTGCCTATCCCTTCCTGAACCTTCGTGGTGATGGAATATGATTGCCTGGTTCGAACCATAATTCCTTTGTAAGGAATAAAGTCCTTTTCAGAACCTCTAATACCACGGATTCTGCCTCTTATTTTGACTGAGTTATTCTTACTAGACTTTACCGCATAAAAAATAGTACAGGTAATTTAAATATTTACCACATAAATTGGCGCCCGAACAGGGACACTTTCTCATCTCACGCGCCGGAGGTGCGTTGCAGGCCCGGTCCCCTGCCACAGCTGAACGGACAAAAACGCGTACCCGCAGGATTTCCTGTATCTCCCTCCGGCCAAGCGGGGGTGACTGAGGCTGCGATCAACACCCAGACGAGGCGGTGAGAAGTGCGAAGTATCCCGACCAGAGCCTAGCTGAGAGAGCAAGATCCGAGGTATACAGAGGCCCACCAGGTTCCGAAGTTCCGAGTCGAGTCGAGTCCAGTCCGGTCCAGTTCAGTTCAGTTACGAGGCCTTCCGTTCCGTGCTACCCGGTGAGTACCGTTGCCGGGGAGGCATTTAGACGTGCACATTAATTTGTGCCGGTCATGACGGGTTTGGGTACACAAATCCGGTCTGCACTGTTTTAGCAGTGTATCTGTACTGTTTAGCAGTATATCTAGTATGCTCATGTATATAATTCAGTATTATCTAGTATTAGTATTATGTCAGTAACTAGTTTTCTTCTAATTATCATTATTCGTTAAATGTTAAATGTTAAATGTTTTACTGTGTTTAAAAATAGTGGTATGAATGAGTGTTCCTTATTGTGTTTATTGTATTAATTGTGTTCAAGTCCAGTTCAAGTAAGAATCAAGTAGCAAGGTTTAAAGATGCCGTTCTTTTCAAAATTAAGACAAATAAAAACTAGAAAAGGAGTACTCGAAGAAGCTGTTCCCATTCCACCTAGGGACACTCCAGGGTACTTTATGTATCATAAACATGGCCTAGATGCCATATTATATCTTGACTTATGGGTGGACTACACCAAGGATCTAGCAGAAAGTCAGAGGTGGCCCGCAGCTGGGACATGGGATGCAGATTGCATCATGAGAGTAGAAGAAGAATTATGGAAAAAGAAAGCCAGACAGTCACAGAAAGATGCCATTGAACTATGGCGTAAAGAATCGCATAGGCGCACAGAGAAAGCGCTCAGACAGGAAGAGAAAAGTAGGGAGAACTCAAATAAAACCCGAGAAAACGTATTAGTTGAGGAAGGTATCCGAGTAAAAACAGAACAAGTAGACAGACAACGGAACACTCTTATGAATGGTATGTATCCTCTTTTGGCCGAAGGTTTACCTAAGGCCACCCCGGAAATACCGAAAGATTTGACACCCCCATTACTCCCGATTAAAGCACATCCCAAGACCGCAAAAGATATTTTCCTTTCCTCCTATTTAGACGATGTAGCTCGTGAATATGTTAATGTTCCACCACACACGCCACCTGTCGATGGTGCTCAACCCCGAGATCATCCGCCCCCACCTCCGCAACAACAAACTCCTCCGCACAATCCAACAGGTTCATCTGTTTCCACCGCTTTTCCTGCATCCACAGTTTCTACCTTACATCCCACAAATCCTTTTGTGCCTAGCACCTCAGAAGGTGCGACAGGAGGTGCGACAGCAATTTTTGCCACGCCACCGTCACGAAGTAAATCGTCTCTTAGAGATTTAGCAAACCAACGTACACCCCAAATAGCAACGTCCGACATGTTTAAGGAACATCTTGTGGATTGTAGATATGATCCAGTGCCCGGTAAAAATGACAGAATGCTGCTATCATCACTACGTATACGACGAGCTTCACTATATTTAACGACACTACCAGGAATGGTTAATCATCTAGACAATATATATCGCTTTGTCCAAACAGGGCAAGGCCCTGAAAGTATTGACGAAGCCATGGATTACCAGAAAGTGGATATACAGAGATTACTGTTACGCTTCTTCATAAACTGCTTGATCAGAAACAAAGACAGGCCTGGGGTAGATCAGGATGAAATGCAAGTACTTACCAGATGGGGTCAGAATATATCAGAGGGAAAACATGATAAACAGACGTGTATAGTAGCTATGTGCCGAAAGATCCGCAAAGAAATAGAACGAATACATAAAGCCAGAATGGAGGCAGACAAAACTGAATCAGAGGGAGAGGAGGAGGAAGAATCAGAAATGCCCACAGGACAATTAGAAACGATAGCTTATGTAGGTAGGGGAAGAACTTGTAACAATACCAGATACTTTACTGATCCGATACGTCCGATACGTCCAGAATGTAATAGACATTTTCAAACCCCTATGCTAAATACGAAGTCCCCTGAACACTTATTCCAGGCTGCTGATAAATTACTCCGAGACCGAAGGGGGTATCACATGCTCGATTCTATGGATGAACAAGAATTAGCCAGGTCAGCAGTACAATGGGCTGACAGTTCTGAAAAATACAGTGATGATGCGCTAGCACACACGTTTCTGAATCTTACCCCAGACGAACAGCGTTTAGCTGGTATATACATGATACAACACCTCCTTATATTATATAGAAGCCAACACTCCGATCCTGGTCCCCTACCTGATATACTGATAGAATTACTCACGAACAAATGGAGAGGTTCAGGTACTGATTTAATTAAAGAAATTCTAGAATATCGACACCAGTACATTGTCTTCGTATGCCCAGAACATGTTTCAGTTCCCCCCAAAGAAAGAAAAACGTATCACATAGACAGACAGAATCCCTTACGCGAAGTGCACCCAGTCAGAGGTGATGACAATACTTTTAAACGCGTGTTTGTGTACACGCCCATAACTAAAATTGAATTATTAGAAATGAAGAAAGTAGTACCTAGCCATGACAAAGACCCAGCAGGTTTCCACCGTGAGATAAAAGACATGTTACTCATAGGAGAGTATACATACCCTGACATTATGAAAATATTAAAAGTCTTATTACCTGCCGGTATTTACGAGAAACTCAAAGAAAAGGAATGGGAGGTGGGAGACCAAAAGATAGATTGGACAGCATTAGAAAACGAAGAAAAGGTCCGAGCTGCAGGTTCAGGGCTTGGGGAAAAGACTACAGCTTTACCAGGATTATTAGTGCAGGTACTACCACGTTTATTAACTACGAAAAAGGAAGACTGGGGTGCAATTTCAGCCTGTAAACAAAAACAAGATGAAGACACTAGTGATTTCTATTCCCGATTTGAAAAATGTTTTGGTATTAATAGTGGCATAAAAGCAAGTAGTGAGTCGTATCCACATCTGTTTGTGACAAAATTAGTTGAAAATTCCCTGCCCCAAGTTAAGAGTAGAGTACTGAAATTCGAGAGTACTTGGCAAGGTAACACACCGTCTCAGATGTTACAAATGTTACAATATCATCACAATAGAATTAGAGAAGAACAAGAACATGAACAAAGGGTATGAAAGACACGAAAATGAAAATGCTTGTTGCTCAGTCAGTTCCAGCTGACGGTCATAAAAAGGGTACGACGCAGTCCAATGATTCAGCGGGTCCTGTTAGAGGGACATGCAACTATTGTAAACAGCCAGGTCATTATATACACGATTGCGCAGTTCTGAAACATAATATCTCTACGGGTATAACGAAAGAGAGACCACGTCCGCCTAGACAGGATCAGATCCAACAACAAGTACCTCAGAATATACAGCCTATGCCAGCTGTACAACAGACTGCACCACAACAACAACAACAATCACAACAACAGCCACAGTCTATTGCTGCAACACAAAACACGACACAACAGATGTACCAGTATGCACAAAATGACTATCCAGAGTATCAGCGCTACACATGAAATAGCCTAGAGAGGGAAGTTGGCCTACCCCTTATTGAGGTTCCCGTAGATCAAGAGGGTCCTTACGTACAGAGTCAAGTATTAGGGAAAGACAGAAAGTTTCTACTCGATACAGGGGCAAGCAGAACCACTATCAGTCACAGCGAAGTCCCAGGGGCACCCCTCTCAGGCTCACAAAATATTTCCCTTGGTTTTTCAGGAAAGCCCACTATTAACGAAGTATCACAACCACTCGCATTTACAGTCGGTCCATTAACACGGACTACAGATCTATTGCTTACGAAATCATGCCCAGAAAACTTGTTAGGTATAAAAACATTGAAAGCTCTAGGAGCTATAATATGCTGTTCTCCGGACGGAGTACGACTATTTTTGCGTGACTTTAAAGGTCACTACGTGTCTAGAGACATGGATCACCGGTTACAGAATCTACCTGCACATTTATGGGCACAAGGCCCCACTGATGTAGGTTGTATGCACATTACACCATATCGAGTCACACTCAAAACAGGAGTGGTACTACCACGAATGCGCCAATACAAGTTACCGCCAGATGCTGTAGTGGCTTTACTGCAAATCATTGACGAGCTCATTGCACAAGGAGTGGTTGTAGAAACCGACTCCAATATATGTAATTCTCCGATTATTCCGATTCTTAAACGAACTGATCCAAAAGCACCCCCAGTATATCGATTAGTTATTGATCTGCGAGAATTAAACAAATGCATTGTACCACAATACCCCGTGGTCCCGGATATTTCTTCATTACTGACAGCTATTGATTCAGAAGCAACGTTCTTTACTGTAATTGACCTCAAGAACGCCTTCTTCAGCGTCCCAATCGATCCGGAAAGCCAATATTTGTTCGGATTCAGTTTAAATGGACGAAGTTTTAAATTCGCACGCGCACCTCAAGGATTTACAGAAAGTCCTAGCATCTACAGCCAAGCACTGAAAAGACAACTCGACAGTATCCACATGCCTGCTAACACTGCACTGCTTCAGTATGTCGATGATCTGCTGATCACCGCCCGAAGCGAACCCGAATGTGAAAAAGCATCACTGACGGTTTTACATTTCTTAGCCGACAAGGGGCACAAGGTGTCCCCTTCAAAGCTGCAATTTTGTGCCCAGCAAGTTGTGTACCTAGGGCACTTGCTGTCCAAATGGGGGAGACAGCTCACACCTGATCGCATCCAGTTAATTGTAAACATGCCACCACCCAAGACACAAAAGGAGGTACGGGCCTTCATAGGCCTCACTTCGTATTGCAGGCAGTGGATCCCCCAATATGCATTTTTAGCTAAACCACTCATTCAGTTGACAACACAGGAGGCAGCGACATCGACTGTCCTCCCTTGGACTCCAGAACATACACAAGCTTTTGAAGACTTAAAGAAAGCTTTATGCCAAGCACCTGTTTTAGCGACACCATGTTACAGTAAGCCTTTTACACTCTTTGTTACAGAACGTGAAGGTACTGCTTTGTCAGTACTCACGCAGGAACAAGCAGGATCACACAAGCCATGCGCTTACTTTTCTAGCACATTAGATCCCGTAGCTCAGGCTCTTCCTGCGTGTCTGAAATCAGTCGCAGCAACAGCTTTAGCCATCAGACAAAGCGATGCCATAGTGTTAGGACATCAATTGACAGTACAAGTACCACACGCAGTAGAGGTTCTCTTGAACCGGACCCAAACACAACACTTGACTATAGCAAGACTGACGGGTTATGAATTGACATTGTTCCAGCCACACATAGAAATCAGACGTTGTAGTACATTAAATCCTGCCACACTTTTGCCATTAAGTGGAACAGACCCACTGGCACATGATTGTATTGAAGTTATTACTATTACGACGAAACCCAGACAAGACCTGACGGATATTCCACTATCAGATCCAGACCTGACATTGTATGTAGATGGTTCATGCATGAGAACAAATACAGGAGAGTTAGTGGCCGCTTATGCAGTCACGACAGACACTGAAGTTATTGAAACAAATTGTATCGATACCTTGTCAGCTCAAGCAGCAGAGCTCATCGCTCTGACACAAGCCTGTATTCAAGCCAAAAATAAGAAAGTCAACATATACACAGATTCACGTTATGCATTCGGAGTCGTCCACGACTTCGGAGTCCTTTGGCGAGAGAGAGGTTATTTAACTTCTCACGGTGCCAACATTCAACACGGTCCCCTTATTCAAGTTCTGTTAGATGCAATACATCTGCCTACTGCAATATCAATTATGAAGTGTAAAGCCCATACAAAAGTGACTGACGCTATTTCTCAGGGTAACGACCTAGCTGACAGAACAGCTAAACAGACTGCTCAGAATCAGACTCATACAACTGACACGACAAAGACAATAGTTCCGACACCAACACACTGCATGACAGTTAAGGATCCCGCCCTTGATGTAATTGACATACAGACACATGCTACACCAGAAGAAATAAAGAGATGGACTGAATTAGGAGGGATCCAAACGGATCAAGGATGGATGACGAAGGGACAATCTATATGGTTTCTTCCTGACTCCATGGTTCAAGTCATCATTAACACGATACATAGTCCAGCGCACCTAGGAGAGAAAGCTATGCTAGACAGTATTCAACACATTTGGTTCAATAAACACTTGCGAGCCGCAGCTAAACAGAAAGTACGTACCTGCATGATTTGTTGTCAGTTCAATCCAGGAAAAGGCGTACCTGTAGAACAGGGTGGATTTCAACCTCCCGATCACCCTTTTGAAGTCCTCCAGATGGATTATATCCAGATGGAACGATGTCGAGGATTCAAATATGTCCTCGTAGTTGTATGCGCTCTTTCCCGGTGGACAGAGGCGTATCCCGTCTCAGATTACACTGCCCCGACTACTGCCAAACAATTAGTTCGTGAATTCTTCCCACGGTATGGTTTGCCCCGTATCGTGTACTCAGATAATGGCCAGCCGTTCTCATCCGAGTTAATGAAACACATTTCACTCTTGTTAGGCTATCAATGGAAATTCCACTGTGTCCGACATCCCGAGGCAGCAGGTCTCGTGGAACGTCATAATCAGACCCTGAAAATACGACTTGCAAAAATCTGTAGAGAGAAAGGTGTCGACTGGATAGTAGCCTTACCGGTTGCGCTCTTTTACATGAGAATGGTAGCACATTCTCGAACAGGGCTATCCCCGTATGAGGTGATCTTCGGTAGACCACCAAATATGTGGGGGACGCCTATACCTCGTAAAATCACTGATGTTGATTGTAATATGTTGACAGATTACCTGGCTTCCTTGATGTCTGCACTACAATCTTGTCGTTCACAGGTAGCTGCAGCTTTTCCCGATAACACTGAGGTGAAGCCCCATGAAGTGGTTCCAGGTGATCTGGTGCTTGTAAGAAATTTCGACAGGAGGAACCCGCTGGAGCCTCGCTGGCAGTCGCCTAAGCTCGTCTTATTGACCACAAGGACAGCTGTGAAGATTGAGGGACGTAAAGGGTGGTTGCACTCGAGCCATATCAAGAAATTTCATGGACTACCATCGGATTTAAACGTTCAGCCCTGCATTCCCTCACAGACTGACTCAAAACTCCCCCTGGTTGAAAAGACAGAAAAAGAGAACTATAAACTGAAACTAAGGTCTAGCAAGTCAGACAATTCGATTGTTTAAGTCCTCTCCAAGGTGAATCGGTTGAATTAAGTCTTTGACATGTATCCTCTAGACCGAATGAGAGAGAAAAATAGACAGAAACAGCTCAAGAAACATGCATACTGTAAATCACTTCATAGTCACTGTATAGTGACATTGTTGATTATGTTTTTCTAAGTCTTATTATTATTACTGTAAGTATGCTGTTACATATGTACTATCCTATTTTCAAGCGTGCTTACAATGCTACTGCCGAACATACTTTTAGCGAATTACCTCCGCATGAGTTGTCCTATAGATTTGCGCTGCGCAACAACACATTCATTAGTATGTTACATCATTCTCATCAGACCAGCAATGCTACAAATTGTTGGATATGTGGCCGACTCCCTCCCTATCAGAAATACAGGGGAGTTCTGCCCCTCTTTCCGTATCCATTCACACACAATGGCTCCTGTGGAGCATGGTTTAGTTTGATTAATTCCCTAGATTCAAATTCAGTAGTTTATCAAGACAACTGGGTATGGGGAAACCTGAACCTAGTTTTACTTAAAGTCTGCTACCCTAACAAGGAGGGACTTCCCAAAAGAACAGGGACTGATCTAGAAAATGAAGTATATGGATTAGGTAACTTTACACTTAACCTCATGATCCTGAATGTTGAATCCGAAGCTACACCAATCTTGCCCGCTATGTCAGTATTTCCAGTTAGAGGCGAATTATGTGTAAGAAAGAATGGTTCAATACACATGGGCCATAGTAAATGTACCACTGTAATAGAATTCAGTGATAAAGGCAAGTCTACATTTAGAGCTTCTCGTCACTCCTACTTCATCTGTGGTCACACCGCATACATACGCCTACCCCTAGATTGGGATGGTACCTGTTACATTGCATTCCTTCTGCCACCTGTTTTCCTAGCACCTCCTGATTATCATAGAAATACCAATCTAGTACACCATAGACCCCAGAGAGATATCCCGATTGTTGACTACACCGAAACAGCATGGGAACAATATACAGACTTCAATAAAGGTCTCTTTCCTTACATAGGTGTTGTCTCAAACAGTAAACTGATACGCAGATTAACTAGAACCCTTGAAGCAGTAGTGAATGAAACTACCTCTGCCCTAGGCAACTTAACAGAGGAGCAGTCTGCGATGCGGATTGTTGTTCTCCAAAATCGTCTTGTCCTTGACGTCATCCTAGCAGATAGGGGCGGAGCTTGTAGGGTCATCGGATCAAGTTGCTGTGTTTTCATCCCAGAAAACGCGCCATCCGTATATAAAGCCATAACTCGTCTTCACAAGATTGCAAACCAGATACATCAGAATGCAGGCACCTGGACATGGTCCGGTTGGTTCTGGAGCGTGTTGTCAGCCTGGGGATGGAGGATCCTATCCTTCCTAGGTATTGGCTTTCTCATACTATTCAGTTGCTGCTTGTGTCTACAATGTGGGCCAGCGATTTGTGGTCTGTGTGCCACATCGTGTATCCCGCCTTCAAATTTTCATTCAAGATCCTGGAAGAAGAAAGAAGAACAAATGATGCTATATGAACAGATTGATGGATTGATGAAGATGGATATTTCATGAGGGTCCGTAGGGGACAAGGAGGGAATGAGGAAATATGAATTTTTTATGGTCAATTGTGTCCCCTATCTTAGACCCCAACGGCTCCATGTACATGCTACAAGTACATGTATGTTCCCTCCAGTTCCAGCTATGAAGACGCAAATACATGTGCGTCCAACGTTAACATGTCCTCTTTCATATCTGCCATGAATGGGCCGGATATTCCATTCCTAAGTATGATTGGCCACCGACTTTATATGGTACACTTTTCACGTTTTACAGTTCAGGCGAGTAGGCCCTGAATTCTGCCATCAAGCCTTTTCCTGCTTCTGCCTCTGAAATGCTCCAGCCTGGACCTGCATCTGTATCCATGAACTTTGTCTTACTCCCTGCGCGGCTAACGGTGCCTGACGCGGCCTGTTGCCTGCCAAAAACTGTATCCAGCCTTCAAGTTATCTGCTCCGTTCCTCATCCAATGCATTCCTGTCTAAGTAGCTGAGGTAAACATCCCTCTAGCTGCAGAGTAAAGGGCCCGGCCTTCGTGTCTCCGTGCAAGTAATTCATAGCCCCTGTTACCATGGAAGATTCCTGCCCCCTCGCATCTCATGTAGACACCTAGACGCTTGTACACGCACTAACAGTCAGTATAGAATAGGATTTGTCCGCGAAGACCTTTTCTTCCAGATAATATAGTTCCTTAAACACAAGATATTAGATATGATTTAGGACTAGGTTGTCCTGACACCCCAGACTTCTGTCTCCACATGTAGGGCTAAATTTCAAGTTCCCTTCACCCTCTAGTTGCACGTCAATCACACGTCATGCGGCTGCGCGCGCATCTCTGCCAAATATTTCTGCTGACACTGCAGGATTCTCTTATGGATCCACCCACTTGTGACATCATTTTAAATGACGTTTCTAGTATACGCCTATTATTACGCCTATTTTCATTACGTATGTATATTCTTATCTGTATTATCAGCTGTTACGCCTCCTGCATCTGTCTTAATGCAATGCTTTTCATATATATATTGTTACTTGTCAATAATGTATTGCCTATCCCTTCCTGAACCTTCGTGGTGATGGAATATGATTGCCTGGTTCGAACCATAATTCCTTTGTAAGGAATAAAGTCCTTTTCAGAACCTCTAATACCACGGATTCTGCCTCTTATTTTGACTGAGTTATTCTTACTAGACTTTACCGCATAAAAAATAGTACAGGTAATTTAAATATTTACCTCAAGGTTGGCAATATAACATGTGCCCGAAAAATCAGGGGGCAACCATGTATATGCTCGGTCATTGCAGACAAAATATGTACCCTTGGCAGCCAAAAACGCAGGGGAAAACTTTGATGGGAAAGTGTACATTTCAGTACAGTCACTTTTCCCCAGTTGAGCTCTTGGATTCTGACCATTACCTTGTAAACATAACCGACCTATGTGGGGTACGACCCAAATTGGGGATGAAATTTTCCACTGCCTTTCACCCAGACTAATGCTATACCCCGTCGCGTTCCAACCTACATAAGCCCACAATTCATCCTTAGGAATAGATGAGTATGCGTCGATATCTCTGCTCATATCGGCAACTCCTTTCATTAAGGCCTTATTATTTGTGCTAGGTCTGATGGAACGCGGTTGTCGCAGGGAGTAGGCATCTAATGCAAAAAGAAACATGGTCTGGAATGCCGATGACAATCCATTGTAACTAAACGGCAGCACTAAATAAGGAATACCCTTATTAATGGCGTGTGGCATTAAACCACACACCCAGCAATTGGTTGTATTCATAACTAGCTGGTGCAGGAGTTGGATAAACGAGTTGTTTACGAACTCGGATCGTCTGGCTTGTTCGTGTTCAGGCAGAGGGTGGAAAGAGTGTAAGGAGACAGTAGGAGGAGGTATAGGCTGTTCAGTGGGTGCAAATGGCACTTGAGAGGAGAAGAATACATAACCTACAGTAAACACCATCATACTACATAGTATAAACAAACATAATAATATAAAACGTTTGCTCTTCATTATTCTACATATTTTCGCTTTAAAGTTTATTTCCTCAGCGGGTCTCTCCATCTTGAAAAACTCCATCCTCTAATCGTGCCGCTCGCGGCGGGTGAGTATCTTCCGCTAAGGAGTACGCCTGTCAGTCCAGGGAACGCCCTAGACCAACCAGAACCGTTGACCTAACGTCTTCGGCCTGTACCCCAAAGTCTTGGCACCGCGACCCTGCGGCTGAACCCGGATGGTGGTTCGAAAAATAAAAAATAAAAAAGTCCTTCAGATGGGAGAGCTATAATATCAAAAAATAGTAAGGGAAGGGAATCTTTATTTGTCATTAGGCCTTGGTCTCAAGTTGTATCGGTTTCTGCCGGGTACTGTCTGGTCTTGAAACAAGAGTTCAGGCTCTGTGGTGTCCAATCGAATTGACGGTGGCACAGCTTCTTGCAAAATATCGTCACTTTCTTGTTCTGAAGCTGTGTCTCTTACGCGTGCATCACTAAATGGTTCAAAACGGGGTACAGTGTCTGTTTCAGAATCAGCGATACCCTCCTGGACCCACTGGTCATATGGTAGGGGCAAAGGGATCCATTTACAGTGGGCGCCGTGAATCCAATTCTTTTTCCCTTTTACTCGAACCGCTGATCTTGTCGATAGAAGTACGAGGTGAGGGCTAATCCAACGGGGCTCATCGTTGCTCTTTCGCTGGAAGTTCTTCACGAGAACACACGTGCCAGGGTCGATAGGGTGTCCTGGAGCTTCAGAGGCCTGGGGGAGAGTATCATGCACCTGTTGGTGTAAAACACGCAATTTAGCCGTCAATTCATACAGATAGTCAAGCAGTACTGGATGTTCGATTTCGCTGAATTTTGTCGGTCTTGGCACACCCCATACATTGGCCGGGCGGCCAAAAATGACCTCATTTGGACTAAGTCCCACTCGTGAATGCACGGTCATTCTGGTGGATAGGAGTGCTAAAGGCAGAGCGTCAGGCCATTTAAGGCCGGAGCTCGCCTGGATTTTGGCCAGCTTGAGCTTTAGAGTGCCGTTGTAGCACTCTACTAATCCAGCTGATTGGGGGTGATTTGCAGCGTGAAACTTCTGCTTTATCCCTAACCCCTCACACACATTCTTCATCACTCGACCCACAAATTCACTCCCATTATCACGCCACACCATTCTTGGCATTCCAAACCTAGGAAAAAATTCTTTCACAAGGGCTTTGGCTGTGGATAAAGCAGTGTTGTCTTTTAGGGGATATGCTTCTATCCATTTTGAAAAAGCGCAAACAACAACCAGCACATATTTCAAGTTGTTGCACCTTTCCATGTGGATAAAATCTAGCTGCAAAACCTCAAATGGATATGATGGAGGCGCAAAATGACCAGCTGGAGTTGGGGTTCCTCTACCAGGGTTGTATTTCAAACATACCATACAATTCTTGACCACATTCTCTGCACACTTGGGAATTCCAGCATTCTGCCATACTGGAGCCAACAACTTACAAATTCCTTTCACACTGATATGTGCCATTCCATGTGCCATAGTAACCACTGGAAGCACATATGCATCAGGTAGCAACCATCGCCGGTGTTCTGACAAATCAACCCAACAACCATTCTCATCCAATTTACCCGTACTTTCTCTCCACTTGCTCAACTCTTTCTCCATGGCTTCAGCTTGAAGGGACTTCACACTCTCAATCGTGTCTTCACACATTCCAACATCATTAACCCATCTTGCAGGGCCTGCAACATACATTCGAGTCTTCACATCTTTTGCCGTTTCTTTCGCGATTTCGACAGCAAATGCATTACCACGACCAACATCATCAGTGATTTTCTTGTGCGCACTGCATTTCATAATCGCAACTTGTAACTGTAGGGTCAGTGACTCAAGGAGATCATTCACCAACTTGCCATTCTGAATTTTAGCTCCATGCGAAGTCAGGAACCCACGTTCTTTCCACAATCGCCCAAAACTATGCGCCACGCCAAAGGCGTACTGACTGTCAGTATATATGTTCACTTTCATTCCCTCAGACAAAACGCATGCTCTTGTAAGGGCAATCAATTCTGCTGCTTGAGCCGAATTATGTGGCACACGTGCAGTTTCAACAATCATGTGCAAAGTCGTGATAGCATATGCAGCAGTCGTATCACCATTCTGAAGCTTGAAGCACGAACCATCCACCCATAAGGTACCATCACACTCAGTTAGGGGAGTATCTTTAAGATCTATTCTCCCTTTCGTCTCTTCTTCTGTTCTGAACAGACAATCATGCTGTTCAATCTCATCTATGTCTGCTGTAATCGGCAATAATGTAGCTGGATTCAACGTGTTGCATCTCTTTATGTGTATATGATTTGCTAACAGTGTCAATTCATATCCTGACAATCGCGCACTAGTTAAATGTTGTGTCTTGGTCCGATTTAACAATGTGTCCACAGCATGTGGAACCATAACAATCAATGTGTTATCCATTACCAATCCAGCAGACTGTCGAATAGACATAGCTGCTGCGGCTGTAGCTCTTAAACAACTTGGCAATGCCCTCGCTACCGGGTCCAAGGTTGACGAAAAATACGCGCATGGACGCGGTCTGTCTCCAAAAGGCTGTGTTAACACTGATAATGCGCAACCGTCCTTTTCATGAACATACAATGTAAAAGGCTTACTGTAGTCAGGAGTACCCAACACAGGAGCTGAACATAATGCATCACGCAATTCCCAAAAACTTTTCTGACACTCTTCAGACCATGGGATAGGATTCGGTGTGTTTTTACATGTTAATGCTAACAAAGGTTTTGCCAGCAAAGAAAAATTTGGTATCCAGTGCCTACAGTATGAAGTAATGCCCAAGAAAGCACGCACTTCTCTCTGTGTTCTTGGCACGCTCAATTGTGCAATGGCTTGAATTCTTTCTGGGGTCAGTTTCCTTCCCTCCTTCGATAAGAGATGACCTAAGTAGGTCACTTCTTGTCAACAATATTGCAGTTTTGAGAGAGACACTTTGTGATGAAAGGCAGACAAATGACGCAACAATGACAATGTAGCTTCTTTGCAAATCTTTTCAGTATCCGCGGCGATTAGAAAATCGTCAACGTACTGAATAAGGATAGCGCCACTAGGTAAAACAAGTGCATCAAGCTGCGCTTTTAAAGCTTGACTGTATATTGATGGACTTTCACAGTAGCCCCGGGGAGCGCGTTTAAAGCTGAAGCTTCGACCTCCTAAACTGAAGCCAAAAATGTCCCTACACTCCTCTGCAATTGGGATGCTAAAGAAAGCATTCTTTAAATCGATCACTGAAAACCATGCAGCGGAGGCAGGAATCATAGTTAACAAGGCAGTTATATCAGGGACAACTGGAAACTGTGGCACAACAATCTTATTAACCTCTCTAAGATCAATCACAAATCTGTAAACAGGTGGCTGTGAAGAGTCCATTCATTTTAAGACAGGTAAAACCGGACTATTGCAAATGTTGCCTCTTGTTTCTTCAATTACACCCTTTTGAATCAAATCACTGACAATTGCTAACAACGCTCTCTGACCTTCATTGGAGATCTTGTACTGGGGAATACGTGGCAATCTGACATTGGCTTTTAAAGTGACCACATATGGCAGTATTTCCAAGAGACCCACGTCATTGGGACCAGTAGCCCAAAGGACATCCGGAAGGGATGATAATTCAGGTGGCATTGCATTCTTGGACAAATACACCGGGGAAATCACTTCCTTACCCAATGTAAGTTGTACTCCTGAGGGAGAACAATATAGCGTCGCATGCAATCTTTTCAACAAATCTAACCCTAACAGATTTTCACCACAACCTGCCGTTAGGATGAGGGGTGCTTTTAACTCACAAGGTCCAACAGAAAGTGGCATAGGACTAGAAATCGGGTTCCTAACTGGGGCGCCAGAAAAGCCTACTGAAACATTCATTTCGCCAGACAAAGGCGCGCCAGGGAGTTTTGAATGCATAATTGAACTCTTTGCAGCACCAGTGTCCAGCAGAAAGGGCTCTGTTACACCCGCTGTAGTCACTTTAACATATGGTCCGCTCTGATCCACTGGCACTGAAACAACTCCCTCTCTCTGTCCACGGCTGTCCTAGTAATCATTACCTTCCACGTTGTCGTCTTGTGCATAATAATCATTATTATAGTACTGAGCTGTATTACCAGTTGCATTGGCTTGCTGATCAAAGCTATTTATGGTATTTTGAGGCGGAAGAGGACGCGCGTTTTGGGGAACATTTCCACGCCCTCTACCTCTAGGAGCTTGCTGGCCACCTCTACCTCTTGCGCCATACGCATTACTAGTACGCTGCATTAATTTAGGACAACTATACTTAAAATGACCTTCCTCTCTGCAATTTGAACATTGATTGGGACCTACAGGGATACGTGGTTGATAATACCCATTCATTTGCTGATTATTCTGAAACTGTTGGGGTTGCTGATAGATACCCTGGGTTTGCCTATAATTATTCTCTCCTCCATGTGGTGGATAAGCCTGCTGTAAAAGGACCTTCGTTTTCAGTTCTTTCGTTTTCTTGTCTGTTCTATCCTTTATCTCTATTTTCGTAATACTGTGCAGTAGCCAGTATTTGCGCTGAAGAGGAAACAGCCCAAGAACTCTCTGAATCTTTTAATTTCTTACACAACTCGGGGAGTAGATTCTGCACAAATTTATCCACAAATAACCGTTGGCCATCTTCAGTACTCATGTCTTGACCACTGTGGTCGATAAACATTTCTTCAAACCTTGTAAAGAAATCGGACACTGTCTCATCTTTCTTCTGCTTGCATGCGGATAGTTTATCCCAATTTACGCGCATCGCGGGCATTATAGTTTTCATGTAGGTAATAATTCTACCAGGGTGGTCTGCTACGAGGGGCTCAGGTTTTGCACCACCAACTTGTCTAATGTCTGCGGCAACGATATTAGCCCATGTGCCCCCTAGTTCTGCAGCATGATCCATATTACGAATGGATCCCCATAAAGGCTGTGGAACAACATTCCCAAACAACATATCTATATCAGCTAGATTCATGACACATGAGTCTGCAGTTTGTGATAACTCCTTATAATATCCTGTAGGGTTTTTACGGGGGTCAGGCAATGTCTGTTTAAGCGCTAACACCTCAGAACGCTTCCATGGGACATGTACCCAAACACGCTGAAAATGTGCTGGAGCAGCAGCAATACCTCGAGCGGCATCAGCCGCAACGGCTTCCTTCCATACCGGAGGGACTTCTCTCATAGGGTATTGTCGCACTTTTCCTTTTTTCCCCACAGGGAATTCCTGTTCGAACAATGATTGCTGACAATCACCATTCCTGAAGGACAGTAAAGTCGCAACCGCTTTATCTACATCGGGACCCACAATTATACCTGTTCCAAAATCAAATCGCACGCGACACAATTCCTGCGGGATTGTGTTTGAACCATGATCTTCCAATTCCTCACCGAGGCATTCACACATTTTGTCAAACACATACCTCTGTTTTGGGTCATCCCATTGGTGAAAAACGTTAACTACTGATTCCACCTCATAGAGTGAAGGGAAAACAATCCACCTACGCGCCATATGATCTAATACCTCTTTCTCTTCAGGATTAGGTAGCTGACTGCGCAACTGCTTACGTTGTAAACCAGGGGTCATACTAGATGACCCAAAGAGAGGCGACATTAAACTAGTAACTACATTAGCTAGTCGTTGTCGTGCTGAAGGAGAAGTTGTGGCGAAAACGGGGGGATAGACAGAGGGAAGAAAAGCGGATGCAGATACAGGTACCTGGGTAGTGTAAGGAAAAGCGCCAGGGGAGGCAGCTGACGTACTAGGCAAAGTCGCAGGAAGCGCAGGGGCAACAGGTAACAAAACTGGCGGCCCTTGAGTGGGCTGCACTGCAGGGATAGGAGCCAGCTGAGGAGGAGCTGGCGGCTGTGGGAAGGCTTGCGGCATAGGAACTGGAGGCTGCACATTTACGAGCTGTGGAGGCGCGGTGGCATTTTGCGCATACGGGGGTGGCGAACTTAGCAAATGGGACATTAGGGAATCTTTTTCTTTCTCTTTCGTCTCATCTTGTGGTAGGGGTGACAAAACTGGGTAACATTTATCGATCCCTAGTTTGCGCTGTCTATGTAACTGCTCATTCATTTGTTCCTCCTCATTATCTTTAAATTGCACAGCTGCTTGCATCATTGACATACCTTTTTCTCTCTTATTCCTTTTCGCTAGCTTAATTTCCTTCTGTTTGGCTTCCTTTCGCCATAGGCGGAAAGAATCAAACATCGCCGGCCGGGCTTTCTTTTTAAACAATTTAACTTCCAAATTATCTAAGATATCTGTATCGAAACTACCATTTTGGGGCCATTTTAAAACACCGTCCTTTCTGGTGTATCGGATCCACACTTCATTATATGCAATGGGGCCCACGCCATGTTTTACATAAAGCTCATAAGTTGGAGTTCCAATTGGAGGAACTGGACATGAATCCTCTAACTGGGAATCCCTTCTACAACCCAAACAAAACAATCTTCCAAATACACTAGAACCAGGCATCTTCGCTCACTAGTCTAGTTTCAAACTTCAAAGGATTATCGAATACAATAGTCTCGTGAATACACGAGTCCTCTGGCTTTGGCACTTGCAAGTTCCAAATCAAAGCGATCCCGAAGGATACCAAATTCCCGAAGGATACCAAACAAAGTGGGAGACGCTCCACTTATACTTAACTGAATATCGATGATCGATGGCGTCACCAGAAGACTCTCTCGATTGTTTTGCTCTACCAAATCGTCAAGGGTCCAAAACAGGGCGATTAATCAGGGCAGCAGTCCTTCGTAGCCGTCGGGACGCGGAGAACCTCGCAGAAAAGACTTTCGGACCACGTCGACATGCAGGGGTCAATGAAGTGGCAGCCTTCCTCCAGAATTCCCACACGAAGCTCCTCACGAACCTCTGGCTTGGACCGGTACCGCTGAAATCGCCCCACATTGGGCGCCAACTGAAGTACTGGGTTTTTAAAACCCAGCGGTGCAGGGGAACACACCCTAAGACTTCGGGTTCTTCCTGGTTCAGACCTACAGAAACACAGAGTCTTCTGGGTGAAGTCAAAGATCGATTTATTGGCTGCAGACCAATTACAGGTATCCGAGAAGTACAACACAATGTATGTTCTCAGGAGACTGCTTAAACTTACAGAAACGGCCTTCTCCTTATATACAAAATATCATGCTTCAGGCACACATTCCTCGTTTTACGATATGGTCATTCATATGTATTCATTACAAATGAAAAGGCAGAGTCATGATGACCATCCCACATTCCAGTTCAGCCAGCCCACAATTATTTACCCAGCAAGGCTCAGATCCCACATCAGATATCAACAGACCCCAATAAACACGGGCACCTCCTGTTTGGAAAACAAGCCATAAAGCAGGAAGAGTCAGGTGTGAAAGAGATTAGCCGGAGGCTTGTGTTCATGAAGAGGCTTTATGGTGTGTCAAACCCTGATGCTAATCACAGGTGGACATAGGACGGGGAGCTCGTGGGACCGGACTGATCTGGGGCAGCGGAGCCAAGATGCACAGGTCACAGAGAAGTCAAATAGAAAGCACATGTAATCTGAAGGCCTGTGTTTGTTCGTAATGTGTAGCCTATGTGAGGGCAACCATAAGATGGCCACCGCTCCAAGATGGAACCCACAGAGTCAATGTGTAACATCGTATACATAGTGCATTTATCGATGAAATGTTATGCAAAGCACTTGTACATACCGCATTGGCCATTCGCGGTTCGCTAATACCGGAGAAGACAGGGGTAGGGCCCTGCCTCCTACGCGGTCCCAAATTTTAAAGTACCACACTGCCCGTGCGCCGAGTAAGCGGTGGGGAGGGAAAACCGCGTCAGGGCAGCCAGGCCGGAGGGGCACCGTCGTCTGGGCAGCAGAAAAGAGGTCGCTCCGAGGGCGGGAAAGGTTTAAATACCTTTCCCCCCGCACCCCTCTCCTTCCGGAAGTGACAACACGCAGGGGGACCCACCTGGGTCCCCACAACACTGAACTGCTGGCAAATGTGCCCGGGTCACGGGGATCTTGAAGGCCGTCGAATCGGAGGACTCTGGCGTCGTCTGCGAGCTGCCTCCTCCTGAGCTTGATCTCAACAAGGGGGCCGGACCATCGAGAGCATCAAAGCGGGTCCGCAAGCCCATGTCAAAGGACTTCCCGACAGACCCGCTGCCAGCCAAATCGAGGGCACTGCATGCGCAGAAAGAGGCAGGGCCCCAGCAGGCCACCCCTCAGCCCTTGGGGCTAGCAACTTCTCAAGACAATCCGGCCGCATCTATGTGCGCACGCGGGAAGACCTTGGTAAGTTCACTGACACGCTCAAGAACTTAATGGCAGAGCTAAGAGGGGGACAGGTGAGCCCCTACCCCCACCTTTGGGCAGCAGCACTCCTGCAGGAGAGGGAGAGGAACGGGTGGCTGCAAGGGTGTGGGTTAGCCAGGCGGATGTTCAGCATACCCTGCAGGGGGCGCCTGCCCCCGCCACCCCAGGGGGGTCGTCTGGGGTGGGTCGTCTGGGGTGGCGGCCACGCCAGCGCCAAGCAAGCCTCTGGAGGGAGCTGGGGAGGTGTCCCTTCCCGCGACCCCCACCATCCTTCTGGTGCCTCCTAACCTTCAGGAGGTGGGAGTCTCAACAGGCGCTGCAACAGTTAGTTCCTCGCCATCCGCCAGTGCGCTTGTTAGCATCCCTGCAAGCAGTAGCCAAGCCGTGCTAGGAACGCCATCTCCTCTGTCCATCACACCGCCGATTGGGGTTCCCCCTGTCCAGCTGATCACGCCCCGCGCCTTTTGACCCTGCCTTCAGGCAGGTCGCTCCCCACGCCGAGCAGCTCCACCAGACTGCGCCTGTGTTCCTGTTCCGCCCGCTGCTACTCGTTCTGTGGGTTCGAGGCCCACCTCCTCCCGCAGGCTTCCACCTGTGCCTCATCCCTGGTGGCCAGTGGGCCTTAGGTTTGTTGTTGCCACTGTTTCTTGTGCCCCCAATCTCCTCGGGACCGATTGTATTTGTGCCCCCATTTGTACTGTGAGCGTTTGCTTGTGACCATATTGCCTCTGTTTGAGCCGTTTTTTCCGCTGCCTTGCCTTAGGCTTGTCTTCTTTTCCCGCTTGTTACCGCCGCTGCGTCCCTGCGGGCCCGCCCCCGTCCCCATTGGCTCCCTCCCAGCTGCTCCTCCCTCCCACCTCCCCTTCTTATGGCGGACACTGCGCGGCCACGCTGCTGGCCCCTGGACCCCAAAGCCACCACAACACCAGCCTGCACTACGACTCCCGCACCCTCCACGCACTCAACCCTGGACGATTTCACGCCTGCTACCATGCCACCCCAAAGCGCACCAAAGGACCCTTCACCTGCCAGAACTGCAGCTACACCAGCATCCGGCCCGCCAAACCACCAACCAGAGAACCCAACCACCTCCGATGCATCCTCCTCAACACCTGCTCTGCCCGCAGGCACGCCGTCGAACTCTGGGACCTCCGGGACTCAACCACCCCGACGTCGCCTTCCTGATGGAGACCTGGCTGGACACCACCTCGGCACCAGACATCGGCATTGCCGTCCCAGAGGGCTACAAAATCTCCCGCAGAGACCGCATCAACGGAGTGGGAGGGGGAATCGCCATCATCCACAAGGACACCCTCCGAGTCTCGACCAACACCGACGACACCCTCACCACCGCCGAGAACATGCACTTCCAGATCCACACCGACCCCAACACCACCCTCAGAGGAACACTCATCTACAGACCACCCGGACCCCGACCACAGTTCTGCGACACCATCACCGACCTCATCAGCACCCATGCCATAGCCTCCACGGACTACATCCTCCTCGGGGACCTGAACTTCCACCTCGAGAACAACAACGACGCCAACTCCGCCGCCCTGATCGACAACCTCACCAACCTCGTACTCAAACAGCTTGTGACAACACCCACCCACGGCGCTGGTCACACACTGGACCCCATCTTCACCGCAAGCCCCCACGTCTCCTTCGACCACACCACCGAGCCCCACTGGACAGATCACAGATGCGTCCACTTCACCTTTAGGGAACCCACCACACACCACTGCACCCAACAGATGCCACGCCGCCGCTGGGGCAAGGTCACCGAGGACCACCTGACCACCACCCTCGCCCTGGGACCTCCCGCCGATCCCAACCTCAGACAATGGATCATCGACTGTGCCAACACCCGCGCCCCACCCCCACTCAAGACCTCCACCACTAACCACTCCAGCAAGAAGGCCGCTTGGTTCACCGAAGACCTCTGGACCTCCATGCACAACTGCCGGAAACTGGAGAAGAGCTGGCTCGGGGACCGAACACCAGACAGCCACACAGCCCACAAGAACGCCATCCGCAGACACCACCAACTCATCAGGACCGCCAAGAAGACCGCCTTCAAGGACCGCCTAGACAGCAACGCACACAACAGCAAAGAGCTCTTGAACATCATGAAAGAACTCTCCATCCCAGCTCCAACACCAACGACATTCCACCATCACAAGACCTGTGCGACTCCCTGGCCACCTTCTTTCACTGCAAGATCGCCGACATCCATGACAGCTTCAACACCGCCACCCCCGCACCCATCGTCGAGACCACCACCGTTGAGACCACCACCCGCACCAGCCGGCTGACCGCCTGGTCCAGCGTCAGCGACGAAGACACCATCAAGACCATGAACTCCATCCATTCCGGATCCCCATCTGACCCATGCCCTCACCACGTCTTCAACAAAGCCTGCACATCCATCGCACCCCACCTCTGGAAAACAATCAACATCTCCCTCGAGACAGCAATCTTCTCGGAGAGCTGGAAGCACGCCAAGATCAACGCCCTACTGAAGAAACCCAAGGCGGACCCCAAGGACCTCAAGAACTTTCGGCCCATCTCCCTGCTCCCCTTCCCAGCGAAAGTTACTGAGAAGATCATCAACAGACAGCTGACCCACTACCTCGAAGACAACGAAATCCTGGACCCATCCCAGTCGGGCTTCCGCAGCAACCACAGCACCGAGACTGCCCTCATCGCCACCACCGACGACATCCGGATCCTCATGGACAAAGGAGAAACAGCCGCCCTCATCCTCCTGGACTTATCAGCAGCCTTCGACACGGTCTGCCACCACACCCTAACAGCACGCCTCCATGACGCCGGAATCCAAGAGAAGGCCCTGGCATGGACTACATCTTTCCTCTCCGGCAGAACCCAGAGCCTTCGCCTCCCACCCTTCCACTACAAGACCACCGAGATCATCTGCGGCGTTCCTCAGGGATCTTCCCTCAGCCCGACGCTGTTCAATATCTAGATGGCACCACTCGCCCACGTCGCACGACAACACTGCCTCAACATCATCTCCTACACTGACGACAACTAGCTGATCATATCCCTCACCAAAGACCCCCACACCGCCAAAGCCAACCTACACAGAGGAATGAAGGCCGTCGCAGAATGGATGAAGCACAGCAGGCTGAAGCTGAACTCTGACAAGACGGAGGTCCTCATCCTCGGCCGCACCACCTCAACCTGGGACGACTCCTGGTGGCCAACATCGCTAGGAACAGCCCCAGATCCCAGCGACCACGTACGCAACCTGGGGGTCATCCTCGACTCCGCCCTCTCCATGGCCAAGCAAGTCAACGCCGTCTCCGCGTCCTGCTTCAACACTCTCCGAATGCTCCGCAGGATCTTCAAATGGATCGCCTCCGACACAAGAAAAACTGTCACCCAGGCCCTCGTCACCAGCAGACTGGACTACGAGAACGCCCTCTATGCAGGAACAACAACCAAGCTCATGAGACGGCTGCAACGCATCCAGAACGCCTAAGCATGACTGATCCTTGACGTCCCCCGACGCAGTCACATCACACCCCACCTGAGAGACCTGCACTGGCTCCCCATCAACAAGAGGATCACCTTCAAACTCCTCATCCATGCACACAAAGCCCTACACAAAGCCGGACCAGAATACCTCAACGACCGACTCAGCTTCTACACCCCCACCCGCAGCCTCCACTCTGTCAACCTCGCCCTCGCCACAGTCCCACGCATCCGGAAAACCACCGCCAGTGGCAGATCCTTCTCCCACCTCGCCGCCAAGACCTGGAACACTCTCCCCACCGACCTACGACAGACCCAGGACCAGCTTGCCTTCAGAAAACTTCTCAAGACCTGGCTCTTCGATCAGTAGCAGAACCTCACCCCCCCCCCCCCCCCCCCCAGCGCCTTGAGACCCTCACGGGTATGTAGCGCGCTTTACAAATGCTATGATTGTTGATTGATTTTCAGCCAATCGCAGCAGCACCTTTGCAGTCAGGTCACTGCTCCTTGGCCTGGCAGGTCCCCTTAGCAGCCAAGGAGGTTATCTGGAGGCGAGAGCTGATAGATATCTTCTCTCTGCTCTTGTTGGGTCAGGATGGGATAGATGCCAGAAAAGCGGGGGTGAAGGAGGATGACAAGAAGGTTAAGTACCAGCCGTGGCCAGAGAAGGCCATAGAGAACTGGCTAGATGCGTTTGCCATTCTGTCCGCAGTCATCCTGGAAAAACATCCTGAGCAGGGTCAGGGGCTCTTGCAATATGGTGCGTTATTCCGCAATGAGGCGATGAAGTGGGGGGGACAGGGCTGGGTGAACTATGACAGAGAGTTTAGGAAAAGGATGTCCTTGTGTCCTGAGATGCATTGGGACCAGAAGGAAGTACAGCTATGGCTAGATCACATGGGATCACGCAAGCTGCTAGGCGCAAGGGCTCAGCCTAAAAGCCAGGTGAACAAGGAAGCTAGCAATAGTACCTCTCACACAGAGACACGGGGTGACAAACAGTCCTTTCGGGGGGGGGGAGCAGGGGGAGAGGGAGCAATAGAGGGGGTTTCAGAAGGTCGCCCCCAGGGACCTGCCATTTGTTCAACATGGGGTCTTGCTCTTGGGGTAAAACATGTACATTTTTGCACGCATGCAACAAATGTGGGGGCCCCCACCCAGTGGTTTCTTGCCACTCTCAGCAAGGGGGCACCACCAAAGGAAAGCAGGACACTGAAAGTTAGAGGGGGCATTCTGGGTCCTTCCACCACCCCCTGCCCCACCCCTGAGGTAGCAAGTTCTTGGTCCACACAGATTATGCTACCCAATCCCCTCTCACTTCCCACCAGAGGCCAGCCCCGGGTAGATGGGGGCACTATTAAGGGCCCTTCGCCAGTCAGTTTGTCAAACCTTTTACCTCTCCTCAGACAGTACCCGCTCACACAGGACAGTCATACGATACGAACAGGATTTTGCGAGGGTTTCAAAATTCCTTTTGGGGGACCCGAAGGGGCCAGGGAGTCCGATAACTTCAGGTCAGCCAAACAACAGCCAGAAGTTGTTTGAGCAAAAGTAGAGAAAGAGAGGGCGCTTGGGAGAGGGGCGGGCCCTTTCCTGCGACCGCCCCTAGACAATTTTGTTGTTTCCTCTCTGGGGGTGGTGCCCAAGAAGGAGCCTGGGGCCTTCCGCTTAATCCACCACCTCTCTTACCCGGAAGGGGGCTCGGTCAACCGTGGGCTGGAGGAAGGTGCTGGTTCTGTCACGTATTGTACACTGGACGTGGCTTTGGACCTAGTCAGGAGGGCAGGCAAGGGCGCCTTTTTAGCCAAAGCGGACATCGAATCGGCATTTCGCTTACTACCAGTGCATCCAAGCAGCCAACACCTGCTAGGCTTCAACCTAGAAGGCAGGTACTTTTACGACCGGTGCATGCCCATGGGTTGTGCAGTCTCCTGTGCTTACTTCGAGGCATTCAGTAGCTTCCTTCAGTGGGCTCTTCAGACAGGCTATGTGGTCGTGGACGATTTTTTATTCATTGGGAGAGATGGGTCTCAGGACTGCAGCAATGCCCTTAGGGATTTCGAGAGGCTGGCCAGTCATTTGGGGGTCTATCTTACGCCAGGGAAGACGGAAGGTCCGGTGCTAGTGTTAACTTTTTTAGGGATTGAACTTGACACCTTTGCAGGGGAATCCAGGCTCCCAGCAGACAAGGTCCAGGACCTTGCACAACTTATCCAGGCAGCCATAGGTAAGGAGAAGGTCACTCTGGGCTTCTTGCAGAGCCTTCTGGGTAAGCTCAACTTCGCCGCCAGGATAATACCAGCGGGAGGGTCTTTGCACGTAGGATTGCAAGGGCAACTGCGAGGGTCAAAAGGAAGCATCACCTAGTCAGGCTAAGCAAGGGGATTAAGGAAGACCTGAGCATGTGGGCGAGTTTCTTGGAAAGCTTTAATGGCGCAGTCTTATGGAGGGCACCTTGGGCGGGGTCTCCGGAACTCACCTTGTTCACGGATGCGTCTGGCAGGGAGGGCTTTGGTGTCATCCTAGACACAGAGTGGTGCGCGCAGAGATGGCCCAATGTGTGGCGCAGGAAGAAGATCATGGCCAACATTACGGTACTGGAATTGTTCCCAATAGTGGCAGTCTGTTCTGTCGGCATGTAGGGTACTTTTCTGGTCCGACAACCTGGCGGTGGTACAGGCCATCAATTCTCAGTCTGCGTCCTGCCCGCTTGTCTTGTCTTTACTGAGGGAGCTGGTGAGGGTGTGCCTAGTTAACAACATTGAGTGTAAGGCGCGACATATCCAGGGGGTGCAGAACACAGCGGCTGATGCTCTCTCTCGTTTTCAGTGGCACAGGTTCCGGGAGACGTGGCAGAAAGCGAGGGAGGAGATGACCCCTTTTCCAGCACACCTATGGTTCCTACTGAATCTGTAAGGCGCTTGAGGGGGATGGGCGAACTGTCCTTAGCACCTAGGACCGTCAAGCGGTACAGGGCATGTGTGGATAAATTCTGTACTGTAACCGGTGCATGGGAAGAAGGGAGGTCATCCCTGGAGAGCAGGACTCACAGGACTTCCTTTTGTGGGCCAAGGACCAGGGGAAGAGCCAACCGTGGATTGGGGGACACCTGTCGGCGATCAGCCACCAGGCTAGATTAAGGGGGCAGGAAGATCCCACTAAGTCTTTCTTGATCTGGGCGGCGCTCAAAGGCTGGGCCAGGAGTGAGCCACGAGCACCTGACAAAAGGTCAGCCATAGATTTCGAAACGCTACAAGGGATGCTGGATTGGGTGGGCAGAGCAACCCACTCTGCGTTTGAGGCGGCCCTCTTCTCTGCAACCTTTAGCTTGGCCTTCTTCGGGGCATTTAGAATGGGGGAACTGGTAGCTAGGTCAAGACAGGACACGTCGGGGGTGGCGTTGAACAAGCAGGATGCTGTGTTGGCAGGCGGGGCCCTCACCGTAAGGATACATAGATCTAAAACGGACCAGGCGGGGGAAGGGAGGGTGATCATGCTGAACAAACTAGAGATCGCCAAGTATTGTCCAGTGCGCCTAGTCTCGTCTTACCTGGCGTTGCGCCCCGCGACAGAAGGCTACCTGCTAATGCACGCTGACAGTACACCCTTGACCAAGTATCAGGTACAGCGTATAATGGAGGTGTGTTTAGAGCAGTGTGGAAATGTGGATTTTCCTGATCAGTTATGTCCCCTATCTTGGACCCCAACGGTTCTATGTGCATGCCACAAGTACATGTATGCTCCCTCCAGTTCTAGTTTTGATGACGCAAACACATGTGCATCCACTGTCAACATGTCCTCTGTCAGATCCGCCATCAATGGGCTGGATATTTGATTCCGAAGTATGAAAGGCCACCGACTTTATATGGCTAAGTTACTCCATTCTTACAGTTCAGGCAAGTAGGCCCGATTCTGTCCTCAAAGCCTTTCATTGCTCTCTGTATCTGACAGCTTCAGCTTGAGCTCGCATCTGTATCCATGAACTTTGTCCTACTCCCTGTGCAGCTAACGGTGCCTGCCTCGGCCAGTTTTCGCCTGCCTGCCAAGAAGCTGTATTTCACCTTCGAATTATCTATTTTGCTCCTCAGCCGATGCATTCCTGTCTAGTAGTTTAAGTAAACATTCTTCCAGCTACCAAGCAAAGGACTCAGCCTTTCCGTCCTCCTGCAAGTGATTCATAGCCCTGCTGCCATGGAGAATTTTCTGCCCCTCGCATCTCATATAGACACTTAGGCGTTTGTGCACGCACACAGTCAGTATAGACTAGATTCTGTCCGAGAGTCCTTCCTTGTGGATAACATAGTTCTTTAAACATAGGATGTTAGATATGATTTGGGATTAGGTTGACTTGACCCCCCAGACTTCTCGTCTCCACATGTAGAGCTAAATGTCAAGTCCCTTCACCAGCTAGTTACACGTCACTCACACGTCATGCTGCTGCGCGCGCATCTATGCCAAGTATTATCTTATAGATCCACCTATGTCTGATAATCCTAACCAATCATGTTTCTTTTATTCCTTATTACGCCTAGTTTCGATTACGTACCCGTTATGTCACTTTACTTATCAAATGTTACGCCTTCTACATTCGTTTCATTGTAATGTACTTATTATAAAAATGCATGTCTGTCAATAAAGTATTGTACTTCACTTCCTGAACCCTCGTGGTGACGGAACCTGAAGGCCGCGACTCGAGTCGGCCATTTTGAGTGGAATAAAGCCCATTTAGAAAACCTCTTATACCACGGATTCTGCCTCTTGTTATTTTGAGCTATTTTACTTTATTTTAAGATTCTGTATGAAATTCAGTCCGGTAAAGAAGATTTTATTTACCACATAATGGCGCCCGAACAGGGACACTTTCTCATCTCACGCGCCGGCGGTGCGTTGCAGGCCCGGTCTCCTGCCACAGCTGGACGGACCCTAAACGCGTACCAGCAGGATTTCCTGTAAGCTCCCTCCGGTCAAGCGGGGGCGACTGAGGCTGCGATCAACCCAGACGAGGCGGTGAGAAGTGCGAAGTATCCCGACCAGAGCCTAGCTGAGAGAGCAAGATCCGAGGTATACAGAGGCCCACCAGATATTTCGAAATCCCGATGTCCAGAGGGTCCGCTGTCCGCAGTCATCGAGTCCTGTCCATTCTCTGAGGCCTTCCGTTTCAAGGAGCTACTCGGTGAGTACCATCGCCGGGGAGGCGTGTTGACGCGCACATAGGTTGTGCCGGTCAAGACGGATTTGGGTACACAAATCCGGTCTGCACTGTTTAGCAGTGTATATGTACTATTTAGCAGTATATCAAGTATTCCGAAGTATGCAGTTATTGTCAAGAATTCAGCGTGGTGATTAGTTAGGCAGACTGTCATCATTGTCGGTCATTGTTAAATGTTTAATGTTTAATGTTTTTCAGAAATGTCTTGCATATTGTGGTATGAATGATTGTTCATTGTACACTGTTCATTATTAGGGTTTTTTTCGTATTAAGTAAGTTCAAGAGTAAGTATCAGATCAGTTGTCAATATGCCGCTCTTCTCGAAGTTAAGACAGATTACTACCAGAAAAGGGGTGCTTGAAGAAGCAGTTCCTATCCCTCCTAGGGACACTCCAGGGCATTTTATGTACCATAAGCATGGCTTAGATGCCATATTGTTTCTTGATCTATGGGTAGATTATACCAAGGAATTGCCGGAAAGTCAAAGGTGGCCCGTAGCGGGAACCTGGGATGCAGAATGCATCCTGAAAGTGGAGGAAGAGTTATGGAAAAGAAAGGTCAGACAATCAAAGAAAGACGCTGTTGAGTTATGGCGTAAAGAATCTCATAGACGAACAGAAAAAGCACGTAGACAAGAAGAGAGGAGTAAAGAAAGTTCAAATAAAGTTCAAGAAAATCTATTAATTAAGGAAGGTATCCGAGTGAAATCAGAACAAGTAAATAGACAAAGAAATGCCCTTATGAATGGTATGTATCCCCTTCTAGCCGAAGGACTACCTAAGGCTGCTCCACAGATGCCAAAAGACTTGCCACCCCCATTATTTCCAATTAAGGTACATCCAAAGGGGCATCCCAGAACCGCAGAAGATGTTTTTCTTTCCTCATATCTAGACGACGCAGCTCCCGAGTATGCTAACGCCGCACCACATAGACCGTCTGGTGTAGGTGTTCAACGTCAGGATCAGGTATCTGTCCCCGTGCAACAGCAAGTCCCGACACAAGCTTCGGCAAGCACATCTGTTTCCGCATCTGTCTCCGCAGTCGACTCTACAGAGGTATCGACACCCATAGTTGCTGTGTCACGTTCAACGAACCCATTCACACCCGGCGCCCCAGATGGGGCCACGGGAGGTGCTAGCATTACCTTTACACCACCTAGAATAAATAAACTTGTCTTTCAAGAGTCAGCACATTCACGTACACCTAAATTCGTAAGTGAACGTACGCTTAAGGAACTCCTTGTAAATTGTAGATATGACCCGGTAGTTGGTAAAAAGGACGAAATGGTCCTGGCATCATTACGTATCAGGCGAGCCGCAGAGTATTTAGCAAGGTTACCAGGAATGACTACGCATCTAGATAACATATATCATTTTGTTCAAACAGGACGAGATCCAGGATGTATTAACAGAGCTATGGAATTCCAGAAAGTAGAAATACAGGGGGAACTGTTACGTTTCCTCATAAACTGTGTGATTAGAAATCAAGACCGCCCGGGGGTAGACCCGAATGCAATGCTTATTCTTACAAGATGGAGTCAGAATATATCAGAAGGGAGACACGATAAGCAAAATTGTATAATAGCCATGTGCCGAAAAATCCGTAAGGAAATAGAGCGTATTCATGAAGAAAGATTGGGAACAGACGAGTTTGAGCAAGATGAAGTGTCCGAATCAGGGAATTCCGCAAGACAGTCAGAGACCATAGCCTATGTAGGCAGAGGAGGATCCTGTGATAATGCTAGATGTTTTTCTGATCCCATACACTCAGTATGCCCAAATAATAGCAGAACGTATCCGACGCCTATAATAAATCTGAAGTCTCCTGAACATTCGTTTCAAGCCGCAGATAAAATGCTACGAGAACGAAGGGGTTACCACCTCCTCGATTCCATGGATGAGCAAGAATTAGCCAGATCAGCCGTTCACTGGATTGACAGTCCTGAAAAATACGGTGATGAGACCGTAGCACACACGTTTTTTAATCTCAGTATAGATGAACAACGTTTAGCTGGAATCTATATGATTCAGCAACTCCTCATATTATATAAGAGCCAACATGCTGACCCTGGTCCTTTGCCTGATATATTAACGGAACTACTCACGAACAGATGGAGAGGTTCTAGTAACAAGCTAATTAAAGAGATATTAGTGTCACGTAAGCAGTACGTCCTTTTTGTAAGTCCGGATTCTTTCTCGCCGCCCCGCAGAGAAAGAGCGCCGTACTATATGGATAGACAAAATCCCCTACGAGAAGTACACCCAATAAAAGGCGAAGACAATGAGTTTCACCGTGTATTTGTTTACACACCCATATCAAAAATGGAATTATTAGAAATGAAAAAAGTAGTACCTAGTCATGACAAAGACCCAGCGGGTTTCCACCGAGAAATTAAAGACATGTTACTGATGGGAGAGTATACCTTTCCTGATATTATGACGATATTAAAGGTGCTTTTGCCTGCTGGCATTTATGAAAAACTGAAAGAAAAAGAGTGGGAAGTGGGTGACCAAAAGATAGACTGGACAGCATTAGCAGAGGAAGAAAGGGGCCGAACTGCAGGTTCAGGGCTCGGGGATAAAGTTAAACTGTTACCAGGTTTACTAGTACAGGTACTGCCACGTTTATTAACTACAAAAAAGGAAGATTGGGGTGCAATCACAGCCTGCAAACAAAAGCAAGATGAAGACACAAGCGATTATTATGCTCGATTTGAAAAATGTTTTGGTATAAATAGTGGTATAAAAGCAAGTAGTGACTCATATCCACATTTATTTGTGACAAAATTAGTGGAAAATGCATTGCCTCCAGTAAAGAATAGAATATTGAAATTCGAGAGTACCTGGCAAAGTAACACTCCGTCGCAAATGCTACAAATGTTACAGTATCATCACAATAGAATTAGGGATGAACAAGAACACGAGCATAGACGCATGAAGGATACAAAAATGAAAATGCTAGTTTCTCAGACAGTACCAGCAGATGGTCACAAAAAGGGTGTGACACATTCTGGTGATTCTGCAGTTCCTGTAAAGGGAACCTGCAATTACTGTAAACAACTGGGCCATTATGTACACGATTGTCCAGTCCTGAAACGTAATATAGCTACAGGTATTGCAAAGGAGAGACCACGATTAGTTAGACAAGATCAGAATGAACAAGGAGCTATGCAGCATGGACAGTCCATGCCAGTTCAACAGCAATCCATGCCAGCCTCACAGCAACCCATACAGTTTGTGCCAGCTGCACCACCGTTGCCTGCTACTGCCACACAGACCACAACACGACAAATGTATCAGACTGCACAGTATGAATACCCTGAGTATCAGCGTTACGCATGAACCAGCCTAGAGAGGGAAGTCGACTTACCGCTTATCGAGATTCCTGTAGATCAAGAAGGACCTTATGTACATAGTGAATTATTAGGTCAAGATAGAAAATTCTTACTCGATACAGGGGCAAGTCGAACAACCATAAAACGTAGTGAAGTTCCAGGGGCACCCCTCTCAGGCTCTCAAAATGTTTCCCTTGGTTTTTCAGGAAAACCTATTGTTAATGAAGTATCACAGCCTCTACCACTTACGATAGGACCTTTGACACGAACTACAGATTTATTGCTTACTAAATCATGCCCAGAAAATCTGTTAGGAATTAAAACTCTGAAAGCACTAGGAGCCATAATATGTTGTTCTCCGGAAGGAGTAAGGTTGTTTTTACGTGATTTTAAAGGTCACTATGTGTCTAGAGACATGGATCCCCGACTACAGACTTTACCAGTACATCTATGGGCACAAGGCCCTACGGATGTTGGCTGCATGAACATTACACCCTATCGAGTCACACTGAAAGCAGGAGTGGTACTACCACGAATGCGACAATACAAGTTACCGCATGATGCTGTAGTGGCTTTGCTGAAAATCATTGATGAGCTGATTGCCCAGGGAGTAGTTGTAGAAACAGACTCCAATGTATGTAATTCACCGATAATTCCGATTCTTAAACGAACTGATCCTACTGCCCCACCAGTGTACCGATTGGTTATTGATTTGCGTGAACTAAACAAGTGCATTGTACCACAATTCCCTGTGGTCCCTGATATATCATCATTGTTGACAGCAATTGATTCCGAAGCGACATTCTTTACTGTAATCGATCTCAAGAATGCCTTTTTCAGCGTCCCAATAGATCCGGAAAGCCAATACTTGTTCGGATTCAGTTTAAATGGGCGCAGCTTTAAATTCTCACGCGCTCCCCAAGGATTCACAGAAAGCCCCAGCATCTACAGCCAAGCACTGAAACGAGAACTTGACAGTATCCACATGCCAGTCAATACTGCACTGCTTCAATATGTCGATGATCTGCTGATCACAGCGAGAAGCGAGCCAGAATGTGAAAAAGCTTCTCTGACAGTTTTACATTTCCTAGCCGACAAGGGGCACAAGGTGTCTCCTTCTAAGCTGCAATTCTGTGTCCAGCGAGTTATTTATCTTGGTCACTCGCTGTCCAAGGAGGGAAGGCAGCTTACACCAGATCGCATCCAGTTAATTGCTAACATGTCAATACCCCAGACACAAAAGGAGGTGCGGGCTTTCATAGGCCTCACTTCATATTGTAGGCAGTGGATCCCTCAGTACGCATTTCTAGCAAAACCACTCATTCAGTTAACCACACAGGAGGCAGCCACATCGACTGTTCTCCCTTGGACTCAGGAACATACACAAGCTTTTGAAAGCCTAAAGGAAGCTTTATGTCAAGCACCTGTTTTAGCAACACCATGTTATAGCAAACATTTTACACTCTTTGTTACAGAACGCGAAGGTACTGCCTTGTCAGTACTCACTCAGGATCAAGCAGGATCACGCAAGCCATGTGCTTATTTTTCCAGTACATTAGATCCCGTAGCTCAGGCTTTGCCTGCATGCCTGAAATCAGTGGCAGCGACAGCTTTAGCAATCAGACAAAGCGATGCCATAGTATTAGGACACCCATTGACAGTACAAGTACCGCATGCAGTAGAGGTTCTTGTGAACCGAACACAAACACAACACTTGACCATAGCAAGACTTACCGGTTATGAACTAACATTGTTTCAACCACACATAGAGATCCGACGGTGTAATACATTGAATCCTGCTACACTATTACCTGTAATTGGAACAGACCCACTAGCTCATGATTGTGTTGAAATTATTGAAATAAAGACGAAACCTAGACAAGACTTGACAGACGTTCCATTGTTAGATCCAGACCTGACGTTGTATGTAGACGGATCATGCATGAGAACAAATACAGGAGACTTAGTGGCCGCGTATGCAGTCACAACAGACACTGAAGTTATTGAGACAAATTGTATAGATACTTTGTCAGCCCAAGCAGCAGAACTTATTGCTCTAACACAAGCCTGTATTCAAGCCACAAATAAGAAAGTTAATGTATACACTGACTCACGTTATGCATTCGGAGTTGTACACGACTTCGGCGTGCTATGGCGAGAGAGAGGTTATTTAACCTCCCATGGTGCCCACATTCAGCACGGACCCCTCATTCATGCTTTGTTAGACGCAATACATCTACCCACTGCTATATCGATTATGAAATGTAAAGCACACACGAAGGTTACTGATATCATTTCTCAAGGCAATGATTTAGCTGACAGAACAGCTAAACAGACTGCTCAGAATCGCACATTAGACATGACAAAGCCAATAGTTCAGACACCAACACAGTGTATGACAATTAAGGATCCCGCACTTGACGTAATTGACATACAGACACATGCCACAGCAGAAGAAATAAAGAAGTGGACTGAACTAGGAGGGATCCAGACAGATCATGGATGGATGACGAAGGAGAAATCTGTATGGTTTCTCCCTGATTCCATGGTTCAAGCCATTATAGCTACAGTTCACAGTCCAGCACATTTAGGAGAAAAGGCTATGCTAGACAGCATTCAGCACATTTGGTTCAACAAACATTTACGAGCAGCAGCTAAACAAAAAGTTCGTACCTGTATGATATGTTGTCAGTTTAATCCAGGAAAGAGTGTTCCCGTAGAGCAGGGTGGATTTCAGCCTCCTGACCATCCTTTTGAAGTCCTCCAGATGGATTATATTCAGATGGAACGTTGTCGAGGATTCAAATATGTTCTCGTAGTTGTCTGCGCTCTCTCCCGTTGGACAGAGGCGTATCCCGTATCAGATTACACTGCCCCGACTACTGCCAAGCAGCTAGTTCGAGAATTCTTCCCACGGTACGGTTTACCACGTGTTGTATATTCAGATAACGGTCAGCCTTTCTCATCCGAATTAATGAAACATGTCTCGCTTTTGTTGGGATATCAGTGGAAATTCCACTGTGTCCGACATCCCGAGGCAGCAGGTCTCGTAGAAAGACATAACCAGACACTGAAAATCAGACTGTCCAAAATATGCAGAGAGAAAGGTGTCGACTGGATAGTAGCATTACCAGTTGCACTCTTTTACATGAGAATGGTAGCACACTCTAGAACAGGGCTATCCCCGTATGAGGTGATCTTCGGTAGACCACCGAATATGTGGGGGACGCCTATACCACGTAAAATAACTGATGTTGACTGTAATATGCTGACAGATTACTTGGCTTCCTTGATGTCTGCACTACAATCTTCTCGTTCACAGGTAGCTGCAGCCTTTCCCGACAACACTGAGGCGAAACCCCATGACGTTGTTCCGGGTAATCTTGTCTTTGTGAGAAATTTCGACAGGAAAAGTCAACTGGAGCCCAGGTGGAAAGCACCCAAGTTGGTCCTGTTGACCACAAGAACAGCCGTGAAGATCGAGGGACGCAAAGGTTGGATTCATTCAAGTCACATAAAAAAATTTCATGGACTACCTTCAGATATAGACACTGTGCCCTGCACTCCCTCACAGACTGATTCAAAACTTCCTTTGGTGGAAAAAACTGAAAGCGAACTTTACAAAGTTAAGTTAAGGCCTAGGACGTCGAGCAATTTGATTGTTTAAGTCCTCTCCAAGGTGAAGCGGTTGAATTGTCTCTGACATGTATCCCCTGGACCTAAGTAGAGGAAATACCGGAAAAATGTTGAAACGACAGGCGTATTGCAAATTACTACGTAGCCACTGTATTGTGACTTTATTAATTTTGTTTTCCTTGAGTTTTTTAATAGTTATTGCAAGCATATTGTTGCATATGTATTATCCTGTTTCTAAACGTGTTTTCAATATAACTGATGAACATTCTTTTAGTGAATTACCCCCACATGAGTTGTCCTATAGACTTGCGCTGCGCAACAACACCTTCATTAGTATGTTGCATCATTCCCATCAGACTAGTAATGCCACCAATTGTTGGGTGTGTGGCCGACTCCCTCCCTATCAGAATAACAAAGGAGTTCTGCCTTTCTTTCCACATCCGTTCACACACAATGGCTCCTGTGGAGCATGGTTTAGTTTATTAAATTCCATAGACCCAGACACAGCAGTTTATCAACAACATTGGATATGGGGAAATCTGAATCTAGTTTTATTCAAAGTCTGTCACCCTAATAAGGAGGGTCACCCCAGTAGAACAGGAACTGATTTAGAAAATGAAGTGTATAAATTAGGTAATTTTACGCCTAATCTTATGATTTTGAATGTCAAAACCGAAGTTGAACTAATTCTGCCCACTATGTCAGTATTTCCAGTTAAGGGTGAATTATGTGTAAGAAAAGTTGGTTCCATACACATGGGCCATAGCCAATGCGTTACTACAGTAGAATATAGTGATCAAGGTAAATCTTCATTTAGAGCTTCTCGCCATTCTTACTTTATATGTGGTCAGACTGCATATATGCGTCTGCCCCTAGATTGGGATGGTACCTGTTACATAGCATTCCTTTTGCCACCTGTTTTTCTAGCTCCCCCTGATTATTATCGAAATGTTCAGTTAGTACACAATAGAGAGCGAAGAGATCTCCCAGTTGTCGATTATACTGAGACGGCATGGGACAAGTATGTAGATTTCAATAAAGGTATCTTTCCCTATATAGGTACAATATCAAATAGTAAACTGATACGCAGACTAACCAAGACTCTTGAAGCTGTAGTAAACGAGACTATAGCCGCCCTAGGCAATCTGACAGAAGAACAATCAGTGATGAGAATTGTTGTTCTCCAGAATCGTCTTGTCCTTGACGTCATCCTGGCCGATAGGGGCGGAGCTTGCAGGATCATCGGATCCAGCTGCTGCATATTTATACCAGAATATTCGCCATCTGTATATAAAGCTATAACACGCCTTCATAAGATTGTGAGCCAGATACACGAGAATCCAGGCACTTGGACGTGGTCCGGGTGGTTTTGGAGTGTGATATCAGCCTGGGGATGGAGGGTCCTATCCTTCCTAGGTATTGGCCTTCTCATACTATTCAGTTGCTGTCTATGTCTACAATGTGGACCAGCGATCTGTGGTCTGTGTGCCACATCGTGTATTCCACCACCAAGATTTCATTCAAGATCACGGAAGAAGAAAGAAGAACAAATGATGCTATATGAACAGATCAATGGATTGATGAAAATTGATATCTCTTGAAGGGCAAGTAGGGGACAAGGAGGGAATGTGGAAATGTGGATTTTCCTGATCAGTTATGTCCCCTATCTTGGACCCCAACGGTTCTATGTGCATGCCACAAGTACATGTATGCTCCCTCCAGTTCTAGTTTTGATGACGCAAACACATGTGCATCCACTGTCAACATGTCCTCTGTCAGATCCGCCATCAATGGGCTGGATATTTGATTCCGAAGTATGAAAGGCCACCGACTTTATATGGCTAAGTTACTCCATTCTTACAGTTCAGGCAAGTAGGCCCGATTCTGTCCTCAAAGCCTTTCATTGCTCTCTGTATCTGACAGCTTCAGCTTGAGCTCGCATCTGTATCCATGAACTTTGTCCTACTCCCTGTGCAGCTAACGGTGCCTGCCTCGGCCAGTTTTCGCCTGCCTGCCAAGAAGCTGTATTTCACCTTCGAATTATCTATTTTGCTCCTCAGCCGATGCATTCCTGTCTAGTAGTTTAAGTAAACATTCTTCCAGCTACCAAGCAAAGGACTCAGCCTTTCCGTCCTCCTGCAAGTGATTCATAGCCCTGCTGCCATGGAGAATTTTCTGCCCCTCGCATCTCATATAGACACTTAGGCGTTTGTGCACGCACACAGTCAGTATAGACTAGATTCTGTCCGAGAGTCCTTCCTTGTGGATAACATAGTTCTTTAAACATAGGATGTTAGATATGATTTGGGATTAGGTTGACTTGACCCCCCAGACTTCTCGTCTCCACATGTAGAGCTAAATGTCAAGTCCCTTCACCAGCTAGTTACACGTCACTCACACGTCATGCTGCTGCGCGCGCATCTATGCCAAGTATTATCTTATAGATCCACCTATGTCTGATAATCCTAACCAATCATGTTTCTTTTATTCCTTATTACGCCTAGTTTCGATTACGTACCCGTTATGTCACTTTACTTATCAAATGTTACGCCTTCTACATTCGTTTCATTGTAATGTACTTATTATAAAAATGCATGTCTGTCAATAAAGTATTGTACTTCACTTCCTGAACCCTCGTGGTGACGGAACCTGAAGGCCGCGACTCGAGTCGGCCATTTTGAGTGGAATAAAGCCCATTTAGAAAACCTCTTATACCACGGATTCTGCCTCTTGTTATTTTGAGCTATTTTACTTTATTTTAAGATTCTGTATGAAATTCAGTCCGGTAAAGAAGATTTTATTTACCACAGCAGTCAGACAAAAAGATCCAGAGCACACGGTTCTGCAGCCACTTTTTCCGAATAGGGCCCGGGCCCTATCGCGAGATGCCCCACGCCCGCAAAAAGAGCCCAGGCGCCTCGTGCCCACTACAAAATCCCTCCCAGGCAGGCCTCGCGTGCTGCGAGGACCCCTCTTCCACCCCAGGGAAAGGAAACGCAAAGGCCCCCGGAGGAAGGCCCGGGGCGGGAGACGCACTCACCTTAAAAAACAGTGTCAGGGCACCGTCGTCTGGGCAGCAGAAAAGAGGTCGCTCCGAGGGCGGGAGAGGTTTAAATACCTTTCCCCCTGCCCCCCTCCTTTCGTAAGTGATGCCACGCAGGGGGACCCACCCGGATCCCCTCAACACTGAACTGCTGGTGAATGTGCCATCCTGTGGCCCTAAGGCTGGCCGCCCTCTTAGGAGGGCCCCTTTCATGGGCCCGGGGCAGCCTGGCATTAACTCATCCCCACGAGGGGGAGGGCAGAGCTAATCTTGCATGGACACACAGCAGCTGAAAGACGTGTAACACATTAACTCATCCCCACGAGGGGGAGGGCAGAGCTTATCTTGCTTGGACACACAGAAGCTGAAAGACGTGTAACACATTAACTAATCCCCACGAGGGGGAGGGCAGAGCTTATCGTGCATGGACACACAGCAGCTGAAAGACGTGTAACACATTAACTCATCCCCACGAGGGGGAGGGCAGAGCTTATCTTGCTTGGACACACAGCAGCTGAAAGACGTGTAACACATTAACTAATCCCCACAAGGGGGAGGGCAGAGCTTATCGTGCATGGACACACAGCAGCTGAAAGATGTGTAACACATTAACTCATCCCCACGAGGGGGAGGGCAGAGCTTATCTTGCTTGGACACAGAGCAGCTGAAAGACGTGTAACACATTAATTCATCCCCACAAGGGGGAGGGCAGAGCTTATCTTGCATGGACACACAGCAGCTGAAAGACGTGTAACACATTAATTCATCCCCACAAGGGGGAGGGCAGAGCTTATCTTGCATGGACACACAGCAGCTGAAAGGCATGTAACACATTATTAGCTCATTCCCATGAAAAGAAAGATTCAGCTTCTCTTGCACAGACGTACACTAGCTGAAGGACATAGAACATACTAACTCATCCCACAAAGTGAACGGTGGAGCTTCTCTTCCTACATAGACACAACTGCTGAAAGACATGCAACTCATTACCTTTTCATCCATCTTCCTCGATGCGATCCTTACCTGTGAGATTGCATCTCCTTCTTGCAGACATTTCTCTCTAGCCAACTTCAAAATGCTTCCCCCAACATAGCCGCCATCACCCAGCTGCCACAGCAAAGGGGAAGCAGTCGCTCCACACGTCCTGTTATTACCAAGCAGAACTGTCTTTATAAAGCACTCTAACCAATCCCATTAGGGCCGGGAGGGTGAGAAACCTAGGACTGTATAGGGGGAGACTTGCACTTGGAGTCATGAAGATTAGTGGTAATTAGCCAGAGCATTATCCAGTCTTGAGGTCCAGCATTAGCAAACCTTTTGGCGTTATATTTAATTTGAGCGTCAGTTCTGTGGTTCGAAGTCCTGCTTTAGCGCACTCAGAGGGGTCACTGGCGAGAAGTCCAGCTGAGTGGGCTCATTGTCCTGGTACAAAGTGAAGCACAAGGTTACTTACCATTTGTCTCTGGAGAGCTAGATGTCTTCCATGCAGAATCTCCTCGTGGTTGCGTCTTCTGCCTGAGGGCGTGGCATTATGGGCATTGCGTTGTCGTTGCTAGGAAACGGAGTACATGTAATTCTCACTTTATGGCCTTTTTTCTGGTAAATAGAAAAAAGAATCCCGCAGCATATATGGGGGAATATGACCTTTCCAGAGTCCTCTGTGGCAGAGAAAAATTTACATTTCTTTTTTCTGTACCAAAGGAAGGAGCCAGAATCTCTCCATCTACACTCCTCCATAAAACGTGTGTTGGAAACAGAATGTATAGAGATTGCTAAACATTTTTTTCCAATATTACTTTATCGAGAGTATCCTAGCCTGGAATGTGCAGATGAGTTTCCACCAAGTGTGAAAGTTGAGTCCTTGATGGGGAGCTTGGTCTCACAGGGGGCAGTTATTTCAGAGGACTCCACTCCTGCAGACCCAGTCCATCAGAGGGTGGACATAGCAGTGAAACATACTTTTGCAGATTCAAACTTTGCTTAAAGAGCCTCAGCTTATTCCTTATTTGCCACACAGTCTCTAATTGGGTATTTTCAATCTCTGGCAAAGATGATGTACCAAGGAGCGGGCATATCTGCGATGCTAGACCTCATGCAGCAGCAGGCTAGATTACTGTAAGATAAATCACACAACTTTTTGAGTGTTGTTGCTTCAACAGCAGAATATTCCATAGCAGCAAGGAGACAGCCATGGTAAAGTCTTTAGAAGGCCGGATGCCTCACAGAAGGCTCTTGATGAAGATCCCTTTTGCAGGAACAAGGATTTTTTCACCCCACTACAGGAAATGAACGAGTTCTACCTAAATATTCAAGAGGCAGATTGTTTTTGTAAAAAAAAAAAAAAAAAAAAGAGACCACTTTTTCAAGAAAATGCAAAACAGCCCTTTTGAGGATGGCGACATGGCCAGTGGCTCCCTTCTAAAGATGAGTTCCCCTTCCAGCAGACGAGCAGTTCTCCTCAGCCCTCTGCAAAATCCTGACTATATGGGCAACAAGGATCTGCCAGTGGAGGGGTCACATTCTCACTTTTCAAAGGTGTGGAGAGAGTCTGTGTCAGACCAATGGGCCCTACAGTTTGTAGAGGAGGGATTCAAAATTAGTTTAAACTCCCTTCCTCAAGATTGTTATCTGTACCATTTATCTTCTGGCAAACTCAAGAAAGAGGCACGTTCTCCTTTAGGGGACCCACGCAGAAACTAATAATGGAAATCTAGGACTTACTGAGACAGCGGATGCCTCTAGTAGCAATATTGTATTGCTGAGACTGCAGGGTCTGATGGCTTTCCCCTTACAGTCCTTACACACTGGGTAGGAAACTTACTACCATTTTGGTATTCACAGAAGGCACTTACTCCTTTTGGTATTCACAGAAGGCACTTACTCATTTCGGTATTCACAGAAGTTAGGAGTCCTAACTTTAGGACTCCTAAATGCCTTCTGTGAATACCGAAAGTCTTAAAATTAGGATTTTTCTCAGTTTAGGAGTCCTAAAGTTAGGACTCCTAACTTCTGTGAAAACCGAAATGAGTAAGTGCCTTCTGTGAATACCAAAATGAGTAAGTGCCTTCTGTGAATACCAAAATGGTAGTAAGTTTAGGATTTTGTCTTAAGTTAGTTCTGTGAATTGGGCCCGAAGTTCTCAAGATTACAAGCAGGGGGTTCCAGTCACAAGTCAAGGTAAGATATTCTTGGACTGTTGCCTAAGGGAGAGACTCTCTTAAAGGGTCTGCCCATCTATGGCACACCAACAGAAATGTTTCCATTGGTTACCAGGAAACTAGGGTGCGGTACCACACTAGACAGTCTGTCAGTCACTGGAAAGAGGACGAGTCTCCAGTCAGCCTTCTCATCCAACTACCGGGAGCCAAGACACTACATCATGCCCTGACAGAATTTGCATCCCAGGCGATGGGTCATCATGCACAAATCAAGATCGACAACAGGGTAGTAATAGGATACATCAATCATCAAGGATGATGCAAAGTTCAAACCCTGAACCTGGTATAACAAGAGATGTTCCTGGGCAGAGTCCAATCAGATCACTTTATGAGTGGTGTACCTCATGGAAAAGGAGGACTGTGCAGCAGACAACATCAGTAGGGTCTTTCCTGCAATGAGGTTGTTATCCTTAATGAGGACTTTGTTCCACGAGCTGCTGAGGAGGTTTGGGTATACGAGGATGGACCTGTTCACTATGAGGGAGAATGCCCATCTCCCACTCTTTTGCACAATTATTCCTTGCCAAGCGTCATAAAGGTTGGACACCATGTCTTTCAGGAGGCTGACAGAAATTCTGTACACCTTTCTGCCAATCCCTATGATTCCCAGAGTACTACATAAGAACAAGGAGTACAACACTCTAGTACTGCTGGTAGTCCTAGGCTGGCTGAGGCTCCCTTGATATCCCATCCTGGTAGAGCTAGCAATCTATTCACATTGGGAGATTCCATTATAACCATACCCTAGGGTAGGTTCTCCCCTTCCTCAGAGCATGCTCGAGAGGATGCATCTTTAGGCCTACTTCTTGAAAGGGTGAACTTCGTGCCTAAGGAGGTGGAGGTAATTCAGCAATCAAGTTGTCCCGCTCTCCTTAAGTCCTATTTGAGGCACTAGTCAAACTTTGAAAAATGGTGCACAGATATAGAGTTTGTCTTGGTATCAGTGGACCATAAGGGTTCTGGATTTCTTGTCTGATGGTGTTTCCTTGTTTAGCTACTTCTACGCTCCATGCACAATGGGCAGTGATAAGAATATTTAAGATCCCATACTTTGATCATCTAGATAGTCAGCTATCGAGCCTGGTAAGAAGTCCTTTTTCCTCACGAAACTTAGGCTTCTCTGTTCAACTCTCTCATGAGATTTACAGTTGGTATTAAGAATTCTCCAAATTCACCGCTTTGAACCTTTAGAGAGGGTTGACTTGAAAATCCTAACTCTAGAGGTGGTGTCCTCGGTAGTCATATCATTGGCTTGGATGGATAGGGGAATTAGCGTTCTTCTTCAAATCAGAACCATGTATGAAGTTTTCCCCAAACAAGATGGTCTTGAGACCTAATACTAAATTTCTCCCAAATATTCTGTCCTTCTTCATCCTTCTCAAGAAGTGGTACTACCTGTCCTAGCTTCAGATCCTTAATCGGAGGAAACATCTCTTTCACTTCATTTAGATATCAATAGGGCTTTTTTGGTCTACCTAGAGAGAACAGAGACATTCAGAAAGGTAGATAATCTGTGACTTTTGGTCCAGAGGAAAATAGATTAAATTTCTAATTGTACCCTGAGCAGATGGGTTAAATAAACCATCATTTGAGCACTCGATAGTCATGGTAAAGAAGTGGGTAACACAATCTAAACTAGATCAAAAAGGAGCATGTTGACATCTTGGACATCATTTAAAGGGATATAAATTGAGGAGTTTCGTAATGTGGCCAAATGCACATGGCCATCATCTCATACGTTTATGGGCCACAACAAATTGGAACTGGGACCGTGGTTTCACATCTTTTGTTTCCTCAGTCTTGAGTGCAAGTTCAAACAGTTAAATATTGAATGTAACATAGGAAAGTAAGCACTGTATTCTATACATTGAAAAATCATTACTCTGATGCCACACCCTGGTTTCCCATTCCTCCCAGAGCAGGAGGAGATCAGCTTCAGACATAAATGAGGAAATGAAAACAGAAGACACATGAGAGTGATTTCCTTTTTAGGTCTCGGCTAGCGAAGGCTGCGCTAGCGTTTTGTAGTTGTGGGGCTTGAACCCGCCCCTCTTCTCCATTGGCTGGCCTCTTAAATGCAGGTCAGCCATTGGAGAAGAGCTTTGTCTCTCGAAACAAGCCCCGTCTTTTTCAGATTCGGGGGCGTTTTTTTGCGTCTTTCTCTTTTTTTAAGCCCCGCCCCTTTTACACGTGGTGAGCGTGTTTTTTTTTTTTTAAAGATAGGATGGGTCGGCTATTTTGTGCGCGGTCGGAACGGAGTGGGACGTGGGGTCACCTCTTCCTTGCCTCAAGGCTTATCTTTGGAGGATGGAACCTCGCTCTCCGCTGCTGCAGGTCCGGTGCCCCGCTGTAGCTGTTCCGTTCAGCGATACTCTTCCTGTGCCCACCTCTTCACTGCAGCTCCCAACCACGCCTGCTCTGCTGCTTTCCCTCCAAAGACTGATCTCTGCCCTTCTCCTCTGCTGACACGCAGACTAAACCCCCCGCCTTGGTCGCCCGCTCCAGACTAAACTCGCCACAACTTAAAGCTCGGCGTTTCCTGGCGCTCGAGGACGGGCGGCAGAGAAGTAACAGGACTCTGTCTTTTCCTTCTTACTTAGAGAAGAAAAATACAGTGTCCGCTTCTGCTCTGCTGCTTCAGCTGCCCCCCCCACTCTTTCCCCTCCTCCTCACCCCTCTCCAGCAGTGACTTCTACTCCACGCCCTGACTTGGCAACAGGTATTAATACCACCCCCTCGCGTTGTAGCCCCGCACATTCTCCAGCGCTAACTCTGCATCAGATTAACTGGCGCCTAACAAGGGGCCTTGAGAAGCGGGCCAGGGAATGAGCGCACTGCAGTGGGCGAAGGGGCTCGTGCACTTGCCTTATATCTACTGGTGCATGGCTCTGCAGTGGTTCAAGAGGTGGTGCACTTGTGTTTTATTCTACTGGTACAGGAGAATATTGCAGTGGGCGAAGTGGCGCCTGTACTTTTGTTATATCTACTGGTGCACGGGGCTTTGCAGCGAACTAAGGGGCGCACTCCCCCTTGTTATATTCTACTGGTATACTGAGCATTGCAGTGGGCGAAGGGGCTCGTCACGGGGCATTGCAGTTGGTGAAGTGGCGCCTGTACTTTTGTTATATCTACTGGTGCATGGGGCATTGCAGCGAACAAAGGGGCGCACTCCCCCTTGTTATATTCTACTGGTATACTGAGCATTGCAGTGGGCGAAGGGGCTCGTCACGGGGCATTGCAGTTGGTGAAGTGGCGCCTGTACTTTTGTTATATCTACTGGTGCACAGGGCTTTGCAGCGAACGAAGGGGCGCACTCCCCCTTGTTATATTCCACTGGTACACTGAGCATTGCAGTGCGCGAAGGGGCTCGTCACGGGGCATTGCAGTGGGTGAAGGGGCGCGTGCATTTGTATAGTTGTACTCGATTTTACTGGTGCACAGGGCATTGCAGTAGGAGAAGAGGCGCGTGCACTTCAGCTATGTTCTACTGGATCATGGGGTAGGGCTTCCCTCCTTCATTCCGCACTTGTTAAGGGGATCTGACGGTTTGTACAGCGCCTTCGAAGCACACAGGGCCGGCTTTAGTGCTGGTGGCGCCATGTGCGACAATGCTTCAGCTGCCCCCCCCACTCTTTCATTCTTCCCTCTCTTTCTGTCTAGCAGTTCTTCTCTTACTGAAAACCTTGACATTAAGATGGGCTTCTCACTCTCTTTCCTCTACTTTCTTTTATTTGCTCCCCTGTGAAATGGCCCAAAAAAGAAAATCATTTGTGCTGGAAATGTCGTATTTTAATTCTAAGGTGCAGCATCTGGAATACAAGGTTAATAATATGAAAAATAACTAAATAAAGTAAGACAGTGGTAGTAAACTGGCCAGATTGATTTTATTCACACCCAAACACATTAGCGCCACTTTTACAGAGTTTGCCAGTGAAGCGCTATTTTTGTTGTCTTGGCTTTGTTTTCCCTGGGCTTGCAACTAGTGCACCAATCCTGGAGGTACTGCAAAGTGTGGATTGGAAAACAAAATGTGTACTGCGGCTCTGCGTCCAGGGATGTGGTCTTTTTACCATACTGCTAACGTTTTGTAAGGATATCAGCAATGGACATTGAAATGGGACCATTCAAGGCCCATTTCAGGCAAAAGCACTCACTGATTTCTGAATAGTGAGTGTAAAAGCGTTAAGGTAACAATGTTGTTCCTGCTTGCATCTCACATGGTTTGCTAAATTTTGCATTCCCCTATGAGTGTTTGCTTTTTCCAGGATGATGTTACTTTTTTTGTAGGCTGCATATTGCTCTTGTCTATTGTGTCATTTAAATTGAGTCTCATCCAGGTGTTTATAGCCGGCAGCAATTGGGTTGTAGTTGAAGGCAGTGTGAGGTTTTCTCAGTGGTGTTCAGTTGGGGAGAGGATGTGGCACTATGGCCAGAGCTGCTGAATTTGGAACTGTGTCCTCATGAATTGTGTGTGGGAGGCTCTATGTGTGTGTGTGTGTGTGTGTGTGCGTGTGCCTCTGTGTGTGTGGCTCTGTGTGGGTGGTTTTTTTTGTAGGTGGCTCTATGCGTGGGTGGCTCTGTCTGTGTGTGGGTAACTGTGTGTGTAGGTGGCTCTGTGTGGGTGGCTCTATTTGTGTGTGTGTTGCTCTATGTGAATAGCTCTGTGTAGGTGGCTCTGTGTGGGTGGCTCTGTGTGTGTGGGTGGCTCTGTGTGTGGGTGCAAATGCAATAGGTCTCGCATTTGAGAGAGATTAAGCTATTGACATTGTAAATAACAATGCCGTTTCTTTAAATGTTTTAAAAACAAAAACATAACCAAAAATAATGTCATGAGCAATGCCAATAGCTCTAACTTTAACAATGCCGAGACCGTTGCATTGTAAATGCTTGTTCTGATAGTTCGCAGAAAGGGTGAGAAAAGGGAAGTTGTCCATCTTGGAGAAGTTGTCAAACTAGCATGCTGTCATTCCTCATAAGTTCTATCTGTAGGAGCTACCACTCAACAAGGAATGACTTTGGCAAGGAAGAGTTGGACATGGAGTAATGAGTATTTAGGGTAAGTAATCAGGGCCTTGACTCATTCCCATGAGAGGAAGGGCACAGAAACACATATCTGCAAGACGTGTAGTGTACATCTACACCCAGGAAAGGAGGGGCCGCTTCATGCACAGGTACACAGCATCTGATAGGCCTGGTTGGAGCACGTACCCTGAATGCTCCCATGCTTGTGGCACCACTGAGTAGGGGGCTTGAGCTCAGCAAGAGAAAGGGCAGGGCCTCTCTTACAGTTCTTGGCTGCACTGCAGAGACTTGCAACAAACACATCCCCATATCAAGCACACCTACCAACCCCAGAAATGAAGAACCATGTATAACTCCGCCTTCTTTTATTTTCTTTCAGATTGCATGTGGTCATTCGGTTGATAATAGCTTTTGCCTACAAGAAGAAGACCCCTCCCAGAGAGCACCCCTTAGGAGGGGCCCTGCAGCAGCAAATAAGTGGCCCACAGCAGCAGAAGTGAACGACACACTGAAATGGCGGGTTTATGACAGGCGTCCATTCAATCAAACGTCACCTGAATGCTTTCGAAGCACTCTGGAAGGTAGGCAGAGACATTGTGCCACATGTTATCACTTTTTATCGCATTACATTAAATGACATTCATTTACTAATAGGCTTCAAAGGGCTCATGACATTTTCACTCAAATAAATGATTAATAAAAACATGAAGTTTCAATCACCATTCTAAAAATGTTTTTGCAATACACAGATGTCGGCTGACAGTGTGTTACTGTTGTGACTGACCCAGCCCTTCAGAAATATATGACTCATGCTGAGCCTTTATACCTGCACTGGGAGAAAATGGGCTGTTGGTTGAGGGGGTTGTGAGTCCTTCTCAAGCAAAAAAAAACAATCCTTGTCAGGGTGAACCACAAATGTCACCTAATGAACCTGAGCTTTACCCTCCGGTAGTTTGCCGCAAAAGCACCCAGGCTTAACTTAGAGGCAATGTGTAAAGTATTTATGCAGCCATAAAGTGAAAACACTATACAAGGAAACCAATTTACACAAATATAGTGCAATTATTTCACATATAAATGACAAGGATTCAATTAGTAAAACTGGATATATGCAATTTCCAAGATTTAGGTACAAAATAGTGTCTAGAAGCACAAATCGCCAACTGTAGTTATCTGGTTGCACTAAACTGGAACAAAGTCACAACTTCAGGCCAACCACGATGGAGCAAGGTCCGGATACTGGGACCAGGTTAGGCACACTGAGAATTGTACCGTACGTCCTGGGTGGGAGGTGTTGCACCGTGCAGCGACGGTTCTGAGGACTGATGCGGAGTTCTGAGGAACGATGCGGGGTTCTGAGGAACGATGCGGGGTTCTGAGGAATGATGCGGGGTTCTGAGGAATGATGCGGGGTTCTGAGGAATGATGCAGGGTTCTGAGGAATGATGCGGGGTTCTGAGGAATGATGCAGAGTTCTGGGGGAAGGATGCGGGGTTCTGAGGAATGATGCGGGGTTCTGAGGAACGATGCGGGGTTCTGAGGAACGATGCGGGGTTCTGAGGAATGATGCGGGGTTCTGAGGAATGATGCGGGGTTCTGAGGAATGATGCAGGGTTCTGAGTAATGATGCAGAGTTCTGAGGAATGATGCGGGGTTCTGAGGAATGATGCAGGGTTCTGAGGAATGATACAGGGTTCTGAGGAATGATGCAGAGTTCCGAGGACTGATGTGGGGTCCTGCATCTAGTTGTGTCCCGCTGAGGCAGTATTAATGGAGAGCTGCGAGGGATCAAATGCCAGATCCTGTACTGAATTGCGTTGTGCAGCATTGGTTCTGATGAGGAGCAGTGAGGGCTGCAACGGGTTGTGTCGCACTGTGTCGGTTCTGATGGGGACCACAGCTGGGTTGACAGAGCACCTTTAGCCCCACTTCCAAGGGTTCAGGACTGGGAAAGCACCACTTGGGGGTTTAGACTCACAGCAGGCAGACTCCAGGTGCAGAGGTCAAGGGTGTTCAAGCCCTTGGAGTCACTCTGGTAGTTCTAGGTTTAAGATACTGGTGCAGTCCTTCTTCCTCAGGAATCAGGGCAGCAGACTGGTCCTTCGTGCAAGTTGAGCAGCAGGGTGGCAGAACAGCAGAACAGCTAGGCAGTCCTTCTTGCAGCAGGACAGCAGGGCTTCAGTGCAGCATAGAAGCTGCACAGTCCTTCCTGGAGTAGGGCAGTAGAGCTGTCATTCTGTGTCTTCCGTAGGTCCAGAAATGATCTGAAGAGCTGGGTCACAGGGTCTCACTTTTATAACCAGTGTCGCCTTAAGATTGGGAGAAGTTTCTGAAGTTTCCCCCTACAGAGGTGTTTAGAATTTCCTGCCCTCCTGGCCTGATCCCTGTCTCTCTGGGAGCACACAGGCCTAGTGCCTCTAAAGTGCAAGTGTGTTAGGTGACAGCTCTGCTCCCTCATTAAAGCATGATGGCCAATCCTGCCAACACCCAGACCCTCTATTGTGATACTATCTGGAAGGAATACACAAAGGCCAACTGCCAACTACACCTAGTCATGGGACCCAGGAACAGGCTACAGGCATCAAATGGTTGGGACAAGAAAATGCCAACGTTCTAAAAGTAAAAAGAACAAATGATGGATGGAATGATGAACATTCACACCCTGTCACAGATCTGGGCTTAATCTATTGTTTTTTGCTCATCATGCAACTCCAGCTTAAACCCAGCCATATACAAATCAGTCTCGACCCTGCTCCTCATGGGAACAGTCCAGACAGAACTGCCAAGTCATGTCCCACTTGGAATGGAAACAAGCATCCTGGGATCAGCTTCGGGGTACTACCCCTCATCAGCCAGGATAGCTTAAATCCAGTGGCACAGTGGATACAGGACCCACATCCAGACATAGCCTTCCCACTTCAGGCGACAAAAGCAAAAAGAACAAATGATGGACAGAATGCTGAACAATGTAAACATTCACCCCCAGACACAAAGATCTGGGATTAATCCATTGTTCTTTTGCTCCCCACGCCACCCCAGTTTAAGCCCAACCATATGCAAATCAGTCTTGACCCTGCCCCCAACGGGAACAATTCATCCCAAACTGCCAGGCCAGTTACTCCCTGGACTGGAGACAAGCATCCTGGGGAATATACCAAGTCAAAGATGTCTGTAGACAGCCAAAGCACAATAAATCAGATCAAGGAAAGGGGTACTGCTAAATACACATCTACCAATAAACCAATGAAATTCAGGGATCCAGAGTAACCCAAGTAAAATGCCATTGGAAAGACTATAAGGACAAGCAGAAGGTACATCCAACTGATAGTGGTAGGCAAAAGTTTCAGTGTTGCCCAAATGTTCCTTGAAAATCTCATACCAGGAGCTGCTATATCCCTGAGAGAACGGCTATGCATGAATGCAGGAGCGTCCTGACACGAAGACTCATAAGCGGTGGAGATTAATTGCTTGATTCATTGACAGATGGTGACTGGAGCACCTCCTTATTTTCCCCCTTGCTAAAAAAAAAATTCTATCCAAGGTTAATCTGGAACTTTAGGGTGAATTCTAGGGCTGCAATATATCATAATCAGGGAGGAAAATTAGACATGGAGCAGGAACACTTAGGGCCATATTCACAAGGATCTATCGCCGAGTTAACTGCACTTTATCCCAGTCAAAGTTGCGATAGACCCATCGCCCCAATCACAAGTTGGTGTTAACATTCCACAGCACCAGTTTTCCCGCGATGACAGCCGCAAAAAACATCGCCACAGATGACCCCCGCAACTATCGCTAATGAGATGCAGAGTAGGCATTCCCATGCCAAAAGCTGCTACAACACCACTCTACAACATTCACAACGAACAGACAGAACTTCGATAAGAACACAAAACAGATGATAAGGCGCGTTAGCCCCAGGAAAATAACACCTGCTCTGACCTGGTACAAAGTTGGACCACAGCCTGCACCACAAAAGGGAGCCCAGCCCAGAGCCACACCTGAAGAAAAACAGATGCACCCGGGCAACTGAACATGCGGCCCGGAGGGCCGAAAGGGCAACAACACCCACCGCCACCACCCCCAGGACCCCCCCTCCCCGGCACCCCCCCCGACCAAAGACATGCCACATCAGCTACACCTAAACATGTACAAAATAATCCTCTTGATGTCGCACAATCACAACTGGTGACATGCATGTGTCGTCACAAAAATGAGCATCACACATTCACTTCCGAAGCAACAAATGAAACTTTTATTAAAATTTACACTGAAATGACACATGGCGGCTCCCCTCGGGACAATCCGTATGTCACAGCCTGCAAGACAAAAATCATGATCAGAAGGTGTGTTCTGGGCACATCAAAGGACAGAAAGAGTGCGAAGGAGAGAGAGAGGCAAGGAGGGAGAGAGAGATTAGAAGAGAGGGGGAGAGAGAGCGAGAGAAGAAGAGAGGGGGAGAGAGAGAAGAAGAGAGGGGGGAGAGAGAGAAGAAGAGAGGGGGAGAGAGAGAGAAGAAGAGAGGGGGAGAGAGAGCGAGAGAAGAAAAGAGGAGGAGAGAGAGAAGAAGAGAGGGGAGAGATAGAGAAGAAGAGAGGGGGGAGAGAGAGAGGGAGTGCCGCCCCTGCGCACCCAGGCCACACTGCTCACCTGCTGCCACCGGTGTGTCTCCACCCACTTGCCGGTATCTATAGAAGTTCACCAGGTCACACATCTGAGACAGACCCGTCATCTGAAACAGAGTCCAGATACATGATTGGGACAGTACACACAATTGCACAAGACAACATCCCCTGCCCGCCCATGCACACCCAGACAGAGGTACCCCAGCCCCTCCTGCCACCCATCGGAGCATGCCCGCCCATGCACACCCAGGCCGCACTGCTCACCTTCCGCCACTGGCATGCAGACAATGAGGTCCCACCACGTGCCGCTGCAAACCCACAAGCCCGGGGCCCGCGGACATGGCACCCTCCACACCATGCAGCCCCACTCCACAGGCCACCAGGTCTCACGTTTGGTGCCGGGTCTTGATTACTCCATGGCAGAGGACATACCAGTGCACCCAGCCTCATCGCAGGCTGCATACCCGCTCAGCCCAATAGGTTACACTAACTCTGGGATCCCGGAAGTTACGCCACGTGGCAGTAGGCCTATGCTGCCCGCAGGCTCTGGCCTACACTGTGGTCCAGCAGGGCACACAAAACCTGAGCTGTCCGGACCGCCGGGACGGGGCATCATCGCAGGCTGCACACCCGCTCAGCAGCTTAAGGTGCCCCTACCTCAGTGCACCCAAAGTTACCGTCCCGTGGCGGGGGGTCTGTGCCGTTGGCAATGATCTGGGTGCCACTAACCCTGTGCAACCCCAGTCAGCGCCACGTGGTGGTAGGCCTGTGACGGCCGCAAGGCCTTGGGTGCCACTAACTCTGTGCGCAATAACTCATGGACCCTTTATGATTGAGAACCGTGGAGTGTCCGTCATCCAGTCACCACCGGCATGGAGGAATGTGACGTCATCAGCCCTTTATGTTGGCGGAGTCACATGGCCTGTGACACCTGTGCCGGATGGTTGTGGTGTGCGTGCAAACCTGCCCTCAGGGAGTGGATGTGACATGCTGACAACTAGACCAGTGACCTGCACACCACCAGCGAATACGCCTGCGAAGGGTAGAAATGAGGGCCCCCCTTGGAGCGTAAGTGGAGTGGTCTGGCCTGCCGTATGCCAGACCAGCGCAAGGCTTGCAACAATGACTCGTGGGCTATGGGCGTAGGTTAGTCCATGTCCGGACATGGAAGTAACTGATGCGTGTGTCCCTGTTGTAGTGTTCACGGGACCCGGTACACGATATGCAATGTAGCACCCTCTGACTGGCATCCCACAGGATGAGCATCATTTACGCAAGGGAAATCACTGTCCCTACATTCATACACACATTCATACATGAATGATGAAAGACATAACACAGCAGTGCGTCACTGGATGGTTATTGCACATCCAGTGCAGTTCTGCAGCTGGAGCGGTACAGGGCAATGCCGAGCACACTACACAATATAGGCCTGTGGAGGGCCAGGCAGAGTCCATCCAGGGATGACAAGTGCTGCGGGAGAGGAAGGGTACAGTCCGCAGTCTGGTCGCCGTGTCATTGGTCATCAAACAGGATATGGCAGTCCATGTTGCTGTCCAAGGTGAGTGCATCGGAGTGTATCGAGGGTCCGTGGAAGGTCATGTGGCCATGTGCGGCACCAAGCAGAAACAGGCCAGGTGGTGGAAATGAATCCTAATGCCTCTTGATCACAAACCCATCCACGTCCTCATCCCCGGATGTGTGCTCTGCCCCACCTGTGGGTGTTGCAGTACCAGCTGAGGCGCTGTGTGCCACTGACACATCAGGTGCTTGAGTGGATACGTCTGCTGCACTGTGAGGCAATGGCACATCGGGGGCGGAGATGTGGATGGTGTGGAGGCAGCAGCATTCATCTGAGCCATGCCTTGTGGCAGCAATGCCATGATGATGATCTGCATGGCATGGTAGATCCCAACTACATTTCGCTGGTGTGCAGCGGTGGCTGCCATCCTTTCTGCCTCCATCTGCACCATGTCCTCCATGAGCCTCCGCATGTGTGCCAGCTCATGGCTGGTTTCGCTGGTGCCCCTCTGAGAGGACAGCTGTTCGTCACTCCATGTCAGGACTCCAGCAATGTCAGTCAAGGCTCCTTGGAGACCATGGAGTGGGTCTAGACACCCTTGGATGGCGTCCAGTTTGGTAGCCATGAGGTCAAACCCCACCCGCACCTGCTCAGCCGTCTCCCACTTGGCCTCCAGCACATGGCGTTGGAAGGCCGTGTGTTGTTCCTGGGGGTCTTGGGAGACTGCTGGGGCTGTGGGTGCCTCCTGATGGGTGGTTTGGGTGGTGGGTGGGGTCTCCTCTATGCAGCTGGTCAACCCTGATCCTGAAGGTGAGTTGCGGATGATGTCAATGATATCTAGGAGAGCTTGTGCATCGATGCTGGGGTTGTCCTCCTCATCATCAGTGAAGAGTGGCTGGGACTGCTCTGCAGGGGGTGTTGACGCTGGCCCTGCAATGTGAAGGGGAGATGGAGTATTGCAATGTGTCCACATGTATGTAGCCGCATGGTACATGTTGACATTCAGACAGCATGGCATTGTATATTGTGACAGTTTATGGATCTGGGCGATGACGCAGAGTCATTGAGGGTGTGTACTGTGCTGTGCTTGATTGTGCATGTGTGCCATTGTGGCCATCTCCACACGTCCCCCCAGTACCTGGTGGTCACTCACCCTGTTGCAGTTGTGTCCTGTCGAGTAGTGTCGGGTCCACCAACTCCGGCCACAGTATTCACACTGATGACTGTCGACACTAGCTCCATGTCATCCAGCACGAGCCGTGGTGATGGGCCCCCACCTCCAGTCTGCATTGCTGCCTTCTGGTTGGCTGCGAGTTTCTCCTTGGTCTTTCGCTTGATGTAATTCCACCGCCTCTTGACCTCGTCCATTGTCCTCTTGTTTTATTTATTTTATTTTGAAAGTTTTATATAGCACGAACATGACCACCAAGGGTATCAGAGCGCTTTACAAATTATGCATCATAATGGTATATTGCAGATTATGCACAAAGGGTATAAACATACAAAAAAGAAAAGACCAATCGACAGAATCAAAGTCAAACATTGTCAAACAATCTTGTGAGGGAAAAGTAAACACATCAATAGGCAAAATCAAAGTCTAGAATTGTCCGACCTAATCGTGACCCAAGTGGCAGAACCGAGACAACGGGTATGGACCCAGAATCCGATGTCGGAGCCATGCTAATGCAGAAAGTTCTTCATCAGGAGCCCTTTGACCTCTTTTTTGAAGACGGTAGACGGGTTCATCCTGACTTCTTGGGTAAGGGAGTTGCAGATCCTCGGAGCCAACCTCGAGAAGGCTCGGTTATAGATCCTTTTTATTTTTTTATTTTTGAGGTTTAAGCAAAAGGGTGCTGGTGCTTCTGGAGGCACTAGAACCACAAGAGAGTTCCAGTTTCTGTGCAAGGTACAGCGGGGTCTTGAAGTGGATGGCTTTGTGAGCCATGAATGTAATTTTTAACTGGATCCGAGCTTCATAAGGAAGCCAATTCAGTTCCTTCAAGTCCGGAGAGATGTGGTGGTATTTCTTTGTACCAGTTAAAAGTCTGGCAGCGGAATTGAGGGTAGCCCTAAGAGGAGCCGTCATCGCTCTAGGCAGGCCACAGAGTGTTGCACTACCAGAGCCAAGTTTTGAGATCCCTAATGCTTGTACTGCAACCTTGAGGTCATGAGCAGGGAGGAAGGGTTTGAGTTTCCTAAGTAAACTGAGTTGAAAGTTCGCTCCTTTGTTGAGAGAACTGATGTGCTTCTGCATGTTCAGGCTTTTGTCTAGAATGATACCCAGAGATGATGCTGAGTCCACGAGGTGTGGACTGCAGTTAAGAGCCGTCAGCTGATTCAGCCATTGTTCCATGATGAGGGATTGGTTGCGGGGTAAGATCAGAAGCAATTCTGTTTTTAGAGCATTAAGCTTCGGGTGATTGCGTGTCAGCCAGCTTTGTGTTTCCAGCAGGACTGAGTTGAGGGACTGGATGTCTTCGTTGGAGGTGATCTTCAGGTATAGTTGGTTATCATCCGCATACATATGATATCGAATGCTGGATGATTTTAAAATTTCTGTCAGAGGCTCCATGAACAGGTTGTGCTCTCCAACGGTATTCACCTTGTCCACGATGTCCCGCCATATTCCAGTTTTGGTGCCCAATGACACGTTGGAGGTGATGAACAGTTGTTGATGGTGTTCCATCACCTCCGTGACTATAATCCTGTTCGCCTGAGGACTGAACTTCGTCTTCCTCGTCTTCTTGTACTTGCCCTTCCCTGTCCACAAGGTCCCGGGCTGGTCATCCGGGGTGCTTGTGGGGTTGCACTCATCCTCTGCGCCTACTCTGGCTCCCTCAATGGTGCTTGGGTGTTGGTCAATTTGTGTTTGGGTGTTTTTCTACTTTTATGGTGATTTCTCCCGCCGGCCAGTTGTGTGTTGTAGGCCTGGCGCTGCTTATCGCTGATTTCCTCATCGCGCTTTAGCCCATCGCAGGTTTTTGGGTGTTGTGGCTTGTGTTTTTATCTCCATCAGCCTATCGCATGGTACCACCTTGTTGTGAATGCCACATTGACACGGGGTTATTTTCCCGTGGTAGGCTGCGATGTGTAAAGTTCCGTTAACATTTTTTGGTGATGTTTAGCACACCTTCTTGTGAATATACCCCTTAGAGCGCCAGGTCCTCCAAACATCAGGGAAATGCGATGGACAACCTCCCAAAAAAACCTCTGTGTTTCAAAATGAAAGAGCTAAAGATTCCAAAATGCTCACAAGAAGCCCCCTGGAGACACTGGAGATCCAGGGGCAGGTCAGAAGATGACAATAGATATTTGATCCAAAGACGTTTCTGCTCAAAGCTCAAGAGAGACCGTCCAGTGAGAGTTCAGCAGGAGAAACTTAACGTAGCATCTACATCAAAAAGACACAGATGGAAAAATGCAGCCAGTGATGGGCATTGGAAGTCCTAGTGGTAGGCCTACAGCATTACTGGTTACAAAAAACGACACACAGCAACCCAGAAGCTGAAATGCTAACTGCCCAGCCTCCAGGCTGTCAATCAGAGATGGAGTAGGGTGGACAGAGAAAGATCTGACCAAAGTAAGAAACTCAGAAATTCATATATCCACCCAAAGAGGAAGGTGAGCCAACCTGCGCAAAAGAGGAAACCAAGGCTACTGAGGCCAAGCTGGCGTGAACATCTGGTCCTGTGCCTTCTCCTATAGAGTCTTCTTGTACATTCTTGGGCAGAAGGAAATGTTTGGGGTGAGCATACAGGGGAGCTAATGGCCACCTGTAGGACAGGTCACCCACAGCCTACTCGATACTGACCCTTGCTACAACCATGCAAGAGAAGGACATCCTCCCTTGTAGAGAACAGGTCTGTTCATGTGCTCCACTGATGGGACAGCAGGGAGAATCTCAGACCCTGAAACTGTGCCCTGTCCTACCGGTTGATTTAGGTCTTAACTACCTGGTTGTCCATCTGATCTGAACTAGTACAGTTTGCTCTCGGAGGTGGGAGTCACGTTTTGCAAGACACAGAGCACAGCATACCATTCCCACCAGTTGGACAAGTCATTAGCTTTCTATTGTGAAAACATTCTCTGACCCCTCTCCTCAGCCAGCATTTCTCCCTTTGGGAGACACTGCTCTGTGTTGAGCAATAGCGGCTGATTAGTGATATCTCACCTTACTAACCCTAGACATTTCTTTTTTTTGTAACTTTTTTTCTAGATTTTGTGTAAGGCACCATACAGAAATGGCATAATGCAATGACAAAGTGTACAATACATTTCACCCTTTGTTAAACTTACACACTGACACGCAACAGTAGGATCATCATTACCTACTTGGTAGGCCAGCAGGTTCTACAGATGATGGGTGGAGCTGCATTCAACGTACACTTCCATATTACATCCCCTCCACATGAGATCCCAATCAAGCACAGAGGATGTAAACAACAGTTACGATTATTGGGGCTGTGATCTGCTCGAGGGTGCAAGCATGAGGAGATAGTTCTGCAGTTGTTGCCATATGTCACGTTATCTTGAGGCAGGCGACTGCAGTGTTGCGTACAGCTCGCCGTTAGTGTTGTAGTGTGTGAGACTGTTAATTCATGCATGCTGATTTGTTGATTTGTGTCATATACGTCAGTTCAGTAAATATGCTCCGCCAAAATGTTGCTATCTTGTTGCAGGGCTATATCATGTGGGACCAGTGTGCGGTGTAGTGGGGTCTATCCGATGTAGTTTAGATGGCATGGCATACGCCTGCCAAAGGAATTTAAATTGTAATATTAAAAGATATCATATGTATTTGTGCACAGTATTTATACCACTGGGAATCAGTTAGAGGGTGCCCTAGGTCTTGTTCCCAAGTGGCGCGTGTCTTAGCGTCCCGAGTAGGGTAGAGCTTGGAAGTTATGTGGCCCTCTCCAGTATCTGTAATCAGCAACATCACAGGTGGGAAATCGTCTGTCTCTATGGGGTAGCTAGAGATCTGGGCTCTAAGTGGCCCTTGCAGAAGCTGTATCACAAAATGGTCCATTAAGGGAGCATTGAGAATTCATGTCCATTGGGGAAAAGGTCCCCGATTGTGGACAATGAGTATCTGTAGAGGGCTGTCCATACCAGGGCCTCCTGGGTGAAGGGATGCCATGGGTTCACAGCTAGAGGTATAGCCGAGGAGTACAGCAGATGGCCTCCCACCATCCGAATCAGTCACTGCCAGGTCCAGCTTGTGGTGGACAAAGGCTTTATTATGTGCAGGTCTCACGGCAGCCTGGCCCACAGCAATTCAGCCAGCAGTAGGGGCAATGAGGTCATCTTCAGGTTTAATGTAAGGAATCCAAACATCTGGGTGGTACCAGTGCAGAGCAAAGCTGCACTGGGCTACCAAAAAGTAGATATGGATAGTGGGGACTCCAAAGCCCCCACACATGTACGGAAGGAGCTTTGTGTGCCAAATGATTCTCGGCCGTTTGTCCCCCAGATAAGGTGTGTATGGGTAGTGTAGAGGGTCTCGAAAATTTTGTTGGTCAGCAGCATAGGAATATTATGAAACAGATACAAAAACTGTGGCAGGACCACCATTTTAACAATGGGTATGTGGCCCGCCTTCACAGGGGAAGTTTTAACCAGCGTTCCACCTTTGTCTTCAACCTGTCTATCGCAGGACCCTAGTTGAGACGTATTAACTGTTCCTTATCTCTGTGAACTTGTATCCCGAGGTATTTGGTTGAGTCATCACACCACAAAAGTGGAAATTCGGTATTTACCCTGCATGGTATTAACATGAGCGGAAGAGTACAGATTTGCCCCAGTTTATGTGTAGCCCGATAGGGCACCATAGCGTATTGGTTCCCTTAGTATGGATGACAGGTTCTTGTTCAGGTGTCGCCCATAAAGGATGATATCATCCGCATAAAGTGTAATCAAAATTGGCTTGGTTTTGAACTGGAGTCTTCTCTGAAGGTGCCGCTCCTGCAGCTGTCGTACCAGGGGGTCTAGTGCTATAATACATAGTAGGGGTGACAACGGGCAGCCCTGTCGCTTTCCCTGTATTAGGGTGAAGGGGGCAGTCAGCGTCCCATTAAGTTGGATGCGAGCTGTGAGCTCTGTGTACAGTAATGTGATAAGGGCTGTGAATTCCAAAGGAGGCCCATCTTGTGCAACGCAGCATGCAAAAATGGCCCTTCTAACAAGGCGAACATCTTCTCAGAATCAAACAAAGCTGCCATGGCTGGCAAGTTGTTGGGTATTCTATGCAATAGCGTGAACATTGTACGCAGGTTCAGGGTAGTGGGTCTATGGGGGACAAACTCAGATTGTGCCGGCGAAATGATTCGATCCATCAGGAGGGAGAGGGCGGTAGCTATAATTTTGGTCAAGATTTTATTGTCGAAGTTTAACAAGGAAAGCGGCAGGTAAGAGCCGCAATACTGCGGATCTTTCCCTGGTTTAGGAAGTAGTATTACCACTGCCTCGCGGAGAGTGGGTGGGAGTACCCGCTCTCCAATGCCTCCCGATACCGTTCAAGGAGATACAGAGCTAGTATACTGTGTCCCAGTAGTAGGCCAGTCACCAATAGATAGCTCCCCACTGTGTTCCACTCATCTCATGTAGATGAAATAGCACGCGCTTATGCATTAGTTTTGAAACTCCCCTGGCATATGTGCTGTAACCAGAGAAAAAGCAATGTGCTCCCCACGTGGAGGCATGTGTGGGCGGTGGGTTAGGGGGCAAGTGGGTCTCTTGTAAAAAGTCAATGTCCACCTGATGGTGCAGATAATGTAGCACCTGCTTAGCTTTGTGCTTATTGTTCAGCCCTCGTATGTTCCAAGTCGCCTCCCTAATGTCTGAAATAGGGTCAATTTGTGCATGTACCGTCATTGCATAAGCAAATGAGTGAATGTGAAAACCTGAACGTTTCTGACACCTATAGATGCAGGCAAATTCAGAGTGATGCTGCTTGTATGGATCAAACTGTGTTTTTTAAAATCTAAAATGCCCTGTCAAACCTTGGTAAAAATCATGCGTTTTTTCTCACATTTCTGTGTGCAAACGTTTCAGAATCAGCAGGTGTTGGAAATGGGCCTTTCTGAAAGGTCACCACCCCAAACCTTTTTCCTTCCGCCTCCCCTTTTCTGACCTTGTTTTTGTTGGCTTTAGGACTCTGGGCAGGTTTACCACTGCTAACCAGAGCTAAAGTGTAGATTATCTTGCCCTATAAAATGGTAACATTGGATTAACCACAATTGGCCTATTTAATTTACTTATTAGCCCCTAATAAAATGCTCTACATATGCCCAGGGCCTGTAAATTAAATGCTACTAGTGGGTCTGCAGCACTCATTTTGCCCCCCACGTAAGTCCCCCTTTAAACATGCTCAGGCCTGCAGTGCCTGTGTGTGTAGTTTACACTGGCATATCGACAAGGTATTTAAACCCCCTTTCCAATCCTTAAACTTCCCTTTATTACACATACGTCACCTATACGTTAGGCCCTAGGAGGCCAATAGGGCAGGTTGCTGTGTAAGTAATAGGCAGGACATATATATTGAGCTTTTCAAGTCCTAGTAGTGAAAAAAACCCAAATTTGTTTTTCACTACTGTGAGGCCTACCCCTCCCATAGGATAACATTGAGGATTCCTTGTAACATCTAAGAAGTGTAATTCCCAATTGGAAGGAGGTAGAGCTATCATGTTTAGTACTCCTGGAATTGTAATGATACATCTTCTTTAATGCTAAAGTAGAATTTATCATTTCAATTTTAAAAATGCCACTTTTCTAACATTAAAAAAACTGGATCTAGTTGTATTATTTCAATCATAGATAACTTTCAAAACAGGGCCCAGTAAATTAATTGGATCGGCCCTTGGTTTTACTCCAAATATTTTACAAACTCATTTTTTACATGTAATACAGTATGCAACATGTCATACCGCACAAAGGATCAGCTTTTTTTACAGATAGCATCGCTGCTCGATGCTTGAGACTCCAGCCCATCTGACCCCAACACCCAGTAGCTGTTGACGCACTGCAGACCACCACCAGTGACACTCTGCTTGCTCCTAACAAAATTCTTCCCTGCAAATGGGATTCGTGGCACAAATTTTGAGAAGGTAAAACTTCAGCAGGACTTATCTTGGACTGCATCTGACCCGCGTTCTATTGAGCTCAGCCTGACCTTTTAGATTTGACACAATCTAGTGCGACACGATAGCCCTGGTTGGAGACTCATGCTTTAAAGCACTACATTTCTGTTTAATCTTTAAAAATCCATGACTCCGGTTATACTTATTCGATTTTGTTGTTTTTGTCTAACCTGTTGTGGAGTATGTTTGTAGTGTTTCCACTCTTTTGCTGTTTGAAGTGTTGTGCAAATACTTAACACAAAGCCTCTTAAGTTAAACCTGACTGCTCTGTGCCAAGCCACCAGAGGGTGAGCACAGGTTAATATAGGGTGTACATCTGACCTTACCTGACTAGCATTGGGGTTTCTGTGTGGACAAGGTGCATACTTCTGCCAACAAGAAACCCAATTTCTAGTAGCAGGGATCTACAAAAATAATATCAACCGGAATTCCCATGCTTATCCAAATAATAACACTACCCCACATGTGTGACTGGGCATTTGGCCAACGATAGGAATGGCCCCAAATTGCAAAGCGGAGACTAGGGCTTGGTGAAATTTTGATTATGCTTGAGTAATCAGAGAACTTTGTAATTTCAAGTGACTCAAATGTAGCAAATTTACCTAACATTGTCCAGACATGCCCATTTGAGTAATTTGGGACAAGAATGCTCAAACAAGAGCACAGGAAGAGAGTACAAGTAGCTGTTGGCTGCTTTTGATCCTGTTCTGTTGCATTTAGTGCAATTTTCTTAGAGCTTTTACCAATTTTTCAATTATTTGTTGCATAGTATTTAATTGTTCTGTGAAATTGTATATATATTTATTCACTGGTATTTTATGTTTAATGTTTACTGGTGGTATGCTGGAGCTGTTATTGTGCTCTCCAGTCACGGGTAAAATAATTTGTGATGAAGACCCTTAGAACAAAAACAAATCATTTGGGTTCTTTCTGAGAGAAGACTCCTAGCTCCCCCTGCCTTCCACAACACACTAGTTACAAAGACCATGGCTGGACCAGTCTGCATCGAAAAACAAAGAGAACCAGCCAGAACCGATCTCAGACCTGAACTGCAGGAAAACACAAGGACAGTCTGACCCTTGGGTATAAAGATGTGACATGAACTTGCAGTCAGGTGCCAAGGCGACTGGGAGATTCCCTTCCTCTCCTCAGTTGGAGTGCTGACCACCAAGTCCCCTAACACGATTCTGGACCATTGACCTGATGAAGAGTCGACTAGCCGGCGAGAAGGGGGGGGGGGGCATTAGAGGGAATGTAAAAAACAGACGAGTCACACACATTTAAGGCAGAGTGTGAAGCCAGTGTCAGATAGTGCATTTGGACAGTTTTTTTCACAAATAAGTAGCTAACATGGTAGGATCTGGAGATGTAATTTTTCAATAACATATGTATCATCAAAAGTGGCTAAGTGTGCAACTAAATCTTAACAAACAACCGCTGGAACAGCAGCTCAGTTTTCAGTGTAGAAGAGAGCGGATAAATTATGTACACATTTTAGGATGATGGTTTGTATTTAAGTCAAGCACAAGAAATATAGGGACAGCTTTACTAGAAACTATAAGAGTGCGGTGTTACTCCAAAATTGCTAATGCCGCGCTCCGTCAGTTTCAAAACTCAGGGATGCGCTGTATTTACAAGAACGCGGACACCCCTGCATTTCCCCTAGCGCTGGCGCTAAAGAAGCTGCCTGGGCAAAGTTGCAAGGGCGACTGTGCTGCAGGGGTGATTGTTTATGCGCAACAACAGATTCCTGCACATAAACAAGCTTTACAGGCCTACACAATGCACATGTTGTGCAGTCTGTACTGTGTTTATGGCTGAAAATGCTAATAAAAATTATATTTGAAAAAAATACAAGCTTTACAGGCAATTTGCGCTGCAGAATGCACCTGATGAGCTGGTCCGACAGATGAGTCTGTGGGCTGGTCTTTTAGCAGCTGTGGGCCGGCGTTGTGGTCGATTTTACATTCTTTTTAATCTATCTGCTTCACTAAAGGGAGTCACTTTCATTTTGATGCCTGGGCCTATTTGTCTGCGGCAGTGTGGATTTGGGGTATCAGTGCCTTTATTCCCCACAGCGGTTAAAGTATATCAAGGTAAAACTGATAAAATTATAAATCCACGGAAAATTCCATTTCATTTTGTTTCATAGCCCATAGTCTGGACCTTGCTAAGTGGATCATGCTCTGTATACATATCAGTGTGTGAGGTATTAGAGTTATAATAATATTTATAAGAGTTGCAGAAATAAGAAGTACAGCATATTAAAGTAATTGCATTGCAATTATATAAGAGTAACACAGCAAAAACAACTCATGGTCCAGAGAGAGTGTGGCGGCGAAGCTTCAGGTGGCCATCCTGCTCATGGAGACAAGTGTTGATGAATAAATATTCAACCGAGGCCGGACTTTGCGAATGTGTGCCTGTTCACTGTTACAGTTAGATGTAGGACTCTCATTGCATGTTAGTGAAGACATCACTTTGCCTTTAGCAGTTTGCTTTGTCCTACAGGCACCAGTCCCCCTCAGGAATGATGAGGCAGGGCACCACCCCTTTGTTGTACTTTCTACCTCTGGTCTTATATTCTTGTGTATGTGGTCAATAGTGGAGGTGGTGGAGGGTTAGAAGAGAGCATCTCCCCCATCGGATGAAGTGTACAAAGCTAGTGCTTGCTCACAAGAGCCCTTGTATCCCAGATGAGCACACCACTCACTGAACTGCCCCACAGCACACCAAGCAAGGTTGATGCCTGCAGATGTCAGGGTGAGTGTGCAGTGTGGTGCAAAGTCTTGTGGTGGTAATGTGAGGTGAACGTTGCCTGTCACATGGAGTCACTCAGCCAACCCATCTCTCGTGCAGATTTGATAAATGTATCTTAATTGATTCATGTAGCTTTATGCTCGATAAACACCATACTTGAGGCAATGCTACTATGTATTTGTTTATGATATTAATGGGTGATTGAGGTTTCCTAATATTTGTTATGTGACTGTATTAATTATTAAAGCGCAGAATTTAAAGACATAGGGGCCACATACACGAAGGGCCTCATTTCAAAAAGCAGAAACCTCCCGCCCAACAGTCAAATTATTCTAGACCACGTCATAGCCCTTCAGACCGACTTTGTCGGTTTACAATCTGCCCGACTGATTACGATGTTCGAGGTCAGATTGTAAACAGTTCTTCCGAATCGGTTTTGACTGGCTCTCGGAGAATTTGTGTGGGTCGGAACTGCATTGTGCACCGCTGTGAACAGCGTTTCTGACTGACTGATTACGATGTCGATTTCCAACAGACTTTCTAAGTCGGCCTGTCCCACAGGAAAAGGCTGTCGGAAAGTGACTTTGGGGGCCTCTAGCAAGGCCCCCTTCATCCTGCAGCTTCCGGTTGGGGGCCGAATTGGTACCTAAGGGATCCCCCTGTAAAACCCTGCACCATCTGGCTGGCACCATGGAGTGCCTGCGAAAGGGTTCATGGTTTTACACACACACCTCTTTTCCCCATAGGAGCCTCTGTTATTGGGCAGAACATGGGCTCCTGTGGGGAACAACGGAATTGCAACCAAACAGTGTTCGGCCGCATTGTAATCATTCAGGTGGAGCCGGTGTCCGCGAGTTGGTCAGTTCCGGAATCTGAGATGGTGTCGGGCGGAAAGATTCGTCCGACATCGTATTGAGGCCCTAAGTGTTCTTAGCAGTTGCAAATCCTGCAGATCCCTAATGTAAGGTTTTTGACAGCTGTAACATTTTGTCTTATTTGCTAATACCATCTAACAATTCAAACACATTTTCAAAATAGATAAATGAGTTTAGAAATGTTTTCAAAGTGCTGTTTGAAAGAGCCATGTTTTGGGCATCCCTTTCAAATAAAGATTTTGCCCCTGATGCATCAATCGTTTGTGACAGTAATTCCAGTTGCAAACCTTCCAAAAGCCTCCATTTCCCGAGTTGTTATGGTATTTCATCCACTAATGTGAAGAGGTGGGGGCTGCTTCAGGGGGAGTCATCAGTGGTCTGGTGGACTCTGCCAGCGCTCAGCAACACTTTTTTCAAAATAAATGATAGCTCATTTCCTTTATGAAAACTGGACTGCTTTATACAAAATGTAGGGGTATATTCACAAGAACGTGTGATAACTACCGCAAGAGTAGCGTAACACAACTTCCAATATCACAGCCCATCACTGGAAAATAACCCCTGTGTCAACGTGGAATTCACAACAAGGCGGTACCATGCGAAAGTCCGCCGACACCTCGGACAATGTCCGCGATAAAACCACCACGATGGAGATAAAACCACAAACCACAACACCAAAAGCCACACGATGGGTCAAAGCGCGATGAGGAAAACACTGATAAGCAGCGCCAGGCCTGCCACACACACCTGGCAGGCCGAAAAAATCACCATAAAAGTAGAAAAAACACCCACACCCTTACTGACATACACCCAAGCACCATGGAGGTAACCGGAGTAGGCGCAGAGGACGAGCGCAACCCCACAACCACCCCGGATGACCAGCCCAGGACATCGGGGACAGGGAAGGGCAAGGACAAGAAGACGAGGAAGACGAAGTTCAGTCCGCAGGCGAACAGGATCATAGTCACGGAGGTGATGAAACACCATCAACAACTCTTCATAAACTCCAGCGTGTCATTGGGCACCAAAACTGGAATATGGAGGGACATCATCGATAAGGCGAATGCCGTTGGAGAGCACAAGCGGAAAATGGACAAGGTCAAGAGGCGATGGAATGACATCAAGTGGAAGACCAAGAAGAAACTCTCCGCCAACCAGAAGGCAGAAATGCAAACCAGAGGTGGGGGCCCAGCGCCATAGCTTGTACTGGATGACATCGAGGAGCTGGTGTCGACGATCATCAGTGTGGATACTGTGGCCTGTGTAGGGGGAGCGGACACTGCTCGACAGGACACAACACAACCGCAACAGGGTGAGTGACCACCAGGTACTGGGGGGATGGGTGGAGATGGCCATGATGGCACACATGCACAATCAAGCAGGGCACAGTACACACCCACAATGACCCTGGCACCTCACCAAGACCCACAGACTGTGACAATGTACAATGCCATGCTGTCAGAATGTCAACCTGTACCATGCGGCTACATACATGTGGACACATTGTAATACAGCATCTCCCCTTCACATTGCAGGGGCATCGTCAAAACCTCCAGCAGAGCAGTCCCAGCACTCTTCACTGATGATGAGGAGGACAACACCAGCATCGACACACAAGCCCTCCTATACATCACTGACCTCATCCGCGACTCACCTCCAGGATCAGGACAGCCCAGCTACATCAAGGAGACCCCACCCACCACACAAACCCCCCAGCAGGAGGCACCCACAGCCCCGGCACCCTCCCAAGTCCCCCAGGATCAACAAATGGCCTTCCAACGCCGCGTGCTGGAGGGCCAGAGGGAGATGGCTGAGCAGGTGCAGGTGGGGTTCGAACTCATGGCTGCCAAACTGGACGCCATTCTTGGGTGTCTATGTCCGCCCCATGGTCTCCAACGAGCCCTGTCTGACATCGCTGGAGTCATGACGCGGGGAGTAGAACAGCTGTCCACTCAGAGTGGCTCCAGCGATACCAGCCGTGAGCTGGCACACATGCGGAGGCTCATGGAGGACATGGTGCGTATGGAGGGGGAAAGGATGGCAGCCACTGCTGCACATCATCGGAATGTAGCTGGGATCTATCATGCCCTCTAGACCTCCTTCATGGCATTGCCGCCACAAGGTGTGGCGCTTATGAATGCTGCTTCCCCCACACCATCCACATCCCCACCCCCTGGTGTGTCAGTGCCTCAGAGTGCGGCAGACGTATCCACCCAGGCCCCTGATGTGTAAGTGGCACACAGTGCCGCAGCCGGGACTGCAACACCAACAGGGGGGGCAGGGAACACATTCGGGGATGATGACGTGGATGGGTTTGTGATCAGGAGGCACTAGCATTCATTTCTGCCCCCTGGCCTGTTTCTGCTTGGTGCCGCACATGGCCTCATGACTTCCACTGACCCCGATGCACTCCCCTTGACATGGACGGCCACATCCTGTTCGACGACCAATGACACGGCAGACAGACTGCGGACTGTACCCTTCCTCTTCCGCAGTACATGTCATCCCTGGATGGACTTTGGGTGGCCCTCCACGGGCAGATATTGTGTAGTGTGCTTGGCATTGCCCTGTACCGCTCCAGCTGCATAACTGCACTGGATGTGAAAATAAACATCCAGTGACGCACTGCTGTGTAATGTCTTACATCATTCAGGTATGGATGTGTGGATGGATGTGTGGATGAATGTGGGGACAGTGCCTTCCCTTGCGTCAATGATGTTCATTCTGTGGGATGCGAGTCAGAGGGTGCAACATTGCATTTTGTGTACCTGGTACCGTGAACACTACAATAGGGACACACGCATCAGTCACTTCCTTGTCTGGACATGGACTGGACCACGCCCCAAGCCCATGAGTCATTGTGGCAAGCCCTGCACTGGTCCGGCGTATCGCAGGCCAGACCACTCCGATGATGCACCGAGGGGGGCCATCATAGCTACCCGTCTCAGGCGTACTCGCTGGGGGTGTGCAGGTCACTGGTCTAGTCATCAGCATGTCACAGCCACTCCCTGAGGGCAGGTTTGCACACACACCACACCCATCCGGCATAGGCGTCACCGGCCATGTCACCCTGCCAACATAAGGGGCCGACGACATCACAGTCCCCTCTTCCGGTGGTGACTGGATGACGGCCGCTCCACACTTCTCATTCATAAAGGGCCTATGAGTTGTTGTGCACAGGGTTGGTGGCATCTGAGGCCTGGCGCACGACATGGGCCTGCCACCACGTGGTGCTGACTGGGCTTGCACAGGGTTAGTGGCACCTAAAGCCTGGCGCATGACACGGGCCTGCCACCACGTGGCGGTGACTGGGCTTGCACAGGGTTAGTGGCACCCAAGGCCTGGCGCACGACATGAGCCTGCCACCATGTGGCGCTGACTGGGCTTGCACAGAGTTAGTGGCGCCCGAGGCCTTGCCCTCACCACGGGCCTGCCACCACTTGGCACTGACTGGGGTTGCACAGGGTTAGTGGCACTCGGTGCATTGCGGCCGGCAGAGGCATCCCACCACGGGACGGTGACTTTGGGTGCACCTTAAATTGCTGAGCGGGTATGCAGCCTGTGATGATGCCCCGTCCTGGCGGTCCGGACAGCTCAGGTTTTGTGTGCCCAGCTGGACCGCAGTGTAGGCCAGAGCCAGCGGGCAGCGCATGCCTACCGCCACTTGATGTCGCTTCCAGGATCCCAGAGTTAGTGGCACCCATTGGGCTGAGCGGGTGTGCAGCCTGCGATGGTGCCGAGTGCACTGGTATGTCCTCTGCCATGGAGTAATCAAAACCCGGCACCAAATGTGAGACCTGTTGGCCTGAGGAGCGTGGCTGCATGGTGTGGAGGGTGCCAAGTCCGTGGGCCCGGGCTTGTGGCTTGCAGCGGCACGTGGTTGGACCTCCCGTCTAGGTGCCGGTGGCAGAAGGTGAGTAGTGAGGCCTGGGTGTGCATGGGCTGGCAGACTCTGATGGGCGGCGGGAGGGTTGAGGTGCCACTGCCTGGGTATGCATTGGCGGGCATGCTCCGATGGGTGGTGGGAGGGGTTGGGGTGCCTCTGCGTGGATGTGCATGGGCGGGCGTGCTCCAATAGGTGGCGGGAGGGGTTGGGGTGCCTCTGCCTGGGTGTGCATGGGCAGACAATGCTGTCTTGTGCAGGTGTGTGTACTGTGCCTGTCATGTATCTGGACTCTGATTCAGCTGGCGGCTCTGACTCAGATGTGTGACCTGGTGAACTGCGATACATACCTGCACGTGGTTGGAGACACACCGGTGGCAGGAGGTGAGCAGTGTGGCCTGGGTGCGAAGGGGCAGCACTCTTTCTCTCTCTCCCCCTCTCTTCTTCTTCTCTCTCTCTCTCTCTCTCTCTCTCTCTCTCTCTCCCCCTCTCTTCTTCTCTCTCTCCTTCGCTCTCTCACTGTCCTTTAATGTGCGGAGGACACACCTTCTCATCGTGATTTTTGTCTTGCAGACTGGGACCTACGGATTGTCCCAAGGGGAGCGGCCATGTGTCTTCATTTCATTTCAGTGTTCATTTTAATAAAGCTTAATTTGTTGCTTTGAAAGTGAATGTGTGCTGCTCTTTTCTGCGTCAACACATGCATGTCACCAGTTGTGATTGTGCGACGTCAGGCAGATTATTTTGTGCATGTTTCGGTGTAGCTGATGTGGCATGTCTTTGTTTGGGGGGTGCCATGGAGGGGTGGTTCTGGGGGTGGTGTCGGTGGGTGTTGTGGACCTCTTGGGTGTCCGGGACGCATGATGGGTGGCTCCATGGCATCTGTGGCCCTTCCGATTTGGCCCTGGGCTGTGCTCCCTTTTTTGTTGCAGGCTGCCGTCGGACTTTACACCAGGTTAGAGCAGGTGTAGATTTCCTGGTGCTAATGCGCCTTATCGCCTGTTTTGTGTTTTTATCGCAGTTCTCTCTGGTCATTGAGAATGTTGAGGTGTGATTTTGTCACTGCTTTTGGCACTGGAATGCCCACTTTGCATTTCATTCGTGATAGTTGTGGGGGCCTCTTTGGTGATGTTTTTTGCAGCTGCTATCGCGGGTAAACTGGTGCTGTGGGCTGTTAACACCAGCTTGTCAGTGGGGCGAAAGATTTATCGCAAATTTGGCTGCGATAAAGTGCAGTTGGATCGGCAAAAGTTTCTTGTGAATATGCCCCTTCGATTTTTGAAAAGCAGTTAAGAAAATGGTAGCTGACTGACCCTCGCAGGCCACTGTCCTTGTGTTGTAGCTAATCGCAGACTGGGTATCAGTCGTCTTGGGGCTACAGTGTAGCGTCACAACACCAGTGCACACTGCACTACAGGGACACCGTGGCCATTGCGTTTCTCAATCCCATGAGGGCCAAGTCGACTCTGTTCTTCGGTTCGGTTAAGCATCACCGCTGCCAGCTCCGCCACACTCCTACTTGTATATGTGGTGCAGCTAGGCAGGCATACACAGGATTCTATAGCAGGGGGTATGGAACTGTTCAAAGACAGCTTCCTGCAGTCGGCAGAGCCTGCCCAGTTCGCAGTGCAGTTAGTCACTTCCGTCAGCCTCTCTAAGGTGGGCCAGCTACAATCCCCAAGCAAGGAGGGTTCTGAGGCCCACGTGCATGTTCCAGATACCCCCAAGAGCACACACCTCCCCGTTCTTCACACGGAGTCTGGGGGCAGGCAGCACAAAGCGACCCTCGCACTGGAGAGGTGAGGCACCACCAGCCAGCAACAAACTGCGCTCACCTCCCTTGCCAAATTATGCAGTCAGGGAAAACCACCACCCCTGTCTCCAAAATGGCGGATCCCAATCGTAGCTGACACACCTTAAGTGGAGCCTCTCATGCAGCTTCCCGATAGCGCCGAAGGGAGAGTACAGCTGCCCCACTATTCAACTCCACCGTCGCACTGTGGAGGGCCACTGCGCTCCCCCGGGGACTTCAGCAGACATGCTGCCGCTCTCTGGCATTTCCAACTCAAGTTTTGGGCATACGGCCACCTCTCTAGCCCAGGGAAGCCTCCGCCTTCCCACCGCATGCAGACGGGGTCACCGTCCAGTGCCGGAGCTCCAATACAGAATTCCGACGTTTATGGTCGTCCTCAGAGCAACATCCGTCCCAGCAGCGCAGCGTCTCAGGCTGTCTGGGGTCCTCACAGCAGTCTGGGGATCTCGGCCCGCCTCCGCTATGCACCGGTCGCACTCTCTCGCTACGCCATCTGGGTAGTCGCAGGGTTCGGAGGCAGGTCTATCAGCTCTAGGGCTCCTCTGGAGCCGAGGTGAGCCCCAGCGCACTATTCAGATGCCGGATAATAACAATATCGTCTGGTGGTTGTGCGGAGCTTCTCGCTTAAACGGCCGTCTTCATCGCGAGCAAGCTCCGTCCCCGTCAATCTCCATATTCTGCACTCTACTGCATCAATCAGAAAAAAGAACAACCTCCATCTTCTGCACTCCAGAGCACCAATCGGAAAGAAGGACAACCTCAATCTTCTGCACTCTGGAGCACCAATTAGAAACAAGGACAATCTCCATCTTTTGCACGCTGGTGCACCAATCAGAAACAAGGACAATCTCAATCTTCTGCACTCCAGAGCACCAATGAGAAACAAGGAAAATCTCCATCTTCTGCACTCTGGGGCACCAATGAGAAACAAGGACAATCCCCAGCTTCTGCACTCCAGTGCACCAATTAGAAACAATCACCATATTCTGCACTCCGGAACACCCATCAGAAACAAGGACAACCTCCATCTTCTGCACTCCGGAGCACCAATCAGAAACAAGGACAACCTCCATCTTCTGCACTCCAAAGCATTAATCATAAACAAGGACAACCTCCATCTTCTGCACTCCGGAGCACCAATCAGAAACAAGGACAATCTCCATCTTCTGCACTCTACTTCACCAATCAGAAACAAGAACAACCTCCACCTTCTGGACTCCAGAGCACCAATCAAAAACAAGGACAATCTCCATCTTCCACACTATAGAGCACCAGTAAGAAACGAGGGCAAGCACCATCTCCTGCACTCCAGAGCACCAATCAGAAACAAGGACAACCTCAATCTTCTACACTCTGGAGCACCAATCAGAAACAAGGACAATCTCCATATTTTGCACGCCGGTGCCCCAATCAGAAACATGGACAAACTCAATCTTCTGCACTCCAGAGCACCAATGAGAAACAAGGAAAATCTCCATCTTCTGCACTCTGGGGCACCAATGAGAAACAAGGACAATCCCCAGCTTCTGCACTCCAGTGCACCAATTAGAAACAATCACCATATTCTGCACTCCGGAACACTCATCAGAAACAAGGACATCCTCCATCTTCTGCACTCCGGAGCACCAATCATAAACAAGGACAACCTCCATCTTCTGCACTCCAAAGCATTAATCATAAACAAGGACAACCTCTATCTTCTGCACTCCGGAGCACCAATCAGAAACAAGGACAATCTCCATCTTCTGCAGTGTGGAGCACCAATCAGAAACAAGGCCAATCTCCATTTTCTACAGTGTGAAGCACCAATCAGAAACAAGGCCAATCTCCATCTTCTGCTTTGTGGAGCACCAATCAGAAACAAGGACAATCTCCATCTTCTTTTTTAATTTGTTTATTTTATTATACGCCTTCAGTTCTTTAACAAAACAGTAAACAGAGGACACTTTCTCAATTTGCATGACATATCAATTACAGTGTTATGCAGTATTCGTGCATCATAAATGCAAACATTAAGGTAGGCAAGCATAATTCCAGGACTTGTCTGCCTTGCTCCCCATCTCCCATTTGGCCTAGGATGTAACATGCGTCGCTCATCTAACCACAGAAGACGCCTATGAATTATGGAGTAGCACACAGTCCAGAGCTCCCATACAGCACACCTTATATTTTCAGCCCCCTTCCGAGTAAACGGATACAGTACTAATCGACTGAGTCGCGGGTGCCATTTTCTGGACATTCACCCCCTGTGGAGACAACGCCACTGTCTTTGGTAGTTCTATATGTATTGTATAGCACCCAGAAATTCTTAGGTCTATTGAGGGGAGGAAGGAGTTCACTGCAGTTCTCTGTTTGGTTGCTGCAGTACAGCATATCATTTGCCACTGAGCTGTAGTAGGGAGCGGTCCTTCCAACCAACATATTGCAACTCTGCGCTCTGCCAACAACAGGCCCATGTCGACTAATCTGCGCACCTCTTTAGGTATGAGCTTAGAGTAACCCAGGAGAGCAAGGTCCGGTTCCGGCGCAATTGCCTGCCCAGTTATGGCTGACATTTCTGCAAAGACTTGTTCCCAAAACTTCGAAATCCCCGGGCAAAACCACGCCATATGCTTAAAATCAGCCACCTGCTCGTTCCAGCGTTCACACTTTGACTCTTCCCATAAACCGTATCTGCATAACCTTTCCGGGGTGTAGTAGACCCTATTGAGATATTTGAAGTGGATCAGCCTGTGGCTACCATTAAGGGAGATACGTTTCGTGCTGGTGCAGCAGTACGTCCACATTGCGTCATCTATTTCCCTCTCTAGATCTCTTTGCCATGCCAGGCAGGCCTTGGTAACATAGTTCTCTCTATAAGACGGGTTAGCTTGTAGAGTTTAGAAACTATTCTCGTCGGTTCACTGGCTTTTATAACATAAGAAAGGGCGGGCAGCTCTGGTGGTTCCGCCAAGTCTTTCCCTAGTATCTGAAGCATCGCATGCCTGGTTCTATGAAATTGGAATTTGGTAAGTAGGGTGGGCGTTGCGTTCCCAATATTCAGGTCGTCCCAGCTTTTCTCAGTGCCTCCCGCAAACAGATCACCAATTGTACCAATCTTCAGTGAGTTAAGCGCACAGCAACTCCCCCGTCTCTACATGGAGAACTAACGGCACCAGTCCAGCGGAGCTAGCGGTGAATACAGGGTTACTTCAGCCTGTAACTTTAAGAGGTAGTGCCATGCATGCACCGCCATATTGACAGAGTCAAGAATACCCATCCTACAATCAGGGGGGGAAAAAAGCATCATAGGCAATGGGCGAGGGGAAGTCACTGCCCTTTCAATGCACAAGTGAGGGGACGTCCGGAGGGCCGTGTATCCAGTGGAAAGCATGTACACTTTGCGCCGCCCTGTTATACAAGTCTAGGTCGGGTGCCCCCAGTCCTCCCATGTGATAGGGCAACGTAAGTATTTGCCATCTGACCCTCAGTTGTTTGCCCGCCCATGCCAATTTGATCATCAATATTGGAAGAACCAATGGGATATTATTAAAAAGAAACAGGAAGCGAGGAAGTACCACCATTTTCATAATGGAGACCCTGCCTAGGAGGGTGAGTGGTAACCGGACCCAGCTCTCAACCTCATTTTCCAGTTTGCTCATCAGAACACCTTAGTTTTCCCTAAAGACGACGTCAGGTTCCGAGTGAATCTGGATACCAAGGTATCTCACCGAGTCCGTCGTCCATTGCAACGGACAATCAGACTCAAACAATTGTGGTCGCAGTGAGGGGAAATATAATGGACTTTGTCCAGTTAACGCGCAGTCTGGACACCCCTCCAAAACTCACCACCTCCCGTAGCACAGATAAGAGGTTTCGTTCGGGATCTCAAATATACATGAGCGTGTCGTCTGCGTAAGTCGAGACTATGAGTTCATAACCCGGTATGCGGATACCTTTATATCTGTGATACTCACGGAGCGCACAGGCCAAAGGCTCTGCCACCAGAGCATAGAGAATCGGAGAAAGCGGGCAGCCTTGTCGTGTGCCCTTAGTGATACATATCGGGTCCGTCACCAGATTGCCAATTTTTATCTGGACTGTAGGATCCCAGTAGAGCACCCCCAGAAACTGTAAGAATACCTCCCCTAGTCCCATCCTCGATAACACCTATAAAAGGCTTTCTCCATGTCGAGAAACACTGCATCTGGGGTGTCCGGTTTAGTGTTGGAGCGCACCAAATACCGTGCGTAGGTTATAAGTGAGGTTGCGACCGGGGGACAAACCCTGCCTGTTCTAGAGCAACCAGCATGGGACCAACGGGACCAGTCTATTCGCCAAGATCTCTGCGAAGATTTTAGTGTCCACATTAAGCGATGAGAGTGGGTGATAGGATGAGCACTCCTCAGGGGGTTTACCCGGTTTCAGGATGGCAACAATTATCGCCTCTCTCATCGAAGGTGGCATAGTACCGGACAAACACATATCATCAAATAGTGTGGCTAAGTGTGGCAGGAGCAGGTCTGAATATGCTTTGTAAAAAGCAACCATCAGCCCGTCTACGCCCGGGGCACTATTTGGTTTCATACTCGCAAGCGCTAAAAGTATTTCATCTTTCTCCAAGGGACGCATCAAGGATTCCCGATGCATGTTAGTTAACCATGGCATTTTAGTATAAGTCAAGTAGTCTAGGATGTCTTCCTCCGTACCTGCACCGTGGGTAGCATGAAGCTGAGAGTAGAATTGCTTAAACTGCTCCGAAATCGCTAGTTCATCAGTAAGTGTCTCCCCCTCAGCTGATTTAAGTTCCAAGATGACTGTATGTCTGCGCCTATTCTTTAATACATGGGCTTGCATTGCACCCGGGCACTCACCTGCCCCGTATACGCGTGCCGTGGCGTATTTACCAAGGTGCTTAATTTCCACATCTGCGGTGTCGTGGTATTCTGCTAGCTGGGTGTCGGGCGTAGACTGGCTTTCCAGGCAGAAATACCCTTTTCCCCAGGAGCGATGAGAATGCCTCACCCTTTCTCAAAAACACCGTCCACCCAGTGCTGCAAGTGACATACACTAGAGTAGGAACCGTGTCCTCAAAAAATGGAGAGACAAACGAGACTCCTCAGACAAGTCTCTCAAAGGCCAACAGGAGCAGGTCCAGGACATATAGAAGCAGAATCTATAGAGGAGAGGTCAAAAGACAAAAAGAGGGAAAATTAACAGGCATTAACAAGGAATGGAATCTATACACTGTCTTAATAAAGAAATCTATACCCTCTAGGTAGTGTACTGCTCCACACTTACTTGCGTTACCAAAAGGGCAGGAGTATGCCGCTGGTGCAGGAGTCTCTTCAAATCATAGGCACCTACTGGGATCTTGACAGTAAGTGCTTCAACTCAATAACGGGCCGATACCGAGTATTCCAAATAATGCAACGGCTCAAACATGAACGCGTTCTGGCGTTCTCAACTTAATCTTGTGTCCATTAAATGAAACGCGTCCTCGCGTTTCCAAATAAGAGCAAGGAGGAAGGCGGGGGCCCAGTAAAGCAAAATCGGCAGGGTTCTGAACGAATCCTCGCGTTTACAAATAGGTATCAAGGGGAATACGGGCACCCGGAAAGAAAATACAAAGAGGCCAATGAGGAAACTCGACCTCGCGCTCTGATTGGATGACGTTCCGAGAAGGGAAAGTACGGGGTAGGCAAAGGGACAGACTTCACGCCGTACGCCAGCTAGACTGCGGCCAAATCCGTGGAATGAGGCAAAGTCACGAAAGTAAAAGTAATCCCCCCGTAGCGCGTACCTGCGCCTTTCACACGGTTCCGAAGATAGGGGATGGAAATCACGCAATGATGCCGCAAGGCTTGCGAGCGAACTCACACCAGACACACGATCAGGGATATCGGGTGGAGGCAGGATCCAGGGTACAGAGGCCAGCTTCTGCAAGTTTCCACGAGGAGGAGGAGGAGGCGTCCTCTAGACAGGTACACGGCAGGATAACCACAGGAAAGCCAAGCACAGAGGCACCGGAAAGGAAGGCTTAAGAACCCTCCCGATCACGTGACCTGTTCAGGGGCAGTATGGGACAGTACACAACCCTGCTCCCTTACGTTGCATGCTGGGATAGGTAGTCTTAGTACTACACAAGGTGCTTGAGCCCTAACACTGGGTTTTGAATTCCCTCAGTACTTCGTCATCAGCGCTAGTTGGTAGTCACGCCTCCAGAGTGGCTAATACAGCCTACAAATCTGCAAGCCTCTTAAGCAGCGCCCTAAGAACCCGTGCGTGCTTCGACATAGTAACCCCACGGATGTAAACTTTAAAGGCTTCCCAGACTACCTGAAAGCTCTCCACTGAGCCCACATTTTTATCAAAGTACGTTTCTATTGCGTCTGCCAGTTCTTCCTTAAATACAGCATCCAGCAGAGAGTACTGGGGGAACCTCCAAGTGTAGGGTGGGATAAGTCTCTGTGGGACCTCTAAAACTAGGAGGGTCGGGAAATGATCCAAAAGTGTGCCGGGTAGTACTTCACAGTTCCGCGTATACTCGTATAGTTGCCCGGTGGTCAACCAGTAAGCTATGCGTATATGTAGATTGTGGTATGCCGAATAATACGTATACCCCCCTTTATCTGGGAACCTCCGCCTCCATACATCATGTAAGTCTAACTGCGTCATGATGTCAGTGACTTTTCTAGCCGCCGCCATGATATGACTGGTTGGTCCTCCCGATCTGTCCCGGTCGGGGTGAAGGACCAGGTTTAAATCTCCCCCCCAGAGCTGCTGCCCCGCCCCACATTTACATACATTGTCAGTCAGTGTGGTATAGAAATTGGGGTTATCATAGTTGGGTCCATAAACATTTATTATAAGTATGTCCAGTCCCTGGCCATGGCACCTGGAGATCACATACCGTACGTCTACATCCGTGAACAAGGGGTCAAGTGTGAGAGAAGCTCTTGGGAGGACCCATGTTAGCACCCCAAGAGCACGTGTGGTAAACCCGGCAGCATGGATTGTGCCCTGCAGTCTCCTGCTACAGAGCATAAGAGGAAGGTGCGTCTCCTGCAGAAACGCAACATCTAAGTCATGTCTCATCAAATAGGCCAAAACCTTACGCAACTTCCTATGGTCAATAAGACCTCTCACATTCCATGTGAGAGCCCACAGTTTACCTTGCACAGTAGTGCTATGGGGAGCATTACCTGCCGTCCTGTTATCTCGCCCTACCGGACTATTCGCGCCTGCCATTGAAACATATAACTTGTCCAATCTTCATGTGTAGAAAGTAGTGTCTATAAAAAGTGTCCTGCCAATCATGTCCCCTTCCCGCTCCACCCCCCACCCACGCCTGACCTACCCCACTGAGCCTACGCGAAAAACAAGCAAACATGCCCCTTGAACCATCCTAGAAAACAATAATCGCATAAATCACAACAATAGGCAAAGAGGTCCTGCCCTCCACCCCCCAAGGCACAATTCCCAAAGTGAGTGTTTCACTCGTGGGCAGAGGTAGCTCGGTCACCAGAGTAAAACTGGGAAAACACTCCCATTTTGGTCTCCGCCCCGCACACCATCAGCAAACTATATAGGATCTGAATTAGAAATAGGATCCCCAATCCCCCCCCGCCTGAACGTCATAAAGCCTAAGTGTTCCATCAGTTGACCTAGTCTCATTACTGGCACCATTCCCGATCAAGAGCACACGTTGTAGACCCCCAATATCAGCGAACACAATGACAGAAACCACAAAATCGCTTCAGCACACATGTCCCCCATGCAGTATAGAGGAAACCTTCACAGATAACCCCGCGTGTATCATTCTTATCTGAGTGTAGAGGAGCCCAAAGGTTAGTCCTGATCATCCATGCAGCCACCCACCGCTCCCTCGCAAGAGTCTGTCTCTGGGCTATGCCGTTTGTCTTTGGACCATTCCTTCAGGGCCTTCTGCAAGCCTTTAGCGTCAGTGAAGATTCGCGATTGGCCCTGAAGGTTAACACGGAGTCTAGCAGGGTACAGCATGGCGTAGTCTATATGTTGGTCCCTCAGCTGTTTCTTCAAGGGGACGAACTGTCGGCGTGCTTCTTGTACCCTTAGTGTGAAGTCCGGAAACAGGGATATTGCAGAGCACTCGTACTGCAGTGACTGTTTGTCTCTGGCGGCCTTCAGCACCGAGTCCCGGTCCCGATAGTTCAGCAGCTTCACTATAATTGGGCTCTGGGGAGCACCAGGTGCTGGGCGAGGGCCCAAGGATCAATGCGCCCTCTCGACAACAAACATATTTGAGAAAGTCTCGCTTCCTAGGAGCGTTACCACCAACTTCTCTACAAATTGTTCCATGTTGCCAGTCTGGGTTGTCTCCAAAGGGCCCGTGATCCTCAGGTTACTGCGTCGGGACCATGCCTTAAGGTCCTCAGTTTTGCCCTGCAACACCTGCAGCACCTGCAGCACTCTCCCCAGTTGTTTGTGATCCGTGTCTAGCGACGTCTGCACTTCTTCGACCTCCGTGACCCGGCGCTCTGTCATGTCATGTCCAACCGTTCTGCATGCTTGTCCAGTCTCCTGGACATTCTGTAGGAGAGGGAGTCAATCTTGGTGCCTAGGACCGAAAGACTGCTGTGCAAACCTTTTTCCATCGTCATCAGCATGGCACGAATATCTCCTTGTGTTTCTTCCTGGGTTGGATCTTGTGCATTATCGCCATCTTCTGCGGCAGTGTCATGCCCCGTGGACTTCCTGTGGTTGAACGTCAGCTTTGGTTGTGTCTTGTCAACCCTCCCCATTGCTAGTGTTGCTCTGTAAACAGTCCGGGCCAAGATATATACTTTTTCATTTCCGGTACCTCAACCGACGCAAGTGCTCCAAGCTGTAAGCAGTTATACTACAGTGGTCCCGACCAAAGCAGCTGTCTGGGTATCAGTCGTCTTGGGGCTACAGTGTACCGTCACACCACCAGTGCGCACCGCACTACAGGGACACCGTGGCCATTGCGTTTCTCAATCCCATGAGGGCCAAGTCGACTCTGTTCTTCGGTTCGGTTAAGCATCACCGCTACCAGCTCCGCCACACTCCTACTTGTATATGGGGTGCAGCTAGGCAGGCATACACAGGATTCTATAGCAGGGGGTATGGAACTTTTCAAAGACAGCTTCCTGCAGTCGGCAGAGCCTGCCCAGTTCGCAGTGCAGTTAGTCACTTCCTTCAGCTTCTCTAAGGTGGGCCAACTACAATCCCCAAGCAAGGAGCGTTCTGAGGCCCACGTGCACGTTTCAGACACCCCCAAGAGCACACACCTCCCCTGTCTTCACACGGAGTCTGTGGGCAGGCAGCACAAAGCGACCCTCGCACTGGAGAGGTGAGGCACCACCAGCCAGCAACAAACTGTGCTCACCTCCCTGGCCAAATTATGCAGTCAGGGAAAACCACCACCCCTGTCTCCAAAATGGCGGATCCCACTCGTAGCTCAGCGCGGTTCTTAATGTAGCAAGGGTTTAGCTGACACACCTTCAGTGGAGCCTCGCATGCAGCTTCCCGATAGCGCCGAAGGGAGAGTACAGCTGCCCCACCATTCAACTCCAACGTCGCACTGTGGAGGGCCACTGCGCTCCCCCGGGGACTTCAGCAGACATGCTGCCGCTCTCTGGCATTTCCAACTCAAGTTTTGGGCATACGGCCACCTCTCTAGCCCAGGGAAGCCTCCGCCTTCCCACCGCATGCAGACGGGGTCGCCGTCCAGTGCCGAAGCTCTGCTACAGAAATTCCAACGTTTATGGTCGTCCTCAGGGCAACATCCGTCCCAGCCGCGCAGCGTCTCAGGCTGTCTGGGGTCCTCACAGCAGTCTGGGGATCTCGGCCCGCCTCCGCTATGCACTGGTGGCACTCTCTCGCTATGCCATCTGGGCAGTCGCAGGGGTCGGAGGCAGGTCTATCAGCTCTAGGGCTCCTCTGGAGCCGAGGTTAGCCCCAACGCAGCCGTATGCACTATTCAGATGCCGGATAATAACAATATCGTCTGGTGGTTGTGCGGAGCTTCTCACTTAAGCGGCCATCTTCATCGCGAGCAAGCTCCGTCCTCGTCAATCTCCATATTCTGCACTCTACTGCATCAATCAGAAAAAAGAACAACCTCCATCTTCTGCACTCTGGAGCACCAATCAGAAACAAGGACAATCTCAATCTTCCGCACTATAGAGCACCAGTAAGAAACTAGGGCAAGCGCCATCTTCTGCACTCCAGAGCACCAATCGGAAACAAGGACAACCTCAATCTTCTGCACTCTGGAGCACCAAATAGAAACAAGGACAATCTCCATCTTTTGCACACTGGTGCACCAATCAGAAACAAGGACAATCTCAATCTTCTGCACTCCAGAGCACCAATGAGAAACAAGGAAAATCTCCATCTTCTGCACTCTGGGGCACCAATGAGAAACAAGGACAATCCCCAGCTTCTGCACTCCAGTGCACCAATTAGAAACAATCACCATATTCTGCACTCCGGAACACCCATCAGAAACAAGGACAACCTCCATCTTCTGCACTCCGGAGCACCAATCAGAAACAAGGGCAACCTCCATCTTCTGCACTCCAAAGCATTAATCATAAACAAGGACAACCTCCATCTTCTGCACTCCGGAGCACCAATCAGAAACAAGGACAATCTCCTTCACCAATCAGAAACAAGAACAACCTCCATCGTCTGCACTCCAGAGCACCAATCAAAAACAAGGACAATCTCCATCTTCCACACTATAGAGCACCAGTAAGAAACGAGGGCAAGCACCATCTTCTGCACTCCAGAGCACCAATCAGAAACAAGGACAATCTCCATCTTTTGCACGCCGGTGCAACAATCAGAAACAAGGACAATCTCAATCTTCTGCACTCCAGAGCACCAATGAGAAACAAGGAAAATCTCCATCTTCTGCACTCTGGGGCACCAATGAGAAACAAGGACAATCCCCAGCTTCTGCACTCCAGTGCACCAATTAGAAACAATCACCATCTTCTGCACTCCGGAACACCCATCAGAAACAAGGACAACCTCCATCTTCTGCACTCCGGAGCACCAATCAGAAACAAGGACAACCTCCATCTTCTGCACTCCAAAGCATTAATCATAAACAAGGACAACCTCCATCTTCTGCACTCCGGAGCACCAATCAGAAACAAGAACAATCTCCATCTTATGCACTCTACTGCACCAATCAGAAACAAGAACAACCTCCATCTTCTGCACTCCAGAGCACCAATCAAAAACAAGGACAATCTCCATCTTCCACACTATATGGCACCAGTAAGAAACGAGGGCAAGCACCATCTTCTGCACTCCAGAGCATCAATCAGAAACAAGGACAACCTCAATCTTCTGCACTCTGGAGCACCAATCAGAAACAAGGACAATCTCCATCTTCTGCACTCTACTGCACCAATCAGAAACGAGAGCAAGCACCATCTTCTGCACTCCAGAGCATCAATCAGAAACAAGGACAACCTCAATCTTCTGCTCTCCGGAGCACCAATTAGAAACAAATACAATCTCCATCTTTTGCATGCCGGTGCACCAATCAGAAACAAGGACAATCTCAATCTTCTGCACTCCAGAGCACCAATGAGAAACAAGGACAATCGCCATCTCCTGCAATCTGCAGCACCAATGAAAAACAAGGACAAAACCCAGCTTTTGCACTCCGGTGCACCAATCAGAAACAATCACCATCTTCTGCACTCCGGAGCACCAATCAGAAACAAGGACAACCTTCATCTTCTGCACTTCGGAGCACCAATCAGAAACAAAGACAATCTCCATCTTTTGCACGCTGGTGCACCAATCAGAAACAAGGACAATCTCAATCTTCTGCACTCCAGAGCACCAATGAGAAACAAGGACAATCTCCATCTTCTGCACTCTGGAGCACCAATGAAAAACAAGGACAATACCCAGTTTCTGCACTCCGGTGCACCAATCAGAAACAATCACCATCTTCTGCACTCCGGAGCACCAATCACAAACCAGGACAACCTCCATCTTCTGCAGTGCAGAACATGGAGATTGTCCTTGTTTCTGATTGGTGCACCGGAGTGCAGATGCTGGAGATTGTCCTTGTTTCTGATTGGTGCTCCACACTGCAGAAGATGGAGATTGTCCTTGTTTCTGATTGGTGCTCCACACTGCAGAAGATGGAGATTGTCCTTGTTTATGGTGCTTCGAAAGTGCAGAAGATGGAGGTTGTCCTTGTTTATGGTGCTTCGAAAGTGCAGAAGATGGAGGTTGTCCTTGTTTCTGATTGGTGCTCTGGAGTGCAGAAGATGGAGCTTGTCCTTGTTTCTGATTGGTGCTCTGGAGTGCAGAAGATGGAGATTGTCCTTGTTTCTGATTGGTGCTCCTTAGTGCAGAATATGGAGGTTGTCTTTGTTTCTGATTGCTGCTCTTTTACCACGCTCCTCAGCCTCGCACCACATGGGTGAAATGCCAACCTTCACACCAAGAACATCGAGCCAGAAATCTAAAGGGTTCTTATTACTTACTGTCCCGGTTGCGGGTTTGGCTCAAATCTAGATTGGTCTTTGTATTACAACAGGATGTAATCATACTTGAGCCATACTGTGTCATCGTCACAGCTGCTGCACTTCTAGCCTCTCCATTGTCCTGATGAGGCCCAAAGGTGAAAAGGGCCAAACAGCGTAGACACCTCCAGTTGAGGGGTCTTCTGGAAATTGAAAAGTATATATAAATAAATATAGTGCCAACATCAAAATACATGGGGACTCACTGGTCTTCAGTGGATGTTGACTTAAGAAAGACTACCTCCTATCTGTGGACTGAAACCTAATCCTTTTGAATACAGCCACACAATATCGAAATTAAATGGCAGACTGAAGTTCAATGGTTAATGCCTGTTTACAAACATAAAATGAAAATAATTGTTTGTGTTTGTATAAAAATGTATTGCCATTCATGTGAATTAATTGTGTATAGATGTCGATATGTTTATGTATGTAAGTATTGTCAGCTATGAGTACTGGAAGGACCAGTTATCCATCTTGTCTTAGTTAGTAACAACAAATGTATTTTGTAACAGTGAATAATTTGTTTCCTCGCTGGGAAGAATTGTGGTACCATTATCTGTTCCTACTATATACCATTCTTTGTCCTACCCTAGGGGGCAGACTGTCATAAGTGTTGGTGTTCACAATTAAATGCTAGTGCCAAGCACCTGAAACCACTGGTTCAAATTAATGACTGGCTGAAACATGTCTCCTAAAGACGGCAGCTAATGTGGTGCGACCAAGAATGCTGTGGCCACCCCTTTTCATTTGGAGAGCTCTACTGCCTCTAGATTGTATTTCCGGCCTGATGATCTTCAAGGACAGTCACTTCCTGGCCACCCGTGTTCATTATATGAGCCTGTTCTTTCTGTCTATATTTAGGCTTCATGGACGCTGCGACTGGCAAACACCATGGTGCCTACATGCACAGGAAGGTCCACAAAGCCATGGGAGGAGCAATGAACGATGTCACCTCGGCTTCCAATGACCCCATCTTTTACTGCCACCATGCCCAGATTGACAGGTAAGACTTTTCTAATGAGACAAAAATCAAACTTGATTGGAGTTCAATGTCCACCATTACAGGTACCTTTTCAGTGTCTGATAATCGACACTTACCTACAGAATTCACGCCATCCTATCTATCCGAATCTGACTGTGATGAACACAACATCGATTAAATCTCTTGAATGATAGCAGCTTATTCTCTACACCTTTGAATTGATAATCTGCTATGTGGTCTCTCCATTGTAATTCTCGAAAGCCCATTCCATAGACACCCCAATATCTGACAGCAAAACACATACCCTGAAATCTCTTTTGGTATAAACAGCAGAGCTACAACCCCAACACTGGTTGTAAGGTTATTGCTACTGACCCTTGAGAGGAACTGCTCAAGGGGTGTCAAATGAGGGGCTGTAAGAAGGCATATAATGAAAAAGATTGAACTCTAGAATAATACAGTTATTAAAAACAAGTAATGTAGTGCTGAAGTGGGCTAGAGCATCTTTAACAAGTGGAACAGGAGTTGCATGTTTCTATCATGTAATTCAGTACTCAAAGATAAACATTTGAGACCTGTGTTCACCTTATGTTGATGGAATGTTAACTAAAATAGTATGGACATGGGCTCGATCGACAAACTTCTTCATCAGGTCTTAGATGGGGAAAGTTGATTTAAATGCAAGTACGTCATTCCTCTTTTGAACTACTTTTTACTCATTATTTTATTAAAAGTTTAACCTTTGTACTGAGCACAGCCTAACAAGACCACTAGGGGTTCGCATAATCTACAATTTTGAGGTGACTGAGTGTGACCACCCAAATCACTCCAGTGTTCAACCACGGACGTAGGATTGTGGAAGTGACTCTCTACAAGCCATTTGCTCAGATTGGGGGACCAAGAAAGTGCCATGGGTCGGAAGGGGCTAGTGGAGGTCACAGCTGTGACATTTAAATTATATCCATGAGTTCAACCCTTTCTGGGTGTATTATTTATTACCCTAAAGGCTTAATACAGCAATCATAATGCAGATATATGGAGCATAATTCACAAACATTTTAAGTTTCCTTATTGTTATTCAGCATATACCACCGTCCGGATCCGTGGCTTAAGTTCAAGCACTCGGCGGGTGTGCGAGTGCAGCACTTCATTCTCACATGCACTGGGTTTATTTCGTGGAGATAAAAGCTGAACATTATCATGGAACGTCAGCTTCCCTTCTCTGGAGGACACACTACACATTGTCACCTGAACACGAAGTACATTTTCTTGTTCAAATATTTTATTGATCATATATAAACAAGACCATACAAAAAAGAGCATCGGAAAAAGGTACACATATGTCATAATTTACAAACTAGTGAACTATCAAACAGCTATTTAATATTTTAATATCGGCTAAACAATCTTAAGTACCATGAATATAATTATATACTGTAATAAAAGAAAAGAAAAGGAAGACAAAAATAATAAAAAAAGGAAAAGAAAAGAATAAAAGATAGAAAACAGAAAATAGAAAAATCCTTAATTAGAACGAAATATTACAAGTTATTATTAGGGGTGGGGGAAATTTGCATAGTCGCATTACGCAAATCTCTGCGAAATCGCCACAAATCTCCGCGAGCATGCGGAATCTCCGCGAAGAAGCGGAAATACTTGTCCCGCCCGTTCGTGATGTGTTTTTGCATGTTGGCGGTAAAATATATCGGCAACTTGCCCATGCGGTCGCTGATGGGCGCGGCCATCTTGTTTTTCTCTTGCCCCGCCCGTAAGCTTATTTCCTGTTCCGGGTCACGTACTGCATGCTCCCGCCCGTTCGCGAAAAGTATTTCCTGTTTGGGAACGCGTATTACGTGTTCGCAACGCTTTTTGCGTGCTCGGTGGGAAAGATCGCGCGAACTTGCCCATGCGGTCACAATGGACACGGCCATCTTGTTTTTCACTCTATTGCTATGGTTCTGGGCCTGCTTTTCAAACTTCCTCTATCTTTTCAATCCTTTGTTTCTGGAAACTTTTTTTGATCTTTCTTTATTTATTATCTATCTCTCTATTTTCTTGATTCTATATTTTGAGTTTTTTCAACTTTTTTTGTATTTTTCAATACTTTTTCACACTTTTTCAAATACCTGCTTTTTCATTTCTTTTACTTACTTTTTTCATTCCTACCTTTTCTTTTCAGCCCCGTCCTACTACCCAGAACCATGGCAAAAGGCAGCAGGGCTCATAGCCGCAGCCTGCCCCACGATCGCCTTACTTGCAGAAGGTGGCGCCAACACGACGAGCAGCCACGGGACTTATTCGGTGAGGATGAGGTGGCCGCACTGTTTTTTTTTGTGCAGCGCCACCTCCCCTTAACCCTGGCAGCAGGCGGCAGGCCTGGGTCCGTGTACGGGCTCCGAGAGCGTCAGCAGCTTTGGGGAAATGTGCGTCGGGCAGTGTTTTACTGCTATGGTGTCCGGTGCACCCAAAACCAGTTGACGCACTGGTGGTCCAATATCCTGGACCGGTAGCAGGACCTGCTGGAACTGCTAGGAGTGGAGGTCCCGGAGCTTGGTGATTAAATATTTAATATTACTACTTTGTGTCTGTTCTTCTGCTCTGTGTTATATATTGTGAATATATTTTGTCTCCAACCAGCAAGAATGCTGCTGCTGACATTGCAGGTAAATTAGGTTTGTTTGTAATCTTCTGTGATTGTTATGACACAGGTGCTCGGCGCTACTAATCTTACTTGTTTGCAATTTTGCGCTCGCCTAGCCTGATTATGTAAGAGTTTCTTTTAGAGAACTTAAGTTAGGTAATGCTAGAGAGACTCTAGTCCTTCCTTTGTCCTCCTGTCACTAAGAGATAGCGGTGGATTGATACTTAGTTTAGTTATTTATTAGTATGAGTTGGTAATTTTTTAGGGGTCTTCGTGACGCACCCTCTGTTACGTCACGTGCTGCTGAGTACTTCTTACCCCAGTCCTTAGTAGAACCTTTTGTAGTTTGTTTAGTGAGGGGTAATAGGTTTAGCACTAGCAGAACATCAGCAGCAACCAACCAACAATTTGGTGTATGCAACAATTTAGGCATATGTCATCCATTTATGCATTTTTGAGGACTAAAATAAATGCAAATGCAGACTTAGTGAACAATTGGCACACCTGGAAGAGGTGGGCTAGGTCAGGTGGTACTTAGGCTTAGTTAGTATTCTGGAATCAGAATGGAACACTGGATTAGTGTTGATAAATAATAACTAGTCGGTCCGCAAATCCCCCGATACGACTATTCGACCAGATTAGATAGGTAAATTTTATTGCAATTGTTGTTTCCATAAATGTTTTTATGACCGTTTTTACAAATATTTTATTTGTTTCACACCAATAATCAATGTTTGTCTCTTTCTTTTTTATATCTTTCATGATCAGCATTCAGGGGCAACAAGACTGGGTCAAAGTCGGCGGGAGCAGCTGGCCAAGAACACCAGGCACAGGAGGAACAGGACCAGGACCGCTCCTCTATCGAGGGTTCTGCTTCTGGCCCCTGTAAGTCTTCCTGTTGTTAATATTAATAATTAATATTCCCTAACTTTTACTGCACCTTATTTATTCTGAACTTTTGTTTCCGTTTCCTAATGTTATTTTGTTTACTAATCCTTCTTCAATCTAGACTATCTGTTTCTAAATTCTTGTTATCCCTGCCTCTAACTGACTCTGCTATGACTCTCTGTACTACTACTATTCTGTCTGTAGCTAAGCTTGCCCAGTTGGCCACTCTTTATTTGAAAGGTTTTAAATAAAACTCAGATTCACCAATAGCTCTAGCCATTGAGTCCAGTCCCTTGGGTTGTCCTTTTCTACTACATCTAGTCTTCTTAATCTTGAGGCTTTTTGACAATTCCCACCAACAAAATGCCCAACCAGATTTTACTATTTTTGATAGGATAGGACATACTACTACTGTTGTAGGGATTGTGCACATACACAACTTTGCACAAGAAAATAGGACGTTGGTGATGGGACCTTCCTCACACCTCAATCAGAACCCACCACAATCCCCTGACCGACTAGTTATAGTATCTCATTACTATTAGCTCTCCGAAACCCCCATACCCAATGAGTAGACAACCCAGATTATAACACTCCCGACTTCTCAGTCGCGGAAGCAATGCACATGCACATTGCACACCCTTTCGCTCAATCAGTCATGTAAGTCCCCACCAAATACCACAGAGTCTATGTAAGTTCAAAGGTTTATTTTCAACTGACAAGCTCTATACATTGTTCTATAATGCAGGACCAACAGCAAAATGCATACGATTAAAACAATAAACATTGTTACACTTTGTTACACTTACAACAACTACAAGTAGAAGACAAAAGACGAAATCATGATAACTGAAAAGTTATGGAAGCACCGCCCTCCCGTTGGTAGGAATATAGTTTATATAAAATTATAAATGAAGATCTCTGAGCGAATTCTGGGGACCCCACACCTTAGAAGAACCTAGCACTGGTTCCATCATAAGCTCTGCAAAGCTCTGGTTCATAGAAAGGAATCTTCCATCTGTTATGAGAAAAATGGTTTGAGTTAGTACTATATTGCAAGCATTTCTCAGTCGTGCCAAAAAGTGAAGCATTTTTATGGATAAGCAATATGGACTAACACCAGAACTCCATAACAAAGTTGCTTTTTTTTCGACCTTGTACACAGCGCTCAGACAGTAGCAGTATGAGCTCATGTGGACTCAAAGGCGTCTTACACAATAAGCTGCGAGGTAACGTGCGCAAAAATAAAAGACACAAAGGTAAAATGGTTGCATAGTTGGGGCTAGCTAAGCAAAGACTAGAATGACCCTAGGGACCATATAACACTATTAGTGTCTACTCTACTACCTGATTTGTACTAGTGATGTCTGTTGTATATGTATGTATTAACTTTTTTTTTCAATCTTGCTAGTGAAAAATAGGGGGAGGTGTATATGGCATCTATAAAATGTGTAATGTTTTTTCTAGGCATAGTACTGACCAACAGTGCCGGGGCCAGCGGCAAAGGCGATGCGGCTGCTGAGGGTGGAGAAGAGGCGGCAGTTGCAGGAGGAGCTGCAGGGGGTGAGCCAGCAGCAGTGGCGGGCTGTGGTAAGTTATATTTCTAATTCTTACTTATTGACATTACACTCACTGCAAGGGTGTACTGTATGCTGTACTGTTGAGACTTATTAAGTAAGAAGTTGTTGTGAACGGTTGAAGACACCCTTTACTTATCATTAGTACAAGCATTACCGGCAGGACTATTAAGTAACCAAAGGCCTCTTCTATCTGACTTCAACTCAGCAGTGAAAGTTTTATAGAGAAGACTAAAAGTCCGATCAGATGAACTTGATGGATGGGTTGAACGAAAAGGGGAAGAAGGGTGGAAGGAATAAGGACGGGCGAGATTTAATATTTATGACTGGCAGAGAAGGATACGTGGGATGCATGCATGCATAGGTGGCTGATAGGAATCAGATGCATGGGTGGTTGAATGCCTGAAACTCCCACAAATGTTAGTGGCCGAGGAAGTGGGAGGATAGATACATACCACAAATGTTATGTACTGTGCTGGCTAGTGCTATAATGCCACTATGTGTAGAATTATTTTGTCTCACTGCTTTGCTAAGAGTATATTTTACAACAGTCTTTTTTTTCTTGATATAGCTACTCCTTCCAAAGGGAAACCGGACAGGAAGGAGTTGGCAGCCAAGGCCCGGCGCCAGATGCTGGAGACCATAAAAAGGGAATACCGGCAGCTGGTGGTTTTGGCGGAGGAGGCGGCAGCAGCTGCAGCCTCCTCCAATGCCTCGGGCCCCAGCCACCCCCCTCCAGCATTACAGCACCACCGTCTGGCAGTCGCCCGCTGCCGCCCACATTTTAATACCACTGCTGCCCTCCCCCCGTGGATGCAATTGCAGCGCATTGAAGCGCTGAGTGGCTCGGCTAGAGGAGCAAGTTCATGTCCTCCTGGAGAGGCGATCCCACTGATAAGACCCTGTTAATTGCCCCTTTTTTAATTTCTTCTTTTGGTGGGTGGGAATTGGGCGTTGGGGTTAACTTTCTTTGGACAATTGGACATTTCGACTAGGTTGGACTTTTTCGTCACGGACATTGGTTGGGGTTAGGGAGAGGGGTGGGTCAGGTGTTGTTGTGGGATTTTTTACATAGTTTATTTTTGTTAGGGGATTAAATTATATATTTATACTTTACATACGATGTTGTCAATGTTTCGTGGGTGGGGTTACTGTTTTACTTCACACTGTTTCCTTGCTGGTGCAGGGCCACATCCAGTGTTTGATTTAAATAATTGGCTGACTTTGTAATACACAAACAGTTAGATGCGGTACCCCTCACTGAGTGACTTGTCCTACTAGAACTGTCAGTCTCTCCTCCTAGTCTATGCATTCTGCAACTGGGCTCATCAAAGGGGTGTGTGAAATTGAATTAATGAAAAACATTTCAATTATTAATTGTGCCTCCCCCAAACTTCTTCTCTTACCTCTGCTTGATGTTTAACTTATGTTAGTTAAGAACAAGAACTTGACTTTGCTGCGCACTGTTCACTTGGTGATGACACCACAATTTAAATGATTAGTATTCAAACTCATTGGAATTTATTCCTCTTTTCAAAATAATATTTTTCAAAATCAAAAGATCATCATCAATGTACATTATATATGTTGCAATGTCAATTTGTTGCGCAAATACACATTGTATACATTGTAGACAGATACTTAAGATACAACATCATTTATACAGAATCATGATATATTCAATGCTTATGCCCAATGCATTTCGGAACATGAAATTGTTCCTTCCTCAGGGGAAAATCTTCAGATGAAAGCATAAAATAATCTAATTTAGTCGATGTCCTAAACGGGCTCAAAATCACTTTTTTTATTCAATCTAGTGATTGTAGGTCGCATGCTGACCTGTGCTTATAGGTCCTATTTATACCCTGTGTGTATTTAACACCCAATGTGTTTTTGTAGGTATATTTTATAATTTCATACCTTCCACTAGGATGCATGTGCTTTATACGTCAAATAGTCTGGTATGAAAACTGTAAAACAACCAATAGTCAATACCACTCTTAGATGAACCAAACTCTTCAAATCCAACACATAACATATGTATCACTGTAAAGCTTCTCACAAGCCTTACCTCACTGTCACTAACTATTGTGAAATCTGCAATTAAAAGATGCAATTATAAGAAACCAACTAGTTTAAACCACTGTCAAAGTCTGCTAAGTTTTTTTTAGAATTCCACCTGAAGATCCATACACCAATGGTAAAATAGCTCGAGATTCTTACCTTCCTATTCACCATGTATCGCTAGGATCTGTAACGAAAAAATACCAGTTCAAACTAACCCATAATCCTACTGAATCCAATAAAATGTGCGCGTCCTAAACAAAATAACGATAAAAGCGCTCGCCGTTATTTATTCATCTCGCTCCGTACCTTAAAACATGATTCCGTCTTCCGTAAATCAACTGCCTTAAACAAACGTTACTTCCTGGTGTAATTCTCGCGTGTGTATCAATCAAACGGTGACACTCAATTAAATATCAATGACGGACTCCGTAAATCAACTACCTTAAACAAATGTTACTTCCTGGTGTAACTCTCACGTGTCTATCAACCAAACAGTGAAGCTAAATTAAACATCAATGACGGACTCCCGAGTTTGTATAAGCTTTTACTGAGTAGCCATATTATACTGTTATTATACGCTGATTCCCAATCCAAATAAAGTTACCATAATTCAATCTTTAGCATGAATGTAGAGCATAAAAGTCCCTATTTCCAAATAAAAATAATGCCTGTAAATGCGCGCGTAATTAAGTTTCACTTATTTGTGAAGCGAAGTGTTTACACTGTCATAAACATAAAAACAGAGTTTCTGTGCGTAATAAACAAAATACTATGATGCATAGTGAATTAACTATCTTTTGATGCCTGATCCAGGTTGAATTTACAAAAATTCCGTAGTACTCTTCTGTTATCTGTTGAAGACCACTCGTTGCTTCTGACAATCATAGACACAGTGGACAAAATTAAACTCCATATATATAACGCTCCTCTAATCAAGAACACTATTTTAAGTGTCATGCTGAGACAATATTCTGTCCTGACAATGGTAAAATGTAATTTAGTATAACCATAGTAGTACTTAATAAACAATAACACCGAAAGTCCAAACTTTATGCCTGCCAACCCATATTCCTGTGTGTATGTCATAATACACACCAGTTCGATATATGCATGTTGTGTGATGTGTGTATTTCTACGTATTGTGCTGGGTGGAATGTTATTATTAAATTACCATGTGATGAACCTACAGAAAACAAGACATGTCTAATCTGTCATTCAACCCTTTGGGGATCATAGTTTCTAAGAATTTTATCCAATAAACTTCTTGTTGAAGCAGTTTCTTAGTATTATCTACTCCTGAACGTATTTCAACTTTTTCAATGACCTGAAATCTTAATTGGGAGATTGAATGATTTGCCTCTATCCAGTGTGCTGCTAATGCTGAATTAAATTTTTTTGTTTGTATTCGGTTTTTATGCTCTGGGAGCCTGATCTTAACTTTGCGTTCTGTTTTGCCAATATAAACTTTTCCACAGGGACATTTTATACAGTATATTACGTTTTTTGCATTACAATCGCCTGTGTGTCTCAACAGTATCTGTGCTCCTATGGTCGGGTGTATTAACTTGTTACCTATAATTGCATTGTTGCAATGTGCACAGTTGCAACATCTCAAATTTCCTTTAGGTTCCTTGGGTCGATCATCAGGGGTAGTAGTTGATAATAATTTCCGCAGGTTTCTTCCTCTGGTGTATGCATGTAAAGGTAAATCTTTGAATATGCTGTTAAAATCCGGTTCAATAGCCAATTGCTCCCATCTTGTGTTAATGATTTTTTTAATTGCTGGTGAACTCGTGGTGTATTTGGACACAAATACTATTTGATTAGTCATCGTCGTTGTGTTGGCGATTAATAGGTCCTTACGTTCTTTGCTAGCATCTCTGTGCATACATTCTTGTAACACCTTATCAGGCTATCCTCTTGCTATGTATCTTTGTTTGTATTCCTCTGTTTTTATGGAACAAATTGTTGGGTCGGAATATGTTCTTTTTATCCTTATAAATTGAGAGTATGGCAGATTTCTTATAAGGCTTCTAGGATGAAAGCTGGAATGATCTAATGCATTATTGTGATCTGTGGTTCTGGTGTATATTTGAGTGTCTAATCCTCTGCCATCTGATTTCTTGATTACTGTTACATCCAAGTATTTCCTTATCATGAATTTTATGGGTGAATTGGATTCTAGGATCAATAGTATTTAGCATTTGTACCATGTCTTCCAATGTTTCTCTAGTGTCTGTCCAGACCAAAGAGATGTAATCTATAAATCTACAGTACAATTACTTAGACCACCAAAAGGGGTTATTCATGAGGTTCTGATGTTCGAATAAAGCCATGAAGATATTTGCATACGCAGGTGCTCCCGAAAATCCCATGGAGGTTCCGGTGAGCTGTGCATAGTATTTGTCATTCCATTTAAAGTAACTGTTTTGCAAACAATAATTCAATAGCTGTAATAGTAGTACCTTTTCAGTATTGATGTCTTCTAGTCGTAGTAGAGCCCACTCGACTGCTTCTAATCCAGCTGCATGTGGTATAGACGTATAAAGCGCCACCACATCCATTGTACAAAGTAACCAAGATGCTTGTGTGCCAGATTCAATGTTTTGTAATTTAAGTGGAAAATCCGTAGTGTCTTTTATATATGATGACCAACCTTGTACGAATTCCTGAAAGAAGTGATCAAGATATCTGCCTAGGGGGTCAAAGATAGACCCACACCAAGACACAATAGGTCTAAAGGGAGGATTCTCCAGGGTTTTGTGAATCTTTGATGTTTAACTTAGGCATAGAGATGGCTGCATGATGGCTTTCTTTCCCAACATGCCATGGTTGTGGTGGTAGTAGTAGTAGACACTGGCATTAGCATTTGCAAAAAAAGAAAATGAGACAGTCAGTCGCCTGAGAGAGACTGTTGGAGGAATAGTCGAACGAAGTACAGTACAGAACTTACTGCCAAACAATAATGTGCAAAAATCCAATAAAACATAATGGTGGCGGGGATAGCCTAGTACATAGAGTTACAAACTCTAGTTGTGTCGAGTCACTCGACTAGGCCTACAGTACACTCGACACAAGCGTAAGTGTTAGTGCTTTGTAGGAGGATGACAACAAATCCAATCGCTGACGGCAATTAATGCTGATGGATTAGGTTCCTTTGGTAAAAAAATTACCTCGCAAATATACTGCTCATGGGTGGGCAAGCAGAAGAAGATCCTCGCCCTGCTTTGAAATTGAATTAGTGTTGCTTTTGCCACATACGCCCCAGCAAGCGTGTGATAAATTATTGGTGTCCATTTAATTTCAGTTCAATTTCAGTTCAAATAGCTTTATTTCGATAGACAAATATCATAAAAGCAGATTTATCATAAAAACAGTATTAAGAAAGGACAATTATATACAATAAATCCGAGAGCAGTTTACAAAAATGTGGTTATCTTGTTAGTAAACTTACAATTTTATACTAATACCCAGAGAGATGCAGTTATATACTTAATACTTTTTAACAGACTATAATAAATGAATTTGATTAAAAAGAGAATAAGAAAAAAACGAACTTCATATACAGCTATTTGATGTCATTTAAAAGAATAAAAATATGGGAAAAACCAACATAGGGGGCACAATCACATTTCCAATTTCATTTTACACCTCCCTACGCAAAAATTTAGATCTGATAAGCCAAATACAGCCAAGATACTTTGCCACGCCGCATACAAAAAGAGCTCTAGGGTCTGATTTCAAGATCCGCAGGGCAGTAATGTGAGCTGTAGTGCCCAGTTGTCTGCAAATTGGTTTAAGCCACTTTAATCTAGCCCTTGAGTATGCTGGACATACAAACATGAGGTGAGCCACACTCTCTTTTGGTGCCTCGCAACAAGGGCAGTCCGCGATTGTCTGGCGCGGGGGCTCCATTTTGCAGTAAGCTCACGTACCAGAAGAGAGCCCACTCTGAACTGAATGTAGAGTGCCCTATCTCTTGGGATTTGAATAAAAATAAAGGTACGGCTCTAGAAAAATATGTTGTTTAAACTGGTAGAATTCATCTGCCATCCTCCCCAAATTTGGATTGCTAAGTTCCTGCATATCAACCCAAAGCCAGTATGCTTTTTTAAGCTCATCCTTACTGGGCGGGTTCTGGCCTTCCCAACAGCTTCTAAGTCCCAATGTAAGCACGAGTTTCTTGACATTGTTGAGCCAGCTAACCCTATGGTTACAGTCCAGGCCAATTACCTCCTTGAGTGTGGTGGTATAACTAGCGAGTTCAGGAGTTCGTAACAATCGAGCCCAAAAGAGCAATGGCCTTAGTCTAGCAATGTCTTTAAAAGAACGTCTTCCCATATCACTCATCAGAGGCTTGAGCGGAACATTACAGGGGAGGCTCACAAGCTCTCTCAAGAACTTATGTTCCGAACTGCAGATCTCTTGTATGTTGTTAAACCCCCAAAGTTCCGCACCATAAAGGGCAGAACTTACTGCCCTTGCTGAATAGATCGTGTGCGCTGGGGCAACAGGTCTGCTACATGAGCGACGATGTTCCCTACCTAATGCCCCAGTCACACGCCTATGATTCAAAAGCATCTTGTTAATATGGGGTTTCCATTGCATTGTATCGGGGAGCCGAATACCCAAATAGTCAAAGGTACTAACTCTTTCTAAGGGTGTTCCACCCAAGGAGAAGATGTGCCTAAAGGGCTTATAGGGGTTGAATGTTATTATGGTGGTGGTATGTCTTTGTGGTGTTAATAGTCAACCCTCTTAGTGAACAAAAAAGATGGTACCTATCTAAAAACTTCTGCAACCCGACCGGGGTCTTAGAGATCAACAAGGTATCATCAGCGAAGAGGAGTGTAGGTATCCTATCTCCTGCCAGGGCCGGAGCATCAGATGGAATTTCCTGAAGAAAACTAACCACCCCATTCACATTTAAGGAGAACAGGGTGGGGGCCATAACACAGCCCTGGCGTACTCCTCTTTTCACTGAGATTTTTTTCCGTTTTCTGTTCTTGTGACCCCCATCTCACTTGGGCATAATTGCCCTCGTGCAATCGGACAAGCAGATTCAAAATAAACACAGGCATGCCCATCTCAGCCAAAACTTTCCATAATTGGTCCCGAGGGACCAAATCAAAGGCAGTCTTTAGATCGATGAAGGCAAGGTAGAGACTGCCTCCACCTATCACGACTACCTTCCAATAGATAAGAAGGAGCCTAAACACCTGGTCCATTGTTCCAGTTTTGGACCTAAAAACCGCCTGATATTGGGACAAGATGATCTCATCCTCAGCCCAAGAATCAATCCTCTGGAGCAATACCCTGCCAACTACTTTTTGGATAGCATCTATCAGGCTAATTGGTAGGTAGTTCGCAGGGTCCTCCCTGGCCCCCTTCTTGAAAATAGACACCACTTCGGCTCCCTTCCATGACTCTGGTATGGGGCAGCCATTAGCGATAGAGTTGATTAGGAGCATGATGTATTTCGCCCAGTTGCTGGGACTCGCACGGAGTAAGTCCCCTGGGAGACCATCCGGTCCTGGAGCTTTTGATGGTATTATTTTTTTTAATTGCTCCTGCCACTTCATTTAAATTAAAATAATCTGTAATAATCGGCGTTGGAGAACTGATTAACTGGACACAGGATCCTACCTCGTGTGTTGTAACTGTCCCGGTGTATAAATTCCTAAAATTATCAAACCAGTCTTGGCTGGATATATGGTTGGGAATTACATCTGGATCATTCCTATTAGCCCCCCTAACAAGATTCCAGAAAGAGTAGGCATTATTTACGAGACTCGCGTCTTTTAAATTCTGCCAATATGATTCGTCCCAATCTAATTTTGCACGTCGCAGTGTCGCCTTGTACTCCTTCCTAGCACATTGGACGGGGGAGATATTTTAACTTTTAATAGCTATGACTAAAGCCTTTCTTTTCTATCTGCAAATTTTCTAAAACCAGGCATGGCTGCTTTTTAGGTATGCTTTTGCAGATCTATGGTCAGCAGTAGACATGAACAAAGATCCCATCTGTTCTACCGTTCTCGTATAGATATCTAGCGCTTTCTGTGGGGCATCAAGGTTAAGGGATGCTTCTTGTAGGTCTATTAGATTTTCGGCCAGTAGACGATTGATTTCAGCCATCTTAATTTCATTAACGACTACTTTAGACCACTTAAGATGTCTCCTACTATTTGAGGGAACTAGTTCCTTGGTCATCAGGTTATTAAATGCCTCATAGGCAGGGCCAGGAGAAGACCAAAGGAGTGTTGTGCTCAGGCAAAGGGGATTGTGGTCGCTGTTGATGGTTGGGACAACTTCCACATCAATTATACTTCTCCACAGTCTTATATCTATTAAAATATAATCTATGCGAGATGGGCAACTAATTCTATTATACGTACAAGCCCCTCCAGGATCTGATGTTGTTCTGCCATTTGCAGCCCTTAGCCCATATTCCAAAACAAGTGCATTCAGCTGTATTGCAACCCGTGACCATCTTTTGATGGGGGGAATGCTTAGGGGGGGAATACCCCACCTAGTATCATCCGCCTCCAGCCCCATCATATCTCCCGAGCTAAGGGGCTCAAACGTACAGTTAAAGTCCCCCGCTATCATAAGGGGCGAGTCGGGGTGGCATTTAGACAGCTCTTGCACCCAAAGAAGATACAATAGGCGAAGAGGTACCCCCTTTCGTCCCTCTCACATACACATTAAACAACTCAAGAAGTGTGGCTCCTTCCTTCCCACTTATAGTAAATCTCACTGGGCCCGATTCACAGAACTAACTTAAGACAAAATCCTAAACTTACTACCATTTTGGTATTCACAGAAGGCACTTACTCATTTTGGTATTCACAGAAGGCACTTACTCATTTCGGTATTCACAGAAGTTAGGAGTCCTAACTTTAGGACTCCTAAATGCCTTCTGTGAATACCGAAAGTCTTAAAATTAGGATTTTTCTCAGTTTAGTAGTAGTATAGTTAGGACTCCTAACTTTAGGACTCCTAAATGCCTTCTGTGAATACCGAAAGTCTTAAAATTAGGATTTTTCTCAATTTAGTAGTCCTAAGTCTAAATTTAGGACTACTAAATTGAGAAAAATCCTAATTTTAAGACTTTCGGTATTCACAGAAGGCATTTAGGAGTCCTAAAGTTAGGAGTCCTAACTATACTACTACTAAACTGAGAAAAATCCTAATTTTAAGACTTTCGGTATTCACAGAAGGCATTTAGGAGTCCTAAAGTTAGGAGTCCTAAATTTAGGACTACTAAATTGAGAAAAATCCTAATTTTAAGACTTTCGGTATTCGCAGAAGGCATTTAGGAGTCCTAAAGTTAGGAGTCCTAACTATACTACTACTAAACTGAGAAAAATCCTAATTTTAAGACTTTCGGTATTCACAGAAGGCATTTAGGAGTCCTAAAGTTAGGACTCCTAACTTCTGTGAATACCGAAATGAGTAAGTGCCTTCTGTGAATACCAAAATGAGTAAGTGCCTTCTGTGAATACCAAAATGGTAGTAAGTTTAGGATTTTGTCTTAAGTTAGTTCTGTGAATCGGGCCCATTATATCTGGGTTTGCACAATTATGATCAATAATTCTACAACCCAAAGCGATATTAACCCAGGCCATCAGGCCTCCTGAGGGACGGCCTTTCCCCAGGGAGATAGCTGGCAAAAAGAAGCAAGTATACCCAGATTTATAGAGGAGAACTAGGCTCCAGGTTTCCTGGAAGAGACAGATGTCTTGGGCTTCTATTAGCTTGTTCCAGTCGGGTAGAAGCAACTTACTACTAAGACCAGCTATAGTCCAGGAGATAATCTTGAACTGCAGGTGTGGAAATACAAAGGCCGCCTCACGTGGAGGTGTAGCTTGGGGTTGCAGTGATAGATCAGATCTAACACTAGAGGTTACCCTGTTTGGTTCTATGTATTGGTTCCTCAGATTATCAATATTACCGTCAATATTAGAGTTATTAAAGCAATTTGTCGACAATTGACCAGGAACACTTAAGGGGTATATACAGAGAGTCCATTTAATTTAGTCACACCTCAATAAGCCATACAGCCTGGGGGAAGAGGGTTAGGGTTTGATGAATGGTTGGGATGGGGTGGTTTAGGGAAAGGTTTGACAAAGAAAAACAGTACTCATGGACAACAACAAAAGAAAAAACAATCTTGGTAGACGACCATATCCATAAATCTGTTTAGGGAGAAAAAGGAAATGCATGATGATGATGATAACTTGATGGTTAATGAAGTACTTACTAACTACTACTAGACAATTAGACAGTACAGGGCAGCAGTATATTATGCAATTTGCTTTGCCTGTCTGCCCTCAGAGACCCGAATTACATACAGTTTCTGTTCTGTTGTCCCGGCCCAGGCTAACAATTAAAGATAGCAAAGGAAAATCAAAAATAGCTGTAGGGATGAATTGAATTATAAGCAGAGAGCAAACATACTAATAACAACAACACACAGTAGTAATGATTGAAGACAACAAATGAATCAAATTATTTAAAAGATGATGAAAGTTGATATTGTTACTGTATGTTATCCTGGTCAAAATGGGGAGTTGCATCTCGGCATTCCTCTTGGTCCTCCCTTCCATGGATGCTCCGTCCATCAATATTGGGTGACGCCAGTGCCTGCCTGGCAGATGAAGATTTATTGGTAAGGTAAGTATGAGTTGTATTTCCCAGTATAGAACAGGGTAAGGGCCCGCCTGTAATTGTAGATGGAAAAACAAAAGGCATATTGAAAGATCAAGTAGAAAAAAAAAGCATAAATTACGGTGGAGTGCCACAAAAACACTTTCAGAGGTGACATGTAGTCTGTTTCCAGCATTAACCTCCAACAACAACAGGACAGAGCGGGCCCACGGCACCCGCCATGACCCATCCTCCATTTAGCGTACTTTTTTGGGGGGACAGAGGCAGACAAAGCACATAATATACAGCAACATAGCATTTTACAAATTAAGTGACTAAATCAATGCACCGTTCTCAGTCACACCACCACACTCGACTCCACCACTACACAGACATGTAGGTCTGCAGTGGTTGTTGTTGACTTGTTTATCTTTTATTCCACTCATGAAGCACCCTGAGTTATTCCATCAATCATCTTGGATCCTACTGAATGACTGCGAAGATATTATGTCACTGTAGTCCTCATCATGGTGTTGTCCAACTCAGTGTGCATTGTACAGATTGAGTCCCCTTTCCATATTCAAAATGCAATGTATAGGCCTGCAGCAGAAGTACAAATTTGTTATTAAAAAACAAGAAGGGAAACCAACATTGCATTGAGTTACTTTTAGCGTGTAGATTAGATAATAGTACACAATGAATAACTTCATGCCCTACAAACAACAGCAACACAAATCACTCAGTCAGCGTTCGATGCATGTCATCTTCATTTCCTGTTCCTTCTCATCTTCAGTTAATGGGCAGTCTCTCTCGGCTCGGAAAGGAGGATAGCTTTAGAAGTCATCATCATGTTCCACTTCTTTTGGAGGGCCTCAACGAGGCAAGATTTTCTTCTAATATGCTAATCATCTGGCTTGAGGGCAATAGATTTAGGGCGATTCAGGAGGATGGAGGAGCAGGACTCGGAGGAGTGGACTGAAATGCAGAAAGCTGAAACACATATATGGCAAAAAATGACTAGAAGACGGTGGTGATAGATTTGTTGTGACCTACCAAGTCCTTGCTGTAAATACCAATCCTTTAACGATTTTACTGGGGCTGATGATCCGGTTCTTGCTATTGTCAATAGTGTTGGTGAGTGTTCTGAGCCAAACGCACTGCCCTCATGCTCCGAAGTTGAACTTGACACCGGATGCACTGCTGCAGTACTTGCTGTGGCTGTGGGTGTATGGAGCGGGCTTTTAATTACCTGCCGTTCATTTTCCAAGTTTTGTACGGGGCAGCATCCACTTCAGAAAAAGGAATTAATGTCTTACTTTTCAGTGACAATTTGGACCGTGGATCCAGAATTGTTGCACAAATGTAATGTTCTTGTGACAAAATCTTATTTTGCACCCTTGTATTGTCACCTAAGCAACGGGATAAGCTCTCCACCAACTCATGTGCTTCTTTTTTTTCCCTCTACACCTTTGTACACTTCTGACACCTCCTTCAGCTGTTGCTTTAGCATGCACAACAATGGGATAGCTTGGCCCATAGAACAGTCCTCCTTGCTGACTTCACGTGTGAAGACCTCGAAAGGACACAGCATCTCAGTCAGGCATTTAATTAGGGTCCATTGATCCATCTGAAGGGTCATGCCTTTCATAGTAGCACCCCCTCTCTACATGACATATTCATTGATTGGTCTGTACTGCTCAAACAGGCGGTCAGTCATGTAATATGTTGAGTTCCAACGTGTTACCACCTCCTGGATGAGTGCTTTGACTGGCATTCTATAGTCACATTGAATGATCCTCAGCTGCTTCCGAGCTTTAAAAGAATGGCTGAAATGAGTGCATATTCTTCAGCAGGTGGTCAGTAAGTTGCCGACTATGGCTTCTTTTTTCAGAAAGTCTTGATTTATAATGTTAATGCAGTGCGCTAAACACAGGACCCTGAAATAGGAACCAAACTGCATGGCCTTAAGTACATTACTGCCATTATCTGTGGAAACAAAACCAATCTCAAGCCCTCTTGGGCACAGCCATTCAAAGACCTTGCTGTGAAACTCTTCCAAATTGTTTACAGCAGTATGGGATTTCTCCATGCCGAACATGGCTACTGTTGCATGTTTACGAGTAGCATTAAAATCTCAGCTGTGTCAACAGCACCTACTTGAGATAGCTTATCTCTAACCCCCACATAAGAGACCCAGTGTGCAGTGATGCACATGTAATCAGTGGCTTGGCAACTGGTCCACATGTCTGTTGTCAGGTGGATATTGTGAACAGCACTCTGCTGCAAAGCTTGTCCAACCCATTCCAGCACGTCGTGATGTAGCACTGGAACAGCATCTCTGGCAAAATAGGACAGGCTGGGAACCTTTGATTTAGGGCAGATAGCTGTCACAAATTCCAGAAAACCCACCCCTTCAACAAAAGAAAAAGGGAGACGTCCAGCGCTAACATTTTAGCCAGCTTCCCATTGTACAACAGTGCTGTTGGGTGGTTGCGTTCGTACTGCTCCTCAGACCTAAACATGCTCTCAATGGTAGGCTGGATTTTTTTCCTTTGTGAGGCAGATGTTTTCTTGAACCCAGTTAGGCTCAACGGCGCACTTTTTTTCATTGCAGTACTCGGTTGCCTTGGTGTCTCAGGCTGACTCTGAGTATGAATCCTACCGCGGTGCCACTGAGATGTTGCTGAGGATGTGGGCGGTACCACTACAGTGCTAGGGGCAGGGCTAGAAATGTCTCCCTCTTGTTCACCTTCCACCGCCATCACATCTTCCCCTACTTCTTCATCCCCAACAACAGCAATGGGTTCAGTTTTACTTTTTTCTAAGCGAAGTAGGTGAGCCTCCCACTGGATACTGTGGTGTATTCTGAGATGACTTGTTTGGCCTCCGGTACCATAGTTTCTACCAAGCTTACCCCGCCTAACAGCCTGTCGACAAATTGAGCATATAGCAATGTTCTCCTCCTTACTGCTGACCGAAAAGAAGTCCCAAACTGGGGAGGAGAACTTTCTGGTGCTGCTGGATGTGCCACTTTCAATATCAGATGAACTTGGAAGAGTGCCTGGAATTTGACTCCTTGCAGTTACACTACCACTACCTACTGAGGTGGTGGTTGAGCTGGATGTAGGTCCCTGCCGGGTCTTTGCAAATATGGAAGCTGGAGGTCATGTTGTTGTTACCTGTGTTGGAGGTATCCATGCTACATCCCTCTCATCAATTTTGGATAGGGTAATAATGTTGGTCTCCATCTCCTCGGGCCGGGAGTGATGGTCGTGATGACTGGCTCGTCATCATCATTCCCCTCTTGTACATCTACATCCATAACTGTAAGGCTTTCTGGAACCTTCCTTTTCAATAGCCTTGTCTTGTGGCGTGCATCACTCTCAGACTGAGCTGGTGGCTTCCAAGTGGCATCAAGATCATCAGAAACGGGGCTTGAAGAAGAAGATGATGGACTAACCCTCCTTTTCCTTTCTCGGGGTCTGGAAGACAATGGATCTTCTGAAACAGTGGCCTGCTCCTCTTTGTCTGCAGGAAGCTCGATTTCCTGAAATTCCCCTACTTGGGCCTAGGTTGGTGGGGCTGGCCCGCTGACGCGGAGGTGCTGTTCCCCGCTTGGTCCCCGGACAACGCTTCTGCAGGCGTAATTTTTTGTTTCCCAAAAAACATCTGGGGTGGCACACCAGTCTTTGTAAATGCCACTTCCTTTTTCTATTCCTTCTTCTCACTGACAACTTTCTTGGTACTGAAGGACCTGTTACCTTTCTTTGGGCCCATCTTCTTCAGATGTCAGCAGGACGCAGGTGTACAAGTTGCAGAGATGTCTGTGGTCACACATGGACGTCACATGGTGTGCAGCAGGATTCTGTCTGGCAGTCCAACGGGTGATGATGATGACACCTCCTCCTCTGTCTTTTTGTGCACCTAAAAGCAAAGAAGTCATGAGAAGAACATCAGTGAAATATTGAATTGTTTGTTGTGGTTCAATTACTACTAGTACAAATAAACAAATAAAAGATATAACTTAGTGTAGCCATTTGTGAGACTTTGTCAACCAGGGCTTTCATGGTATACTGTATACACTCTCATGAAGGATAGGAAAAATACAAATGTAATGGAAGTGGACCCTGTTTGGCATTAAATATTTGCTCCTCACATCATTCAGGGAGCTGCTGCTGGCAAAGGGGATGGATGGAAGCAGTAAGCCAAGAGAAAAAACATGCAGGCCTATATGGCAAAAGCAGCACACTTATATAACTCCCACCAGAAATGGTGGCCACCAGCCACATGGACACTCACAAAATCACAAGCAACACACAGGAAGCCTGGAAAACATGTCAGTAGAAAAGGCCTATAATAGCCAGGCCAAGGATGCATGCTGCTAAACCACACTGCTTTGCCTTTTATGCAATAAAATGCAAAAACAAAAATCCACAGGGCTAAACAAGGTCTGTAAGGTACACAACAACACAACACACACAACAAAGGCATTTATGTAACACCCAAAGAACAGAAATACCCCCAACAATACACATTTTGCAATTCAATCCAATGCCATCCATGCCCTAAATGATGTTTGAAATAAATTCAATACGCACCAAAGGAACAGTTGTTTCATCATGCACCCAGCCATGACTAGCTCTGAGCCTACTGGCTACCCACAACAATAAAATAAAAAAAATAATGATAAGTACCAAATTTGTAGTTGCAGCAACTGCAATGCCCCAATCAAACAAACAACAACACCAACTTACTAGTAAAATATCAAATTCAAAAGTCCTCAAATCCAATGATAATGATGCAGCAGACACAAAGAGTGATCCTTCCAGCTCAACATCCAAAGGCAGAATGAACAGGAGATGGACAAAGCACTGGGAGGAGCCTGCTGGACAGGAACAGGAAGTTGGAGACTCTGTGGCACTTCCTCCCTCTCCCCCCAAATTTTTTTTTTTTAAAAGGACTCCTTGCACAAAAAAGTACAGCCAAATGTCAATCTGATGAGTGTTTTTCTTCCAAATCATCATTTACAGAAGGTTTTATGCTGCTCGAGATATTATTCTTCTCCAGATTGAGAGTTTGCGTGTTTGGGATTGCGCGCTTCACCACGCTTCCGCCGGATGTCAGATGGCGCGTCCAAATGACATGTTCGCGATCGCACGCTCACTCTCACGGTGGTGAATGACGTGTTCGCGATCGCAGACATCTCGCAGTGTCCGATGGTGCTGCGAATTACGTGTTCGAGATCGCAAACTCTCCCGGGATAGCGTGACCGGATACCAACATCTCATGGCACACGCGAACGGATCGGAAAACTCGTCGGTGAACGCAGGGATCCCGGTAAGTCGACCGCGCGCGCGAGAAGGCATTTTTAAAGCGCGAACATGGAAAAATCTCTGCTACGTGGAAATTTTGACATCTCCGCGTTCTCAGTGGAACGCGGAAATGCCAAAATATCGCAAATTCCACGAGCGGAATGGAATTTGACGCTCATCCTTAGTTTTTATGACTCTAGTAAAATCTGAGTACAACCACCTAGTTGTATGAACAATTATTCATTTACTCAACAGATTAGATATAGTCACTGCTGTAAAGCTATATAGTTATCAATTGTTTTCCAAAATAAATGATAATTAGAAGTGTTATGAATAACACCTGTATGGGATAAATTGGCTCCTCTTCTGGAGAACATTATCCATGCCCATCACGTATGTACTGACAGTAATGAAGTATTTTTCCAATTAGCCATAATAGATTTCAACTCAGCTGAAATTAAACAATCAAAAAGCTTTGCTTCAAGATCTGTCATTTTTGTTGTAATAACGGCTGATTTACCAATTATTATATTATAAGACACACTATCAGTAATATTCAATATTTTCGTTGCCATATTCCAAACATCATTCCAAAACATACTAATGTTTGGACAGTCAAAGAACATATGTTTTAACAGTCCTTCTTGTTGGGAGCAATTCCAAAATACACAAGAATTCAATAATTTAGCTGTAAATAACCTAAAAAGAGTCCATAAGCAATTGAATCAAATACATTTATTTGTTTGCTATATAGAAATGGGCAACCATCCTGAGACGTTATTCAGTCAGATTTTCCTCCAAATATCTAAGGATAATACGATATCTAATTCTTTATTAGAAAAATAAGTTAGGAAAATAATATTATCAAGTTGTACTTCCATTCAATTTTTTATAAAAGAGAGAGATAGCATGGGAAGAGGAGGCCAGGGTTTCTATGTATACAGCCAAATCAGATGTCGCATTCTGGTGAAAGTTATTAGGGAAAGAGTCTAATATTGAATTACACAATAGATCCTATTTATAACTATCTGCAGATTTTAGTTTGAACAATTTTTGTAGTTCCTGAAAAGATAAAAAAATATTGTCACAGTATATATCTTTCAAGTAAAAAATACCAGTTTTAATAATCCAGGTATTCCAAAATGTTGTGGATCTATTTTTTTTATTTTTAAATATTTTTTTATTTTATTTTCACCATCACTTTTTTCCAATCATCATTACGAAGCAACGTCGTACAATATTATACAAAAAAAATTCTCAGACTCCAACAACCTGACGAGTAGCTATATCTTCTTCAGCGAGACTTCAGCGAGGCAACCAGAAAGTTCAATAAATCTACTATGTTCAAAAAAACAATCCGGACACCCAACCCCCAATCAATAAAACATATGCAGTTCTTTTTTTTTTCTTTTTAACCAAAACAAAACCTAATATTATAGTCAAAAGTTATGGCTGGGGTTGCTCCAACCTGGCCTTTCAATCGGTAACTGGGGCCCAAATACGTTTACCCAGTTTCATAGCCTTCCACCCTTTCTTCTCGTAAAGGGCTTTTTCCAAACTATAAATAGCTAAGAGCCGTGATACCTATTGTTGTAAGGTAGGAGGATTAGGATCCTTCCAGGCTGCTGCAACACAGATCCCAACATCCGCCATAGCTAAAAATAAAAACTCATAATGGGCTACTTGGACATCAACCCTACCGACGCCTAGAACTAGCAGTTCATTGGTTAAACTGATTTGGATCCTCAAGGTTTGTCTCATAAACTGCTCAATTGCCCTTTTTAACGGATCCAACCTTGGGCAGGAGGCAAACATATGTACCGTGTCAGCCTCCGTGCAGCTACAACGCGGACAGCAAATACCCATTGTCCCTCCCCACTGAGCTATTCTTGCGGGGGTATAATAAAGTTCAAAAATGGTTTTAAAGTGCTGAGCTTGTAGATTAGCTACCTTCAATACCGTGCATCCTAACTTAAGTGAGACTATAAACTCGCTCCCTTCAATACCAAGCTTCCCCCGCCATTTCTCAGAGTGTTTATCCAAATCATCGCTATGATATTGGCTAAGTTCTTTATAAATCTGGGTTATAGAGCACCCCTCGGGATTTTGCACCCTATCCATAACTGTGTCTCTTTTAAAGGCTCTTGTTCCCCCACTTTTCTTTACAAGAGCCGAACGAATCTGTAAGAATTACAAAAATTCCCTACGCTCCAAATTAAACTGGGTTTGAGCTCTTTCGAATGTGATTATACCATCAGGATCTATAATGCCGCCAACTGTTTTAACACCCAGCCCATCCCACCGCCTCATTACACTAACATGAAAAACCTCGGATAAGGTTGGATTCCCAAATAGAGGAGTGTAGTGGTTCAGTCTTCCCAATCCCAGCTTTTTCCTGACAGAGGTCCAGACTGATATTGCTGCTCCTAAGGTCTTAAATTGAACTTTTTTGTAATAGCTGGCCTCGCTAAATTTCAGAAGCCAATTACGCACTTCACCGTCTATAAGTAGGTCATATACATCCGGTACTGCCGCATCTTCCCTCCACCTATCAATAACAATGCCTCCCAGCAGCCCACGCAAATATTGTAGTACCGCGGCCCAGTAATATGCTTTGAAACAGGCACTGCCCAACCTCCTTTCTCCCTGGGAAGGGTCATGAATTTAAGTGCCCTTCTTGTCTTCCCTTGTGCCCAGATAAACCTGTTTATCATTCTTTCCATTTCTTTGAAACAGGAATTGTCAAACTTCAGGGGTATCGTTCTAAACAAATATAAAACTTTTGGAAGAAATATCATTTTGATAATGTTACATCTTCCCACAATTGAGAAGTGTAAATTATTCAGCCTATCAAGATCCCTTCTTGACTTCTGGATCACAGGTGTCAAATTCATTTCAACAACTTTCGTTAGGTCTGACGTAATAACAACCCCTAGATAGGTGGCCGACTCGGTCACACGTGAGTCTTCCAGATTAATCCTTGCGTTAACAACAATTTGCGTCTTTCCACAGTAAAGTCTGTAGCCAGAAACTACCCCGAAACACTCTGCCTCATGTTCTATTTTACCTAGCGCTACAGAGGGGTTAGCGGTCGTAATTGCAAGGTCGTCAGCATACCCCAAGATCTTCATCTCAAATCCGTTAAGCCTTATTGGGGAAATACCTTTATTTAGCTCTATTCTCCTGATAAAGGGATCAATATAAAAGGCAAAAAGGAGGGGCGAACACGGACACCCCTGCCTGGTTCCTCGCTTAATGTCTATTGAATCACTCTGTCCTCCCATTAGGCGGAGTCGAATCATAGGATTCTTATACAGCGCCTGTACGGCTCTTATACATCCCTTGCCAATATTTACACTCTCCAGTACCGGCCAGAGAAAGGCCCAGGAGACCCTATCAAACGACTCCTCCGCATCAAGCAGTATAAGTGCCATAAGGTCTCGTGGGGCTGATGTACCATCAAACAAGGCGCAGACTCTCCTAATGTGCTCCGCGGTACCCTCCCAGGGATAAAGCCATGCTGGCGGGGCGAGATCGCCTTCCCTATAATTGTGCTAAGACGGTTTGCTAAAATTTTGGAATACATTTTTGTATCACTATTCCTTAGGCTAATAGGCCTATAAGATCCTGGCTCATTTGGGGGTTTACCTTTCTTTAAGAAAATATTCATGCTGGCTTCTCCCCAAGATTGCGGAGGAGTTTGTCCATTCTGTACCTGGCACATTAAACAACATAGAGCTTCCCTCAAAACTACAAAGAAAGTTTTATAAAATTCTTTAGGAATAAGATCAGGGCCTACTGCCTTGCCCGACGGTAAATATTTAATAGCTCCCTGCATTTCCTCATCCGTAAAGCTAACATCCATGGCTATAGAATCTCCTGTAGAAAACGTTTCAATAGGGGCTAACTCTAGGTAATCCCTTATATATGTAGGATCCCTGGCAGTATTCTCGCTATATAAATTTTGGTAAAAACCATAAAATACTTTACAGATCGCCATAGGGGTAGTAACAACAGTCCCCTCAGATGTTTTAATTTCAATGATATCTCCCCTAGTAGCTATCTGTCTGGTCCTCACTTCAAGGATGTGACCAACTTGCTCGCTAAACTCATGGTGGGTTTGTTTCCAAGCCAAATATTTTCCAGCAGCTTTAGCGGCCATAATATCCCCTAAGGTAGCTTTAGCTAGTGATAATTTCTGTGCAATGTCTTTGATATTAAGATTAGAGACAATTGCACTAACTAATCCTTCTAAGTCCGCAATATGTCCTTCGATGGCCTCCCTCTCCAGTTTTTAAATCTTATTCCTTTTCAAAGAGTAGCTCATGGTTTCCCCTCTAATGCCTGCCTTGAGAGCGTCCCAAACTACCCTAAGGCTGGCACTCCCCTTGTTAATCTCAAGAAATTCTTTAAGCCAGTTATTCATATAATCAATGTATTTCACATCCTGCAATAAAGCACGCTCAAACGTCCAGCTTGCTGGTTGTATAATCATCCCGGAATACTGAATCTCTAAGATTAGGGGGTTATGATCTGATATCAATCGTGGTATTTTTTTAATTTTGCAAAGGGAGAGAATAGAAGAGGAAACTAAAAAATAGTCTAAACAAGCGACAGCCCTATGAGGAGCTGAATAATATGTACTACCCGTTCCCAAGGGGTTTGACTGCTCCCAAACATCTATAAACCCGTTATCCTCCATCAATTGAATTACGGCTCTATGACCTTTCTTTTTGCAGCCTAGGAATTTCGCTGGGTTCCCCTTCCACAACCCATTTAAACCATTAATATTAAGATCCCCACATACAATAATCGGGAGTGGCCAGTTAGCCAATTGCATGTTAATGTGGCTAAAAATTTCGGGATCATCTACCGTGGGTCCGTAAACTGAGCAGAGCGTAAAGCTACGTCCTTGCAATTGACACTCGGCCATATTTATCTGATAGCCACTTTTTGGTCGTTAAACCCCCTCTTTTAGCGAGTATAGCTACCCCCCGAGTCCGTGTCCCTTGCGAGGTACAAGCTATTAAATGAAATCCTAGCTGATCTAAAAGAATCTTTCACAACCCCTCAATATGGGTCTCCTGCAGACAAGCAATATCACCCCTGAGGGTCTTGAGATATTCACCTACCATCCTTCTTTTAGCTGCATCATTTAACCCACATACGTTAATAGTTACTATTCGCATATTGTGTGGAATTTGTCATACTGCCCATTGCCTGCCACTTAGTGAAGCTTTCCCTGTTCCCTTTTTTTTTTAAATGCCTGGATTCCAAAGTTGCATTCCTTACTAGATGGTGAGTTTTTTCCCCAGTGTTCCCCCCCTAGAGCCCCCCTCTTAGTGTCACCCTGCCCTCCCTGTCCCTGAACCCAGCCTCCTCCCTCCTCCCCCCACCTATAATGTGGTCTCTGTGATGGAGCCTGAAATTTGGCCCCCTTGCTGCCCTCCTGTCTAGTTTAATGTCTGATTTACTGAATGCCCAACTTTTCTCGCTATCATCTTTGTAGTTATTACTTTTTTTTCCCCCTTTCAAACTCCGCCCATCTTCCTATTCTTACCCCTGCAAGCTTTCCCCTTATCTATTTTATTGCAGTATTTAATTTTAAACAATGCTTTTTCCCTAAAAACTCAAATGACCCATTTGGAATCTCTTCCTGTATTTCAAGCCAAGAGTATCCAGTTATCCGTCTCTTTAGGGTTTCAGAGAGTCCATATAAGCTTTAGCTTGAACCTCCGAAGTAAAAACCCTAGATATATTCTTGTAGATAATCTTAAGCCTTTCAGGGTTCATCAAATATGCCTGTGCTCCCATGGCTTGACATGGCTGGATCAGCTCTCTTAATCGCCAACGTCTTTCCACGGTAACATGGCAGTAATCTGGTCTCGTAAAAAACAGACTGGTTCTCAAAAACCCATTTGGCATTTGGACGTGCTTTGGCATAGACCTCTTCGCGAAGCAGAAAGTTTCCAAAATTAATTAAAATTGCTCTTGGCATGGCAGTTCTATCACTACTTGGGTGTGGTGTTTTCTTAAGCATCATAGGAAAGCGGTGAATGCGCTGAATCTCAGCCTCCCAGTTCCATTGGTGAAGTTCTGGAAAGGCGCCCTTCATCAGCCTCAAAATATAAGCCCTCATATCATCACCTTCAACGCCTTCTTCAATACCAAGAATACGGAGGTTGTTGCGTCTTTGCCTGTTCTCAAAGTCCTCCATTTTCCATTGGAGATCTGTAAACTGCTTATCATATGTCTCAGCATGTGCCTGAGCTTTCTCCATGCAATCCTCTAATGTACTTGTGCGTTCTTCCACATGGGTCAGCCTGGTATTTATATCTGTACAAGCTTTAGCCATTTTCCTTACTGCGCCCTGAAGCTTCTTTGTTGCCAATCTATTTTTCTTTCCATCCTTACGGGTCTCATTCTGCAATTTTTTGATTGAATCAAAAATCATTTTTAGAGAGGGTGCAGCTTCGTCATCTTCCTCACCCCCCTGGCCAGTTTGATCCAGGTAAATACCCCTAGTGGCGGAATAATCCCATTTCAAAGCGGGGTCCCAGCTTCCTCTGCTTTCTCTGCGATCGCACTCCGCGCTTTTCTCCAGCGCTTGACCTTCTCTCTGTTTTTTCATAAGTGTCTTTTTTCTGACCACTGTATCTCTCTGTGGCATGCTGGAGCTAGCAGAGGAGCTGGAAAGCTGAATATTACTCCTCTCCTCTGCTTCGGAAAGGCTAAGTTCAGACCCATCAGTGACCGAAATATTTTTATCCCCTAGGTCTAGCGTATCTTCAGGGTCATTATTTACTACAATCTCCTCTATTAGTTTGCTCGTATTCAGCTGATCCTTGTTGATTTGATTTTCTTGCACCAGGTGAGCATGAACTGGATTAGTATTATCTGGCAAGCTGCTATTTACGCCAACTTGACTAGTATCAACCGAAATGTCAGCTTGAATCACATTCGCTACTGTATTCACTGGAAGTACACCCTGGATAGAACCGGGCTGGCAGGGCTGCGGTTGAGCTTGCTTCTTATTTATTACCTTAACCAAGATTTGCCCTAGATGGTGACTAATGCCAGCAACAGAAATGGGGCAACCAAGTTTTGTTCAATTCTAAGGCAAGTAGGAGTATTATTAGGTGTCATAGTTTGAAACCATAATGTACTTTGCTTTAAAATGAAAGCTTTACGATAATTTACAAAATCAGGTAAACCTAAACCACCATTGTTCTTGACAACCTTCATATTCTTATAGCTTATACGAGGAGGCTTGTTATTCCAAATAAATCTGGTAATAATTCTATGAAGTTTTTTATAGAATTTAAGAGGAAGCTGTATAGGCATCATGGATAGAAGGTAAAAGATGTTTGGAGCAATAATCATTTTAATAGAATCTATCTTCCCCACCAGGATAAATGGAGTGCAAACCATTTTTGAAAACATTCTCTGATATATTCTAAAATACATTCACAGTTTAATGTGATTAATGTTTTATATTATGTAAAAATAATATATTCAGGTATTTGATTTTGTCAGCGACCCAAATTATGGGCCCGATTCACAGAACTAACTTAAGACAAAATCCTAAACTTACTACTTTTGGTATTCACAGAAGTTAGGATTTTGTCTTAAGTTTGTCTTAAGACAAACTTAAGACAGACTTAAGACTGACTTAAGACAGACTTAAGACAAACTTAAGACAAACTTAAGACAGACTTAGGACAGACTTAAGACAGACTTAAGACAGACTTAAGACAAACTTAAGACTAAATCCTAACTTAAGACTGTCTTAAGTCTGTCTTAAGTCTGTCTTAAGTCTGTCTTAAGTCAGTCTTAAGTCTGTCTTAAGTTTGTCTTAAGTCTGTCTTAAGCCTGTCGTAAGACAAACTTAAGACAAAATCCTAACTTCTGTGAATAACAAAAATAGTAAGTTTAGGATTTTGTCTTAAGTTAGTTCTGTGAATCGGGCCCTATATCTTTTTTGGGAACCATAAATGGCAAGCAATGAAAATGTGGGGAAACAATTCAGTTTTTTTAGTATTTAGTGAGTATCCTGATAATTGAGAATAAGCATTAATTAAATTTAATAATGAAGGAATTGACAAAGCCGGATTACCAATATAGAGAAGCACGTCATCAGCGTATGCAGAGGTTTTAATAGGAATGTTGTTAATAGTAAGGCCTTCAATTGCTTTGGAATTTCTAATAGCAAGTAACAAAGGTTCTATTGCAAGTAAGAAAAGTAAAGGTGATAACGGGCATCTTTGCCTAGTACCTCTGTAAAGTAAAAACTTTATCGGGCCTCTGACCATTAATAAAAAGTTGAGCAGACAGACTTGAATATAAACCTGAAATCATATGAATAAATGAGGAACCCATATTAAATGCAGCCAATGTATGGAAGAGATATTGCCAATGTACTTTGCCAAAAGCCTTTTCTGCATCTAAGTCTAGAAGGCCAGCAGGTTGAATTAATGATGCACCACTTTCAATTGTATGGAGTAATAATCTTACATTGTTTAGGATTTTCCTGAAACCTGATTGATCAATAAGCGCAATGTAATGCAATACTGAAGCTAATCTTGTTCCCAGGATCTTTGCGTAAAGTTTACAATCCTGATTAATCAAGGAAATAGAACGATAGTTTGAAACCATTGATGGGTCTATATCTGGTTTTGGAAGGACTATAATTGAAGCTTCTGTAAAAGATCCTGACGTTGTTCCTGTAAGACTAAAATGAGTAAATAATTTGAATAAATGTGGTGATAGGAAAGTTGCAAATTCTTTATAAAACTCTGCAGGAATACCATCTGGGCCTGGAGATTTACGCAACTTGAGTGATTTAATAGCTGAGAGCATTTCATCGATAGAAATTGGCATATCCAAAATATCTCTAACTGTTTGAGAAATTTGAGGTAAATGAAACTTCTCTAAAAATGTATCAATAAGTGATAAATCACTTGTGGGAGGTTTATTATATAACGCTGAATAATACTTTAGAAATTCATTCAATATTGCTGTATGAGATAGGGCTGTTTGTCCATCCAATATGTGGATAGCACTCATTTGAGGGTTATCTTTCTTAATTTGCAAATAGTTTGCTAAATATCTTCCAGATCTATTAGCATTAAAACAGAATTTAGCTTTTCAGTTAGAGATGTGTATGCCTGCTCTTGTCCTCAATATAGAGTTAGTATTTAATGTCACTGGATGTAATAAAACGACATTAGTATTTAGCATTTTCGTTAATTCATGTGCTAATTGTCTTATTTGTATGGGCCATAATGGAAATTGTAGCCCCCCTAATGTATGATTAAGGGCATCCCATCTGTTTATAATTGATGTAGAACCTTTGGGATTAAACATAAAATTTTCATAAATTGATGATAGAATTTTGGGTTTGTTGTTGTTATTAAGAACAATATTTGTGTTCATGCGCCACCTTCCTCGAGATTGTTGAGATACTGTAGGATGTAAAATTCATTAAACAAGCGCTTGATCCGAAATATCAATATTTTGTTTGTGGGTTCAGAAATAGAGGGAACTAAATGATGGGATATTAAAGAAAATCTAATCTACAATATGAATTATGAGGATTGTAAAAAAAAGTATATTGTTTGTCAGTTGGATGATGTAAACTCCAGATATCCACTAATTTAGTTGATTTCGAAAAAGATTTAAGAACAAAAAAGGCTTTTGGTGGACGATATTTGATTTGAGAACATCTATCTAATAAAGGATCATTTATAATATGGAAGTCACCTCCAATAATAAGTGGAATATTACCCAATTTTAAGACTTCTGATGTAAAAAGAGACCAAAACTCAGGGTCATCCTCGTGGGACCGTATACATTAATCAAGTGCAGGACCATGTCATCAGTTTTTATTTTAACTATGAGAAAATGACCATTAGACTCGGAATACTTAAGTAATTTTTGAAGATAACATTTTTTTGAAAATAAGATAGCAACTCTGTTATTCTTATTGAGAGCAGCTGAGAAAACAATATTTCCAACCTAATTTTTGTAAATATATGCTTGAATAGTATCATCAACATAAGTTTCCTGTAGTAAACAAATATCCGCCTTCTGTCCAGCCAGATAATCCAAAACTTTAGTACACTTAATCGGATGTTTTAACCCTTTAATATAAAAAGTCACAAGTTTAATACCATGAATATAAGACATCATTGAAAGAAATTAAGTTGAGAAGAAAATAAAGAATTAAAAGAAATTACCAAATATACATAGTTCTGTAAAAAAGAAAGAGAAGAAATGAAAAGAAAAAACTGACCAACATATAACAAATACAACATATAGACAGAAATATAATTCTTGAATCGCACACACTCATAACAAGAATAACCACTCAAAACGTGCTCAGTGATGAAAGACATTAATTTATGGTAATTATGGATGCTTAATAAGCTAGTAACTATAGTAACATTTTCGTTAATATCCATGGGGTGCGGCGAGTGTTGGTCTAAGTATAGATGAAGGTCATCTTTCCATATTCACATAGTTGACAGGTCGAAAAGTCCATATTTGAATCCACAACTTCTCAATCTTTGACGAAGATCAGTAAATTCTTTACGGATTTTTACCGTTTCCTTAGCAAAGTGTGGTAAATATTTCTCCTTTACCGGGACTGAATTTGATACAGAAACATTATAAAATAGCTCAGTAAAATGAGAGGCAGAATCCGTGATATTAGAGTTACGGAATGGACTTTATTCCGGTGGTCGATTATAATCGGATGCTTCAAGTTCCATCACCACGGGGGTTCAGGAAGTGAAGTACATACTTTATTGACAAGAAGTAACTTTTATAGTACATACATTATAATGAAGTGAATACAGTAGGCGTAACAATTGATAAGGACATTGACGTTTGGTTTGCGTAACCGAAAATGGGTGTAATAATGAGTAAAAAGGAACATGATTGGTTGTGATGTCATGTATAGGTGGATCTATAAGATAATACTTGGCATGGATGCGCGCGCAGCAGTATGACGTGTAATTGACGTGTAACTAGGGGGTGACGGGGACTTGACATTTAGCTCTATATGTGGAGACAAGAAGTCTGGGGGGTCAAGTCAACCTAATCCCAAATCATATCTAACATCCTATGTTTAAAGAACTATGTTATCCATAAAAGAAGGACTCTCGGACAGAATCTATTCTATACTGACTGTGCGTGTACAAGCGTCTAAGTGTCTACACTGAATGCGAGGGGGTAGGAATATTCCATGGTAACAGGGCTATGAATTACTTGCATGAGGACAGAGAAGATGGGCCCTTTTGCTTGGTAACTGGAGGAATGTTTACTTAAACTACTAGGCAGGAATGCATCGGCTGAGGGGGAAGCAGATAATTCGAAGGTGAAATACAGTTCTTGGCAGAGAGTAAGCTGATGTCAGGCTTCGTGAGCCGCGCAGAGAATGAGACAAAGTTCATGGTCACAGATGCAGGCTCGGGCTGGAGCTTTTAGAGGCAGAAGGCAAGAAGAGTTTGATGACAGAATCAGGGCCTACTTGCCTGGACTGAAAAATGGCATAAGTGAACCATATAAAGCCGGTGGCCTTTCATATTTAAGAATGGAATATCCGGCCTATTCATGGCGGATCTGGCAGAGGACATGTTGACGGTGGGCATACATGTATTTGCGTCTTCATAACTGGAACTGGGGGAACATATATGTACTTGTGATATACACATGGAACCGTTGGGGTCCAAGATAGGGGACATAACTGACCAGGAAAATCCATATTTCCACATTCCCTCCTTGTCCCCTACTTGCCCTTCAAGAGATATCAATCTTCATCAATCCATTGATCTGTTCATATAGCATCATTTGTTCTTCTTTCTTCTTCCGGGATCTTGAATGAAAATCTTGATGTGGGATACACGATGTGGCACACAGACCACAAATCGCTGGTCCACATTGTAGACATAGACAGCAACTGAATAGTATGAGAAGGCCAATACCTAGGAAGGATAGAACTCTCCATCCCCAGGCTGATACCGCATTCCAAAACCAACTGGACCAAGTCCAAGTGCCTGGGTTCTGGTGTATCTGGCTTACAATCTTATGAAGGCGAGTGATGGCTTTATATACAGATGGCGAATTTTCTGGTATGAATACGCAACAGCTTGATCCGATGACCCTACAAGCTCCGCCCCTATCAGCCAGGATGACGTCAAGGACAAGACGATTTTGAAGCACAACAATCCGCATAGCAGACTGCTCTTCCGTTAAATTGCCTAAGGCGGAAATAGTCTCATTCACTACTGCTTCAAGGGTTCTAGTTAATCTACGTATCAGCTTACTGTTAGTAACAGTACCTATATAGGGAAAGATGCCTTTATTAAAGTCTACATACTTGTCCCATGCCGTTTCAGTGTAATCGACAATGGGGAGATCTCTCCGTTCTCTGTTGTGTACTAAATGAATATTTCTGTAATAATCAGGAGGAGCTAGGAAAACAGGTGGCAAAAGGAATGCTATGTAGCAGGTACCATCCCAATCTAGAGGTAGACGCATATATGCAGTCTGACCACATATAAAGTAGGAGTGGCGAGAAGCTCTGAATGAAGATTTGCCTTGGTCACTGAATTCTACTGTAGTAGTGCATTGACTGTGGCCCATATGTATGGAACCAACCTTTCTTACACACAATTCACCTTTTGCTGGGAATACTGACATGGTGGGTAAGACTAGCTCGACTTCGGATACGACATTTAGAATCATGAGATTAGGTGTAAAATTACCTAATCCATATACTTCATTTTCTAGATCAATTCCTGTTCTTTTGGGGCGACCCTCCTTGTCAGGGTAGCAGACTTTGAATAAAACTAGGTTCAGGTTTCCCCATATCCAATGGTCTTGGTAAACTGCTGTGTCTGAGTCTATGGAATTAATTAAACTAAACCATGCTCCACAGGAGCCATTATGTGTAAATGGATGTGGAAAGAAAGGCAGGACTCCTTCATAATTCTGATAGGGAGGGAGTCGGCCACACACCCAACAATTGGTGGCATTACTAGTCTGATGGGAATGATGTAACATACTAATGAAAGTGTTATTGCGCAGCGCAAGTCTATAAGACAATTCATGCGGAGGTAAGTCACTAAAAGAATGTTCAGCAGCAACATTATAAACATGTCTAGAAATAGGGTAATATATGTGCAACAACATACTTGTAATAATTATTAAAAGACTTAATAAAAACAAAATTAATAATGTCACTATGCAGTGGCTACGCAGTGATTTACAATACGCCTGTCGTTTCAACATTTTTCGGGTATTTTCTCTACTCAGGTCCAAGGGATACATGTCAGAGACAATTCAACCGCTTCACCTTGGAGAGGACTTAAACAATCAAATTGCTCGACTTGTTGGGCCTAAGCTTTAGTTTGTAATTTTCAGATTTGTTCTGTTCAACAAAAGGGAGTTTTGTATCAGTCTGTGAGGGAGTACAGGGCACAGTGTCTATATCCGAAGATAGTCCATGAAATTTCTTGATGTGGCTTGAATGAATCCAGCCCTTGCGGCCCTCGATCTTCACGGCTGTTCTTGTGGTCAACAGGACCAATTTGGGTGCTTTCCACCTGGGCTCCAGTTGAGTCTTTCGGTCGAAATTCCTCACAAAGACAAGATTACCCGGAACAACGTCATGGGGTTTCACCTCAGTGTTGTCGGGAAAGGCTGCAGCTACCTGTGAACGAGAAGATTGTAGTGCAGACATCAAGGAAGCCAAGTAATCTGTCAGCATATTACAGTCAATATCAGTTATTTTGCGTGGTATAGGCGTCCCCCACATATTCGGTGGTCTACCGAAGATCACCTCATACGGGGATAGCCCTGTTCTAGAGTGTGCTACCATTCTCATGTAAAAAAGTGCAACTGGTAATGCTACTATCCAGTCGACCCCTTTCTCTCTGCATATTTTGGACAGTCTGATTTTCAGTGTCTGATTATGTCTTTCTACGAGACCTGCTGCCTCGGGATGTCGGACACAGTGGAATTTCCACTGATATCCTAGCAGAAGTGAAACGTGTTTCATTAATTCGGATGAGAACGGCTGGCCGTTATCTGAGTAGACAACACGTGGTAAACCGTATCGTGGGAAGAATTCTCGAACCAACTGTTTGGCAGTAGTCGGGGCAGTGTAATCTGAAACCGGGTACGCCTCTGTCCAACGGGACAGAGCGCAGACAACTACGAGAACATATTTGAATCCTCGACATCGTTCCATCTGGATATAATCCATCTGTAGGACTTCAAAAGGGTGATCAGGAGGATGAAATCCACCCTGTTCTACGGGAACACTTTTTCCTGGGTTGAACTGGCAACAGATCATACAGGTACGGACCTTTTGTTTTGCTGCTGCTCGTAAATGTTTATTGAACCAAATGTGTTGAATGCTGTCTAGCATAGCTTTTTCTCCTAGATGTGCCGGACTATGTATAGTGTTAATTACGACTTGGACCATTGAATCAGGAAGGAACCATACAGACCTTTCCTTCATCATCCATCCTTGGTCCGTTTGGATCCCTCCTAACTCGGTCCATTTCTTTATTTCGTCTGGTGTAGCATGTGTCTGTATGTCAATTACGTCAAGAGTAGGATCTTTAACGGTCATACAATGTGTCGGTGTCGGGACTATTGTCTTTGTCATGTCGGGGGTCTGAGTTTGAGCAGTCAGTTTAGCTGTTCTGTCGGCTAGATCATTGCCTTGGGAAATGATATCAGTAACCTTCGTATGGGCCTTACATTTCATAATTGATATTTCAGTGGGTAGATGTATTGCATCTAATAATGCGTGAATGAGGGGTCCGTGCTGAATGTGGGCACCGTGGGAAGTTAAATAACCTCTCTCTCGCCACAGCACGCCGAAGTCATGTACAACTCCGAATGCATAACGTGAATCAGTGTATATGTTGACTTTTTTATTCGTGGCTTGAATACAGGCTTGTGTCAGAGCGATGAGCTCTGCGGCTTGAGCTGACAAAGTATTTATACGATTAGTTTCAATGACTTCAGTATCTGTTGTGACTGCATAAGCGGCTACTAACTCTCCTGTACTTGTTCTCATGCATGAACCATCGACATAAAATGTCAAGTCTGGATCTGACAATGGAACATCGGTCAAGTCTTGTCTGGGTTTTGTTGTTACAGTAATAACTTCAATACAGTCATGGGCTAGTGGGTCTGTTCCGGTTACTGGCAAAAGTGTGGCAGGATTCAATGTGTTACAGCGTCTTATTTCTATATGTGGCTGAAACAATGTAAGTTCATATCCTGTAAGTCGCGCTATAGTCAAGTGTTGTGTTTGCGTTCTATTTACAAGAACCTCTACTGCGTGGGGTACTTGAACTGTCAATGGATGTCCTAACACTATGGCATCGCTTTGTCTGATTGCTAAAGCTGTTGCTGCTACTGATTTTAGGCATGCAGGCAAAGCCTGAGCTACGGGATCTAATGTACTAGAAAAATACGCACATGGTTTGTGTGCTCCTGCTTGTTCCTGTGTGAGTACTGACAAGGCAGTACCTTCGCGCTCTGTAACAAAAAGTGTAAACTGTTTTCTGTAACATGGCGTTGCTAAAACGGGTGCTTGACATAAAGCTTTCTTTAGGCTTTCAAAAGCTTGTGTGTGTTCCTGAGTCCAAGGGAGAACAGTCGATGTGGCTGCCTCCTGTGTTGTCAATTGAATGAGTGGTTTTGCTAGAAATGCATACTGCGGGATCCACTGTCTACAGTATGAAGTGAGGCCTATGAAAGCCCGCACCTCCTTTTGTGTCTTGGGTATTGGCATGTTAGCTATCAACTGAATGCGGTCGGGTGTAAGCTGCCTTCCCTCCTTGTCCAGCGAGTGTCCAAGATAAACAACTTGCTGGACACAGAATTGCAGCTTAGAAGGGGACACCTTGTGCCCTTTTTCGGCTAGAAATTGTAAAACTGTCAGTGATGCTTTCTCACATTCGGGTTCGCTTCTAGCGGTGATCAGCAGATCATCGACATATTGAAGCAGAGCAGTGTTAACTGGCATGTGTATACTGTCAAGTTCTCGTTTCAGTGCTTGGCTATAGATGCTGGGGCTTTCTGTAAATCCTTGAGGTGCGCGTGTGAATTTAAAGCTACGTCCATTTAAACTAAATCCGAACAAATATTGGCTTTCCGGATCTATTGGGACGCTGAAAAAGGCATTCTTGAGATCAATTACAGTAAAGAATGTTGCTTCGGAATCAATAGCTGTCAATAATGACGAGATATCTGGGACCACAGGAAATTGTGGCACAATGCATTTGTTTAACTCGCGCAGATCAATAACCAATCGATATACTGGCGGCGCTGTAGGATCTGTTCGTTTAAGAATCGGTATTATCGGTGAATTACATATATTGGAGTCTGTTTCCACAACTACTCCTTGGGCAATGAGTTCGTCAATGATTTGTAGTAAAGCCACTACAGCATCTGGTGGTAACTTGTATTGTCGCATTCGTGGTAGCACCACTCCTGCCTTTAGTGTGACTCGATATGGTGTAATATTCATGCAACCAACATCAGTAGGGCCTTGTGCCCATAGACGTGTAGGTAAGGTCTGCAGTCGGGGATCCATGTCTCTAGATACATAGTGACCTTTAAAATCACGTAAAAACAATCTTACTCCTTCCGGAGAACAACATATTATAGCTCCTAGAGCTTTTAACGTTTTTATTCCTAATAGATTTTCTGGACATGATTTAGTAAGCAATAAATCTGTAGTTCGGGTCAAAGGTCCTATCGTAAGTGGCAGAGGTTGTGACACTTCATTAACAATAGGTTTTCCTGAAAAACCAAGGGAAATATTCTGTGAGCCTGAGAGGGGTGCCCCTGGAACTTCACTACGTTTTATAGTTGTTCGACTTGCCCCTGTATCGAGTAAAAATTTTCTATCTTGACCTAATAATTTACTATGTACATAAGGTCCTTCTTGATCTACAGGAATCTCGATAAGGGGTAAGTCAACTTCCCTCTCTAGGCTTGTTCATGCGTAACGCTGATACTCGGGATATTCATACTGTGCGGTCTGATACATTTGTCGTGTTGTTGTCTGTGTGGCAGCAGCAGGCAACGGTGGTGCAGCTGGCACAAACTGTATTGGCTGTTGTGCGGCTGGCATGGCCTGGGCATGCTGCATAGCTCCTTGTTCATTCTGATCTTGTCTTAGTGGCCGTGATCTTTCTTGTGTTTTACCTATGGCGATATTATGTTTTAAAACTGGACAATCGTGTACGTAATGGCCTGGCTTTTTACAATAATTGCATGTCCCCTTTACAGGTCCTGCTGAATCGGAATGTGTCATACCCTTTTTATGTCCTTCAGCTGGAACTGTCTGGGAAACTAGCATTTTCATCTTCGTGTCTTTCATGCGTCTGTGTTCATGTTCTTGTTCCTCTCTAATTCTATTGTGATGGTACTGTAACATTTGTAACATTTGTGATGGAGTGTTACCTTGCCAGGTACTCTCGAATTTTAATACTCTATTCTTTACTGGGGGCAGAGCATTTTCTACTAATTTTGTTACAAACAGATGCGGGTATGATTCGCTACTTGCTTTTATGCCACTATTTATACCAAAACATTTCTCGAATCGGGCATAGTAATCGCTAGTGTCTTCATCTTGCTTCTGCTTACAGGCTGAGATTGTACCCCAATCTTCCTTTTTCGTAGTTAATAAACGCGGCAGTACCTGTACTAGTAGTCCTGGTAATGCCTTAGTTTTGTCCCCAAGCCCTGCACCTGGACCTCGGGCCCTTTCTTCTGCTTCTAATGCTGACCATTCTATCTTTTGATCACCTACCTCCCACTCTTTTTCCTTGAGTTTCTCATAAATGCCAGCAGGCATCAACACCTTTAATATTGTCATAATGTCGGGGTAGGTATACTCTCCCATGAGTAACATGTCTTTGATTTCTCGGTGAAAACCCGCTGGGTCTTTGTCATGACTGGGTACCACTTTCTTCATTTGTAACAATTCTATTTTCGATATAGGCGTATATACAAATACGCGTTTAAACTCATTGTCCTCACCCTTTATTGGGTGCACTTCTCGTAAGGGATTCTGTCTATCTATGTGATACGTAGTTCTTTCCTTGACGGACAATGGAACATGTTCTGAACATATAAAAAGAATATACTGCTTTCTTGATTCTAGAATTTCTTTAATTAATTCAGTACCTGGACCTCTCCATTTATTCATAAGCAATTCAGTCAATATGTCAGGTAGGGGACCAGGGTCCGAATGCTGACTCCGATATAGTATAATGAGTTGTTGAATCATATAAATCCCAGCTAACCTTTGTTCATCTGGGGTAAGATTCAAAAATGTGCGTACTACTGTATCATCACTATATTTTCCGGGACTGTCCACCCAATGAACAGCTGCCCTTGCTAAATCTTGTTCATCCATAGAATCGAGAAAATGATAACCCCTTCGTTCTCGGAGTAGTTTGTCGGCGGTTTGGAACGAATGCTCGTTAGACCTTATGTTAATTATAGGTATTTGAAAATTCCTGTTATTATCTGGGCATATCGGATGTATTGAGTCAGTGTGATATCTAGTCTTACTCCTATTACAAGATCTTCCTCTACCTACATAGGCTATGGTGTCCGACTGCCCTGTGGGCAGTCCTGACCCTTCTTCCTCGTTTTGTTCGAACTCGTCTACCTCTAATCGCTCTTCGTGTAGGCGTTCTATTTCTTTACGGATCTTTCGGCACATGGCTATTATACAATTTTGTTTATCATGTCTCCCTTCTGATATATTCTGGCTCCATCTTGTAAGAATTTTCATGGCTTCCGGGTCTACCCCCGGTCGGTCTTGATTTCTGATCACACAGTTTATGAGGAAACGTAACAGTTCCCCCTGTATCTCTACTTTCTGGTATTCCATAGCTCTGTAAATACATTCTGGATCTCGCCCTGTTTGGACAAAATGATATATATTATCTAGATGCGCAGTCATTCCTGGTAACTTCGCTAAATACACTGCGGCTCGTCTGATACGCAATGATGCTAGGGTCATTTCGTCCTCCTTTCCAGGCACCGGGTCATATCTACAATCTATAAGAAGTTCCTTAAGCGCACGGGCACTAAGGAGTTTGGGTGTACGTGAATGCGCTGACTCTTGAAAAGTAAGTTTATTTATTCTGGGTGGCGTAGAAAAGACATTGGTAGCTCCTCCCGCGGCCCCATCTGGGGCGTCGGGTGTAAAAGGATTCGTCGAACGTGACACAGCAACTGCAGGTGTGGACACAGCCATAGAAGTAGCTGTAGGAGCGGATACAGAAACAGATGTGCTTGCCGGAACTTGTGACTCGATTTGTTGCTGCAGGGATACGGGTACTGGATCTTGGCGTTGAACCTCCCTGGTATGCGGTCTATGTGGGGCGGAATTAGCATACTCGGGAGCTGCGTCATCTAAATATGAGGAAAGAAAAACATCTTCTGCGGTTCTAGGATGCCATTTAGGATGTACCTTTATTGGGAACAATGGGGTTGGCAAGTCTTTTGGTGTCTCTGGAGTAGCCTTAGGTAATCCTTCGGCCAGAAGGGGATACATACCATTCATAAGGGCATTTCTTTGTCTGTCTACTTGTTCTGATTTTACTCGGATACCTTCCTCAATTAATAGATTCTCTCGAACTTTATTGGAATTCTCTTTACTCTTCTCCTCCTGTCTACGTGCTTTTTCTGTTCGTCTATGTGATTCTTTACGCCATAATTCAACGGCGTCTTTCTGTGACTGTCTGACTTTTCTTTTCCATAACTCTTCCTCGACTTTCATGATGCACTCTGCATCCCAGGTTCCCGCTGTGGGCCACCTCTGACTTTCTGGTAATCCCTTGGTATAGTCTACCCATAAATCAAGAAATAATATAGCGTCTAAGCCATGTTTGTGATACATAAAGTGCCCTGGAGTGTCCCTAGGAGGAATAGGGACGGCTTCTTCGAGAACCCCTTTTCTGGTAGTGATCTGTCTTAATTTCGAAAAGAGCGGCATATTGAGAACTGACCTTATACTTGATTTTGACCTGATACTTGAATTTGAACAGACTTAATACAATAAACACGATAATGAACAGTCATTCATACCACGATATACTTAAACACTTTAAACATTAAACATTAAACCTTTAACTGAAACAACAATGATGATCGTCTGCATAACTAATCACCAAGCTTAATCTTCGACAATAACTAGACAATAACTAGACACTTCGGAATACTTCGGAATACTTGATACACTGCTAAACAGTACAGATACACTGCTAAAACAGTGCAGACCGGATTTGTGTACCCAAACCCGTCTTGACCGGCACAACCTATGTGCACGTCAGAAATGCCTCCCCAGCAATGGTACTCACCGGGTAGCTTCGGAAACGGAAGGCCTCAGTAACTTGAACTTGAACCGGACTGGACTCGACTCGACTCGACTCGTCGGACACTGGGCTTGACTTCGGACTGGTGGGTCTCTGTATACCTCGGATCTTGCTCTCTCAGCTAGGCTCTGGTCGGGATACTTCGCACTTCTCACCGCCTCGTCTGGGTGTTGATCGCAGTCTCAGTCGCCCCTGCTTGACCGGAGGGAGATACAGGAAATCCTGCTGGTACGCGTTATTGTCCGTCCAGCTGTGGCAGGAGACCGGGCCTGCAACGCACCGCCGGCGCGTGAGATGAGAAAGTGTCCCTATTCGGGCGCCATCATGTGGTAAATATTTCTCCTTTACCGGGACTGAATTTGATACAGAAACATTATAAAATAGCTCAGTAAAATGAGAGGCAGAATCCGTGATATTAGAGTTACGGAATGGACTTTATTCCGGTGGTCGATTATAATCGGATGCTTCAAGTTCCATCACCACCGGGGTTCAGGAAGTGAAGTACATACTTTATTGACAAGAAGTAACTTTTATAGTACATACATTATAATGAAGTGAATACAGTAGGCGTAACAATTGATAAGGACATTGACGTTTGGTTTGCGTAACCGAAAATGGGTGTAATAATGAGTAAAAAGGAACATGATTGGTTGTGATGTCATGTATAGGTGGATCTATAAGATAATACTTGGCATGGATGCGCGCGCAGCAGTATGACGTGTAATTGACGTGTAACTAGGGGGTGACGGGGACTTGACATTTAGCTCTATATGTGGAGACAAGAAGTCTGGGGGGTCAAGTCAACCTAATCCCAAATCATATCTAACATCCTATGTTTAAAGAACTATGTTATCCATAAAAGAAGGACTCTCGGACAGAATCTATTCTATACTGACTGTGCGTGTACAAGCGTCTAAGTGTCTACACTGAATGCGAGGGGGTAGGAATATTCCATGGTAACAGGGCTATGAATTACTTGCATGAGGACAGAGAAGATGGGCCCTTTTGCTTGGTAACTGGAGGAATGTTTACTTAAACTACTAGGCAGGAATGCATCGGCTGAGGGGGAAGCAGATAATTCGAAGGTGAAATACAGTTCTTGGCAGAGAGTAAGCTGATGTCAGGCTTCGTGAGCCGCGCAGAGAATGAGACAAAGTTCATGGTCACAGATGCAGGCTCGGGCTGGAGCTTTTAGAGGCAGAAGGCAAGAAGAGTTTGATGACAGAATCAGGGCCTACTTGCCTGGACTGAAAAATGGCATAAGTGAACCATATAAAGCCGGTGGCCTTTCATATTTAAGAATGGAATATCCGGCCTATTCATGGCGGATCTGGCAGAGGACATGTTGATGGTGGGCATACATGTATTTGCGTCTTCATAACTGGAACTGGGGGAACATATATGTACTTGTGATATACACATGGAACCGTTGGGGTCCAAGATAGGGGACATAACTGACCAGGAAAATCCATATTTCCACAAAAGTCTTGATGAATAAAAATGTTATTACCGTTGACTATTAAAGATGGAATTTTTTTTGACGCTTTCCGTATTAATACAAGATGGTGATGACGCAACACTTTGAATATCATTTGACGAGGTTTAGTTTGATTTGGGCTTCTATGTGAAGGAATTCTATGAGGTTTGTCGATCTCAAATTTTTCCGTAAATGTTAGCTTTAACAGGCCAGGCAATAGGTTTTCTAAATACATTCTGCAGTCATTTCCTTCCACATCTTCAGGCAATTTGAAAATTCTTAAATTGTACTGCCGATAACGATTTTCCAAATCAAGCAATAATTTATTTGTTGGTGCTATTCTAACTGCAACAGGAATAAGAGATTCTAATTTTGTTTTGCTGTCTTGAATTTTAATTGTATTGTCAGAAACTTTCATAGAAATACCTGCCATATCATTGCGCAAATTTTTCAATTCTGATGCAATAGTAGCTGTGTTAGTACGAATATCCTACATTTCATCAAACAAATCAGTTAAGGAAGAGTCTACAATTTTAGACTTGACTGGTGGAGGTGAAGTAGTATTTTTTTATGTTTTTTAAGAAACAAAGGAGGATTTTTATCCTCCATAGTAACAAGTTAATTATTTGAGGCAGTAATCTGTTCAAAATATAATTTCCAAGCCCTTAGAAATAATGCAGTATAATATAGCCCTGTGCAGCAGCTAAAAACAGCTACGGGAGTATCCAGGCCACAGCCGCGCCCTTTCCTACCTGTGGTTCCGCCCTCCTGACAGAGAAAATTAGCAATACCTGTCTGGAAGTACTGCAGAAAGGAGATTCCTTACTTTTCACCGTCAACCTCCACCAAAACCGGACAAAAATGCCTCCAAAGGGTGCCAACGATGTCAGAAGACTCCAGGTACCATTATTACCATGAAAATAGCCCTTTTGGCTATAAAACTGGGCAAAAAACAGGCCGTAATCGTGGAGCTCACAAAGTAAATTTTCAATGAATCCACTGAACTCTCGCCTAGTAAGGGAATGGAGGCCGCCATCTTGAGTCATCGTGTGTGAGCCTCCTGGTGATTCACAGTGCCCCTGCTGGGCAGTCAGGAAACACTTGTGCTGCAGCCAGGCTCCTGACACCAGAACTTCAGAAGACACCCCCGAGATTGTTTGTCATTTCTTAAAAGCCAGTAAGGAAACTGAGAGAGAGTACAGAGAAGTATTGTACATACTTAAATGATGTTTTGAGATGAAATGTAAAAATTTGAATCACTAATTTTGAGATACTCGAGGAATAGAGAAATATATTTCCGGATCCTCATTTTGTGAAGAAACAAAAAGCGTCCTCTTGGCCTTTTAAGACTATTTCTACACTCACAATGCACACGCTGCTGTTCTGCATGTGCGGTGATCTGATTAGGGCCATCAGTTCGAGCTCTAGAATTCCCAGGAATGTGCGCTTTATTAGAGTTTATTAGAGTTTGTGAAAAGACCGCCTCGCTCTACTCACGCACACTTTGCCAGCGTACAGCCTGAAATCTTGTTGAAAGTATGATTGTTAATGGTTACAGAGAAACTGATTTATGTGACAGTGTCAGGAATATCAGCGTGCCACTAAAAATGGAGGTTCTGATTCAGCAAAAATGTGTGCAATGCAAGCAAAGTTGTGACTGTTTGGATTAAACAAGGGAGAACACACAGCGGAGAGCGGTATCTTCAATGATGGTGCGGCTGCTGTCATCCTCACGCAATTTGCGTTGTATCACGCACACATCTTTGCACCATAGCGCGCAGGCGTTAGCCTGATGTCCACCTTCTAGAATACAAAACTACCGTAAGAGTTAACTTAAAACTGTTCAAACTTTGTATGTGTGCTTTACAGTTCAGCACACATACAAAGTTTGACGAAGTTCCAGAAATAAAAACATTTCTGCAAGTTAGTTCATATCTCGAGGAGGTGTTATTATTGGTGCAAAGTCCCAGGTACAAATATTAGAAGACAGGGCTCTGTAACACATTGAGATTTACAAAAAGGCTGGAGTGGTGTAAACAATCGCACCTCCCAATAGATGCAATTTCATTGGTATGTATAATGTAGTAAAGATGTTGCATGTTTGGTGCTTTACGAGGTATCCAGACACCTTCTACCAGGGGAGTCAGAGGCTCGTGATCCACCGATACGGGGCAAGAAATCAGATCCAAGCAGATACCAAAGCAGTCATGGAGAGGTCCAATAGGTCATGTATCAGGTCCATACATGTAAGGATGCCTGTAGATCGAGTCCAATTCACTTTGCCGTGTGAAATGAAGTATTCAGCGCAAAGTAAGCGTTGTTATAGTGCACAGCCACAGCCGACGCGTGTTTCGTCACAGAGGTGACTTCTTCAATGCTGTAAAGTATACAGTACAACGTCAGACACATAACTATGAAAGTGACATGGACGATGGAAAACTAAGTTAGGTCATGAGTAGGGAAGATACACCCAAAAAATATTCCCAGAGAAGCTCATAGAGAAAAAGAGACACCCAAGTGGGACACACAGTGAAAATAAAAAAGATAATACTGCTCTCATGTTTTATTATATCCATGTAGAAGAGTAATTACAATTATCCCATAGTGAGGTGAACAGAAAAGTAATCACGAACAAACCTAAAGATAAGGAAATGGAATCGCCAGTGGTGGCTCCCCCGCTATGGCGGAGGAGCGTCACCCCACTGCTTTTAAGCAGCGCATCTTAAAGGAAACATAAAACGAGAATAACTTTAAGTTAAAATGAGCCTGGGTGCTAACCAATCACAAAGCTGCATTGCAGCATTGGGATTGGTCAGGGGAGCCTGGCTGTGCTTCCCGTTCCTCGAGTCAAGATACAAAGAGAGCTGGAGCAAAGACGCGGGACCTGGAGCATGCTGAGTGTTAATTTTTTTCTTTTTTGTACTGCACACATACCCCCCCTCCGCACGTGCCCAACCCACCACACCCACCCTTGCCTCACCACCCACGCGCCATGCTGGCCGCCACTGTGAATCGGTGAACATGTAGCTGCAAATGGCCACTGCACCAGAGAGAGTTCCAGAGTCTGGACATTGCACAGGATAGAGTTTCAGATGCTTGACACAGCACTTGATATAGTTCCAGAGGATGGACACTGCACTAGAGAGAGTTCCAGAAGCTGGACGCTGCACTAGAAAGAGTTCCAGAGGCTCGATGCTACACTGGAGAGAGTTCCAGAGGCTGTACACTTCAATGGATCGAGGTCCAGACGCTGGGTACTACACTGGAGACAGATCCAGAGGCTGGACGCAACACTAGAGACAGTTCCAGAGGCTGGACACTGCACCAGATAGAGTTCCAGAGGCTGGTCGCTGCACCAGATAGCGTTCCAGAGGTTGGACGCTGCACCGGAGAGAGTTCCAGAAGCTGGACGCTGCACTAGAAAGAGTTCCAGAGGCTCGATGCTACACTGGAGAGAGTTCCAGAGGCTGGACACTGCAATGGATCGAGGTCCAGAGGCTGGGTACTACACTGGAGACAGATCCAGAGGCTGGACGCAACACTAGAGACAGTTCCAGAGGCTGGACACTGCACCAGATAGAGTTCCAGAGGCTGGGCGCTGCACCAGATAGCGTTCCAGAGGTTGGACGCTGCACTGGAGAGAGAGTTCCAGAGACTAGATGCTGCATTGGAGAGAGTTCCAGAGGCTGGACACTGCACTGGATAGAGTTCCATAGACTGGACACTGCAAAGAAGAGAGTTCTAGAAGCTGCATTTAGGAGAGTTCCAGCTGCTAGACCCTGCACCAGAAAGAGAGTTCCAGAGGCTGGATGCTGCACTAGAGAGAGTTCCAGAGACTGGACACTGCAAAGAAGAGAGTTCTAGAAGCTGCATTTAGGAGAGTTCCAGCTGCTAGACCCTGCACCAGAAAGAGAGTTCCAGAGGCTGGATACTGCATGGGAGAGGGTTCCAGAGGCTGGACACTGCAAAGGAAAGAGATCCAGAGGCTGGACACTGCACCAGAGAGGGTTCCAGAGGATGGACACTGCACGGGAGAGGGTTCCAGAGGCTGGACACTGCAAAGGAGAGAGATCCAGAGGCTGATGACTGCACCATAAGGCATTCCATGGGCTATTCGCAGCACCAGAGAGAGCTCCAGAAGCTGGACACTGCACAAGAGAGAGCTACAGCACTTCTGCTAGTAGCAGGAGAAGGATTTTGCACAATAGAGAATTACAGAAGCTGGACGTTACGCTGGCGCGAGATCCAGAGGCTGGACGCTGCCCCGACAAAGGACTGATTCACAGCCAATGAAGTGTTTAGCAATGGTGTTTGCAGGAAGCCCTGTCTCTCCTCTAGAGATTGTAAGGAATGCCAATAGAGAGGGCCACCTTGATGAAAGTCCTTATGAGTTAGACACCCAATTATATTTGTTTTCTTATTTTTAGTCATCTCTAAATCACAAAAGGCTGCTCAAGACACCCTGATAAAGACGCAAGTGCTGAGAAAGAGAATAGGCAGAAGGGACAGGCTAGAAGATAAGGTGTGTTCTAGGTGTTTTGCTGTAAGCGTTGTATTCAGTAATATACAAAAGTGCCATGACGGGCATTCCAGTTTTGAGGAACGTCAATGGAAGCTCATGGCCCTGCAGCTAGTGTTCCTATATCGAGATCGCAGTAATCAGGCAGGCAAGTGCGGATCCATCGGATTCGAGAGATCTTTGGGGTGGGCAGCAGATGGTCCATTGCATGAGGCATAGCACCTTTTATCGGATTCTTCCCTTGATGGGGAGCCAGTGTAAGACTCTGAGGGTGTCTGAGAACTGGTGATACTGCTGCAGCCCCAGGACTAAGTGTACACCATATTATGAACCAGCTGCGGCCCGCGCAGGTGAGAGCGGTGGGGCGGTGGAGCCAGGATTCGACAGACGGCCACGAGGGAACATTAAATAAATAAATAATGCTCCCTTGTTATCATCTGTCGAAAGACCCCCTCACCCAGCCTACCACTCTCACCTGCACGGGCCGCTGCTTTTTATAACGTGCTGAAGTTTTCTCAGTATTTTGTTTAGAGCCATCAAGGTCGGTAGCATCCTGAGGGTCCAGGAGTAGGAGGATCAGTGGACTCGCTGCCAAAGCCCATTCCCTTTTAAGAAACAAGCTTTTGCAATGCAATCGGTCTCGCCTGTGGGACCTTATATGTATTTAGCTATGCAGCACATTAGCCTGAGTGCTGAAACATCTACTGTTCTTTAACATGGAGGGAAAGTAAGCACCAAACTGTGTGACACGCCAGGTGTGGGAACACAGGGCCTTTGGTGGTCATATCACTCAAAATACAATGATTTGAAAAAAATATTAATATTATTGTCTGAGTCTGATCGTGGAAGACAATTTCTATGGACTGGAATCTAGAGAATGCTAAAGTGATTCTGGTATTTTACTGACCTCTGCTGGTCGTTTTATATCAAGAAAGTTAAAAAGAGGCAGTTGCCAAAAAATAAACAAAATAAAGTCCCTCAGCAGATAGCAATTCTGGTATTTTACTGATCTCTACTTGTCATTTTCTAGCAAGACAGTTAAATAGAGGCAGTTGAACAGAAAACAAGTCCCTAAGCAGAAGCAGACAAGTACTAGTGCTGATCTCCAGAGCTCAAAAAGTATATTTGCATATAACTATATACCAAAGTATATACAAGAGGTCGCGATTGCTCGACTTAAAAAGGAAATGATGTTCCTTAATAACACAGAAGGGTAAAGTGGGAAGCACAGATTCTTTAGTATGGATGTCAAAATGCAGAGTGTAATCAAATCATGTGCGAAAAATTCTTGGAGTGATCAGGCCATCAAATGAGACTGGACACAGTCATTTAGACAGGATTGAAGGATCTTTGATTAGAGGTTAGATTTTGGTTTTCTTTGTTTAATAAATTGGGTTAATTGAGCTGGTGTGAGCCCCTCTCAAGCAACAGCCACGATCCCTGTCAGGGTGAACCACAAAAAGCCACTAAATTAACCTGTACTTGGCCATCTAGTAGCTTGCGACAAAAGCAGTCAGGCTCAAATTAGAGGCAATGTGTAAAGTAATATTTATGCAGCACAAAAACAGCAATATAGTGAAAACACAATGCAAGATAAAAGGTAAAACTAGAGCTGATATGCAAAAGGCACCAACTGTGGTTATCTGTTCGTGATTAGGCTGGCTGCGATGGAGCTCGAACCGGATACAGGGACCAGATTAGGCACACTGAGTATTGTACTTAAATGCTTGATTTGGGGCATTGTGCTCTGCAGTAACAGTTCCAATAAGCGTTGTGGGGTCCTGCGTCGAGCTGTGTTATGTTGCATTGGTTTCTATACGTAGCTGAGAAGGCTGCAATGTGAGGTCTTCATTAAGTTGTATTACTCTGCGTTGCTTCCAATAGGAAGTTACCGGGGCTCCATCAGGATGCGTCATGCTGCGTTAATCCGATTGGGACCACAGATGGACTGGCAGAGCACGTTTATCCCCACAAGGGCCCATGACTGGTTTGGCACCATGTGGACCACCGCGTGCATGATTAGGACTCACAGCAGACAGAGTCCAGGTATAGGGTTCAAAGGTAATGGAGCTTGTTGTGTCTCAGTAGCTCAGAACAAGAGACAAGCCACCCAACCATTGGAGTCACTCTAGTGACCCTGGGTTTAAGTTGCAGGTTCAGTCCTTCTTCCACAGATAGAAGTGCAGCAGAGCAGTCCTTCGTGCAACAGAGCAGCAGGGCAGCAGGGCAGCAGACCAGTCCTTCTTCTGCAGTGCTTAATTTATAAAAGAAAGAATGCTGGTGCCCAAAATTCTATTCAGAAGCTCTTGGTATGCCAATTTCCCAGGCTGGTAGCAATAAAACCACCTCCTGCCTCTTTAATTAACTACCACACACTCCCTGCCCCCTTTATCTCACTCTTTCAGGTCCCTGCTTTTGCCTCTTGTGCTGGTCCCCAAAAAGAAGTTCCTATGTCCCCCACCGACAACCACAGACTCAAATTAAGAACTGTACCTTTGAGTCTTCCACAGGTCCAGAAGTGACTAGAGTCGGTCATGAGGGTCCCATTTTTATACTTTGTGCCCACTTTGAAGTCGGAGAAGCTTCTGGCGTTTCCCCTACAGAGATGTCTGGAATTACCAGCTTTCCTGCCCTAGTCCCAGTGTATCTGAGGCACAATACGCTAGTGTGAAGTCCTTTGTGAGTGTGCTGGGCCAATTCCTTTGAAGTGCAAGTGGGGTATGTTGCAGCTCCGTTTCCCCCATTAGGTCAGAATGACCCATCCTGTCAACACCCAGACCTTCTTTTGTAATGCTGTCTTGGAAGAATAAATAAAGGCCATCTACCAACTACACATAATCATGTGACCAAGGGAACAGACTGGAAGCACCAAATGGTTACAACAAGAAAATGCCAACTTTCTAACAGTGGCATTTTCAGAACTGTGACTTAAAATCCGACTTTACCATTAAACAGGATTTGAAGTTACAATTTCTCAGACACCAAAGATTACTTTCCTCCCTGCTCCCAATCAAAAGTTATCACTTGTAATAAGGTAACCCAATGTTATCCTATGAGACAGGTAGGGCTCACAGAAGTGAAAAATTAATGTGTGGGTTTTTCGCTCTCAGGTGCCGTATTACACATTATCATTGCGCCTGGCGCACCTTTGATAAGGTGCGCCAGGGCAAACAATGATAATGTGCCCCATTAGGGTGTATGTGCTGCGTCCAGGGCATCTGCTAGCTCACACTGCCCTGGGGCAGTGCATTCATTTGAAAACACAGAGCTACTGCTCCTTGTTTTCACAGTGCAGGCAGCACCAGCCTGAACTTTCAAAGGGGATTAGTGATCTCATTGCAGGCGGGTGTAGTCAGTGACTGCACCTGCCTGCAAGGGGATATCTGGGGGGTCCATGGGACCCCTATAACCCCTGCAGAGGGCTGCTTTCATGCAAATGAGGGAACACCATCTGAAGGTAGCATTGGTGGTTTAAGTGCGCCAGCGCTATTGGTATTACAGAAGGGGCCGCAAAAGCGTCTGTGCCTGTTGCGCCCCCGGAGCACCTTCTGTAATATGATCCCAGGACATTTAAAACTTAAAAGTACATGTCAAACTTTGTAATTACAAGGCACCCTGTGCTATGGGCTGTCTAGGGACTATTTTAGTGAATTCAATAAAAAGAGAGTTTAAAGCCTGGCAAGGGGGTTATCTTTCCAATTCGAATTGCCAGTTGAAAATGGCCAACAGACTTAAATGACAGACCTGGGGCATGTTTTAGGGGCTACTTAAGAGGGTGGCACAAGAAGTGGTGCAGGCCCACTAGTAGCATTTAATTTACCAGCCCTGGGTATATGGCATACCACTTAACTAGGCTTATTTAAAAGACATCTGCGCCACCGCAGCATCATTTTGGTGACGCTTTTATGGTGCAGATTACAAAATCATATCTATGAGGGCAAGCCACTCTGCATGGCTTTGAGTAGCCTTATAAATCATGAGTAAGGCGACGCAGGGCAAACCGCTGTGTCACCTTACTCTGTACCTGAGAGGCATTTCATTGTCATTGCAGTGGGTTTCACCATGCAACACCCATGGAATTTGACGTTGCCCCAGATTTGCAAAGTGATGGAAACCGGGGGAAGCTCCAAATCTGTACACCTCCCGCGAAGGGGCATAACAAGGAGAAATATATTTTTTTCTCCTTGTTTTTTCCTCTTTCCGTGAGTGCTGAATTCTGCAGCACACATAGACAGAGGAAAACACATCTTAGGATTGTTTCTGTGCAGGAAGGTGCTCCTTCCAGCACAAAGGCAATCCTGCTTGAAACAGAGGCACCCTTGCACCATGGTGCAAGGCATTCTGCATTGGTGCTAGGCTGTAGAAACAGCAATAGCACAGGGGGAAGGGACAGGAAGGCACTGTATTGCTTAAATAGGTAGCATGTCTGTCCTTTCGCTTTGGTGTAGGCCAGCTCAGCAAGGTGACCAAAGGTGCCTCCTCCATGAGAGCAGACGGGTCTCACCACACTTAAATGCCCCTAAACCCTAGAGATGAAAAATAAAAAGGGAATTCATTACCAATTTTATTTTTCATCATCCTGTCTGAACCGAGTGTCAGGATGGGACAGGGACTGCTGAGTGGCAGCTGGGAGGAGTGGTGGGCAGAGGGCAGTCTGTACACTGTTTGAAGTGTGCATACCTCTTTGGCCGGCTGTCTTGCGATTACCTGGCAGACATGCACACTTGAAACCTCTTAACCTAGCAGTTAGATAGCTGGTTTGAGAGCAAGTGCAGTTTTACAGTGCACTGGGGAGCATCAAGACAGGCTGCTTCCTCCAATCAGGGCAGGGCTGATGCTGGTTCACAGCATGTGAGCAGCACCAGGATTGGTCAAGGGAGTTTGCTTGTGCCCTCTCTGTACTTGATGGAAGCAGAGGTCCGAGGTCCGGCTCGAGGAGGACGTACAAGGTAAGTGTTTTTTCTTTTTTCCATTCGCCCGCCTTCTTTCCCCGTAGATGCCAGCCGCCACTGAAGGTATTTGCATAGATGGAGTTGTTCTTGTCTTGAGTAATGTGCTTGTAGTAATTACTAGTAGAAGTTTTCACTGCTCCTAAGTGAGTTCTTGCTTGACTGTAACAGTCATCTGAATTAGAAAGTATTGATGTTAATAGGAGAATCTTAGTATTGTGCTAAGATCTTTAAAGAGCTGTGCCCTGTCCTGGTAGGACTTTCTGTTGGTGTCTCCCTCATCTGTATTACTTTAATGCACACTCTCACCTGAGTGCCATCTCAATATCTCCCTTTGGAGCACCCGCACCCCTGAGTGACACAGAAAAATGGTGGGAGAGTTACAGGCTGCACACCACCCGTAGCTAATCAGCTGCGCTTTTACCAACACTAGTCAGCAAACACTTCCACAATGAGAATTAGCTGCAAGGGTGAAGCTATTCAATAGACCTCCTCGAGCAGCTGTTGAACCATGCTAATCAGTGTAATGATGAATTGAGGCACAGTGGCCCTTTAGAGATTTGTTGTGCCTTTTGAATACATTTGTAGTCTTTTAACATTTCCAAAAGCTTTCCACTAGTGCACTTAGATAGCTGTGCCATTCGGTGCAGGGACAGAATATTGACGTTGAAATATCGAATTACGTGAATATCGATGGTGGAAAATATCGAGGTACGTTTTTTCGTTGTTAAAAAATTTGAATTTTTGTGTAATGTAGAAATATCTATTTTGTAAATATCGATGACAAATATATTGGGCCTGATTCTGATGTGGTTAGGAAACCTTCCCAATCAAATCAGTTTGGAAATGGTTTACGACCGACTCGGATCGGGAGAGTCCGACCAACTGAGTATGATGCATCCGTATGCTTCCAGATACGATTTGGGTGGACTCCCATTGACTTCTATGGGAGCCTATGTTCCTAACCGCATCGTAATCTGCCCATGTGTCGGGAAGGCATGTTTCTGATCTGATTTGGAAGGGGCAAATGACGTTAGGAGGCCTTCCTAAACTCATCGTAATCAGGCCCTAGGTGGGAATGCTTTCCTCACCACATCGGAATCGGGCCCTTAGTTGTAAATCATATCGACTGTTTGTATTTGTTTGATGTTGTTTTTTTAACATTAATTTGGTAGTAGTTATTTTATATATTTTAATAAATTTTTTCATGTAAAACGTTTGTTTTTATTGCATTTTCATTAATTTTTAGGAGCGGGCTGTTGGATTTTTAGGGGATACGGGTGGGGAGTAATTTAAGAACATTTGTTTCAAATTTTAAATAAATGTTAAATTTATGTAAAATTTAAGGAGTGGGCTGTTGGGTTCATAGGGGATAACGGTCGGGTGTAATTTAACCATTTTTTTAAATTATTTTTTTATTTTTTTATTTTATGTAAACATTTAGGAGAGGGATTTTGGGGTTATAGGGGATACGGGTGGGGACATATTTAAGGATGTTGGTTAAAAATACATCTGAATAAAAAAAATATTGAAAGATATAAATATATATTTTTTTTTAAATGTTAAATTAGAAATTCTAAAACATTTTAAAGGTTTTTTTGGTGCTAATATTTTGATGTAGATTGTATAAAATGTGTCATAAATATTTGTTTTAAAAGAATGAATTATTTTATTTAAATTTATGACAGGTTAATTATTTATATATTTATTTTTCCATAATTTTTTATTGTTTTTGTTTTTCCATTTTTTGTATTAATACATTTAGAATGTTTTAATATGTATTTAATTGTAATTCAGAATGTAATATTTATATTTATATTTTTTATTTTTGTGAGAAGGGGTTTCTCAAAAATTTTATAATATTTTTTTAAATACAGTATTTTATGATATTTTTTTACAAAATTGCACAATTGTTAACATTTTTCTGTAAAATTTTTAATTTTGAAAAACATGCACGTTTATAAACATTTTTTAACCCCTTCCCCGCTCATGACGGAACCGTTCCGTCATGAGCCACGGTTGCCGTGTGCTCATGACGGAACGGTTCCGTCATGCCACGACCGTTGGCGGCCGCTCCGCCCACGCGGCGCTGTTTCCCCGCCTGTGCGGGGGGACAACGCAACTGGGCGGAGTCATGACGGAACCATTCCGTCATGAGCACAGCTCAACCGTGGCTCATGACGGAGCGGCTCCGTCATGAGCACAGCGCCACCGCGCTGCCCCCCCGCACCCCCCCCGCGCCGCGGCGGAATTCCCGCCGCGGCGAAGGGGTTAAATAGTGAAATGTTTTATATTTTTATATATTTACATTTTTTTAACTTATTTAGAATTCTCCTTTAGTTTTTTGTTTTGGGTTTAGGTATATTTATTTTTGTTTGGTTTATTATCCAGCACTTTCCCTTAGTTTAGTTGCTTTTGGAGTTGGAATAGTACTTTTTTATGGTTTATTTTCCATCACTTTCCCAGAGTTTAGTTGGTTTTAGAGTTTATTTATTTATTTTTATTTATTTGAGTTTCATACAGCGCTGGATAGACCTGGAGGTATCAGAGAGCTTTACATAAGGAACAGCGAGTTGCAAGTTACAACATTTTTATGTAAGTTACACAGTCATTACATAGTAACAGCAAGAGTTACTAGCGAAAAGCACATAAGGACACATGTTAAGTTATGTTATTTGAGCTTATATAGTGCACGGTCACCCTAGGGAGTCCTGGTGCTGAGCGTACCTACCGGTTATCAGTGATGGGGTTTTACTGTGTGAAAAGCCAGGTTTCCAACCCCTTTCTAAAGAAGAGGAGATCTGCTGAGTCCCTCAGGTGGAACGGGAGCTCATTCTATGCTTTAGAGGCACAAGTAATAAAACTTCTGCCCCCCCCAGCTGGCCTTTTTGATCGGGGGAACTCGGACTAGTTTTGCTTCTGTGGACCGAAGATTTCTTTCTGGGATATACCATTTGAATTGTTGCCTCAGATGGTTAGGGCCAATTCCATTGAGGGCTTTAAAGGCCACACAGAGGGCCTTAAAACGTACCCTTAGCTTCATGGGGAGCCAGTGTAGTTGTTCCAGCTCCTTCTTTACAGAAACAAATTTGGGAGTTGCTGTTAGTAATCTGGCTGCAGCATTCTGTGCAATTTGAAGCCTGTCAATGTGCTGTTTTGGGGCATTTAGAAGTAGACTGTTACAGTAGTTAATCCGTGCCATATTAGGGCTGTGATCACTGTCCTGAGACTGCTCTCAGGAAGAAAAAGCTTTATTTTCCTTATGATTCTAAGAATTAGGAAAGAAGCTTAAACCACGAGTTTATATGCTCGCCAAAAAAGAGCTTATTTGTCCATGATCACCCCCAAGTTTTTTGCTTTCCTGGTTGGTGGGGGGCAGACGCCCAGCTCTTCTGGCCACCAGTCTGGCATCCACATATTAGGGTTGTTTCCAAACATGAGGACCTCTGTTTTGCTGGAGTTTAATTTTAGGCAGTTGGACGATATCCACCCTGAGATGGCCTTCAGATAGTCATGAAAGCGAGCCCCAGTTTCCTTCTCTTCCCCGTCTCTGATTGACAATACTATTTGCGTGTCTTCTGCATATGAGGTAATTTGGAAGCCATAGGATTTGATTAAGGCTGCCAAGGAGATCACATATACATTAAAAAGTGTCGGGCTTAATGATGATCCCTGTGGCACCCCACACAGAAGAGAGAAAGGCTTTGACCTGTGGTTGTCTATTTCCACTGCTTGCATTCTTACCGAGAAGAAAGACTGCAGAAGGTTCCATGCGGCCCATGTACCCCTACTTCAGACAGCCGGTCCATCAGAACTTCATGATGGACCGTGTCAAAGGCTGCTGACAGATCTAACATAATCAGAATTGCCTTTCCTCCTTTGTCCAATGCCTCCCTCACCTCCGCTGTAGATTTAATTAGAGCCAGCTTGGTGCTATGTTCTGCTCTGAACCCATATTGCGATATGTCGAGTAGATTGTTGGTTAGAAGAAATGTGCTGAGCTGGGTGTTTATGGCCTTTTCAATGATCTTGGAAGGAAGCAGGAGTCTTGAAATTGGCGAATAGTTGTTTGGATTGCTGGGGTCCAAGGTTGTTTTTTTTAATAAGGACAGGATAGAGGCCTTTTTCCAGTTGCTGGGGAATAAGCCAGATGTGATTATGGTGTTAAACAATGGTATAAGGGTCGACCCTATTACTCCTGGGATTTGCTTCAATACCGATGCCGGACATAGATTCATCGGGGAATCGGATCGCATGGAGCTCATAAGTTTTATTACATCTGGTGTCTCTAGCAGAGAGAATTTAGCTAACGTCGGTATGTTTGGTTTCATACTTTGTGGCATCATTCTAATATCCCTTTGAGCCAGGCTAAATGAGGAAAAGATAGATTCAAACTTTTTGTTGGAAAAAATTGGCCAATTTTTCACAGAGCTCTGGGCTACTTTGGATCTTGGGAGCCTTTGGGGCCGCTGGTTTAGTGGCGGTTTTAAAGAGTACTTTGGGGTTAGATTTGGCCTGAGAGATTTGTTCTACAAAGAACTTTTTTTTGGTTTCCAGCAGTATAGCTTTGTATGGTCAAAGACTTTGCCTATAGTTTTCCTTATCCACGCTTGTGTAGGCTCTCCTCCACACCCTTTCTAAACATTTGCGGGCCTGTTTTAGGTTTTTTAGTTCTTCCGAAAACCAACCAAGGGGCAGACAGTTGAGCCAGTTTAGGTGTCCACTTTTTAACAGAGGCGAGTTTGTTACATGCTGCTTCTAGCCACTCCTTGAATGCAGAGGTAGATTCATCTACCTTTATAGGGAGAGGACGCTTAGGGGCCCATTAGCATGGTGGTCGGAAAACCACCCCGACTGCCATGGCAGCGGAAAACGACTGCCCGCCACTACCGCGGCAAAACCGGCAGTACAATTAGGATCAACCGCCCCAAAAAAACGACCACGGCAGAACAAGGTAGAGAAAAAACGCCTGCAGCGAGCAGTGAAGGCCAAAATCCGTCCGCGGTGGTCGGATTCGTGGCAGAAAACAACCAAACTGCCGCCAGGACAGCGGAGACACCGCACGCAAAATTAGGATATCCCCGATGTTACCGCGGTACGCTCCGCTGTTTCTGACCGCCACGGTCGCTAACAGTGATGAATGGGAGAGCCGGCGGAAAAGGTGTAGCATAGCCACCGCTGCGGAAGCTCCATGACAAATATGGCGGTCGACAGAAAAATCTCACAACAAGGCCACAAAGTGCACACAGCAAACTAGCCATGCACCCAAAAACACAGAAGACACCCCAATGAGACAACCACATGGCAACTACAAAAATACAAATCCCAGGACAACCCACACAACACACGTGACAGCAATCCCTCATTTGGATATACCCACATAGCTGAGTATAAAACCAGCCCTTTCCCTGACCACAATCCTTAGCAGTACTCCACAACTGAAGGGCCCAACCCCTGAGAACAAAGGATAGGCAAATCAACACACCATCACCACTCACACCACACACAGCACAACTACACTTTCACACCTGTACCTCTAACCCCTTTGCACATCACACACCATACACATCACTACCACCCCCACCACTCACACCCCTGCACCTATAACCCCTTTGCACACCACACACCATGGCAACTAAGAAAATGCTCAAATTCACCGAGAGTGAGTTGACAGTTATGGTATATGAGATAATCAGAGTAGAACCACAAGTGTTTGGTATCCCTGTCCAACAGACACACTTAGCCACAAGAGCACAAATGTGGGCAAGGTTAGTCAATACGGTCAATGCAGTAGGGCCACCCCGCGATCAAAAAAGGAGATCATGAAGCGGTGGCATGACTTGAAGAGGGTTATGAAAGAGAAGAGGAGTAAGAACCGTGAGCTGGCTCAGAGGACTAGCGGTGGCCCTCCCATTGCTCCCAAAACATTCTCTGCATGGGAGGAGAAGGTTTTTGCCATACTGCATCCAGAGATTCTCCCTGGAATATCCGGGGGACTGCAGGCTGGTAAGTACAAACAAATGTAGACCATTACACAATATCCAACACATGTCCCAGAGATGTAACATCCACTCCATCTGAATCACCACAAAGGTAGCTAACATTTACAGGGTTGTGTGTGTCCAGACAAACAGCACTACAACTCCCACCATGCCCCCTGTCACACCCCTGTGCAGGATGTAGCATACCCCCCCCCCCAGGAGCAGTTGGAAGCCATTGTAAGTTTCACCCTCACCTAACAGATAGGTAGCCATCTTCCCTAGGAAGGCTGTTTGGGGGTGGGAGACCAGCAACACAACTCCCACCATGCCCCCTGTCCCACACCTGAACAGGATGGAGCACCCCCGAAGCATGTGGCAGAGATTGCATTGCTCACATCAAACTAACAGGTAGGTAGCTATCTTAACAGGGAGGGGTGTTTGTGGGTGGGAAGACTGTACCACAACTCCCACAAGGCCCCCTGTCCCACACCTGAGCAGTATGGAGCACTCTCTCCCCCCCCAAAAGCAATTGGAAGCCATTGTATCACTACAAACAAACTAACAGGTAGTTAGCCATCTTAACAGGGAGGGTTGTATGTGGGTGGGAAGACTACTGTAATACTACCACCAGGCACCCTTGTTCCCCAGCTCATCAAGATGGAGCACTCACCCCCACCCAGATGCATGTATAAGCCATTGAATTGTACACTTCAAACAGGTAGGCAGGCATCTCCCCTGATGTTGTCAGTGTGCTGTTTTGATTGTTGTTGTGGGTGTTCATGTTGTGTCACTCATATCTGTGTGGGACTGGTATATTTTGTGTGCACACACTGCTTGTCGTGCATGCAGTGCTATGAGTGTATGTAGCCTTCTCCTTGCCTGGTGTGCATCCCCTGATATCGTGCTGTGTTTTCTATGTGATTTATTTGCATGCGCATCTATAGTGTATTTGATGTGGCTGTGTGCAGTGTTTGGGCTGTTTTGTCTCTTGCAGCTGACAGATGCTCTGTGTGTGGTGTTCTATTTGTGTGTGTGTGTTTTGTTGGTGTTGAAATAGCAATTTTTTCGGGTTAATTATCCAACGCATTCCCCAAATTTAGCTGGTTTTGAACTTGGAATAGTAATTTTTTGGGGTTTCTTATCCAGCACTTCCCTGAGTTTAGTTGGTTTTGGAGTTGGAATAGTTATTTTTTAGGGTCTACTGTCCAGTATTTTCCTTGAGTTTAGTTTGGATGATGTCATCAGTGATGTCATTTGAGATGTCATCAGTGATGTCATGAGTGATGTCACTGAACATGTCATGAGTGATGTAATATGTGACGTCATCAGCAGTGCATTGCGGGCGCGCGAGTTATAGTTCACTGAAATGACTATAACGGGGGAATTTCAATGGTTTTGTACGAGTGAAAAGTCCAGCTAGCTATAACGCCCCTGAAACCTATGGTTTTTTCAGTGAATTTCTAAGGTTTTTTAAATGCTAATTCCTAACTGTAACGTGCCTGAAACCTATGTTTTTTTCAGTGAATTTCAAAGGTTTTTTAAATGCTAATTTCTAACTATGCCTACAGAGATAGGACATGTGAAGAAAGAAGAAAAAACGCACAGAAAGAAAAAAAAGAAATGCAGAAAGAAGCAACAGCCTACGCGAGGGCATTGATACCAACGTCCCCCAGGCCCTCATTCTTTTAGACCTATCCGCCGCATTTGACACGGTGGACCACTCCATCCTCCTCACCCGTGTCAAGGCGGCGGGTATAGAGGGCCTGGCCCTCACCTGGCTTAAGTCCTTCCTGAGTGACAGGGCTCAGGCAGTCCATCTTGCTGGTTTCACCGCTACCTCTCGTAAGGTTGCATGTGGAGTTCCCCAAGGCTCTTCCCTCTCCCCTCTTTTGTTTAATTTATACATTTACCCCCTCATTTTTATGTTACAGCAGCTCGAGGTCACGGTGTTCAATTACGCCGATGACCTCCAGCTCATTTTTGACCTTTCCCACTCCTCTTCCTCTGCTTCAAATGTCCAATCCGTCATGCTGTTCATCCAGGATTGGATGAACTGCAACCACCTCAAACTCAACCCGGACAAGACGGAATTAGTCTTGACCAGAGGTGGTTGCAGTCCCTGGTCCCCCTCTCACTGGCCCTCCTCACTTGGTGTTCCCCCGCTCCCAGTTCCTAAGGTCAAGACCCTTGGTATCCTCCTGGATCCCTCACTTTCTGTTCACTCTCAGGTCAATTCAGTTGTTTCCTCCTGTTTCTTTTCCCTTCGAATCATCAGGAAGATTTCTCGGTTTTTTTCTTTACCCGCCCTAAAAATTATAGTGATGGCCATGGTGCTTTCGCGCCTCGATTATGGGAACATCATTTACAATGGCGCTCCAGCCTACGCCATTCGCCGTTTGCAGCTAGTGCAGAATCAGGCTGCCCGCCTGATTCACGGCCTGCCTAAATACCATAGAGCTACTCCCCTATTGCAGGCCTTGCACTGGCTGCCGGTGAAAGAGCGTGCTCTGTTCAAGCTTGGCTGCACCACTTTCCAGGCTAAAACAGGCACTGCCCCGGAATTTATCTGTTCTGCCATCACCCCCTACATACCTGGACGAGAGCTTAGGTCTACTCATCAGGCTTTGTTAACCATCCCCCGCTTCAGCAAGAAAAAGACTGGCGGTACGAAATTCGCAGTGCTTGCTCCTGCATTTTGGAACTCCCTCCCCCCGGAACTCCGTATGTCATCTTCCTACATTGAGTTCCGGAAGGGTCTTAAAACTTCTCTTTTTCCCCGAGCCTACAATGCTTAAATTCCCCTCTGCTCCTGCCTGCTTCTCACAATCTAACAGCGCCAAGAAACCGCATGGTAAAAGTGCGCTATAGAAATGTTTTTAAATTCAAATTCAAATTCAAAGACGAAAAAAAGTGCAGGAAGAAGGATAACGCGCAGAAAGAACAAACAGAAAAGCAGAAATAAGCCTTGTTGCAAAATCATCCTGTACCCTCAACTTTTACAGACGGATACTGGTGGTAACTGAGTCTGACTAACCAGTCCTAGAGCCAGTGCTATGTTGAAAGACACTTAGAAGAATACAGTGAAAACACCTACATACACTAGGGAACATTGTGCGTTGGGGTCCCCCTGTGATTAGCATGACCTCCTCTGTAAGCCCCTAGTATATAATAGGGCAGGGGATTAAAACTACCTCTTAAAACGCGCCACAGGGCGTGTTTGCAAATGTCACCTCAGGCCCCGTCCCCTCCCTTCCCCGCTGTGTAAACACGCCCTGTGTCCGTTTTTAGTTGGGAGATTAAGGCCCTTGAATCCTGAGGGTCCCTAGGGTCCAACTAGACCACTAGGTACCTCCAGTAAGCACCACAGAGCTGCGTTGCAGAGAGATGTAAAAAGGGGCACAGCCTAGACCACCTCTCTGCAATGCAGCGCAGTGGCGCTTACTGGAAGCACCTGGTGGGCTAGTTGGCCCCCAGGGTCCCTAAGGATTGAAGGGGAATTACTTCCCCAACTTAAAACGCGCCACAGGGCATGTTTGCACACGTTAACTCAGGCCCCGTCCCCTCCCTTCACCACTGTGTAAACGCCCTGTGGCCGTTTTTAGTTGGGAGATTAAGTTCATTTGAATCCTGAGGGTCCCTAGGGCCCATCTAGCCCACTAGGTACCTCCAGTAAGTGCCACAGAGCTGCGTTGCAGAGAGGTGTAAAAAGTGGCACTGCCTGGACCACCTCTCTGCAACGCAGCTCAGTGGCGCTTACTATAAGCACCTGGTGGGCTAGTTAGCCCCCACGGACCCTCAGGATTGAAGGGGAATTATTTCCCCAACTTAAAACACGCCATAGGGCTTGTTTGCACACGTCACCTCAGGCCCCGTCCCCTCCCTTCCCCACTGTGTAAACACTCCCTGTGGCCGTTTTTTAAGTTGGGAGATTAAGTCCCCTTGAATCCTGAGGGTCCCTAGGGGCAAAAGAGCCCACTAGGTACGTCCAGTAAGCGCCATTGCAGAGAGGTGTAAAAAGGGGCACGGCCTGCACCACCTCTCTGCAACGCAGAGCAGTGGCGCTTACTGGAAGCATACGGTGGGCTAGTTGGCCCCCAGGGTCCCTCAGGATTGAAAGGGAATTATTTCCCCAACTTAAAACGCGCCACAGGGCGTGTTTGCAAACGTCACCTCAGGCCCCGTCCCATCCCTTCACCACTGTGTAAACATGCCCTGTGGCCGTTCTACTTTGAGAGATTAAGTCACCTTGAATCCTAAGGGTCCCTAAGGTCAAACTAGCCCACTAGGTACCTCCAATAAGCACCACAGAGATGCGTTGCATAGAAGTGTAAAAAGGGGCATGGCCTCAGAACACCTGTCTGCAACGCAGCTCCCTGGCGCATACTGCAGATACCTGTTGGGCTAGTTGGCCCTCAGGGACCCTCAGTATTGAAGGGGAATTAATTCCCCAACTTACAACTGGCCAGGGGGCGCGTTTGCAGAGTGCTGCAAGGAGGGGGCGTGGCCTCCGGCGCAATGCCGGTCTTTTATTTATTAAATTTTTTTAAGAAGGAGGGCTGTGTGGCCCCCCTTCTTTTTCTAATTTATTGGCCCTGGGGACCCCATCCCCCAGGGCCTGCACCCTAATTTTTTTTGTTGAAAAAAATTAATTTGGCCCTCCCAAGGCCTTAATTGGCCCGGGGACCCCAACCCCGGGTCATGGCCTTTTTAAAAAAAAATCTTTCGGAGGGGGGCTGCGTTGCCCCCCTCCTCAGGCCACTTATGGCCCCAGGGACCCCATCCCCCAGGGCCGGCCTTTGTTTTTTATTATTTTAAAAAAATATATATTTATAGAAACATCTAGGACATGCTGGACAAACCGTATGTACCTATCACCATGACGATTTGCGTGATATTCATTAAAAGGCGACTATGCATACAATGAAACCACGTGGAATGTATTTACACCACTAGTGAAGCTCTGACGTGTCTGATGCACTACCATGCCTAATCCCAGCGCCCCCGCCTGTGGGTACTCTCCAAGTAGACACCCTTGTCGTTTATTTATACAAACATGGGTAGCTATTGACGGGCACATTTAATACACACGCACACCAAGCCATTCAAAGGGGATTCAACAAAAATTCGACCGAACAATGCAAGAAACCCCCCTCACGGTTAATAAAACACACATCCACCACCGGATGTGTAATACTTTTTATTTTACTCTCTGGAAAGGAGACGAACCTCACTTGAGAGTCACAGCGTGCTCCTGGCTGAGCCCAATGCTGTGTTACACCCACCAGTGCCCACCGAGTGCCACACACCTCTGTGTTGTATTCCACCAGCTAGTGCGTATGCTATGACACTCTCTTGCCCACGTGCACTGTAACACCACCCCGTGAATATGTCATGCCACACTTGCCTTCGCACGGGTTATATTGCCCCATCTAACGTGCCTTCCTCGATGCCTATGTTATAACGCACAGCACTATGCCATACATATTACAACTTTAAAGACTAGTTAGGTTACACAACACTGCACTGTGCACATTACACTCCAAGGCGCATATCGCATAGCACGCGCTATCTTGCGCTCTCCAATGAATCTGTCATTGCACACAATGTATTGCATATTATATTTCACGCCCCGGTTCATCTTATATCACACTTTTTGATGCATAGTTTATACCATTTACTATATATAGTTTTCATTTTCAATCGGGCTCTCAGGACTATGTTCTATATAACACTGCGTCCACCTACCCTTTTCACGGGCATTACATTTTGTGATTGGGGGTGGAGGGTCAGGGGGTGTTTCTGCCAAGTGAGCCCGGAGTCACAGTCACAAACGTCCTCTTCTTCCTGAATAAAAGTGAGATTATGCTGCATACTTGTTCATATTTTAAGTAGTTCGCACAGACACACATTTTAAAAACAATAAAGTTCCTAATACCCACCTTCTATGAACAGTTAGCTTGCTGCCCCATCCACCTCCTCCCTATCCTCTGTTGTCTGAATCCATGGACTAGCCTCCTCCCTCCTGCCATGCATGGTCTGATGTGCTGCCACTGCCCTCCATTTAGCATGATGTACCAGTCCACTCCTCCTGCCCTCCATTGCCCAATTCTATGGCCCATTATTGACCTCCTGCTTAGCCTCTGTGCTTAGCTTGCTGCCGCTATTCTCCTTCCCCCTGCCCTCCGATGTCTTCGTGCATGCCCCTGCTCCATCCTTTTTGCCCACCATGTTCCATGGACCTGCCACTCCTATCTACTCTGAGTGTTCTGTTGAGCTGCCACTCCCCTCCCACCTGCCTAGTATTGTCAGATGACTGTAACCTGTCCCTGCCACCTCCACCCTGCCTGTCCACATGCCATGCCCGTATCCCCTTCCTCCTGTCCTCCATGGTCCATTTTACTGCCACACCCTTCTGCCCTCCCTGGTCTGTTGTGCTGCACCTGCTCCTCCTGCCTGCCCCGCGTGGTCTGTTGTGAGGCCCCTTCCCCTGAACTCTGTGCCCAGGTCCTGACCCTCCCTTCTATCCTCTATGGTCCTTTGTGCATGCCCCTGCACCCTCCTTCTTGCCCATTATAGCCATTGTGCTGCCACTAACCCTCCCACTTGCCATGCATGGTCTTCTGTGCTGCCATGGCCCCTCCCACCTTCCCAGTGTGGTCAGCTAGCTGCCCCTGACGCCCTCCCACCTTCCCTCCATGGTCTGTGTGTATGCCATCATAGTCTCACTGTTGCTCTCCATGGTGTGTCTTGTTTCAAGTGCCCATCCTCCATGGTCATCTTTCTGCTCCTGCCCTGCCCCCTTGCCCCCAGCCCTCTGTTTCCATGTGCAGACTCCTATTCCCTCCCTCCTGACTTGTCTGTTCCCTTGTAATGCCCCTGATCCGTCCCTCCTGCCCTTTATGGTCTGTTATGCTACAACTTTCTCTCCTGTCTGTCCATTATGGTCAGCTAGCTACCATTGCCTCTTTCCTCTCTGTTCTCTGTTGTCCATGTGCATGGTCCTGTCCCCTCCCTTTTGCTTTCTATGGATTATTGTGGTGCACTCCCGTCCCGCATGCCCTGTGTGGTGTATTGTGCTGCTCCAAACCCTGATGCCTGCCCTGTAGGGTCAGTTTGGTGCACCTCTCCATGTCCCTCCTATCTTCTGTTATCCGAGTCCATGTCCCTACCCCAATTCCTCCTGCCTACCATGATCCAATGTACCATACTTGCAAACATTTTGAACTTGGTAAGAGGGAGATTTTGAAAAAAAAACTGGGGTATTGATTTTCCCCTTTGAGTTACATTGAAAAAGAGGAGATTGTAGACAGGAGACAGATCAAATAAAGCCCATTTGAGCTTAAAAAAATTGGACGTTTCCTGGCTGAAACGAGTCTGTTGGCATGTATGGTTGTACTACCACTGCCTCTTCCTTCTGCCCACAATGGTCTATTATATTGCCACAGACTCTCTTGCCAGTCCTGTATTGTTGGTTTGTTGCCCCTGCCCCCCTTTCCACTGCCCTCCATAGTCTGTTGTGCTGCCACTGCCCTTCCTGCCTGCTCAGTGTGGTTAAATTGTTGCCTTTGCACCCTCCTACCTGCCTTCAATTTTCAGAGTCCGTGCCCTTGGCCTCTGCCTCTCAACAGTATCCCAATGAACAACTAGATTGCTAACATTCTATATTTATTACAAAAGTGTGGAACGCCTGACGTCATCTTGATGTAATCAAAACTGTAATACCTAGAGCATTTCCTTTAGAAATTACATATATGAGAGGGACTTATTTGCATCAAAATTATGGTTAGTGCTCTAAAAAACTAAAATGAGGACATATTTTCTGAGTTTTCAAATAGCGACAAAGAACTTTTAAATTATTTGTAATCTTTATGTTTTTTTATGCAGTTGACCACATGATTAAATGTTGCACCTAGGGGAGAAGATGTGGTGTTACTTCCAGAGCTGCAGACTTTGCAACTGGGGAACCAGTTTGGAGTTTCTGCTTCAGCTCAACATTCTGGTGCCGATTCCGATCCTGTAAAACCCGGGTACAAATGGTCGTACGGAGCGTTTTCTCCATCCGACTCGTACCCGGTAAAAACACCTTACAAACTCGCAAGTACGATTCGCACAGAAATACCATTTCCGTACGAGTCGTAAAAAACACCGACCGGCAAAAAAATACATACAAATCTGATTCTGGACGGCGCATACGCGACGTCCAGATGGAGTCAGGCAGCGTTTTACGGACCAGCAAGTACGATTCATGCCGACGTCTCTCCGCACGTAGCAATTTTTACGGGAGTCAAAAACTGCCGGGAAATTGAGGACTACGCGAACAAGGAGCACCGGTACGCGACAGACAGCGATGGACCCCAACCTACACGTCATCCCGGCCCTCATAGCCTACGACCTCGTGTTGAGAAACTGACGCAGTCGCCGCAGAAGGTCAGAACAACCCCCAGGGGCAAAGGGGGGGGGGTGCAAGGGGCAGGAAACATAACCCACACCCCACAAAATACTAATATATCCTGCACATTAATTACCTCCATGGTCTGGTCACTTCGGGGGGCGTGTCCACCAATCCCATGTTCCGCCACAACGGAAGTGGATGTGGACGCGTACCCGTCACCACCACAATGGTGGTATGGGACGTACCCACGCCCCTCAGAGCGTGGGTACGGTCCGTACCACCATTGTAGTGGTGATGTAGGGGTACGCGTGTACGGCCCGTACCCACACCCCCAGAGCGTGGGTACGGTCCGTACACTTGTACCCCTACATCACCACCACAATGGTGGTACGGACCGTACCCATGCCCCCCAGAGCGTGGGTACGGGCCGTACCACCATTGTAGTGGTGATGTAGGTGTACGCGTGTATGGCCCGTACCCACGCCCCCAGAGCGTGGGTACGGTCCGTACACGCGTACCCCTACATCACCACTAGAAAGGTGGTACAGACCGTACCCACACCCCCCAGAGCGAGGGTATGGGCCGTACCACCATTGTAGTGGTGATGTAGGGGTACGTGGTACGGCCCGTACCCACGCTCTGGGGGGGCGTGGGTACGGGCCGTACCACGCATACCCCTACGTCACCGCCACTATGGTGGTACGGCCCGTACCCACGCCCCCAGAGCATGGGTACGGGCCGTACCACACGTACCCCTACGTCACTGCCACTATGGTGGTACGGCCCGTACCCACGCCCCCAGAGCATGGGTACGGGCCGTACCACGTGTACCCCTACAGCCCCATTACATGATGGATACAAGGCGTACACACACCACGGATGTAGGTGTACGGATTGGTGCAGCACATCAGCTGTGAATTGGGGGTGGTGTATGCCCAGGACAGCAGTGTACCATAGCAAGGGCGCAAGCGGGTGGGTGGGTAGTTTGCAGAGGAATACCAGCAGTGGACAGGGACATGTGAGGGGTGGGTGCATATCACTCCCAGCAGTGGACAGACATATGGGGGTGGGTGCAGAGGACTCCCAGCAGTGGACAGAGACATGGGGGTGGGTGCAGAGGACTCCCAGCAGTGGACAGAGACATGGGGGTGGGTGCAGAGGACTCCCAGCAGTGGACAGAGACATGGGGGTGGGTGCAGAGGACTCCCAGCAGTGGACAGGGACATGTGAGGGGTGGGTGCCCATCACTCCCAGCAGTGGACAGAGACATGGGGGTTGGTGCAGAGGACCCCCAGCAGTGGACAGAGACATGGGGTGGGTGCAGAGGACTCCCAGCAGTGGACAGAGACATGGGGGTGGGTGCAGAGGACTGCCAGCAGTGGACAGAGACATGAGGGTGGGTGCAGAGGACTCCCAGCAGTGGACAGAGACATGAGGGTAGGTGCAGAAGACTCCCAGCAGTGGACAGAGACATGGGGCTGGGTGCAGAGGACTCCCAGCAGTGGACAGAGACATGGGGGGGTGTACATCCTTATCAGATGACCACAACTCCATGGGTGAATGTACGTATCCCTAACTTTGGACAATAATGATAGTGCCATAACAACACATCACTGACAGCAGTGTCCCACTCCCAGGAGGATGGATGTCTTTTCCCCACTGCATGACACACCACATGTGGGTGTGAGGACAAATAACACATGCATACCCACCCCTGGCAGATGCAGCACAATACACACACTGAGATCATGCCACAAGACTGTATAGTCATGTCACTGCCTAATAAAATAAGAGAGCCAAAGAGAACACACACTGTCACGCACATCCCAGGACTGATAGGAATGTTCAGGTGCTGGGCTAGCCACCAAGATGTTGTCTGTCATGGAAGGAATAGGGTGGAGTTCCCACAGATACAATGACCACAATTGTGAGTCAGGTATTCAAATACCCAGCAGAACAAGTACCATATGTGTACTAGGCTGGGATTACACACATGCATTGTGCGGAAAAGGGACAATTTATCCATGAAGGCATGGGAAAATACTCTATACACAAGTACAGTGACTTCCAAGGATGGCACAGACGATGCAGCCGGACACATTGCTGAGCAGGCATGGCCAGAGTTGAAGGGATCCATCACCAACAAAGGAAATGTAGACACAGGGCAACACAACAATTGTGCAACTCTCTGCAGGGGAGATGTCAGGTGCCACAGAGGAAGGAACACTCCTTGGGACAATGTCTCCAAACACAAAGAGCATACACGACAAAGAATCTTTGCAGAGACCTTGTGATGGCATGCAGATACCAGGTTCCACCCCATGAGCAGCGGACTACAACATTTCCCTGAAACATAACACATGCCCACAACCCCAATTCCTGTAGCATCAGCATCAACATCAATACCTGAAATGCAAGACTTTTCAAACGAAAAAGAAAATGCTTTATTCAGCATGAAAATAATAATGTGTAAACGAGACTATTCACAAAGGCCAATGGCCAGTCCTTGGGGGGGGACACATGGCCATGCGTCTCCCCTAGCTTGCCTGCACATCACAAGACTGTGTCGTCGACTGGGGGGGCATCATGTGGGGAAGGACCAGGCACCGCAGGGACAGGAAGGGGAAGGGTAGGTGTGGTGGGTGCAGGGACGGACGACTCCACCACAGGGGGTGGGGCAGCGCCAAAGGTGGAGGCAAGCTCGGCGCTGCACACTTCTGCCAGTTCTTCAAGCGTCTCCCCTGCACCCGGAGAAACAACAGGCCCCAAGGAGGGGGGGGTCGGAGGTATGGGTTGCAGCGCTACTGGGGGAGGTGGTGGATGGGCTGTGGGACTTAACTCCCCTACCCGTGGAGTGCCTTGACCATTTGCGTCCAGGTGAACTATTGGGGCTGAGGCCCAGCCCAGCAAAGTAGGCCTCCTTCTCCGAATCTGGGGCAGGGGAGCCAAGGGGAGTGACATCGGAGGGTCTGGGGAGTGAGTCATGTGGACGAGGACTGTGGCTGCGTGCCTGCCTGTGTGCCCCAGACCCAGTGGGTGTGCCTGCTTCCCCCTGAGTGTGCGTGTCAGGAGGTGTGCACTTGCCCTTACGTGGTGGTGTGCTGCTTCTGTCTGGTGGAGTGCGTGTGTGTGGATGTCTTGGTGTGCTTGGGACAGGCATGGGTGTGGCACTTGTGGATGGGGCAGGGGTAAGGGGGGGACGCAGCACTGCAGGTGACTTGCTACTGCCGTCAGTGACGAGTCCAGGGACCTCAGCAACATCTGTTGGTCAGACATCGCTGATGACATGCCCTCCATGTACGACACCATCTGGGTCAGCAGTCTGGTGTGGCCATGGAGGACAGTCAGGATCGATGTCTGCCCAACTTGCAACTGCCGCTGAATGTCCACAGACTCGGCAGTGAGGGCAGCAGGGGGGACAGGGGCAGGGGGTGCGGTGCCTGGCATGAAGGCGACACGGTGTGGCCTAGCACGGACAAAAGGGACCCGAGCAAGTGGGAGGGTGGTGATGGGAATGGAGGGGACGGTGAGAGATGTACTGCTGCTTTCAGCTGTGGGAGCAGCCTCCGCCCCCTCTGGGAGCTCTGCCTCAGACCCATCTGCCTCGTAGTCAGTGTTGGTACTGTGCAGGTCCTCCGCCTCACTCCCCTCGCCCTCCGTGCCACTAGATTCCACCGACTTCTCAACAGTGGTGGCACCACTGCTCGATCCCTCCTCCACGTCCGTGCCGGTGTCTCCCTTGGTGTCCTCCGATGATGCTGTGGGCAAGGTGAAGAGACAGGAAAAAATCAGTCACCTGTACACATCTGACACATGAGTCCAAACAAAATAGGCAACAGTGCATTTCAGGAAAGGCATCATGAGTAACATCTAGGATACTCCCCACATATGTAAGCCCTGCACTCCCCAGTTGGTTCACCCACCATGCCACTTGGAAACAATGAAAATTAGGATACAACAGCAAATAACTTGAAATCACAAGATCATGAGAAGCTAGTGTCTGGGATCAGTTGAGCACAGCAAGACTATGAAGGCATGCCACCTCTTGTTCACTGTGAAACAAACAGTATTGTCGCAACCAAGGCCAAATACCACATGCCAATGCAGAAGGTGTCCCCACACTCAGAGACCTGTGAGTCCTTTTGACACCCCAAAGAAATACATTGTGACTCCTGGAGAATCACAACCCTTTACACAATGGACATGTCTAGCATGTGTGAATGTGGCACTCTGTGAACACAACACACATGTGTCTGTATAGCAGAAGTCACACAAGGAGGTGCACACCAAACTACATGTACACAGTCATTGTCTGAGCTGCCAGACTCATTCAAATCAGCCACTGTTAGGCAGAAATGGCGTATCAGTAAGTACATATACATGGCACCAGGGTGGTCTGGATGACTTGACACTCGTAAGTTGGTATCAGCAACAACCAAGGACTAACCCAAATGTTAGCACACTGTGGGAACATGTATATGTATGAACTCCAAACAAGTTTTGTTCAAAATGTGCCTTACTTTAAAATGTGCCAGCGTGTCCCTGGAAAGTGTACAGGTGGTGTCTTGTGCACTTCCTTGGGAGACATCTGTCATGCAGGCACATCATTGTCCTTCACAACCAAACAACAAGGTCAAGCATATGAAACATTGAGACATGTTGACAAGTGTAGTGAGTGCCAATGGACATTTTCTCTAAGTAACAACTTGAATAATGTCATTTGTCACATGGCTATCTGTCACCTGATCACACAGTTGGCTACACATATGACCTACTGACTGTCATCTGGAGTGGCACACATGTCCACACCCAGGACAATGCATAAGCTAATGGGCCAGCAATTGTTTGGCAAAAAAGCCTAGCTGTACTGTGGGTTCCCCCTCATGGCAAGCCAGAATGTACCCACAGATGTCAGCACACAAAGTCACAACTGTGTAGCATCTGAACCACACACAGGCGGCAAAAATGTACAAGCAGGATACATGATTGACACAGGCAATGAAGCACGAACATTAAGCACTGGCCAACATCACGGGGGCACTGCACGATGACTTTCTGTACTGCGAATCATCACACACAAGTCAGAACTGGCAATGAAACATCAGGGTTGAACATGTAGGCCCCTCCCGCACACACACACCCTTACCTGAGTCAATGTGACTGATACCGATCAGGAAGTGAAACCTCTTATTCAGGGTTACAATAACTGTGCTTGAAAACTAGCTTCATTAACACATCACCTTGTAGGGCTGCCAAAACATATTGGTCACAAACAAACATCAACAGATTGTTGTGAATAGCCACACAGGCACTGCCCAGTGTGAGTATGCACAAGCAAACTGGTGTATCCCTGTCCAGTGGGCAAATGTATCACACATGTGAAAACTACTACCTAGGCCAGGGAACAATGCCACAGAGGCAGAGCCATGATGAACCCACAGTGAATGTGCACAGTGTTGGATGACACACATGAGTAGGAGGGCAGGCTGTGTCAGGGGACTGTAGTGTGCACACTGCTCCATGGTCCTGGAATGAGCTGACTGTTACAGGAGCAACCGTCCCGGCACTATGCATATATCCCACTCATGCACATCATGTCTGAGGCCACAACATTGGTAATGCATGCAGCAAGTCTGTTCATTTGAACCCTCACACTCCTATGTTGGGACTCAGCATCAGTGCCAACAATTATGCACCCCCAAATGACTGAACAGGACTGGGCACAGGCAGACCACCCCCACACATGATGCTGAAACCAGTGTGCACCTTGATAAACTGGTAGCCTAGATGACCATGTGCAATAGTGATAACACACAGAGCAGGTAACACATGTCAAGGAGGGGAAGGGAGGAAGAACAGCACAGGTTGACTTTGGGGTACAGGATATGCACTGCACATATATAGCCTGGCAGTGTATCCAGGCGACTGAGCAGCTCCAAAAGCTGGCGACACACAACAAACACACATGTACCTACCCCCTTCCTGCTGCTGTAACTCCTGTATCCGCCTATCCAGGTCAGGGAAGACCACCGCCATGACACGCCGCATCTGGTGGGTCAGGCGCCGGCGCCTGCCATTCTTGCGAGGAGGTAAGTCCTTCAGCATGACCCGGGCGATCCTCCGGGTCCAGCACCGGATGTCCTGCCATCTCTTCCTCACTTGTGGCAGGCGCCGACTGCGACCCTCCACCGATTGCACGGCCTTGACGGCATCCTTCCAGATCTTCCCCTTGTGGTAGGGGGATACCTGTGTGGATGACAAAGTGCGACAACATCACTACACCTACACCATGTCACAGAGACACACATTTGAACATCTTAGATTTGTTGAACAGGGCATAGTATGCTGGCAAGTAATAGCACCTTAGTCATAGGGACTTTTTCCACTGGGGATGCACCAATGCACTACATGGCATAGTAAGTACACAGGTGGAATGGGGGGTGCGAAACAATCCCTGATCATGGCACACACTGTGCATCCCAAGCAACACAAGGCTGATGGACAGCACCGCAAAGCAGTCACATGCCCCAGGCCACTGACGAAACCTCAGCAGAGTACACAGACACACACAGGCACACATCAATCACCTGCTATTGGCAACAGCAGATGCAAACCTCACTCTGCACATGTGCCACTTGCCGGGGGGGTCACAGGTGTGGGGCTAGCTCAGCAAGTCAGACACACCGCACGGCTTACTACACACATCAGATGGATTGAGCAGTTGCCTCCTCCATGCAGCTATGGTGCAACACTCCACATAGACACTCACCTACATGACAAGAAGCATTCACACACATCAATGTCGTGGGGGCGTACACATCATTTGGACACTCTCACCACTCTCACCACAGCTCCACTCAACTCTCACACACATCTGTGGGTGCAGTCACCTGTCACACCGGGGTGACCACTGAATCACCGCAGGACAATAGAACAAGAATGCCCAAGAGGATTAGGCTGACGGAATGTGCCATGCACTATGCAGTGAATGTCACAGTAAGCACAATGCAAGTGAGGAGTGCACACATGAACTACATCAAGCCCTGCATGAGAGACATAAGCCATCCCCCCCCCGGGACCCACTCCAACCAACATTGCATTTCTGTCACACCTGGCCACAATGCCAGAAGTGACAGATAGTGGAGTCAGCACTCACCTGCTCCCCTGGTCGACCATACAGCATGGGGTACCGTGGGAGGATCACATCCAGCAAGGCCTCGTTCTCCTCCTGGGTGAAAGGCTGGGCCCTCTCCACAGTCCTTGACAAGGTGCCAGAGGGAGACAATACAGCAGCAGTGGTATCGACTGACATGTTGTGCAGGCAAGTGCCCTCTCATGGGTTCTGCCTGCCTTATATCTGCCTTGCTGGCCTATTTCATTTACAGGAGTACAGAGTGTTGGTCAGACTCATTTGCCTCCTACGTTTCTTCCAATCCCTTTAAACATACACCAGTGACAGCCTTTGCATCTTTCGATTTTGCAGCATCATGTCAAGTCAACAACCACTTTGCAACAATGTATAATGTGACCAACTGATTTTTCCAGACCACATGATGTAAAGTTTTGAACTTGAAACTCGGTATCCATGACAACCAGCATGCATTTAGGCCCTAATACTTGTCCCTCATGTGTCCCCATTGTAATTCTTAAATCCCCGCACAGGTACGGCGCTTTTCACACGTACCCCTAGGGCACCATCACTACAGTGATACGGGCCGTACTCACGTGTGTACGGGCCGTACACGCGTGAGTACGTGCCTATCACTATAGTTGGGGGTACCGTAGGGCCTAGTGATACGGCACGTACTCACGAGTGTACGGGCTGTACACGCGTGAGTACGTGCCTATCACTATAGTTGGGGGTACCGTAGGGCCTAGTGATACGGCACGTATTCACGCGTGTACGGGCCGTACATGCGTGAGTACGTGCCTATCACTATTGTCGTGTTACTGTAGGTCCGAGTGATACGGCACGTACTCACGCGTGTACGGGCCGTACACGCATGAGTACGTGCCTATCACTATAGTTGGGGGTACCGTAGGGCCTAGTGATACGGCACATACTCACGCGTGTATGGGCCGTACACGCGTGAGTACGTGCCTATCACTATAGTTGGGGGTACCGTAGGGCCTAGTGATACGGCATGTACTCACGCGTGTATGGGCCGTACACGCGTGAGTACGTGCCTATCACTATAGTTGGGGGTACCGTAGGGCCTAGTGATACGGCACGCACTCACGCGTGTACGGGCCGTACACGCGTGAGTACGTGCCTATCACTATAGTTGGGGGTACCGTAGGGCCTAGTGATACGGCACGTACTCACCCGTGTACGGGCCGTACACACGTTAGTACGTGCCTATCACTATAGTCGTGTTACTGTAGGTCCGAGTGATACGGCACGTACTCATGCGTGTACGGTCCGTACACGCGTATATACGTGCCGTATCACTCGGACCTACAGTTACACAACTATAGTGATAGGCACGTACTCACACGTGTATGGGCCGTTCACGCGTGAGTACGTGCCTATCACTACAGTTGGGGGTACCGTAGGGCCTAGTGATACGTCACGTACTCACACGTGTACGGGCCGTACACACGTGAGTACATGCCTTTCACTATAGTTGGGGGTACCGTAGGGCCTAGTGATACGGCACGTACTCACGCGTGTACGGGCCGTACACGCGTGAGTACGTGCCTATCACTATAGTTGGGGGTACCGTAGGGCCTAGTGATACGGCACGTACTCACGCGTGTATGGGCCGTACACGCGTGAGTACGTGCTGTAGCACTCGGACCTACAGTAACACAACTATAGTGATAGGCACGTACTCACGCGTGTACGGCAGGTACTCACACGTGAGTACGGGCCCTACACATGCCCTAAGAGCGTGTGTACTGCGTTTCACAGCTTACACTGGTGATAGGAGGCGCACATGAAAGGAATGGAGGTGTCAGACTCGCACAAGGCTGTACATCAAGTCATTGTCAGTGCAGTCCTTCATGTGCAGGGCCTAGGTGTGTCAGGCAGTGATGTGGCACATGTCTCCTCATGTTGTGGCACAATAGATGTGTGATGAGTTGTTTACACATGTCATGTGTGATGGGGCACTACTTTGCACACTTCCCCTTCACACTTTGCACATGTGTGCATGTACGACACACATGTCAAGCACTGCATCACTGGTATGGCACAGTCAGCAACACCCGCAGCTGTCCCCTGATGCCAGGTACATGGATAATTACACCTGACATGTGACTCCCAGCGTGCCACGATGTGACTATGTCATGTGTGTGTCATGTGTTCCCATGAGCTTTCCGTTGGTGTTCCGTCAACTCCATCTGCTGTTGCAGCATCCAACATGTGTCTGTGTGCATATGTGCATGACACACATATACGCACACCATGCCACATGTGGACTCACACGTTACATGTGTCATGATGGTTCGAAGATGACTTCCTGACATGAGGCAATATCTGCGTTCTCTCAATGTCTGTGTCATCAGTTTTTGACATGGACCCCTTCATGGAAATGTGTGTCATCTGTCCTTTTCCAGATGACATGTGACCTGTGCGTCTAGACTCCCGCCAGCTGTCTGTATGAGATGACATCCTTCAAATGCTGATATGTGGATGTATGTCACTCATGTAATGTGTCTGGCTTGTCACTTACACTGGCCCACCGCTATTTTAATGGCATGTCACGTCAACATTGCCATGCAACTATTGTGGCTGGCTCTTCGTAGGAGTATCACCTGGCTGGCCCACGTGTCCTGGATGTATTGCACAGCACAGACTCTGTATTAAACAGATGTGTATTAGCTGTTGAACATGTGCTCACCTCGGTGACATTGGTGTGGTAATGTTCTCACTCTTCGTTATTCCTTCCAAATCTCTGCAGGGCACCGCCTCTCCCCAGACGAATGCCAGACCTGGATGCCATGCGTGAACATGACTGCATACGCAGATACCGCTTCTCGCAAGAGTTGATAGAGGACTTGACCCGCCGGCTTGCTCCACACCTCCAACCACAACACAGGTATCCTACAGCTCTGACCCCCAAGATGAAGGTGATGGCAGCCCTACATTTTTTTGCCACCAGCACGTTTCAATTGACCATAGCTGATGTCGGTGGCATGTCCCAGACAATGTTCAGCTGTGTCCTGCATGATGTTATAGAAGCCATGTTGGTGCACCTGGATGAATTCATCAATTTTCCCACTCGTGAGCAGTTGACAGGTGTCAAGGGTGAGTTCTATGCCCTGGGAGGGAAGCCTCATGTAATTGGGGCCATTGATGAGACACATGTGGCTTTGGTACCACCACAGGCACAGGAGGTAGCCTATAGAAACAGAAAACATTACCACTCCATTAATGCCCTTGTGGTGTGTCTTGCTAACATGCTGATTTCCCATGTTTGTGCATGTTTTCCAGGGTCCGCACTAGGCCTGGGCAAAAATTTTGTTCCGTTCGCGGAAATTGCGATAATTTGACATTTTCGCGTTCCGCGGAGAGCGCGAAAATGTCAAAATTTCCGCTTTCCGCAGGTTGGCGATAATTTGTTTCTTGCTCGCGCTGTAAAATAATACATTCTCGCGCGCGCGCGATCGCCTTACCTGAATCCCTGCGTTCGCCGACAAGTTTTCATGATCCGGTCGCGTTCTCCATGAGATATTGGATTGTTTTTAGCCGTTTGCGCTGTCTCGCGACAGTTCGCGCCCGCAGTGACGTCATGCGCCGCACGATCACATCTTTCTTCTCGCGATCATGCACTGCGAGACAACTCAAAACAAGATGGCCACGCCGGCAAGCAACCACATGGGTAAGTTGGCGACCCGCAACCATGCAGAAAATCTCGCGAACATGCAGGAAAAAAATTCCGCATCATCGCGATATTTCCGCTTGTTTGTGATAATTGTAAACATTTTCGCGATAATTTGCGAAAGTGGATTTCGCAAATTCCGCCCACCCCTAGTCCGCACACGATGCATACATCATGAGGCGTAGCAGGGTGCCAGAAATGATGCTGCAGCTGCACGCGGAACGAGCATGTCTTGTTGGTGGGTATACTCTGTTAGTCCTGTGTTCAGCGCTATCTTTGTATCTTACGGCATCTCCTGACCCACTTCTTCACATGATGTTTCCATGTAGGGGACTCTAGCTATCCCAACATGCCATGGCTGATGACACCTCTCCGCAACCCCAGAACAGCCGCAGAACACCGGTACAACGACACCCATGGGCAGACGAGGCGCGTGATTGAGTGGACGTTTGGACTCCTGAAGAGCAGATTCCGGTGCCTCCACAAGACCGGTGGCGCCCGCCCATATGCCCCGGTGAAGGTCTGCAAAATCTTCATTGTGTGCTGCATGTTGCACAACATGGCAGTGGAGAAGGCCGTGCCACTCATCCTTGCTCCGGATCAGCAGGATCATCCACCCATGGAGGATAAAGGGCTCGGGCACGGGGCAAGTGAGGATGAGGATGAGGTTATCCGGAGTCAGCTTATCTGCAACTTCTTCTCATGATGGTGAGTCCCTGTGTCTGAGTGTGCACGCTTTGAGCCTTGTGTGGCATGTGTTGCAATGTGTGTGTCGAGCTGACTGTGTGCTAAGTGACTTGTAGGTGTGTTCTGATGTGTCATTCAAGTGATGATGTCATTCCACACATATTAGCTGGGACACTAAATTTATTAAGGGCATGGTGACAACATCATTCCTGTAGAGTACATGTACATGTCTGAGGATTACTAGCTCTTCGAGTGACTTGTTGTGTGTCTGGCCTCCCCAGGTTCTTGCGGCTGTCGTCTGCTCATGTCATCATTGCCCTCCTGCTATTCCTCATGAGTATTGCAACGTGTGCTGGATCAGAGTTACATGCACAGACATGGTGAAAAGTCATTTGGGGTAAGGAGTGCAGCAAGGCATTTTGTGGGTGGTACGTGTTTGTGATATGTGGTGACTGCTCCTGTGCATGTTGTGTTACCATGCATACATGTCGACTCACCATGGGCCACATGACGTGTTGCATGGCTCCCATGAATTGATAGTCACCCTTCCTGACAGTCATCTGTAATGGTTTGTGGATTCTGATGAAGGCATCAATGTGTGTATAACGTCCCTCAGGAACATACGGGATGCTAATGGTGGACATAGTGTGGGACATCCCCATATGAGGCTCAATGGGGAAGTGTAGACTCTCTGTGTGCAGCAAGGGGTGTTAGGCTCAACCCCTTCACTTGTGTGCCAGCTCAGTAGGATTTACACATCTGTGTGTTGAAGGGGGTGTCCAGTGTAGGTCACACATGGTCAGCCAAATGACCTGTGAGTCTGTTCCAATTGATGCATTTCCCTTAGTGTGAGGCTGAGTAATAAAGGTGTTCGTCACACTCCAAGGTGCCTCATCTTTGTCAATGCAGGTCTCTTGCCACTTTGCATGCGGCATATCAGGCATAGTTGTGGAAGATTATGCATAGGAGTCCATGTGTAGTTTAGCAACATGCATGCAGTTGCTCATGGATTAGGCTCCCTATTGGGCATGAAGTACATGGTCGTGTATGTTTTTTGGCATGTTGGTCCACACAATGGGCCATCAATAGCTGCTGAGGGTGTGTCTCCTGTGCGCAGGTCGGCCTTCAGTTTCCTGATCCGGTGTCATGCTTCTTTGGTGATTGTGCATGCATTGTCTCTGGGTGTGCCATGTGACACTGGACACTCCTTACTTTACACACGCGCCTGTTGCAGTTGTCCTTCTGACATCCTAGTCTATGTGTGCAAATTCTGTCATTTTGCAAGGAGATGCCGCCTGCTGCTGCGGCCCCTGCAGCAAGGGCCCTGTCATGATCCGCGCTCGGGTGGCGCTGAGTGACGCATCTCCTCGACCCCTGGACTACGACCGAGCAAACGGCGACCGCAAGAACTACATCCCCCCGAGCTCCCGGTAGTTCACGTCCCACGTGACAGTTCACGCTGCCGGAAACGTTGAAAACCAGCCAATCCCGGAGAAGCAGTGCCGATGATTCTCTGAAGCCTTCGGTAACGCCAGACCCGAGCGGAAGGTCCTCCTCTGCGACTTGACCTCCAGACCACGAGAGACGCCGACTACGCCTCGACGCCTCCTTGTTCCTCGCTGGACAGCTTGTGAGTATTAAGGCAGACAACGCCCACGGATTTCCGGGCATCTCCACCTGGGGGTTTCGCTCCTCTGCTCCCGGCTCCTCCTGGAGCATTGAGTAGCAGCGCAACGCCACAGGCAACGCCCAAGGATTTCCGGGCATCTCCACCTGGGGGTTTCGCTCCTCTGCTCCCGGCTCCTCCTGGAGCATTGAGTCGCAGCGAAACACCGCAGGCAGTGCCCACGGATTTCCGGGCCCCAGCATTCCCACAGAATCGCGCTCCTCGGCTCGAGACCTTGCTGAGCCTAGAGTAGCAGCGCAGACTCTTGACACAACTCATCTCCGCGACTCTGATCGCCACTGCTAGGTTCTTTACAGTTCCGTGACGTAACGGTGCTGGAGAACTTCGTGCGCTCAGAAAAGAGGAGAAGACACCCCTCTCGTTTCTCCCCCGGAAAGAGACGACCGGTAAGAGAGTAACACCAAGGGGAAGCCTGGGGGCCGGGTGAAGGGAGCCATCACTCATTGTGTGTTTGTCTATTCACAGGTTTCGCGCCCAGCCGTCCCTTTCCGTCCTTCCCTCGCTCACCTACCCCTTTCGTCCGAGTGTATTACACATCCGCCGGACTAGGGGCAGATGAGAGGTGGACCCCTTTAAGCTTCAGCGTCATCCTGAGGAGCGGAACCAGTGGGATCCCGACAGAATCATCGGCCCACGAATTATCTCCTCCCGATCACGCTGTCGTAGACCATGACTACCTTAGAGGACGTGGTAGCCGCTCTTGCCCTAGTGCAAGCAGAATTAGCTGCTTCCCGTTCAGACACAGCCGCTCTACATACACGGATAGATCGGCTCCAAAGGAACCCCTTCGATGCAGGGACCCCGTTCCCGTCTGCGACCCAACCAGTAGTGGTAGAAATGCCCACACACGTCCCGTTGGCCCCTCCTGAACGCTTTCATGGGGACATACAGAAGGTACAAGTCTTCATGACCCAAGTCCTGTTGCATTTCCATTGTAAGCCAAAACTCTTCCATACCAACCAAGCCCGGGTAGCCTTTCTCATTTCCTACTTGGCAGGGGATGCGGCTCAATGGGCGGTTCCCATAGTCCGTCGCGACGAAGCCCTGTTATACGATTGGGATGCCTTCCGTACCGCCTTTGAAAGAACCTTTGACCGCAGAGCTGATACCTTCTCGGCGGACCGAGACCTGCTGAAACTACGGCAACACCCCAATGACTTTCTAGGCTACCTCAACAACTTTCGTCGGTTGGTGGCAGAAACCGACTGGCCAGAAACTAAACAGTCTGCCATCTTCTACGGAGGGTTAACGGACGAACTCAAGGACGTCATCGCCCAAATCGATCCCCAACCCCAGACCTGTTCGGCGATGGTGGAATTGGCCGCCCGTTTGGAGCATCGGCTCGGAGAACGAAAAGGGGACCAGAGGCGGAAAGATAAAACTCCGTTCCCCTATGACCATGCTCGAGCTTCGGAACAGACGGCCTCCAAGTCCGAGGCCATGGAAATCGGAACGGTGAGAGCCGCGCTAACCCTGAGCGAACGTGATCACCGCCGTAAACAAGGCCTGTGTTTGTACTGTGGGAAGAAGGGGCACTTCCTGCGAGAATGTCCGGTAAGGCCCAAGACGAGCAGAACACGCCCCGGACAGTCAGCTATGGCCACAGAAGAAGGCATCGCGGGAAACTCCAGAGCTTGAAGGTACCGGAAGGGAAGCCTCCAAGCCACCACTCCATCCCTTCCATGGAATCCGACACCTCTCGAGAACCCGATCACTTCTTCATCTCCCTGGAAGCAGTGATCGACCAGCAACCACAAACCATAAGAGCCATGATAGACTCCGGGGCTACCGGATGTTTCCTGGACCAACAGGAAGCCGAAAGGCTGGGGATTCAACTAACGCCCAAAGAACAGCCCGAACTCGTTTTTGCGGTCGACGGGAAGGAACTGGAGTCGGGACCCATCCGATTCGTCACCCCGTTTCTCTGGATAACCATAGGAGGGGACCATGGCGAGTGGCTGCAGTTGAACATCATACAAGCTCCCCGATGCAATCTGATCCTAGGCTTGCCGTGGTTACGAAAACACGAACCTACTATCAACTGGTCCACCAACACCATCTCGTTCCACTCCACCTCATGCCACCGACGGTGCATCAGCCCAAACCCACACCCGAACACGATCCGAACCTCTGCCCAACATGTGGCAACTGCCGCGGAAAAGGACGTGGTGCTCCCTACTTGGTATCTACCCTATAAAGAGGTGTTCAACGTGCAGATGGCGGAAGAGCTACCCCCGCACCGAGAGTATGACTGCCGCATTGATCTGGTGCCAGGCGCGGTTGTTCCGTGTGGGAGGATATACGCCCTCACCGGGCCAGAAACTCTCCATTTGAAGGAGTATCTAGACACCTACCTCCGGTTAGGGTTCATCCGTCCCTCCCGGTCGCCCGCAGCGTCCCCGCTCTTCTTCATCCCGAAGACCAGTGGTGAGCTGAGATGTTGCATCGACTACCGCGCCCTCAACGCGCTGACGATTAAGAACAGATACCCCTTGCCACTGATTCCGGTTCTCCTGGAACAAGTCCGCGAAGCGCACATCTACACCAAGCTGGACCTCCGAGGGGCGTATCATCTGGTGAGAATGAGAGAGGGCGATGAGTGGAAAACCGCCTTCAAAACACGGTTCGGACTCTTCGAGTACTTAGTGATGCCATTTGGACTATGTAACGCCCCGGCGGCCTTCCAGTTTTTACTCAACGAGGTACTACGTGAATTCCTGGATAGGTTCGTCGTGGTGTACATCGACGACATCCTGATATTTTCCACCACCCCGGAGGAGCACATCGTTCATGTCAGGCTCGTGCTACAAGCATTGAAAACCAACCGCCTCTTTTGTAAACTCACCAAATGCGAGTTCCATGTTACAACAGTGGAGTTTCTTGGAGTTCACCTAACCCCTACAGGACAGGTCATGTCCGTCCGAAAGGTGCAGGCGGTGGAACAATGGCCCCAGCCCCAGTCAGTCAAGGAAGTCCAAAGCTTCCTTGGCTTTGCAAATTTTTACCGCCGGTTCATTCACCACTTTTCTCACCTGGTATCACCTCTCACCAGACTAACACGAAAGAACGTGTCGTTCCACTGGTCTCCCGAGGCCCAACACTCGTTCGACCAGCTCAAAACGGCCTTTACATCCGCACCCATCCTGAGACACGCCCGGCCCGAGCTCCCCTTCATAGTGGAGGCAGATGCGTCCGACGTCGCCGTGGGAGCGGTCCTATCCCAACGCCATCCAGATACCGGCCACCTACACCCAGTGGCCTACATGTCCCGGAAATTGAACCCTGCTGAACACAACTACTCTGTGTCCGAAAAAGAACTACTTGCGATCCGAGAGGCGTTTGTGGAATGGCGACACTGGCTCATGGGAGCTCAGCACCAAGTCACGGTTTTCACGGACCACAGAAACCTCCAGTTCCTGCGATCTGCTCGACATCTCTCTCCCCGGCAACGTAGATGGATGTTGTTCTTCGCAGAATACCACTTTATAGTCACCTACCAGCCTGGCTCACAAAACCAAAAAGCCGATGCCCTTTCCCGGCAAGGTACGACCAACATGCCAACAGCGGAACCACAACGGGCTATCCTGTCCCCAAGTCAAGTGGTAGGAGGGGTGACAACGGACACCTTTCTGAAAGCAGTGAAGCGCGGACTCGCCACATTCGCTTGGAGATCTTGGTTAAAAGGACACAAAGAATGGAGCCTTCGACAAGACGTCCCCATGTGTGGCCCCAGAATGCTAATCCCCACGCTTCCTCTGCGGAAGCTCGTTTTCCATTGGTGCCACGAACTACCCTGTGCAGGGCATACGGGAGGAACGAAAACCCTGGAGAAGGTATTGAGGCAGTTCTGGTGGCCATCAGTAAGACCAGATGTGTTTCTATGGGTAAAACGCTGTGACGTCTGTTCCCAAATGAAGTCAGACCATCGTAAACCACAAGGCCTCCTACGACCCCTTCCTACACCCCAGACACCATGGGAAAGAATCTCGGTGGACTTCATCGTTGGGTTGCCCAAAGACCAGAACTGTACCGCTATCATGGTGGTGATCGACTACCTTACCAAAATGGGACACTTTCTACCGTGTAAGCAGGTACCCACGGCAGGGGCATTGGCAAAACTCCTGTTGGTGAATGTGGTGCGACTCCATGGCCTCCCTAGCAGCATCGTTTCAGACAGAGGGTCCCAGTTTACGGCGCGGTTTTGGAAGGTCTGGTGTGCCGAACTGGGCATTCAGTCATCCTTGTCCACCAGTTTCCATCCCCAGACCGACGGGCAGACCGAGAGACTTAACCAAACCCTGAAACAATTTCTCCGGTGTTATGTGGACAAGGCGTCGAATGCCTGGGTGGACTGGTTATGGGTTGCCGAGATCGCCTACAACGACTCCGTCCATACATCCACGCGACACACACCTTTCTTTCTTTCCTCAGGGTACCATCCTCGATTCTCCCCATTTAAACTCCCTCACACGAATCTCAGCGTTCCTGAGGTACAGGACAGGCTTTCGGCGATTCGCCTAACCCTCACCAAGGCCCGTGAGAACCTGCGACTGGCCAAGGCCCGATACAAACTTCAGGCAGACAAACGTCGCAGACCCGATCCTGTGTACCATAAAGGGGATAGGGTATGGCAATCCACAAAAAACATCCACTTCAAACGTCCCAGCGTCTTTAATCCAAAGTTCTTAGGTCCTTATCCCGTGGTGAAGCACATCAACCCGGTATCGGTGCAACTGAAGCTCCCGAACCAGCTACGCATTCACCCGGTCTTCCATGTCTCCTTGCTTAAGCCCTCGTTCAGTCCGGTGCGTAAACTACCCGCTCCCGTATGGGTTCACCACGAACGCGAGTACGTGGTGCAACGCGTGCTGGATTCCAAGACTGTTCGGGGTAGGCTTTGGTACCTTCTGGCTTGGAAGGGGTATGGCCCGGAGGAGAACTCCTGGGAGCCCGCTTCCTCCATCCATGCTGCTCGCCTGGTGGCAGCTTTCCATCGCCGGTGTCCTGGCAAGCCGGGTCCTGCCCTCAGCGCCCCGTGACGGGTGAGGAGGGATGTGCTGTCATGATCCGCGCTCGGGTGGCGCTGAGTGACGCATCTCCTCGACCCCTGGACTACGACCGAGCAAACGGCGACCGCAAGAACTACATCCCCCCGAGCTCCCGGTAGTTCACGTCCCACGTGACAGTTCACGCTGCCGGAAACGTTGAAAAGCAGCCAATCCCGGAGAAGCCGTGCCGATGATTCTCTGAAGCCTTCGGTAACGCCAGACCCGAGCGGAAGGTCCTCCTCTGCGACTTGACCTCCAGACCACGAGAGACGCCGACTACGCCTCGACGCCTCCTTGTTCCTCGCTGGACAGCTTGTGAGTATTAAGGCAGACAACGCCCACGGATTTCCGGGCATCTCCACCTGGGGGTTTCGCTCCTCTGCTCCCGGCTCCTCCTGGAGCATTGAGTAGCAGCGCAACGCCACAGGCAACGCCCAAGGATTTCCGGGCATCTCCACCTGGGGGTTTCGCTCCTCTGCTCCCGGCTCCTCCTGGAGCATTGAGTCGCAGCGAAACACCGCAGGCAGTGCCCACGGATTTCCGGGCCCCAGCATTCCCACAGAATCGCGCTCCTCGGCTCGAGACCTTGCTGAGCCTAGAGTAGCAGCGCAGACTCTTGACACAACTCATCTCCGCGACTCTGATCGCCACTGCTAGGTTCTTTACAGTTCCGTGACGTAACGGTGCTGGAGAACTTCGTGCGCTCAGAAAAGAGGAGAAGACACCCCTCTCGTTTCTCCCCCGGAAAGAGACGATCGGTAAGAGAGTAACACCAAGGGGAAGCCTGGGGGCCGGGTGAAGGGAGCCATCACTCATTGTGTGTTTGTCTATTCACAGGTTTCGCGCCCAGCCGTCCCTTTCCGTCCTTCCCTCGCTCACCTACCCCTTTCGTCCGAGTGTATTACACATCCGCCGGACTAGGGGCAGATGAGAGGTGGACCCCTTTAAGCTTCAGCGTCATCCTGAGGAGCGGAACCAGTGGGATCCCGACAGGCCCACAGAGTATCCAGATTTGGCAACACACACGCCTCCAAGATGCTCCTCACTTTCTCCCTCCACCCATTCATTTGGCTGTCCTCAGATTGTCTATGCCACTGTTGCCGCCACGCGGTGCCAAAGGCTGGACCATCAGCACATGCAAGGTGCACATTGCACCACCATCCTATCCTTGCATAACCCACATCACACTACAGTCTGATGTAGCAGCCACACTCCGAGCTATGTCCATCCGCACATCTAACGCCTGCTGTCAGACATACCCTGGGCACACACACAACACCTTTGCATGTTGAGTGTGCAACTCCAACTGCCTACACTGCGCTGCCCCGCCTTCCAGGCCCTGTCACACCAACCAGGTCACGTCCCTAATACTCTCCACCGGCTCTGTAGCCCAGCAAGGGCATGGGAGTGGGACTCAAGGCTTCAGTATGTAGTATGGTGTCATCGTCTGGGACATGGCACAGGTATCATCTCTCAGCATGTCAATCTACAGAGTGTCCAGGACCCCCCTCTCCACCATCACAGAGCACAGCACCTCATCATTAGCTTGTATGCCATTGACAGCCAGGTGCTCCTCACCCTCAACAAAGACACAGACATTGGCAGTTCCATCATTCAAGTATGCATGAGATCCATTGATGAATGGCTGAACACGAGCCACCTGAGGCTGGAATTGTACAGGACTGAGGTGATCATCTGAGGATTGTCCCCTTCCAGCTGGGTCATGTGCTTGTGTCCCACCCGCAAGAGCCCTGCACAAGCACCCAGTGGCCACACACACAAGATGGTGTGCATCATGTTTGGCTCGCTCACATTTGCCATGCTAGTCCACAGCATCTGTACCTCATGCTGCAACACCCTCTGCATTATGCACATGATCCACAGATGGATCCACTCCAAGAAAAGACAGACCATCCCCCAGGTCCATGAAAACATACGTGTCAAATACTGCCCTGCCCTCTACGGAGCAAGTACATCCAAACTCCCAGGAAACTTGTCCACATCCAGGGTGCATCTGCACACCTCAGCTTCAACACTCTGCACCCCAGCCACCTCACCGACCACCATAGATAGCTGCAATGGATCACTGTCTGCTGCAGGATGACCTCCACACACCCCACCCACACTCAGGAGGCAGTCCACAACCCCGACCCCAAACCAACCTTGTACGTCTGTCATCCTAAATCCCGTTGGGCTATCTCCGTGCATCCAACCTTGCCCTGGTCACCGTTCTTCACATCCACCGTACTCCAGCATACAGGACATTGTTCTCCCACCTGGCCACACATACCTGGGACTCCCTCCCCAGGAACCTCCACATGAGCCATGACCTCTACGCCTTGATGATAATCTCCCAAATAGGTCTGTCCGCACAGTTTAGCAAGCCCCCCCTCAGCAGCCAGAGGCCATCACAGGTGAGTGTTGTGCCCCATGCCTACATTGAATGATACCTTGTGACCTATGTGTGTCCTGTACCAGACTCTGATCCCAGGGTATGGATGGCTGGAGTTAGTTCAACACTCAGGCATAGTTTGACATGTCCACACACATATGTTGTTGAATAATGCAAAATGACAGGAACGTCTCATGACCAAAGTAATATATTTATTTGCGGTGGGGTACGTGTTTTGGTAGATGAAATTAGGCGCCCTACCGGGGGAATAGAATCCAAAGTTCACAGGGGGAGATGGTATCCTTGGCATTGGAAGTCATCAGAGTCTAGGGCACAGTGTTGGTCATCATTGGTCAGACTGTGACCAGCAAGTCCATGTGGCAGAGAATGTCATTGGATGAGGTGCTGCTGTTGCGCCAGAGGGCCAGGTGCCAGGCCAGGTGACCTGGGAGATGTGGATGGTCCGCTGACTCTCACGGTCTTTTCCGTGGACGACCCACCTTCCTCCGGGGACCCTCAGATGCAGGCCTTAACGATGTTTGGGATGCTCCGTCAGACGAATCCTCCTCCTCCTCCTCCCTCCCTGTGTCTGGTGCTGGTCTACGCCTGGTGGCACAGGGAGGGTTGCCCATGCTTTGGGCGATCTGACGGAGTGATTGGCTCATGTCCCTGTGCACCGCCAGGAGCTCAGCCAGTCTTGCCTCCATCCGTCCTTGGTGTTGTTGATGACTGGCATGATGCTCGACCTGCAGGCTCTTTATCTCATCGAGGGTCCTCTGCATCTCTGAGAGTCTCGACACGACCTGGTTGATGCCTCTGGTGTCACGCCGGTATGTGTCCAGGATGTTGCGTATGTGTGACATACCGGTGTCCTGAGCTGGCTGGTCAGGTTCGCGCCTCCGCCTGCCTCTACTCCCACCACCCCTGCCCGCTTGAGCCTGGCCTGCCCTTGTGGGCACATCGGGTCTACGGGACCCCTGAGGGATGGCATTTGCAGGGTTGCCTGCCTCCTCCTGGGTGCCCAGAGAACCTGGTCCCTCCTGATCAGACTGGCTCTGTTGTTCAGTGCGAGCAGGGCTCCTGGGTGTGTCCTGGGATGTGGCAGAAATGGGGGGGGGGTGGGTTGGCACAGATGTACCTGACGCAGGTGCTGCAGGGGCTTGGGCACCAGAGGGTCCAGGTTGGTCGGGGTCATCCACGGAGTGGTGAGAGTCGTCGCTGCCGGTAGGGATCATCTTCACGCGGAGCCTGGGACTGTGATTCTTCCCCCCAGTGTTGGGGGGAGATCGACGACGTTGCCCTGTGTGTGAGAGAGAGACAATGTTAATGGTGTTTCATGCGACATCTATGTTTCATACATATTCAAGTTGACACAGTTTCTCCAGGTATTTGGATGTGCCTAGCATTCCTCTCAATGCCCACTTGGGGATGGGTATGTTGCGGGGGACAGATTAGGATGTTCTCCTGAGTGTTTGACCTGTAGATTGTTGGCTATGATGCCTATTTGGCTATGGATTGGTCTTGTTGTGTCACATGTCCATTGTGGGAGTGTGGAAATCCGTTGCCTGCCCCGGGGGTGTGTGCTTGTGTTAGGGGGGGGTGACCGGGCCTGCTGTTGTGTGTAGTGTGAGTTGTCATTCGGTCTCCTAGGTGATGTGTCTGTCCCCTCATGGTGCATGCTGGCATGACAGTGAGTGTGAGTTCCTGTGCTAGATACCTTTGCTTGTGGAGTTGGTGTTTGAGTGTACAGTGGTCCCAGGAGGGCCTTGTGCTGCATACAGCAGGGCCAAGTGTCAGCTACCTTGTCAGTACTTTGCCAGTCCCTGTGCATTGTGCATGGGATGTACCTATGCCATATGGGCTGAAGGGCATTGGTGTCTGCGTCTCATTTTCACAATGTGTTGTGTGGGGCCCACCCTCCCAGCCTCCCGGACATCCAGTCTTGTGTTTGTGGTTGTTGTAGCCTTGGACATGGCCTTGCCTTGATTTGTGAAGGGTGCATGGAGACGTTAGTGGCATGAGCGTGGTTTTTGAGTATGGTTGTGTGCGGTGAGTGCTTGGGGGAAGTTGCGTGCATTTGGTTTATATGTGGTGTGGACCCCATTGCCCCCATGTTACGTAAGTTGTTTGTGTACTCACCAGGCTCTGTGACTCCTTCGACTCCGTGTACTCCCACCGGCGGTAGCAGGGCCATCACCTTCTCCTCCCAGGGATGGTAGTGTACGGGTCTGCGGGGCGGCCCACCTCCAGTGATGTTACTCTACCTTATCGACAATCCTCTGCCACATGGCAGATGTTTCAGCTATGCTGGTCTGTCTGACCAATGTTCCAAACAGCTGTGGCTCGACTCTGATGACTTCGTTGACAAGGAGGTCCAGCTCCGCCATTGTGAACTTTGGATTCTTGTCTGTGGGCATGGTGTGGGGTGTGAGTGTGGGTGTGGATGGTTGTGGGTGTGGGGGTGTGAATGTGACAGTGTGTGTGTGAATGTGAAGAGTGGGATGTTTGTGAAGGAGGTTGTGTGAAGGTGTGTGAGTGAAGGTGTAGTGAAGGTATCAGTAATGTAGAGTTGTTTCCCTGTGGGGTCTGGCAGCAGTGGGTCTGTTGCAAAGGCTCATGGGTTGTGTGTGTGGGCCCTTTTTATTGGTCCATTTTTGGGTGTGGCTGTGTTTGAATTTTGGTGGGTGTGTTATAAGAGGTGGTTGTGATTTAGGGCCTCTGTTTGCCTGTTTGGATGTGCCAGGTCAGTCATTGAGATGTATAGTCAAATTGACCCTCCTTGTGCTGTTTTACAGTGTCCTGGTTCTGTAAGAGTCTTTTTTGCGTAGGTACGGTCCGTACATACGCGATGCTGGGTGAGGGTGCTGGGGTACGGTGTTGGAGTGCGGCGTGTACATGCGGTGGGGGTACGGTGCATACACGTGTGGGCCTGGGGTACGGCGCGTACATGCGGAGGTATGGCGCGTACACGCGTGGATAAGGCTCGTACATAGGGGGGTGCGGCGTGTACAGGTGCGGGCCTGGGGTACGGCGCGTACATGCGGAGGTACGGCGCGTTCATGCGGGGGTAAGGCGAGTACATGGGGGGGTACGGCGCGTACACGTGCAGCCCTGGTGTACGGCGCGTACATGCGGAGGTATGGCGCGTACATGCGGGGGTGATGTGCGTACAGGGGGGGAAGGCGCGTACATGGGGGGTACGGCACGTACAGGTCTGGGGCTGGGGTACAGTGCGGACAGGGGGGGTAAGGCACGTACAAGGGGGGGTACGGCACGTACATGGGGGGTACGGCTCGTACAGTTGCGGGGCTGGGGTACAGTGCGGACAGGGTGGTGTACGGTGCTGACATATTTGGGGGTGGGGGGGCTGTATGGCTCGTACACGGGCATAAGTTTACCCGTGTACATGTGTGCTACTGCGTTGGCTCCGTACGGGCCATTTTACGTGCGATTGTGTATTCGGACAGACTGTCGGGATCGTACTTGCGCGCTCGGACTTGTGTTTTACGATTTGCACGTAAGAATGTCCGGCTCACTCTCGTACACTTTTCCCGACGATATTCGGACGTGGAAACTTCCCGACGCACTCTCGTAGACTTTTCCCGACGCTATTCGTAGTTATTTTTCACAGACGAATCGTACTTGGCCGTTTGTACGGTACTTGTACGACACGTATGTAAAAAAATACAGATACGGGTCGTACACAAATTATTTTTAACAGGTCGGAATCGGCACCTTAATGTACTATAATTAAATTACTTCCTACCCTAATCCCCTATAAACCCACAACCCGCTATGGAATTAAATTACACAAAAATTAAATAACATAAAATTCATTACTTTAAAAATATTCAAACATACATTCCAAAATGTATACATACTTTTAACACATCTATTAACACTTAAAACACAATAAAAAAATTCGATATTTTTAACAACTATATTAGGACTGTCGATATTACTTACTTCTATATTATTTAAATCGATATTTTATTTCTTACCTGATTTTCGATAATCTTCACCACTATATTTTGGCAATTCGATATTCTGTCCATTCTATAATAAAAACTCGATGTTCTGTCCTGTCGATATTTTGAATTCGATATTATGTCTGTTTACCTTAAATAACGAACCAAACCACATTCACTGGATGATGTCATCAGTGATGTCATTTGAGATGTCATCAGTGATGTCACTGACCATGTCTTGAATGATGTAATATGTGACATCATCAGCAGTGGATTGTGGGCGCGCGAGATGTAGTTAGTACAACTAACTATATCGGAGGAATTTCAATGGTTTCGTTCGAGTGAAATGTCCAGCTAACTATAACACCCCTAAAACCTAGTGTTTTTTCAATGAATTTCTAAGGTTTTTTAAATGCTAATACCTAACTATATCAGGCCTGAAACCTATGGTTTTTTCAGTGAATATATATATATATATATATATATATATATATATTCAACAATCCAGTTCAAGCTGTTTATGAAGAGGCGCTGACTCCGTGGGAGATTCGTCAAAGAAAAATATTTATTTACAGCAAATGGCCAAACGCGTTTCGACGGACTCGCCGCCTTGGTCACTGAACACAGGTACAGCACAATTGCCACGTTATTTAAATCCTTTGTTGCCATAGTTACCCAACCAATTGGTAATAGACATAGAAAAAATTTCATTTTGTCAACAAGAAAAGAAAAAGATACACAATTCAAACACGAGTAAAATACTCAAACATTAGAACTTGCATGTTGTCGACTACAAAGAATACAACTATGTAAATTTTTACCCCAGTGGGTAGTGATAACATGTGGCTCCATTAGTCGAACTACTAACATTGGTTGAGAGACAACATAAACGAAAGAAACGAATATCTACATGTCTAAGGTGCTGCCTGTGTCGGTGGAGTGGATTAGGACAGAGAGGAGTAGAACCCATAATTTTCTAAAATAACTTGAGTTAAAGTACAATACTTATTGCAGATGTACACTTAAAGCTTCATCAGCGTTCAATCCTGTAGGGATTTTGCTGTCTAGTAGCATTATGTACCTTGATTCCAATTTACGTAAAGACAACAATCTATTCCCTCCCCTGTTGTTCTTAGGGATGTTGTCTATTACAAAAAATGTAAGGTCTTCACTTCTGCCATTGTGTATGGTGTTTATGTGTCGGGCCACTGGATAAGTTGGATCATCCTTGTTAATGGCACGTAGATGCTGCAGTATTCTTACGTGAACTTGGTGAATGGTACTACCTACGTAGAATTTATTGCAGGTACACCTTAAGACATAAACAGCAAAATCGGTTTTACAAGTGTAATTGCTGCGAATTTCAAACGGAGTGTTCCTGAATGGTAGTGTAAGGCTGCGGGTGTTAATACCATACTTGCATGCCTTGCATTTAGCGCACTTGAAAAATCCTTTTTGCGGTTTAAGCCATTCAGTTTTGGCACTCGCTCTAGGGGAGTTACAGACAAGTTCTTGGCGCATAGATTTGGCCCGTCTAAATGTAATTTGCGGGGATTTTTTACATAACTCGCCTATTACGGGATCATTCCGTACTGATGGACAATGTCTAAGCAGTATTTTATATATATATATATATATATATATATATATATATATATATATATATATATATATATATATATATATATATATTACCTACTGGCGGTCGCCAGTAGGTAGTTATAGTTAGGACCCTGTTTCCATAGGAAATCCGCAACATTCTATTTTGAATAACTTTGGCGCCGGTAGACGAATCCTCGCGAATTTCTTAAAATAGGTGGGGCGCTACGCTCCGCTCCTACCCTGAAAGTCTCGGGGGGATTCGTCAAGCGGGGGCTGAGATAAAAGGGGGGTCCCAAAACGCGTTTTTCCCATGCATTTTTCCATAGGACCTTTAGACAGGGCTACAGCCCGAACGGCTGAACAGAATTACTAGAAATTTGACAGAGAGGTAGTCCTCAGGTCAAGGAAGTGCCTTTTGTAGGTTTGGTGTAAATCTGTTCAGTAGATTCTGAGAAAATAGCCTTTAAATCAATATATATATCTGAGCCAGCTTACGGTACGCTTACCGTAAGCTTACCGTATGCGTACGGTGGCGTGCGCGAGCGCGATTCTGATTGGCTGTTACATCTAAGTAAACATTCGAATCGGTCGAAACCAGGAAGCGGCGGCCGCCATTTTCTCTCTCGCACTCTGAGGGGGGGGCTGTAAACAAAGGCAAAAAACATATAAAGGGGCTGTTTAGACAGCGCCCATGCACATAGCCATGTTAGTTGAGTCCTCAAAGATCCCCCAAGGCCAAAAACGGTAAATTTTTATTTTTTGAAAATTTCGCCGATTACGCTTACCGTACGCGTACGGGGCGCTTACGCTAAAAATTTTAATAAAAAAAAAAAAACACTCTCTCTGCATGGCATATTATTGTCATCACTTACAAATTAAATTTAACAGATTACCTATCACAAGGAAGCGCATAATATGTCCTCCATGTGCGCACGGTGCGTAACGTGGGCATGCGGTGCGCGTAGCGCACTGCGTGCCCACCTTGCGTGTACGGCACTAACTGCGTAAAGTGGGTGCGCGGTGCGCGAAGCGCACCTCGTGCTCACCGTGCGCGCACGGAACGAACTGCGTTAAGTGGGCGTGCACGCCACGAATGGCGTAAAGTAACTTAGCATTTAAAAAACCGTACAAATTCACTGAAAAAACCATAGGTTTCACACACGTTATAGTTAGGAATTAGCATTTAAAAAACCTTGCAAATTCACTGAAAAAACCATAGGTTTCAGACATGTTATAGTTAGCGGAAATTTTACTGATAAAAAACCAATGAAATTCCCCCGTTATAGTTAGTGCAGGCAACTATAACTCACGCGACCGCAATCTTCTGCTGATGACATATGTGTCTTTATGAAAAAAAAATATTTGTAATATATGTATAGCTAAAAATTTATGGAAGAAGACATGGGCAAATAAGTGTCTAAATACAGTATTAGCATCAGCAGAGGATTGCGGTCGCGTGAGTTATAGTTGCCTACAGTAACTATAACGGGGGAATTTCATTGGTTTTTTATCAGTAAAATTTCCGCTAACTATAACATGTCTGAAACCTATGGTTTTTTCAGTGAATATATATATATATATATATATATATATATATATATATTACCTACTGGCAGTCGCCAGTAGGTAGTTATAGTTAGGACCTATTTTCCATAGGAAATCCCCAACATTCTATTTGGAATAACGTTGGCACCGATCGACGAATCTTCGCAAAATTTTCCAAACTTTTGGCCAGCTCAGGTCTGCTCTTATCCTGAAAATTCCACGGTGATTGGTCAAGCGGGGGCCGAGAAAAAGGGGGGTCCCAAAACACATTTTCCCCATGCATTTTCCCATAGGACCTGTTGACGCAGCTACAGCACGAACTGCTGAACAGAATTACACCAAATTTGGCAAAGAGGTAGTCCTCAGTTTAGACTCGTGCCTTTTGCTTTAATGGTGTAAATCCATTCAGTAGTTCCTGAGAAAATTACAGTTAAAAGTACATATATATCTATGGCCTCGGAGGATCTGCGCACCCTATGCGCACCCTGAGCGCACCCTCTGCGCACCCTGCGCGCACCCTCCCAATCATGCGCTGAATGCTAATTGGCTGTCAAGTGGTTGTCAACATTCGAAACCAGGAACTGTTGGCAGCCATTTTGTGCCTCGTTAGAAGCGAGGCTGAAGAAGTCTGTTGAATAAGTGTGTAAAACATATAAAAGGGGCAGGGTAGAAATACTCTGACCCTCTAGACCTGCTTAGGGGGTCCCAGAAGGACTACCAGAAATGCAAAATGCACACTGGGTGCAATGGCCCCCTAGCCATTGGGTGGGGGGGCTCAATGGCCCCTCCAAGCCCCAGGGACCACCACCCCCCGGGTCTTTATGTGTTGAGGGAGGGGGGCTGCGTGGCCCCCTTCCTGGAGCCCTTGAGGGCCCTGGGGACCGCCACCCCCCAGGGCTTGGCTCCTGCAGTGTCCTGGTGTGCCCACCCCCAGGACACTGTTGTTTGCTATGAGAGGGCAGGAGTCTCCCGCCCTCCCATAGCAAACTTCGTTTGGATTTTGAAAGAGAGAGCAGGGAAACCTGCTCTCTCTTTCAAAATCCAACCCATATTGCTTTTCCACACGGGGAGCTGCATGTTAGCAGCTCCCCATGTGGAAAAGCAATGCCGGCTCCTGAAGGACACGGGGAGCTGGCTGGGACCGTGGGGGCGTTGGGGCTACCCCCACGGTCCACAATGTCTTTGATAAGCCCCGGGTGATGGGGTCCCTTGGGATAATAGAAATTAGTGATAGGTGCTTGTTAGACGGCGACCTCAGAGGAGCCCGGAAAGGGGTCCTGACTACCCTGAGACCCACCCTCGAAGTATCGTAGCCGGGCACTGGCGGGAGACTCCTCAGGGGGAGGAATCTCGTATCTAGGATCGTACCTCTTGCACCACACGACACAGAGACACCACATCGTGCGTTCTTAGAAATCAATCTTTATCAATCAGATTAGCACTGCAAATATGTACAAGGAGAGCGCGGGCTCAATGAGTCTCGGAAGGGATAGGGGGTAGCGGGACAGTCTCTGGCAAAGGTTCAAGGCAGGGACGTACCCGGCGCACAGCTCACAATCCTCGAGCTGGGGGATACGCTTGTTGTAGTTGGGGTCCGGCGGGACCGTGAGAGTCTGTGGGAGCCGCGAGTCACTCAGCAGGGCTCAGGTACAAGTTCGGAGGTCTTACGATCTTCAGGGAGCCGCGAGTCTCTCAGCAGGGCTCAGGTACAGGTTCGGAGGTCTTACGATCTTCAGGGAGCCGCGAGTCGCTCAGCAGGGCTCAGGTACAAGTTCGGAGGTCTTACGATCTTCAGGGAGCCGCGAGTCACTCAGCAGGGCTCAGGTGCAAGTTCGGAGGTCTTACGATCTTCAGGGAACCGCGAGTCACTCAGCAGGGCTCAGGTGGTTCTAAGTTCCAGGAGCCGCGACCGCGTCCGCAGGGCTCTCGTTGTTCCAGCGTCTAATCTACCGGACAGACCCAGAGCACCCCTTGTTATAGGTCGACCCCTCTTTGATGTCCGGAGTCTGTGCAGGCAGGGGTCTTGTCACCTGGGGGTCGCTTGTCGGGGTTTCCTGCCATTGTCTTTTGATCCTTTCAGGGCCGGGTCGGGAGGAGTCCCAGACACCCAGCAGGCATGGAGCCAGCCCTCAGGGAGGCCGGAGGGCCGATCGAAACCCATCGTCCCAGGGGAGTTCAGAGGTGCGATAGAACTGCTCCTCCCTCTCTCATCCCCTGGCAAGTGTGATGTCCTCCAGCCGGAGTGGCACCTCTAGGCCCGGGTCACGCTGGGGCCGGGCGGCCATCTTGGTGCATGAAGTGGGCACGCGGGCCCGGGGTGGCCGAAAGGAGAGAGGCCATGGACGAGGATGTCCGGGTCGGGTGCGTGTGTTCTGGTGGGAAGGATCGGCTAGGCCGTGTGCTTGGGGCTGCAGGTACCAGGTTAGGTGGTGCGGGGGCACGTAGGGCCATGCTACGAGGCCGGGTCCAACAGGCGTCCCCCCCAGCTGAAAGCCGGAGAGAACTGCCCATCATCTTGGGGGGTTCTCTTCGCTGAGGCGGAAGAACCGGGAGAGGCCGTCAGCGTTGGCGTGGTCCGTACCAGGGCGATGTTCTACGGTGAAATCCATCCCCTGGAGGGAGATTGACCACCGCAGTAGCTTGGGGTTTTCTCCTCGCATCTGCATGAGCCATCGCAAGGGCCGATGGTCGGTTTGGACTCTGAAATGGGTGCCGAACAGGTAGGGGCGTAGCTTCTTGAGTGCCCAGACCACGGCAAAGGCTTCGCGCTCAATGGTGCTCCATCTCTGTTCTCTGGGCAACAGCCGCCGGCTGAGGAAGGCGATGGGCTGGTCTAGGCCTTGGTCATTCACCTGGGACAGGACGGCCCCAATGCCATGCTCGGAGGCATCGGTTTGGACTACAAACTCCTTGGAGTAGTCGGGAGCCTGGAGGACGGGGGCAGTACACATGGCTTTCTTTAGGGCATCGAACGCCTCCTGGCAGGCAGCCGTCCACTGCACCTTCTTTGGCTGTTTTTTGGACGTGAGTTCTGTGAGGGGGCCGACAAGGCTGCCATACCCCCGGATGAATCTTCGGTAGTAGCCAGTGAGGCCCAGAAAGGCTCGGACCTCCGTTTGGGTGGTTCCCAGGCTAAGATGGCGTCGATCTTTGGCTGTAGAGGGGCGACCTGGCCGCTCCCGACCTGGTGCCCCAGGTAGACTACTGATCCTTGCCCAATCTGGCACTTGCTGGCTTTTACTGTGAGGCCTGCCTGGCGCAGGGCGGTTAGCACCCTCCGGAGGTGCTGGAGGTGCTCACTCCATTCGGAACTGAAAACGGCGATGTCGTCTAGATAGGCCGCGCTGAACTGTTCCAGCCCGGCCAGGACTCTATTCACCAGTCGCTGGAAGGTGGCCGGGGCATTTTTCATTCCGAAGGGCATTACGCGGAAGCGGTAGTGCCCATCTGGGGTGGAGAAGGCGGACCGCTCCTTGGCTCCCTCGGTGAGCGCAATCTGCCAGTATCCGCAGGTGAGGTCGAATGTGCTGAGGAACCGGGCTGCCCCTAGTCGGTCAATGAGCTCGTCGGCTCGTGGAATGGGGTGGGCATCGGCTCGGGTGACGTCATTGAGCCCCCGGTAGTCCACGCAGAATCGGATCTCGGGGGCGACACCGGGGGCCGCTGCCTTCGGGACCAGGACCACGGGGCTGGCCCAGGGACTGTCAGATGGCCCGATCACCCCCAGGGTCAACATCTTCGAGACTCCAGCTTGAATGCAGGACCGGACCCGGTCAGGGACTCGGTATGCTCGGTGTCTCACCGGTGGGCTGTCCCCGGTGTCCACGTCATGAACACACCAGTCGGTGACTCGGGGGATCAGGGAGAAGAGGTCGGAAAATTGTCCTAGGAGCTGGCGGCAGTCCTCTTGTTGCTGGGCAGTGAGGGCTGGGGAGAGGTTCACTCCTTCCACGGAGCCATCCTGCTCCTTGACACACAGGAGGTCCGGGAGGGGATCAGACTCATCTTCGGCCCCGTCATCGGTGGCCAGCAGGAGGCTCAGTTCTGTCCGCACGAAGTGAGGCTTGAGGCGGTTCACGTGAAGGACCCGAAGGGGATCCCGAGGCGACTGGACGTCCACCAAGTATGTGACTTGACTCTTCCGCTCAATCACTTTGTAGGGCCCGGTCCACCTGTCCTGGAGGGCGCCAGGCTTCACGGGGGCCATGACCCATACCTGCTGGCCCGGCTGGAACTCGACCAGAGTGGCATTATGGTCGTACCAGCGCTTCATCTCTTCTTGGCTGGCCTCCAGGTTGGCCTCGGCCAGTTCTCGGAACTTCCTGGTCGGGTTCCGGAGGGTCAGAACGTATTGGAACACATCTCGTGGGGTGGTCTGGGGTGCCGCCTCCCACCCTTCCTTAACCAAACTGAGGGGACCTCGGACGGGGTGTCCATAGAGTAACTCAAACGGGCTGAACCCTAGGGACTTCTGGGGGACTTCCCGGTAAGCGAACAAGAGGCAGGGGAGCAGGACGTCCCACTTACGCCGGAGGGGCTCTTCTAGGCCGGTGATCATCCCTTTCAGAGTCCTGTTAAACCTCTCTACTAGGCCGTTCCCTTGGGGATGGTACGGGGTGGTGAACTTATAGGACACTCCACATTGTTGCCACAGGGACGTCATGTACTTCGAGATAAAATTAGTGCCGCGATCGCTCACGACCTCGCGGGGAAAACCCACCCGGGAAAAGATCCCCATCAGGGCCCGGCCCACCACGGGGGCCGTGACGGTGCGTAGGGGGATAGCCTCAGGATAGCGGGTGGCGTGATCCACTAGGACCAGGATGAAACGGTGACCTTGGGAGGTGGGGGGGTCCAGTGGCCCCACGATGTCGATCCCGACTCGTTCGAATGGGGTACTGACGACCGGGAAGGGTTGGAGGGGAGCCTTGCGCTTCCCCCCACTCTTCCCACTAGCTTGGCACATGGGACAGGACTTGCAGTGGGCTTCTACAGCTGCTCTCATTCTAGGCCAGTAAAAGTGGGTCACGAGACGGCTGTAGGTCTTGTCCTGACCCAGGTGGCCGGCGAGGGGGACGTCGTGGGATAAGCCCAGGAGGAAGTCTCGGAAGCGTAGGGGTACCACCAGCACCTGGCCCGATCCCAGCTCCACCGACTTCTGCTCACTGTACAAAATGTTATTCTCCCAATAAACTCGGTGTGTTCCGGTTTGGTCGCCTGCGGCTTGGCCCTCGGCCTGGCGCCGCAGTCCGACCAGGGAAGGACAAGTGGCTTGCTCCCGGCAAAATTCTTCCCGGGTGGGACCGCCCTCGTGGCGCCATTGGGCCAATTCGGGTAGATCGCCTAACTCGGGGACCGGGGCGGTGTCGGACGGTGAGGGTTCGTCGCTGGCGACTGACCCTTCTGATGGGGGGACGGAGGACCCTCGGCGGGGACTGTTCTGACTTCTTCGGTCGGGGCGTCTTCGACTTCTCCCAGGGGGGTGAGTCGGGCTGACATAGATCGGGTGGTGGCGCACACCCACTCGGGGAGTCCCATCATTCCTAGGTGGGCCTTGCGCTCGACGTGCTTCCAGGGAGAACTCACCAGGTCGTTCCCTAAGAGGCAGTCGACCGTCTGGGAGGTTCTTACGGCAACCCTTAGTTTACCTATCACCCCTCCCCACTCAAACGGCACCAGGGCTACCTGACACATACTCTCTCTATTATCTGCGGAAATTACCGGGCAAAAGACGTTGGGGAGGATCTGCTCCTCGGGGACTAAGTGCCTGAGGACACCGGTGATGCTGGCCCCGGTGTCCCGCAGGGCCTCTATTTGGTGGCCATTGATCTTGACGAGCTGCCCGTATTTCTTCGGGTTGGAGGGCAGGAGCCTACCAGGAACCATCTCTCTATCTCCCAGGGATACTAGGGCCATAGCTGCGGGTTCCCACTCCCCGGTTTCCTCAACCTCCTCCCCCAGGGCTACGTTGGCTATCTGTCTCGCAGGGGTGACTTGGGTGGCCATGGGGCACTCCGGGTCATTGGCGTAGTGCCCGGGCTTCTGGCAACGGAAACAAGTGACGGTTACCCGATGTCCCCGTCTCCCGGGGGGTCCGGTTACTGGTGGGGGGGGCGCTGGGAAAGGTGGAGGTTGGGTCTTTGGGGGGCTAGGCTGGGACTCTCTCTGCCCTCCCTGGTTCCCTCCTCCTCTCTGGCGGGGTGGTCCCTGACTGGCTCGGGGGTATTCTCCTACCATGCCCCGGGGGACCCGGGTGTTGGTCCAGCGGTCTGCTTCCACAGCCAGCTTCCTGGGATCGGTGAGTTTGCTGTCGAGCAGATGCTGGCGTAGTTCCACAAAGCAGTTCGCAGCCAGGTGTTCCCACAACATGAGGTCGGTGAGTTCCGCAAGGGTGGTGACTTTGCTGCCCTTGATCCACCCATCGAAGGCCCGGCTGAAAAAGTTTACATACTCCACCCAGGTGGTGCCCGGGATCTTCCTGCAGTCCCGGAATCGCTGACGGTACATCTCGGGGGTGAGGCCGTACCTTGTGAGTAGAGCCTCTTTCATGTGGCTGTAGGAGGTCTGCAGGGAGATGGGTAGGTCGAGCAGGGTGTCTCTTCCTTCGCTCAGAAACCGTCCCCACAACCCTGCCCCCCAGTCCTTCTGCGGGACCCGATGGGAGGTCATGGCGACCTCGTAGGCCCTGAACCATTGTTGAGTGTCATCGTTTTTATAATATTCTTTGACCACGTCCTTGGGGATGTGGACCTTCTGCTCCGCTGGGGAGGCCGCCTCTCGGTTTCCCGGGGGCCTCCCTTCCTCGTTTCTGGCCTTGAGCTCGATTTCCTTCAAGCTGCGTTCGTGCTCTAGTTGGAGCTTCCTTCCTTCGTGCTCCCGTTGGAGCTTCTTCTCTTCCAGTTCGCCTTGTACACGCATTTGCTCTACTGCTAGCTTTTTTTCCGCTAACTTCAATTCGCCTTCGATTTTGAGTTTGGCTAACTCGAGTTCGTGATTGCGACTTCTCTCTCTGTCCGCGAGTTCTTCCGGGGATAGGCCACCGTCTGGTACGATGCCTCGCACCTGATTGCTGCTGCTTTCGCCTTGGGGGGGTTCGGCTTCGTCGGGGCGCTCCCCCGTGCCTTCTGGGCGGGAGGCCCCGGCATCCACCCAAGCTTTCAGTGCTTTCTGCAAATCTTCTTTGGTGTTGAGACCGGTGGTAGCGATTTTAAGTTCTTTGCAGAATTGCTTTAGTTCTTTGTGCGTGTATTCTTCCAGTTGTTCCACCTGGAACACCCTATTGGCGTTGGTTTCTGCGGGGCTCATGGCGCTTCCTTCTGCCATCTCTGTCGGTAGTGCGTCCGTCGTTCACGGTACGATCTCTAGGTGATGGGCCTGAATCCCGTCGCTTGCCACCAATGTTAGACGGCGACCTCAGAGGAGCCCGGAAAGGGGTCCTGACTACCCTGAGACCCACCCTCGAAGTATCGTAGCCGGGCACTGGCGGGAGACTCCTCAGGGGGAGGAATCTCGTATCTAGGATCGTACCTCTGGCACCACACGACACAGAGACACCATACCGTGCGTTCTTAGGAATCAATCTTTATCAATCAGATTAGCACTGCAAATATGTACAAGGAGAGCGCAGGCTCAATGAGTCTCGGAAGGGATAGGGGGTAGCGGGACAGTCTCTGGCAAAGGTTCAAGGCAGGGACGTACCCGGCGCACAGCTCACAATCCTCGAGCTGGGGGATACACTTGTTGTAGTTGTGGTCCGGCGGGACCGTGAGAGTCTGTGGGAGCCGCGAGTCACTCAGCAGGGCTCAGGTACAAGTTCGGAGGTCTTACGATCTTCAGGGAGCCGCGAGTCTCTCAGCAGGGCTCAGGTACAGGTTCGGAGGTCTTACGATCTTCAGGGAGCCGCGAGTCACTCAGCAGGGCTCAGGTGGTTCTAAGTTCCAGGAGCCGCGACCGCGTCAGCAGGGCTCTCGTTGTTCCAGTGTCGAATCTACCGGACAGACCCAGAGCACCCCTTGTTATAGGTCGACCCCTCTTTGATGTCCGGAGTCTGTGCAGGCAGGGGTCTTGTCACCTGGGGGTCGCTTGTCGGGGTTTCCTGCCATTGTCTTTTGATCCTTTCAGGGCCGGGTCGGGAGGAGTCCCAGACACCCAGCAGGCATGGAGCCAGCCCTCAGGGAGGCCGGAGGGCCGATCGAAACCCATCGTCCCAGGGGAGTTCAGAGGTGCGATAGAAACTGCTCCTCCCTCTCTCATCCCCTGGCAAGTGTGATGTCCTCCAGCCGTAGTGGCGCCTCTAGGCCCGGGTCGCGCTGGGGCCGGGCGGCCATCTTGGTGCATGAAGTGGGCACGCAGGCCCGGGGTGGCCGAAAGGAGAGAGGCCATGGACGAGGATGTCCGGGTCGGGTGCGTGTGTTCTGGTGGGATGGATCGGCTAGGCCGTGTGCTTGGGGCTGCAGGTACCAGGTTAGGTGGTGCGGGGGCACGTAGGGCCATGCTACGAGGCCGGGTCCAACAGTGCTATTTCTTTTTTTACGGTAAAATTAGGAGTCGCGCATCCAGTGTGGCACTCAGTGCGTCTCCCTGGTGTGCACGCGTTGGGTGCATGACTCCTATCGCATTGAGGGCACGATTCCACTTGCAGTCCCTGGTGAGTACGCGTTGGGTGCACGATTCCTCTTGCGTAGGGTGCGCGATTCCTAACGCGTTAGGTACGCGACTCCAAACAACAAAAAAAAGAATTATTTTTTAGATAAACATCAAGCTTATGTGTTTCGATCTTGAATGGCTCTAAAAAGAGCCGTTGTGTTCATTGAGAGATTTTGGTACTTGTAAGTAAGTACCTATACAGAGTCTAAAGTTGTTGAGGAAGACTCTGTTACCCTCATCAGTAAAATGTACACCATCTCTCCTATAGATGCCTTGCATATTAAAACGCAGATTGTTGTTGTAAATGGACCCCATTCTATAGTCTTGGAGAAAAGCAGAAACAGATTTATTCACATGTTTCCTAGCTTTCTCAATCTGTGGACAAAAATGATTGGACCAGTTCCATTTCTGCCTTTGGCATAAGTTAGAATAGACAAAGGCAGTTTTGGGGAAAAGTGAAATCAATTCTGCAAAAGTGTCCTTGATAAGCATTTCCAGACCTACCCCAGTAAAAGTGCCTAGGTTATTACCACCACAGTGCACAATTATGAGGTCATGGTGTTGGAGATGCAAAAAGGATTTTACCAATGGCATCAATTGGTGCCACTTTAACCCTCTCTGTCCAATCCATTTAACGTCTACATTTGGCAAACCTAGGTCTTTGTGAATGCCTTTGTTTTCTGCATACCTTTGGCTCCAGAAAATATAGCTGGTTCCCACAATCCACACTCTAAGCTTCTTGAAGAGAGGTCTGGATGCACTCAGATGGTCTCTGTAAATGAAATGGCAGTTTGAAAAGTAAGATTTTTCTAAAATGGTGGATAAGATGCTGTTTTGAAAAAAGAAAAGAAATGATTGGTTGTTTGACAACATACTACACTCAAAACTAGGGTGCATGTTTCTGTTTTTTAAACGCATGATTCTTATTGGTTAACAAAAACTGATTGAAAGGAACATTATATAGGATAAGCTGATATGTTGAAAAGTCAAGCACACTTGCTGTTTTGATTAGCAACATTGTGTGCTGAACTTGTGACCTGTGTGCTCAGTTAAGTGTTCCATGAACTGTTTCTATGGTAACAGGCAGAAGTTTGATTGGTGGTAGGGTTCAAATTTATGTCATTTGGAAAGGGTTGAAATGTGTAACCAATAGAAATGTGTGCTTGGTTTTGAATTAATGTGGGAAGGAATGTGATTTGATGTTTACACATGTATATGTGTGCAAAATGAAAGGGAAACTTTGCCATTCTTTGGTTTTGCTGACAGGTGCACAGTGCAGAGATTCTGTATGAGAAAATCTGGTGTGTGACTGACATACTTCTTATTCTACAAAACAACTTGAAAGGTGAGTTATTTAATTGTGAGGGGATGTATGTGGTCCATTTTGATTTTAATCAGACTAATGTGTTTCTCCTGCTAAAGTGCAGGGAGTGTTTTTTTGTCTAGAATCTTATTGTCAGTGTGTGTGTGCATTTAGAAACCATCATGTGATAAGCATTTGTGTTTTTCATGTGTTTGCAGACAGATAACTGTGCTGTTTTCATGTTTTGGTAGAATTAGAAACCAGTCATTGTTTATGTATTTGCAAAATGAGTCAAGTTTCTACACTAAAATGCAGTACTCCTTCTAGATTATGAAATGTGTTTTGTAAAATGCAAGGGATAATGTTTTTTGTCTAGAATCACACAGTGAGTCTGTGTGCATTTAGGAATCATTTTGAGAGAAACATTTTGGTACTAATGTGTAGTAGAAAATGTTCTGCAATGTGTGCAGTCACCTTACATCTTGTAGACTAGTAAATGTATTTTTGTAAAATGCAAGGGATAGTGTTGTTTGTTTAGAATCACACAGTGAGTATGTGTGCATTTAGGAATTATTCTGACAGAAGCACTCTATACAAATGTGTAGTAGAAATGTTTGTGTAATGTGTGCAGTCACCTTATGTCTTGTAGACTACTAAATGTGTTTTGGTAAAATGCAAGGGATAGTGTTACTTGTCTAGAATCACACTGAGAGTCTGTGTGCATTTGCGCAACCATTGTGAGAGCATTTGGTTACATCGGGTATTTGCTGAGAGATAACTGTTTTAAAATCGGTCATGTTGTCAAGTTTTAGTAGCATTAGAAGCCAGTCATTGCTTATGCATTCACAAAATGAGTCAGGCTTTCACAGTAGTGTGCAGTATTGAACCATGTAGAATCTGTGCAGTCACTTTACCCCTTCCGCACCAGTGAATGTGTTTTGGTAAAGTACAAGGAATAGTTTTGTTTGTCTAGAATCTCACTGTGAGTCTGTGTGCATTTGGGAACCAATATGAGAGAAGCATTTGGGTATTTCATGTTTTTGCAGACACATAAGTGCTTAAACACCTATCCATTTCTTACATTTTGGTAGAAATAGAAACCATTTATGGTTTATGTGTTTGTAAAATGAGTCAGGCTTATACACTAATGAGCAGTAGTAAAATATGTGGAATGTGTACAGTCACATTACCTCTTCAAGAATAGTAAATGTGTTTTTGTAAAATCCAAGGGATACTGTTTGTTTTCTAGAATCACACTGTGAGTCTGTGTGCATTTAGAATCTACTGAGAGAAGGATTTGAGTATTTCATGTGTTTGCAGACACATAACTGCTTAAAAACCTATCCTGTTCTCATACTTTGGTAGAATTAGAAACCAGTCATTGGTTATGTATTTTCAAAATGAATCAGGGTTCTACAATAATGTGCAGTAGTACAATATGTGGATAGTGCGTACTCCGTTTACCCATTCCAGACAAGAAAATGTGCTTTGGTAATATGCAAGGGATAGTGTTTGTTGTCTAGAATCACACTGAGAGTCTGTGTGCATTTAGGAACCATTCTGAGAGAAGGTTTTGGGTACTTTATCTTTGCATACACATAACTGCTTAAAAAACTCTAATCATTCAGTGAGTACCCAAGTACTCATGCACTGATCCAGGCCTTAGCACATGGATTGATTTAAACGGCTATCCACTATGCATGGAGGCCTCTAACCACCTACACAATTGTCTTTCACACCTTCAATTGCCCAGGCACTCTCCTTGCAGTACTCTAATGATTCAGTCAGTACCCAGGTACTCATGCAGTGATCCATGCCTTTGCACAAGGACTGCTTCAAATACCTATTCACTATGCATGTAGTGCTCTAACCACTTTCACACTTGTGCTTCAGGCCTACAATTCCCCAGTCACTATGCATACTCTCCAGCAAACACACTGTGACTGCTGTTGCAAATCCATAGTGACTCTTTCAGTACCATGTAGTAATCCATTCAGTAAAGTAAAACTCAACCAACTATGAGTTCACCCATTGTCTCTCCTTATAGTACTGTAATCATTCAGTCAGTAAGCATGTACTCATGCAGTGAGGCAGGCTTTAGGGCATGAACTGCTTCAAAGTAGTATGCACTATGCATGCAGTGGTGTAACCAATGTCACACTTGTGCTTCAGGCCTACAATTCCCCAGTTACTATACATACACTCCAGCAAACACAGTGTGACTGCTGTTGCAATCCCATAGTGACTCTTTCAGTACCATGTAGTTAAACATTCACTAAAGTAAAACTTAACCAATTATTAATTCACCTAGTGTGTCTCCGTATAGTACTGTAATCATACAGTCAGTATGCATGTACTCATGCTATGCACTATGCATGTAGTGGTCTAATCACTTTTACACTTGTGATTCAGGCCTATAATTTCTTAGTCGGTATTTATATAAAATGTGTTTGTATAGTAATAGAAAAGTATAATTTATAAAGATATTAATATACATTTATTTATGATTAACTTTTACAGATACTGTTTATCACCATTAAAATAAAGTAATCATGCCGGACAAAGTAAGGAAAAGAAAAGAACAGAAAAAGGACAGTTACTTGAAGAAAAATCAACCACAAGTATTGGATAAACAACATAATGTGGCTAAAAAGAAAAAATCTTCTGGTAAGATCACAAAGCAATTTATTAAAAATGTTTGTAGGACCAGACAAAATGTACAGAATGCTGAAACCACTGAGAATGCTACAACTAGAAAAAATACTCAAAATAATAGCAAAAGTAAAAAACAAATGGACAGTTAAAGGACACGAAGTATGGTAAAAGAAGACAAAATCAGTATAAAAGAAATACGCCAAAAATTATTTTACAAGAGAGTAGTACATAATTTGCTGAAAGATATGAAGAAATATAAAAAGAGAGCTCTATTTTATAAAAAGAAGCATATTGAAAACATTGTTGAAAAGGCTTTTGAAGTAAAAAGGAAACTATTCATGTCAGTACTAAACAGAATTCGATCACTAGATAAACCAATCCATTTAATGAAGACCAAAAGTAAGAGGAAAAGAGTAATTAACAGAACTAATTTTTGTGATTTTTCTTGGGTGAATGGAAACACAGTTCAAGTTCAGAGCCTTTCTTTAATGAAGAGAGTTATTTACAGAGCAATAATTTATTGCATGCAGTTGACACCAGTGGTCGAGCTTATGAGGTGAGAAATGGTTGTCCAATTGACAAAGAGAAAATGGTTCCCAGAAATGCAGAAGAAGTGGTAGCTGATGAAGTTCTAGGGAGACGCCCTAAAGACCTAGGGGCCGATTCCAATCCTGGAAAAAGGCTGTACGAATCGTTGTACGGAGCGTTTTCTCCATACGACTCGTACCCGGTAAATTTTCATTACAACCTAGGAAGTACGATTCGTACAGAAAGCCTATTACCGTACGGGTAAAAAAAAAACAATTTGAATCCGGAACAGCCTTTACCTGACGTCCGGACGTATTTAAGCAGCGGTTTCTGGCCCAGAAAGTATGATTCGTCCCTACGGCACCCCGTACGGCTCTTTACTTATGGGAGCCAAAAACAGCCGTAAAAGCAGAGTCCTACAAACGGAGCCCTGGTACGCGACGTACACGCCGTGAACCCCATCATACGTGTCATCCTGGTCCTCTTAGCCTATGACCTGGTGCACAGAAACCGACGCAAACTCCGCAGAAGGTGAGAACAACACCCAGGGGCCAGGGTGGGGGTGAGGGGCAGGAAACATACCCCATACCCAAAGCCAAACCTATAATATGGAGCCCATACATTACCACCAGGGTCTGGTCACTTGAGGGGGCGTCTCCAGCAACCCCTGCGTACCGCAACAACGGAAGTGGACGTGTACAGTGCGTTGCATACATATCCGTACGGCACCAGTACAATAGTGATATGATGCGTACACACGCAATGAAGGCAGGGGGTACGGTGTGTTTCACACGTACAGGTACGACACCAGTACAATAGTGATACGATGCGTATACTCGCACTGAATGCGGGGATACTTTGCATTTCACACGTACAGGTACGGCACCAGTACAATAGTGATATGATGCGTACACATGCAATGAATGTGGGGGTACGGTGTGTTTCACACGTACCCGTACGGCACCAGTACAATAGTGATACGATACGTACACACGCAATGAATGCGGGGGGGGGTACGGTGCGTTTCACACGTACCCATACGGCACCAGTACAATAGTGATACGATGCGTACACACGCAATGAATGGGGGGTACGGTGCATTTCACACGTACAGGTACGGCACCAGTACAATAGTGATACGATGCGTACACACACAATGAATGCGGGGGTACGGTGCGTTTCACACGTACAGGTACGGCACCAGTACAATAGTGATACGATGGGTACACACGCAATGAATGCGGGGTGGGTACGGTGCGTTTCACACGTACCCGTACGGCACCAGTACAATAGTGATACGATGCGTACACACGCAATGAATGCGGGGGTACGGTGCATTTCACACGTACAGGTACGGCACCAGTACAATAGTGATACGATGCGTACACACGCAATGAATGCGGGGGTACGGTGCATTTCACACATACAGGTACGGCACCAGTACAATAGTGATACAATGCATACACACGCAATGAATGCGGGGGTACGGTGCATTTCACACGTACCCGTATGGCACCAGTACAATAGTGATATGATGCGTACACACGCAATTAATGCAGGGGAATGGTGCGCTTCACATGTACCCGTACGGCACCAGTACAATAGTGATGCGATGCGTACACACGCAATTAATGTGGGGGTACGGTGCGTTTCACACATACCCATACGGCACCAGTACAATAGTGAGACGTTGCATACACACGCAATTAATGCGTTGGTACGGTGCGTTTCACACGCTTAAAATGGTGATCAGGCCCGGTTCTAGAGGGTGGGCCGGGTTGGCCAGGCCCACCCAAACATGAGCCTTGGCCCTCGCAGTGAATCTGCCACCGATGTAATAAAAACTGTTCAGATAACTGATGATTTACGATCCTGCTGCAGAGAAACCATTTGTCTGTTGGTAGTTTTTAAATGCTGATAAACTGATTTTTATGGGAATAGCTCAGTGGGTTACTGCCTTTGTCACAGATATCCTTGTGTTACTTGCAGTTCGGAAGTTACTATCCTAACTTAGGACAGTGACCTATGAACTGTCATCAAAGAGCTGCATTCAAACTTCGCTTTTTAGTGTTGTGATTTAGTTAGAACTTCTCCAGTCTTTCATTATTCTAATTTTACTATAAAGAGTTTGTTTGGGCAGTTATACATTTTTATCAGTAAAGCCAACCCCCAACCACTGGAGTAATCTTTAAATCCTGAGTTTGTGCTTCTCCAGACCAAACCCTCTTAAAATATATTGCCCACCAGTACAGATGACGTGATTCCTACACATTGGAATCCTCATTAATTTATATGACATTCCCCGTAGACTGATTTAGTGTCTCTGTATAACGTGTGCTGTTATGTAAAGTGCTGTGACACCCTACACTCATATGAGTAGCGCTATACAACAAATGAAATGCATATGAGAGAGGGGCTACGGAGAGATGAGGGGCGCTGGTGGAGAGTGGCAGTGACGGTATCTGAGGAGGAGGTCATGGGGTGGGGGAGCTACTGAGAGAAGAGGGATACTAGTGGGGGGTGGCAGTGAGGGAATCTGAGGATGTCATGCGGTGGGGGAGCTATGGAGAGATGAGGGGCACTAGTGGAGGGTGGTAGTTAGGGAGTCTAAGGAGAATGCCATGAGGGGGAGGGGCTATGGAGAGATGAAGGGCAATGTTGGAGGGTGGTAGTTAAGTTATCTACAGAGAAAGAGGTCATTGGTGGGGCGCCAAAAAAGACTTCCACACCAGCACTAAAGCCGGCCCTGTCATGGCCTTTCTGTTTTCGTTTATTTCATTAACAGTCAGGTGATTAGGACAATTGTGGAACATACTTTAAAGTGCGTGCTAATTACATTCACTGCTATATTCAATGTTTCAAGTTTGAAGGTGATTTTACTATTGTTTTCTTCTGGGACTAATGAAAGTGGAACTGGATGGTGGCTGATATGGGGCTGGGGCCCAAGATCAGCTGTGAGATAAGGTGCAATGGAGAGGGATGGTAGAAAAGTGGATAATCAAGCCTGTAAGGGAGTGCGCTGCAGAATTAAGGGTCAGGTGGAGGTAGTAATGAAGAAGGTTTCTCCCTGAAGGCTCACACAGAGGGAGCCCGAGTAGTGTCACTTACTTGATACTCCCACCTTAGAGACCTCCTCTTCCCATCAAAGGGACATTACATGGAAAAAAACACTTTTTGAGAGTGATAACATTTAGAAAGATATTTGGAAATGAGTGCGTTTTACTGGGCCTTGTAAGACTTAGGAGAGATAAAGGAGGGCCCAGAAGCAGGCCTGGCTAGATATATAAGCGATAAATCAGGCCAGCAGTGGCCCACCCGAATGCACCCTTGGCCCACCCAAATAAAAATTCCTGGAACCGGGCCTGATGGTGATACGAGGCGTACACACACCAGGAATGGACGGCTACGAGTCGCACAAGGATGTCCATCAAGTACTTGTCATTGCATACTTTCATGTGCAGGCCCTGGGTGTGGCAGCCAGTGATATTGCACCGGTCATCTCATCTAGTTGCACAATTGATGTGTGATGACCTGTGGACACATGTCATGTGTGCTGGGGCACTATGTGGCACATATCACCTTGACACTTGCCACATGTGTGTCTGTAGTCCAACTGTGTCATGCACAGCAGCAGTGGGATGGCACAGTCATCAACACCCGCACCTGTCTCCTGATGCCAGGGACAGGGACACTCTATCAACTGACATGTCACGATCAGCGTGCCCTTATGTGACTATGTCAGGTGTGTGTCATGTGTTCCCTTGAGCTTGCTGTTAGTGTTCCGTCAACTGCATCTGCTGTTGGTGCATCCAACATGGGTCTGTGTGGAGATGGGCATGGCACACATCTACGCACACCATGTCACATGTGGATTCCCACGGCTGTAGGGTCTGCGTCGTCTCAATGGCTGTGTTTATTTGTTGTCACGTGTACCCCTTCATCGCAATGTGTTTGATATGTACATTTGACATTCCATGTCACCTGTGCGTGTGCCTTGCAGTCAGCTGTCTGGATGAGATGACATCCTTCCAATGCAGCTATGTGGATGTGTGTCACTCTGGTGATATCTCTGGCTGTTCACTCAGACTGGCCCCCAGCTCATTTCAGGGCATCTCATGTAGACTTGACAATCAACAGGTGTATTTGGCTTTTCGTAGGAGTGCCCGCAAGCTGGCATATGTGTCCTGGATGTATTGCACACACCAGACTCCATAGTTACTCGATGTTTAGTAGCAGTTTAGCATGTGCTATGTTCATTGACATTGATGTTGGCAGATTCTCAATCTTCATTATTCCAAACAATGTCCTGCAGGGCACCGCCTGTCCCAAGACCAATGCCAGACTTGGCTGCCATGAGGGAACGTGCCTGCATCCGACGTTACAGATTCACTCGACAGTTGATTGAGGACTTGACGAACAAGCTGGCACCACACCTCCAACCGCGACACAGGTATCCTACTGCGCTGACCCCAAAGATGAAGGTGATGGCAGCCCTACATTTTTTTGCCACAGGTACGTTTCAATTGACCATAGCTGATGTTGGTGGGATGTCACAGACAATGTTCAGCCGTGTCCTGCGTGATGTTTTGGCAGCCATGTTGGAGCACCTTGATGAATTCATCACATTTCCTACTCCTGAGGAGTTGACAGAGGTCAAGGGTGATTTCTATGCCCTGGGAAGGATGCCCCATGTCATTGGGTCCATAGGTGGGACACATGTGGCTTTGGTACCACCACAGGCACAGGAGCAAGCCTATCGCAACCGAAAACATTACCACTCAATAAATGCCCTTGTGGTGTGTCTTGCTAACATGCTGATTTCCCATGTCTGTGCATGTTTTCCAGGATCAGCACACGATGCCTACATCATGAGGCATAGCAGGGTGCCACAAATGATGCTGCGGCTGCACAATGAACGAGCATGTCTTGTTGGTGGGTATACTCTATTTGTCCTGTGTGTTGCGGTATATTTGGCTCTTACGGCATCTCCTGACCCACTTATTTACATGATGTTTCCATGTAGGGGACTCTGGATATCCCAACATGCCATGGCCACTGACATCTCTCCGCAACCCAAGAACAGCTGCAGATCATCGGTACAACAATGCACACGGGCAGACCAGGCGAGTGATTGAGAGGACGTTTGGCCTCCTGAAGAGCCGATTCTGGTGCCTTGACAAGTCAGTCGGGTCCCTCCCATATGCACCGGAGAAGGTCTGCAAAATCTTCATCGTGTGCTGCATGCTGCACAACATGGCAGTTGAGAAGGCAGTGCCACTCATCCTGGATCTGGATGAGCAGTAACATCAAGGATCAAGGGCTTGGTCACGAGGCAAGTGATGAGGAGGAGGATGATATCCAGAGTTAGCTCATACGAAACTTCTTCTCATAATGGTGAGTCAATGGGTATGAGTGTGCAAGCTTGTAGCATTGAGTGGCATGTGTTGCAATGTGTGTGTCAAGCTGACTGAATGCAAAGTGACTTTGATGTGTGTTCTGATGTGTCACTCAAGTGATGATGTCATGCCACACAGTTTTGCGAAGAGACTTTCTTTGAAATTTGCATGTGTCCAACATTATTCATGTTTCGTAAATGACCATGTGTGCGGCGAGAATTGTTTTAGGTGACTTCTTGTCTGTCTGTCAGGTTTTTGCGCCTGTTGTCTGCTCGTGTCATCTTTGTCCTCCTGCTATTCCTCATGAGGATTGCAACGTGTGCTGAATCAGCGTTCCATGCACGGACATGTGGAAATGTCAGTTTGGGTAAGGATTCCAGCAAGGCTTTTTAGAGGTGGTACGGGTTGGGAATGTGTGGGGACTGCTTCTGTGCATGTTGTGGTACCATGCATACATGTCTTCTCACCATGGAGCATATTACATGTAGCATCACTCCCATGACATGATAGTCACCCTTCTTGACAGTCATCTGTAGTGGAGTGTGGAGTCTGATGAAGGCATCAATGTGTGTAAACCTTGCCTCTGAAACATTGCGGATGCTACGGGTGGACATAGTGTGGGACATCACAACAACAGGCTCTATGGGGAATTGCAGCCTCTCCGTGTGCAGCAAGATGTGTTTGGCTCATCCCCTTAACTTGTGTGCCAGTTCATTGGTATTTACAACATCTGTGTTGTGAAGGGGGGGTCCAGCGTATGTCCCACATGTTATGTCAACTGACCTGTGAGTCTGTTCATATGGATGCATTTCCCTTAGTGTGAGTTTGTGCAATAAAGGTGTTCACCACAATCCAAAGTGCCTCATCTCTGTCACTGCAGATCTCTTGCCAGTTTGCATGCGTCATCTATGGCATAATTGTCAAAGATTGAGCATATGAGTGTATGTGTACTTCGGCAAGATGCATGCAGTTCTTCATGTCTAATAATCTCTATTGTGCATGAAGTACCTGGTTGTGTATGTATTTGTGCAGGTTTCTCCCCACAACGGGACGTCAATGCCTGCTAACGGTGTGTCTCCTGTGCGCAGCTCCGCATTTTGTTGCCTGATCCTGTGGCCGTCATTTTTGGTGATTGTTCATACATTTTCTCGGAGTGACCCATGAGTAACCTGACACTCCTTCCTTTACATACACCTGTTGCACTGTGCCTTTCTGACCTCCTTTTCTTTGTGTGCTACTTTTTGCCTAGTTTCTCACCCCTTTCCGCCTGCTGCTGCCTCACCCGCGGCACCGCCCCACCGAGTGCCCTGATTCGGCAACCCACACACCACCAAAATGCTCCTCCCTTTTCCCCTCCACCCATTCTTAATGCAGCCAACAGCTTGTCTGTGCCACTGTTGCGCCAACGATGTGCCAAAGGCAGGACCGTCTGCGCCTGCAACGTGCACAGTGCACGACCCTCTGGTCTTTGCATGACCCATGTCACACAACAGGCTCATGCTGCAGCCACCCTCCAAGCAATGTCCTCCAGACAATCAACCTCCTGCTATCAGGCAACCCCTAAGCGCTCACACAACACCTTCGCATGGTGAGTGTGCAACTCCAACTGCCTACACAGCGCTGCCCCGCCTACCAGACCCTGTCAGAACAACCAGGCCATGTGCCTCCTACTCCACACCCACTCCGTCCACCAGCACGCCATTGGACTCTGTTACCTCCTCAACACAACAGCCCCACACATCACCTTCATGACAGTAACCTGGATAAAAGCATCCTCAGCACACAACTTCTTCATTGCCATCTCAGACGGATACAAGATCACCCGCAGGGACAGCACCAACATCCCGGAGGATGAAGTGCAATTTATTCACAAGTACACCCTCAGAGTCACAAATCCGGTTTTGCACCACCCCCCTGGCAACCCTCAGAGTAACACTCATCTACAGATCTCCAGGCCTACATCCACAATTCCGCTAAGCCATCAACACGCACATCTGCATGCATGCCCTCACCTCCACAGGCTACATGTGGCTGGTGGACAGTAACTTCTTGCTGGAGGAGAACCACACCACCATCCATCATTGGTCCATCAACATTTGCATCCACGTCTCCGACAAGCAACACACTGCCCCACACCCCGCTGCCGATCCCCCAAAGATGCTTGATGTAAGTCACCACAGACAAGCTGTGTGGGACACTCGAACCAACACCACCGCCACACCCTGCAACCTCACACACTGGATCAGCAACTGATCCAACAATCTTGCCACATTGACGGACTTTCCTCTGAAGCACAACAACAGTTAAGTCACCTGGGACAAGGCAGACCTACTGGACTCATACAGATCTAGCCGGACTCTTGTGCAAACCTTGCATCACAAAGAACCATCAGTTACCTTACAGCCCTGGAAAACGCCACACACAGCCATCACCATATAATCAGCAAGGACAAGTGGAGATCCTTCAGATAGGGCAGAGGCACCAAAACACACGACATCAAGGAGCTCATCAGCATTGTGAGTGAACTGACAGCAGATTTCCATCCAAAAGACACCCCACCCTTGCAAGGCAGATCTAATCCCTTGAAACTTTCTACCACTGCAAGCTCATGGCCATACACAACAGCCGTTGCACACAGAGGCAGACAGCACTATTATCCGCAGGACGAACCCCCCTCAGGTTCTGGACTCCCGTCAGCAGCCAATACACCACCTGGCTCATGTGCACCATCCACTCTGGCTCTCCATCAGGCCCCTTCCCACACAACATCTCAACCACATCATTCGCCATCCTTGAAGCCCACGTCCAGCGCGTCATGAATGTCTCCTTTGAGTTTGCCACATTCCATGGGAGCTGGAGGCATGCAGAGACTCAGGCCCTTCTTAAACAATGGACGGCAGTACCGCAGGATCTCCTGGAACATCACCCTGCTTCCCTACCCAGCAAATGTCATCCGGAAGACACTCAACAAGCAACTGACAAACTTCCTCCACGCAAACAGCTCCAGGCAACCGGCACCAGACCATCTTCCACAGTAATCACACCACTGCAACCGTCATCATTGCCACCACCAACAACAACTTTTCCCTGCTCAACAATGGTGAGACCACCCCCATTGACCTCTCAACGGCATTCTACACCATGTGCTACCACACTGTCAGCTCACACATCTCTAACACTGGTATCCAGAGGAGGGCGCAGGATTAAATCAACAAGTAGCTCACCAGCAAGGCCCAGGGAGTCGGCCTCCACCCTTCAGCATGTAGTACACTGGGGTCATCTGGCCCATGCCCCAGGGCTCATCTCTCAGCATGACGATCTTCAATATCTCCATGACCCTCCTCTCCACCATCACATGCGCACACGACCTCATCATCATCTCGTATGCCATTGACACCCAGCTGCTCCTCACCCTCACCAAAGACCCATCCATTGCCAGATCCAACCTTCAAGAAGGTATGAGATCCGTTGACGAATGGCTGAACATCAGCCACCTGAGGCTGGACTTGGACAGGACTAAGGTCATCATCTGAGGATTGTCCCCTTACGGCTGGGTCAACTCCTTGTGTCCCACCGGCCTGGGCACCGCACCAGCACCCAGTGGCCATGCACGCAAGCTGGTGTTCATCATGGACTTATCACTCACAATTACCATGCAACTCTACACCATCTGTACCTCATGCTGCAAAACCCTCCGCATGCTGCAAATGATCCACAGATAGATCCACATTTGAAGAACCGGGACCTTATGGGCCTGGCGGTGCAGGGTTCGCCTTAATCTCCTGAGTTCACCTGCTTTGTCGAACAGAGACACGGGACACTCCGTTAGGCGTAGAAGGTTTGGTTTATTAGCTGCAGCTAAGTACAGTTGTCCCAGAAGTACACTCGGTATGTTCTTAGGAGACTGCCACTTTACTTCGTGACGCACAATCTTTTATAACACACATATTCACAAAGAACACTCCCAATGCATACAGGGTTAACCAATGAGAAGAATGTGAAAACAAGATATTAAGTAACTCAAATTGCCTCCCTTCCAACTGTGTTTGTCACCCTACCCCACAAGTTAACCCCTTGTGCGCTCATGACGGAACCACGCCGTCATGAGCCACGGGTGGCGTGTGCTCATGATGGCGTGGTTCCGTCATGCTGCGGCCGTTGGCGGCCGCTCCTCCCACGCGGCACTAATTCCCCGCCTGTGCGGGCGAATTAGACAGTGGGCGGAGTCGTGACGGAACCACGCCGTCATGAGCACAGCTCGCCCGTGACTCATGACGGCGTGGTTCCGTCATGAGCATGGCGGCGGCGCGCTCACCCCTCACCCCCCCCAGCGCTGAGGCGGAATTCGCGCCGCAGCAAAGGGGTTAATCAGTGGTAGTGTTTATAAGTCGACTTGCAGGTGGCAGGACACATTTGTATGCCCGCAGGACAGTTGTGAAATGAGAGAATACGAGTAAAGAATAGCGAAGGCCAGAGGATAAGATAAAGTCAGGAAAGAATGGTGCGAACCAACAGATAGTTGAGATAGGGATCAGTCAAACCTGACGAGGATTAGTGGAGTCGGCCACACCCTGACACCAGCTTTAAACAGAGGCAGGAATTTATTTGACACTTTGCAGTAGGAAGAGGCAAAACAACACCTCGTTCACCGTGCTGCCTGAGTGAGGGCAACACAAAATGGCGGCAGAACACAAAATGGTGGCTAAATACGAACGGGATCGGAAAACTGAATTACCTCAGACCCTCCTTTTGCCATTACTCAGGCTAGACGCACAGACTCATTTTAATCTGAGTCGGCGTCAATGGCCATGAGGTCATCAAGCTGTTGCTGCAACATCATTTTAATGCTCTCCATCTTCCGTGACACAGGCCTTGGGGCACACATAGTGGCACAAAGACCACAGATGGCGGAGCCACACTGCAGACAACAGGAAAAAATGATGGCCAAAACCACTCCAAGGAATGTTAATACCTTCCATCCCCATTTGGACAGTAATCCCCAAAACCATTCCAATAAAGACCAGTCTCCTTCGTCTTGATGAATCGACTCGGAGATCACATGTAATTTGGAGATGGCTTGGTATACCGTAGGGGCGTCGTCAGGTATATAAATGCAACAGCTAGATCCGATTAATTTACAAACTCCACCACGATCCACAAGAATATCATCCAGAGCAATCCGGTTCTGCAATGTCATGAGACGATCCGCTTGAAGTTCAGCTGTGAGATTACTCAAGGCTCCCACAGTGACATCTATGGTAGTCTCAACAACACGAACCAATTGTCTCATGTTTCTACTGTTGGCCATTGGGCCCCAAAAAGGAAGAAATCCTTTAAGGAAATCACCTCCGTCTTGTCCTGCCGTGTCTTTAGAATCAATAATCCCTCTGCCATATCTGTTTCTGTGATGTCCCGAAGGAGCAGTGTATGTAGGGGGGAGAAGAAAGGCTATATAGCACGTTCCTGAAAAATCCGTCGGTAGCGACGTGTAGGCTCTATCGTGGCAGACAAAATACGTGCCCTGGGATGGCACTAACGGTGGTGAATTCTGAGATGTGTGAATGTATGTATGGGAACAAACACTCTTTCCTTGTCCAGTGTCAGTAGTCTGGCCCTTCATTTGTAAACAAAAGTTACCTCGATGAGGCACAGTCCAAATTGGTGGAGATTTTCCCTGTTTAACTCTATCTGTAAGGCTAGTAGCGTAACGAGTCACGTTCCAACCATATGCCGTTTCTCATCAACAGGAACCCTACTATTCTCCACAATTCTAGCCATAGCCACTATTCCTTTTATCAGAGAACTATGACTAAAATCTTGCAAACTACCATATGAACCAACTGGACGTCTAAATCGGTTCTGATATGCATTTGAAAACATCACAAAATAGGCCCAAGCGGAACCTTCATAAGAAAATGGAAGGGCTAAATATGGCATCCCTTTGTCTGTGGTATGAGGCATAAGTCCACACACCCAACAGTCGGTTGTGTTGACTACCAATTGGTGTTGATGCAACAACTGGACAAATGAATTGTTAAAATATTCTGTTCTCCTGATTAGTTCATGTTGGGGAAGCGTATGTAATTGATGTGGGGAGATAGTAGAATGAAGAGGCAAGGAAATAGAAGTAGGGACAGATGTGTGCTGCATAGCATGAACAATCCAACCTACATAAGCCAATAAGATACTAGAAAACATAAGAACACACAATGTTATGCCACATTGACTGTACACTAATTTACAATATTTCTTTTTTCATCTCTTCCTTCTTATTATTCTTTCCCAATTTGACATCCATCCTCTAAAATTGTTGATCACGGCAATCTTCCTTACTCACTTGGCTGTGATTATTAGCCGTCCTATGACACTGCAAGTCCTGGGGGCCTAGCCACTATACAGGTCACGAACCAAGACTCCTACCGTGACCCTGTAACCTGGACAGATGATACATGTCACAAAAGAGATGAAAATCTCAGGTGTCCTTGACCAGTCTAGGCCTTACATTATATGGAGTTCTGTTCAGTACAGTTTGGTCCTGAAATAGTGTCTGTGGCAGTACGGCTTCTTGTAAAACGTCGTCATCTTCTTTCTCTGACCGAGTTCCATCTAGGTGTGCACTACTGAAAAGTACAAACCGGCGGACCCTTTCACCTTCAAAATCACCGACACCCTTACGAACCCACTGGTCAAAAGGCAAGGGCACCTTTTTGCAGTGCACGCCGTGGATCCAGTTCTTTTTCCCTTCGACTTTCACTGCTGTACGTGTCACCAGAAGAACTTGTCGAGGCGCCTTCCAAAGAGGTTCCAAATTCCTTGTCCTCTGAAACTTTTTCACACAGACCCAGTCTCCCGGTTGGATAGAATGACCTGGGTCTGTGGAGGCCTCCGGTAAAGCGTTTTGAACCTGTTGGTGGAGAACACGTAATTTAGTGGTGAGTTCATGTAAGTAGTCAATCAGCATTGGATACTGTATGTCAGAATACTTTTTAGGGCGAGGGACTCCCCAAACATTAGCCGGGCGCCCAAAAACAACCTCGTATGGGCTGAGTCCCAAACGAGAATGTACTGCTGTTCTAGTGGATAGGAGAGTCAAAGGTAAAGCATCGGGCCAGGCAAGTCCTGTGCTAGCCTGTACCTTTGCAAGCTTAAATTTGAGAGTGCCGTTATAGCACTCTACCAAACCCGCTGATTGGGGATGGTTCGCCGCATGGAATTTCTGCCTGATACCAAGACCAGCACACACCTTTTTCATAATTTGGCCCACAAATTCACTTCCATTGTCACTCCAGACAATGCGTGGCAAACCAAACGTAGGGAAGAACTCTTTTAGAAGAACTTTGGCAGTGGACAACGCAGCGTTGTCTTTCAGGGGGTAGGCCTCTATCCATCTGGAGAAGGCACACAGCACCACCAAAACATATTTGAGATTGTTGCATCGTTCCATGTGAATATAATCAATTTGCAACACCTCAAAAGGATAATAATAATAAGGGAATTTTATAAAGCGCTTGGTTACGCTCAAAGCGTGTCCCCGCGCTAAAACAGATTGACTCCCACTGACACAACCAATGAGACTGTGCAAGCTAGCAAGTATATAGATATGTTTTTAACTTCCTCCTAAAGCCCAGTTCAGATGACTCAAGACGGAGGTCCAAAGGTAGAGCATTCCAGCTCTTAGCCGCCAGGTAGCGAAAAGATCTACCTCCCATGCGAGCCCGCCTTATCCTCAGGAAAAAAGGCCTCTGTGGGAGGAGCGAAGGGATCGTGTTGGTTCATACCTGGTGATCAAGTTCTCGAGCGGTATTGGCGCTTTCCCAGTAAGGATGCGATGGCAGGTACAGAGGGCCTTAAACTCCACCCTGCTCCTCACTGGCAACCAGTGAAGAGTCCGAAGGGCGGTATTAGAGGCCACTCTTCTGGGAAATTTTAAAATGAGGCGAGCTGCTGCATTCTGCAGCACCTGAAGGCGATTTAAGACCTTGTTGGTTGCTCCTAGGTACAGCAAATTGCCATAATCCAGGCGTAATGTGACGAGGGCGTGCACCAACGTTCTGCGGGCTGACGTAGGGAGGAGATCTAAAATCTTCTGTAAACTTTTCAGGACGCTGAAACAGACGCCCGCCACACGTCCTATCTGCGGTCCAAAAGACAGGTCAGCATCTAACCAGACTCCAAGGTTCCGAACTTCTTGGCAAGGTGTTGGAGCCTCTCCCAAGCATGGAGGCCACCACGCCGACGACTAGACAGATGGGTACCCCCCACTACGAGTACCTCAGTCTTGCTGCCATTTAGTTTAAGGCAGTTGGTGGACATCCAGGCTGCAAGGTCTTGCATGCAGACTCTGAAACTGTCCGCCGCAAGACCCGGTGCTCGCGAGAGGGAGATAACCAGCTGCGTGTCGTCGGCGTAGGACACGATGTACAGACCATGGCCCACAGCAATACGGGCCACTGGGGAGACATGAAGATTAAATAGGGTGGGGCTCAGGGACGACCCCTGGGGTACGCCCTGGTCCAATCCAATATCCCTGGAATAACACTCGCTCTGGCGGACCTGAAAGCTTCTCCCCGTGAGAAAGGACTGGATCCATGCGATGGCAGCTCCAGTTATTCCGCCAATATTCAGACACCGTAGCAGGGTGGAATGAGCTACGGTGTCGAAAGCTGCACTCAGGTCCAATAGGATGAGGGCCATAGTATGACTCTCATCCACCCCCTGGCGCAAGGTCTCCACAGCCATCAAAAGCGCTGATTCCGTAGAATGGCGGGGACGGAAACCAAACTGGGAATCGTGTAGTAGAGCTGCCTCGTCCACGAAATCCATCAGTTGCATATTTACCGTTTTTTCCACCACTTTAGCCAGATAGGGCAAAAGGGAGATCGGCCGAAGGTTCTCTAATTTCTCAAAGCTGATGTTAGATTTCTTTCTAAGAGGTAGAACCACCGCCTGTTTCCAGGCTTTGGGCACGGTCTTGGTGCTTAAAGACACATCCAATAGGCGTCTTATATACGGTTCTAGCACCGATAGACTATCCACTAGCCGTTTCGGCGTGGTGGGATCCCTCGGGGAGCCTGATTTGACGGATAAACAGATTTTTAGTAGATCCTCCGAGGGCGGGGTGACAAAGTTGGTCAAAGTATGTCTATCCCTACATTCCCTCGGGCTTTCCGCAAAGTCGGTTCCAGCAATGGGATGACCGGGAAATGCCGAGTAGATATTTGCTATCTTTTCGGAAAAAAATTCCGCAATCCTATCACAGGATTCTACCGAACAGTCATCAGGAACCATGGCTGGTTTCCCACTCGAGAGGGTTTTATAGAGCAAGAAGAGCTCCCTCGTCGAGTTGCCAGCTTCGCTAACTCTAATGGTGTAGTATGCTGCTTTGGACTTCCTGATAAGCCCGTGATAAATTCGCCTCTTCGTTAGGTAGGCCTCCCTAGTTTCCTTAGACGGAGCCCCACGCCACTGTCTTTCGACTCGCTTCAGTGCTGTTTTCGTGACCCGTAGTTCATCACTGAACCACGGGGCAGTTTTTTGAAGGCGGCCACCCAATCTGGCATGCGAAAGTGGGGCTGTGCAGTCAAGCGCCTCGTTGATACGCTTGCATAGATTGAAATTAGCCGTATCCGCATCATCCCCCCCAGGGTTTCCCCCTTTGGTCAGTGCCGCACTAAATTTAGCCTGAGAGAAGGTAGCCCATCTTCGCCTGGGATGGTACAGTATAGCTGGCTCCGGGGGTTTAACCCCGGAAATTCGTATGAAGAATGGTACCAGGTGATGATCCGACCAAGGGATGGGAATAGGGGTCCTAGCTTCTACTTCCCCCCAATTGACGAATATGGGGTCCAGTAAGTGTCCCAACTGGTGAGTTGGACCACTTACTATTTGATTCAATTGGAGGGCTCCCAATGCCTGGCAGAAGTCCCTACTAACATTATCTGTGGGACTGTTTAGATGTAGGTTAAGATCCCCTAGTACCAAAAATTTGTCTGTGCATAACACAGCCTCCATTATGCCTTCCACCAGACTCTCCCCAAACCTGGCTATAGGGCCTGGGGGTCTATAAATTAGCATGCCCTTCAGCGTACAGCTCTCATTCACTTTGACAGTGAAGCTCCCTGCTTCACTGTCCAGGATAGAGGAGTGGTCTAATTGACAACGTAGATTTTTCTGTGCTATAATAGCAATGCCCCCTCCTCTTCCGGTGAGTCTGTCTTGCCTAAGCATAATATAGCCTTCTGGAAGAGCCTCTAAGGCATCAGGGGTAGAGCCTTCATCTAGCCATGTCTCAGTAAGAAACACAAGATCCCATTGTTTCTCAGTGAGTAGGTCGTAATGATCTAATTTGTGTTTCTGCAGGGAACGTACGTTAAGTAGGCCACAATCCAGGATATAGTCTCTGGGAGCCACATCCCTGCCAGGATCAAAAGAGGAATGACAGTATTCACAGCCAGTATTGTCTTCCACTCTCAATTTATATAGACATGGGGTAGACACGCAAAGAGTCAGCAGTTCCTGCCTGCTCCAACGTATATGTCCCTCCCGTGGGACAGAAGGTATAGCCCTAGACCGCGTACGATCGCGGACGGGCGCAGACGGGCTTGCCTTAAGCGCGCCTTCGGCGCGCTGTCGGCGCACCCGCTGCGCTCGTCCGCTGCGCGTCGGGGAGAGACACATGATATAGTATGAGGGGGTGTGGCCTAGCACCGAGGGGCGTGGCCTGAGCAGGAGGGCTTCCCCGGGATGTCTACGCGGGAGAATTACCGGCAAGACTGGTGGCAAGATGCAGCGGCAAGGTAGGAAGTAACAACACACACAAATATACCATTTTTAAAATAAATGCTCTTGGCTCCCGGCTTCCGCCTCAGGAGTTCAATCTGTCCGGCCGCGCGAAGGCTGACGCACCGTTTAAAGAGCTGGGGGGCGTGGCCTAGCACCGAGGGGCGTGGCCTGAGCAGGAGGGCTTCCCCGGGATTTCTATGCAGGAGAATTACCGGCAAGACTGGTGGCAAGATGCAGCGGCAAGGTAGGAAGTAACAACACACACAAATATACAATTTTTAAAATAAATGCTCGTGGCTCCCGGCTGCCGCCTCAGGAGTTCAATCTGTCTGGCCGCGCGAAGGCTGACCTGCCGTTTAAAGAGCGGGGGGCGTGGCCTAGTGCCGAGGGGCATGGCCTGAGCAGGAGGGCTTCCCCGGGATGTCTACGCGGGAGAATTACCGGCAAGACTGGTGGCAAGATGCAGCGGCAAGGTAGGAAGTAACAACACACACAAATATAAAATTTTTTAAATAAATGCTCGCGGCTCCCGGCTTCTGCCTCAGGAGTTCAATCTGTCCGGCCGCGCAAAGGCTGACGCGCCGTTTAAAGAGTGCGGGCGTGGCCTAGTGCCGAGGGGCGTGGCCTGAGCAGGAGGGCTTCCCCGGGATGTCTACACGGGAGAATTACCGGCAAGACTAGTGGCAAGATGCAGCGGCATGGTAGGAAGTAACAACACACACAAATATACAATTTTTTAAATAAATGCTCGCGGCTCCCGGCTTCCGCCTCAGGAGTTCAATCTGTCCGGATATGTTGGGGGAGCAAAATGACCTGCTGAAGTTGGGGTTCCCTTTCCTGGATTATGCATCAAGCAAACGTTACAATGCTTCACTAAATTGTCTGCACATTTTGGAATCCCTTCGTTCAGCCACACTGGAGCCAGAAGCTTACATATTCCTTTCGCACTGATGTGGGCTGGACCATGTGCCATAGCAACTACAGGCAGTTCATAGGCATCTGGTAACAGCCAACGCTGATGTTCTGACAATTCTATCCAACATCCCATCGCGTCTAACATTCCTGTACTCTCTTTCCACTTACTCAACTCTTTCTCTGTATCATCTCCTTGAATCGATCTCACACTTTCTATTGTATCCTAACACATTCAATTTTCAGGTCCCGCAACATGCATGCGACTTATAGCATCTCTGGCTGTTTCTTTCGCTACCTCATCCGCAAAAGCATTCCCGCGACCAACATCATCAGTAATCCTCTTATGCGCACTACACTTTATGATTGCTATCTGGGTAGGCAAAGCAAGTGACTCAAGAAGATCAGTTACCAACTGACCATGCTGTATTTTAGTACCGTGGGGGGTAAAGAATCCTCTTTCCTTCCACAAACGACCAAAACTATGTGCCATACCAAATGCATACTGGCTGTCGGTATATACATTCACTCTCTTCCCCTTAGATAACACACACGCTCTGGTCAAAGCTATCAGTTCAGCCGCCTGAGCTGAATTATGTCTGATGCGTGCTGTCTCCACGATTGTATGCAAGGTGGTAACAGCATAAGCTGAAGTTGTTTCACCATTAGGGAGTTTAAAACAAGAACCATCCACCCATAGGATCCCATCCGGGTCCATTAGTGGTGTATCTTTCAAATCAATCCTACCTTTTGCCTCCTCCTCAGTACAGAGAAAACAATCATGTTGTTCCTGAATACCTTTCTCCTCTGGAAGAGGTAACAATGTGGCTGGATTTAAAGTGTTACATCGTTTGATGTGTACATGACTAGCCAAGAGCGTCAGCTCATACCCAGACAAGCGAGCACTTGTAAGATGCTGCGTTTTCGTCCTATTTAGCAAGGTATCCACTGCATGTGGTACCATAACAATAAGAGTGTTATCCAGCACCACTCCAGCAGACTGATGAATAGAAATCGCTGCTGCTGCTGTAGCTTTAAGACAACTAGGCAATGCCTTGGCTACTGGATCTAATGTAGCCGAAAAGTAGGCACATGGCCGCTGCTTGTCTCCAAATCGTTGTGTTAAGACTGACAACGCACAACCCTCTCTTTCATGGACATAGAGCGTGAAGGGCTTACTGTAATCCGGAGTACCCAACACAGGAGCAGAGCACAGAGCAGCACGTAAATCAGAAAAACTCTTCTGACATTTGTCAGTCCAAGGAAGGGGTTGGGGTGTGTATTTCAAAGTGAGTGCCAACAAAGGTTTAGCCAACAAAGAAAATTTTGGAATCCACTGTCTACAATAAGAGGTAATGCCCAGAAAGGCACGCACTTCTCTTTGTGTGGATGGCACAGACATTTGTGCAATTGCTTGAATACGTTCTGGGGTCATTCGCCTTCCCTCCTTCGACAAGTGATGACCTAGATAGGTAACCTCTTGGCGGGCATATTGTAATTTAGAAGGTGAAACCTTATGATGAATGTCAGACAAGTGATGCAATAGTGCAATAGTCACGTTCTTGCAAATATCCTCTGAATCAGCAGCAATCAATAAATCATCCACATACTGAATAAGGGTAGCACAAGGCGGCAAAGGAAAAGCATCAAGCTGGCACTTCAGAGCTTGGCTATAGATGGAGGGACTTTCACAATAGCCTTGGGGTGCGCGCTTGAACCGGAAACTTCGGCCTCCTAAAGAGAAGCCAAAAATATCCCTACTCTCTTCAGCAATGGGGATGCTGAAGAAAGCATTTTTCAGATCAATAACAGAAAACCAAGCTGCTGAGGCAGGTATCATAGTTAACAGGGCAGTGATATCTGGAACAACAGGAAACTGCGGTACAACAATTTTATTAACCTCCCGGAGATCAATAACAAAGCGATAAACAGGAGGCTGAGAAGGATCAGTGCGTTTAAGAACCGGGAGAACAGGACTATTGCATACATTTCCCCTCGTCTCCTCAACCACACCCTTCTGAACCAAATCATAAATAATAGCAAAAAGTGCTCTTTCACCATCATTGGGAATTTTGTATTAAGGGATGCGTGGCAATTTAGCATTAGGCTTGAGGGTAACGACATAGGGTGGGATCTCAAGACAACCAACATCATTTGGACCTGTAGCCCAAAGTGTTGCAGGGAGAGAGAGAAATTCAGGTGGAAATTGATCTTTAGACAAATACATTGGAGAAGTCAGTTTCTGCCCCAAAACGAGATGTACACCAGAAGGAGAACAATATATCGTTGCATGCAATCTTTTCAATAAATCCAAACCCAACAGATTTTCGCCGCAATCAGTCGTTAAAAGAAGCGGAGCTTCCAAATCATAAGAACCAGTTGAAATAGGCAGAGGACAAGAGACCGGGCTATGAACTGGGGCGCCAGAAAATCCTACGGATACGTTTGTTAAGCCAGACAAAAGTGCCCCAGGGAGTTTGGAGTGAATAATAGAACTTCTCATCGCACCAGTATCTAAAAGAAATGGCTCTGAAACACCCATTGTAGTGACATTAACATAAGGCCCATTCTGATCTACTGGAATCGATCCAACTCCCTCACTTTGTCTATGTTTGTCCTAGTTAGCGTGAAGACCGTCATTCTCACCTTCAACATAGTAATCATCATTGTAATACTGTGTAGACTGAGTATTTTGCTGATTAAAGTAGTTCATAGAATGTGGAGGTGGAAGGGAACGCTGTGTCTGGGGCGACTTACCTCGACCTCTACCCCTGGGCGCTAACTGGGAACCACCAAGACCTCGTGGAGTAGATAGTCCTCCATTACGCTGTAATAAAACCGGGCAGCCATTCTTAAAATGACCTTCTTACCTACAATAGGCGCATTGGTTAGGACCTAACAAAGGCCGCGGAATATAGGGCTCAGGCTTTTGAAACACCCTCTGAAACTGGGGAGGCTGTTGAAACTGGCGCTGAGCAGAGTGAGGAGGATAAGCTTGTTGCAGAAGAACCTTCGTTTTGAATTCTTTAGTCTTCTTCTCTTGCTTGTCTTTTTCCTCTGTGTCCCTGTTTTCGTAATATTGAGCTGTAGCCAATATCTGAGCAGAAGCAGAAACAGCCCATGAACTTTAAGAGTCTTTTAAATTATGTGACAACTCAGGGAGCAAATTAAATACGAATTTATCTACAAATAATCGCTGTCCACCCTCCGTAGTCATATCCTGACTACTATGATCAATGAACGTCTCCTCAAAACGAGTGAAGAAATCGGAGACATTCTCATCTTTCTTCTGTCTACACGCAGCTAATTTATCCCAATTAACTCGTAAGGCGGGCATCATTGTTTTCATTAAAGTAATAATCCTACCAGGGAGTTCTGTGATCAAAACATCAGGCTTAGCACCACCCACTTGTGCTCTATCCGAGGGAGTTATAGTATCCCATGTACCACCCAATTCTTGAACGTGATCCTCTCTACGAATCCGAGCCCATAACGCTTGTGGGACTACATTTCCCATTAGCATGTCGATATCCGCTAAGTTCATAAAACAGGCATCAACAGTCTGAGACAATTCTTTATAATAACCAGCAGGGTTTTTACGGGGATCCGGTAGAGATTGTTTGAGGGCCAACACATCAGATCTCTTCCAGGGCACATGTACCCATATACGCTGGAAGTGAGCGGGAATAGCTGGATTATTACCTCCTTGCGCAACCTCTTCCCTCCATATCGGAGGAACCTCTCTCATTGGGTAATGTTTCAATGTCTGCCGCACAGCAGGATCAGAATCAAGAAAAGTTCATGAAGAAAATAAGGACCTAAAAGTAACAAGTGTCCTTACGGCGTCCTCAACCTTAGAACCCACTATGAGTCCTTTATCGAAATTAGCCTAAACATCCAACAGACCCTGGGGAAGTAAACCCAAATCCATATCCTCCCATCCTTTAGTGAGAGTGTCACACATAACATTAAATACATATCTCTGCGTGGGCGCATCCCACTGATGAAAGGTGATCATGAATGATGTCTTTCACACTATACTGGGGACCCTTCTCGATCCATTTGCGAGCGAGAGAGTCCAACCCCACCCGTTCGTCGGAACCTGGAAGTTGACTGCGAGACTGTCTTCGAGAAAAAGCCGGAGACATGTTCAGAGTCCCAAAGAAAGGGGACAAAAAGCCAGAGACAGTATCTGTTATTCGTTTGCGCACAGTAGGAGAATTAGACATAAGGACAGGGGACAAGGTATTAGGCGATACAGGAGAGGAACTGGCAGTTATAAGGGGAGCCGAAGGCAAAGAAGATTGATGTTCAGGAGATGGAGACAAAGGAATCGGTGGCACGAGAGGTGGGAGTGGCAATACCGGAAGGGGCAAATGTGGAAGAACCGGAACAGGTGGGGGGACAACAGGCAACTGAACAGGTTGTAACAACGGGGGTGCATTAGCACCTTGTACATAGGGTGGAGGCAATCTCAATAGGTGAGACATCAAAGGGTCTTCCTCCAGATCCTTACTTTTATCAGAAGGGGAATTAGGCAACACCGGATAGCATCTATCTATTGCCATACGATGCTGTCTCTCTGACATTTCCATTGCATTATCAATCTCATTATCTTTAAACTGCTGTGCAGCCTGTATAATCATCATATTTTGTGCTTTCTTATCTCGTTTTGCCTGCTTAATTTCTTTCTGTTTGGCTTCCTTACGCCAGAGGCGGAAAGAGTCAAACATTGCCGGCCGGGCTTGTCTTTTGAACAATATCGCTTCCAAATTGTCTAATATGTCAGGCTCAAAACTACCATTTTGTGGCTACTGTAGGATGCCATCGTTCTTCGTGTATCGGATCCATGCCTTATTAAAGGCAATGGGGCAGACACCATGTTTTGAATAAAGCTCATAGGTGGGAGTTCCAACCGGAGGAATCGGACAAGAGTCCTCCAGCTGGGCATCCCTATTACAACCAAGGCAACAGAACTTCCTAAACTTACTCAGACCAGGCATCGTTATTTCACTGGACTGTTTACAAACATCAAGGGGTTAAATCAAATAATACAGCACAAACGTACTCACCCCTCAGCTTCGGCTTTTGCAATAACCGAATCAAAGACCCAAATCAAAACAAAATAGTGGGAGCTACCCACCAATACTTAACTAAGTGTCTTCTTACGCCAACAGAGGCCCGTCTAATGTCTCGCGATACCAAACATCATCAAAGGGACCAAAGCAGGGCGGCAGTCAGGGCAGCAGTCGTCAGTGCCATCAGAAAGGAGAAACCGCGCTGCAAAAGACCTTCGGACCACTTCGACATACAGGGGTCGCTTGACGAGGTTCGCGATTTCTCCAGAATTTTCCTGCGGGGCTCCTCTCGATCCTCGGGAAGAACTGCTACCTCTGAAGCCGGCCCACATTCGGGCGCCAATTTGAAGAACCGGGACCTTATGGGCCTGGCGGCGCAGGGTACGCCTTAATCTCCTGAGTTCACCTGCTTTGTCGAACAGAGACACGGGACACTCCGTTAGGCGTAGAAGGTTTGGTTTATTAGCTGCAGCTAAGTACAGTTGTCCCAGAAGTACACTCGGAATGTTCTTAGGAGACTGCCACTTTCTTCGTGGCGCACAATCTTTTATAACACACATATTCACAAAGAACACTCCCAATGCATACAGGGTTAACCAATGAGAAGAATGTGAAAACAAGATATTAAGTAACTCAAATAAGCCTCCCTTCCAACTGTGTTTGTCACCCTTCCCCACAAGTTAATCAGTGGTAGTGTTTATAAGTCGACTTGCAGGTGGCAGGACACATTTGTATGCCCCGCAGGACAGTTGTGAAATGAGAGAATACGAGTAAAGAATAGCGAAGGCCAGAGAATAAGATAAAGTCAGGAAAGGATGGTGCGAACCAACAGATAGTCGAGACAGGGATCAGTCAAACCAGACGAGGATTAGTGGAGTCGGCCAGACCCTGATACCAGCTTTAAACAGAGGCAGGAGGTTATTTGACACTTTGCAGTAGGAAGAGGCAAAACAACACCTCGTTCACCGTGCTGCCTGAGTGAGGGCAACACAAAATGGCGGCGGAACACAAAATGGTGGCTAAATACGAACGGGATCGGAAAACTGAATTACCTCACTCCAAGGCAAGACAGACCGTCCCCCAGGTCCACGACACCAGCCGGGTCAACTACAGCACCGCCCTTTACGGAGGAACAACAGCAAAACTGCAGGAGAACTTGTCCACATCCAGGGTGCATCCGCACACCCCATCTTCAACATCCCCTGCCCCAGCCACATCACCGTCCACCTGAGATAGCTACAATGGCTCACTGTCTGCTGCAGGATCACCTTCAGACTCCTCAACCACACTCAGGAGGCAGTCCACAACCCCAGACCCAAAACTGACCTTGGACGTCTGTCATCCAACACTCCGTTGGCCCAACTCCGTGCAGCCAACCTTGCCCTGGCCACCATTCATCACATCCACAGAACAACTGCATGCAGGAGATAGTTCTCCAACCTCGCCAAACAGACCTGGGACTCCCTCCCCGGGCACCTCCACATGACCCATGACCTCTACACCTTCATGATACTCTTCCAAATTGGTCTGTCTGAGCAGTATTGCAAGCCCCCCCTCAGCAGCTTGAGGCCATCACGGGTGAGTATTGGGCTCCATGTCTGTATTTGATGATACATTGTGACCCATGTGTGTCCTCGACCAGACTCAGATCCCAGTGTATGGATGGCTGGAGTTAGTTCCACACTCAGGCATACTTTGACATATCCCCACACATGTGTTGTGGATTCATGCAAAATGACTGCAACATAAAAATTAAATTATTCTTTTTTGTATTATAGGTCTGGGCGTGATTTGTGCAAAGAAAAAGGTGCAATACAGGGACCATAGAATCCAAAGTTCACAGGGGGAGATGGGATCCTTGGCATTTGAAGTCAGCAGAGTCCAGACCACAGTGTTTGGCATCATTGGTCAGACTGTGACCAGCAAGTCCATGTGGCAGATGATGTCAGTCAATGAGGTGATGCTGTCGCACATGAAGGCCAAAGTGCCAGGTCAGGTGACCTGGGAGATGTGGATGGGCCGCTGCCTCTCAAGGTCTTTTCCGTGGACGACCCACCTTCCTCGGGGGGCCCTCAGATGCAGGCCTCCATCGGACGAATCCTCCTCCTCCTCCCTCCCTGTGGCTGGTGGTGGTCTTCACCTGGTGGCACAGGGAGGGTTGCCCATGTTGTCAGCGATCCGACGGAGTGAATGGCTTATGTCCCTTTGCACCGCCAGGAGCTCACCCAGTCTTGCCTCCATCCGTCCTTGGTGTTCTTGTTGACTGGTGTGTTGCTCGGCCTGCTGCTTCTTCATCTCTGTGATAGTCCCCTTTACCTCTGTGAGGGTCCCCACTACCTGGCTGAACTCCCTGGTGTCACACCGGTATGCGTCCATGATGTTGTCTATGTGTGACATACCGGTCTCTTCAGTTGGCTGGTCAGGTTCTTGCTACCGCCTGCCTACACTCCCACCACCACGGCCCAGATGAGCCTGGGCTGCCGTTGTGGGCACATCGGTTCTACGGGACCCCTGAGGGATGGCAGTGGTGGTGTTGTCTGCCTCCTCCTGGGTGCCCAGCGCACCTTGTCCCTCCTGGTCAGATTGGCTCAGTTGTTCACTGCGGGCACGGCTCCTCTGTGTCTCCTGGGATGTTGCAGGAATGGGGGTGGTGGTTGGCACAGATGTTCCTGAATCAGGTGCTGCAGAGGCTTGGACAACAGAGGGTCCAGGTCGGTCGGGGTCATCCACGGAGTGTTGAGAGGCGTCGCTGCCCGTGGGATCAGGTTCCTCCCGAACCTGGGACTGTGATTCTTCACCCCCATTGTTGGGGGGAGATTCATCACGTTGCCCTGTGTGTGAGAGATAGACAATGTTAATGCTGTTTCATGCAACTTCCATGTTTAACACACATTCAAGTTGGCACTGTTCCTCCAGGTAGTTGTATGTGCCTAGCATTCTCCTCAATGTTCACTTGTGGATGAGTATGTTGCGGGGGACAGATTGATATGTTCTCCTGAGTCTTTGACATGTAGATTTTTGGCTTGGATGCTTCTTCGGCTATGTATTGGTCTTGTTGTTCTACATGTTCATTGTGACAGTGGGTAAATCCATTGCCTGTCCCAGGGGTGTCTGCTTGTGTAAGGGGTGTGTGTGACAGGGCCTGCTGGTGGGTGTAGTGTGATTTGGCACTGGGGCTCCCAGGTGATGTAGCTGTCCCCCCATGGAGCATGCTGCCATGACAGTGAGGTGAGTTCCTGTCCTAGATATCTGACCTTGTTGTCTTGGTGTTTGTGTTTGCACTGGTCACAGGAGGGCCTTGTGCTGCCTACCCCAGGGCCAAGTATCAGCTATCTTGTCAGTACTTTCCCAGTCCCTATGCATTGCGCATGGTGCATGGGTATGTACCTGGGCCATATGGGATGAGGGCAATTGTGTCTGATTTGGAGTTCAACAATGCGTTTTGTGACACCCACCCTCCCAGCATACCGGACATCCATTCTTGGGTTAGTGCTTCGTGTAGCAAGGGACATAGCATGGCCTTGCTTTCTCAATGGGGCATACACATGTTAGTGGCATTAGCGTTGTTGTTTTACTGTGGTTCTGGCCGGTGAGGGCTTGGGGGTAGTTGCATGCATTTTGTGTAGTTGGGGGGTGGATGCCATTACCCCATGTTACATAAGTTGTTTGTGTACTCACCAGCCTCGGGAAGTCCTTGAAGTCCATGTACTCCCACCGGCGGAAGTAGGGCCATCACCTTCTCCTCCCAGGGATGGAAATGTACTGGTCTGCGGGGCCCACCACCTCCAGTGATGTTGCTCTGGGCGTAGGCGTCATTCATTTTTCGCTTGACTGACCTCTGCAGATCATACCACCTGGCTTGGCATTCAGTCCTGGTCCTTCTGATGGGTGCAACAGCATTCACCCTATCGATGATCCTCTGCCACAGGCGTGATTTTTCACCTATGCTGGTCTGTCTGACCAATGTTCCAAACAGCTGTGGCTCCACTCTGATGACTTCATTGACAAGGATGTCCAGCTCCTCCCTTGTGAACTTTGGAGTCTTGTCTGTGGGCATGGTGTGGCGTGAGGGTGTGGATGGTTGTGGGTGTGTGGGTCTGAATGTGAAGGTGTGGGTCGGAATGTGAAGAGGGGGTATGTGTGAAGGAGGTTGTGTGAAGGTGTATATGTTAAGGTGGATGGGTGCCGTTGTTGGTGTGTGCTCTCTAGCTGCAGTGAGTCTGTTGCAAAGGCTCATGGTTTGTGTGTGTGGGCCCTTTTTATTGGTCCATTAGTGGGTGGGCCTCAGTTTGAATTTTTGGTGGGTGTGTTATAAGGGGTGGTTGTGAGTTTGCCCCTCTGTTTGCCTGTTTGGATGTGGCCAGGTCAGTCATTGCCATGTTTTGTGCACTGTAGACGTGTCTTGTGGTGTTGTGCGAGTCAAATAGACCCTCCTTGTGCTGTTTTACAGTGTCCGTGGTTCAGTACTGTAGGAGAGTAGGGTTTGCTATCCTATGGTCACCCCAAATCTTTGCTTTTTTGCTTCACTGGTTTTTGACATATTGAGGCTGTGGGCCTGCCAATCAGACCCCCAGCCTGCTGTTCTCTCTACTAAATTAAAACTATGCACCCTAGGTGCATAACCAATTGGAAGTGGATCACCCTGTCAGCCCCTGTACCAGTGTACACTAGGTACCCAGGGCATTGGTGTACCCAAGGCCTGCCAAGGGCTGAAGCATGTATTATGCCACCCCAGGCTTGGCCTAACAATTTGACACAACTGGCTGATCACTCAGCTGGGGAAGTTGGTGTAATCACCTCTTACTTAGGTGTAGTATACCTATACCTAACCTTAAATGGGACACCTGGTAACCTATAAGTCACTCCTATGGCAGGCCTTAACAATCCTGAAGGCAGAGTGCTTGGTTCCATGTGAGATGGTGCTCTGGCATGAGCTGAGCCTGTCTGCAGTGGTCGGAACAACTTCCTTCTACTGTTTCCAGATATCGTCATACCATATACTCTTAAGTGCATTATGAACCTCACGGTTAAATGCTATCTTTGGTTTGGCTTTATCAAAACATGTTGAGTAAGGTGTCATACGAATTGGAATACTAACCCCTCGCCAATTCTGGCGACGGGGTTAGCATTCCACCCTTCTAGAGGGACACGACATGTACAGTACCTGAAACCCGGGTAAAATCAGACATAGCCTCAGCTCCACAAAATGGATGCTGCCACCACAGACACAAGTCTGCCCTCCTGCTGCTGGGAGTCCTTCCAGCTTGGGAGGTGTGGACAAAGGGTTTCCTGCCAGGGGAGGTGCGTGCACCACCCCAGACAGGATTTTGTGTATTGGTCAGGTAGGGCTTGAAAGAAACCAGACATGCCTGTGGCTCACAAGGAGCCTCGGTGCATATGCCAGTTCAAACCGGTCCTGGGGCACACCAGTCCCGGGCCTGGGGCGAGCTGGACAAAGGATTGGGGGTGTAACCACCCCCCTTCCTGGTCCCACCCATAGGGAGGGACCTAGCAGGTAGTCCGGCCCCTAGAATCCGCTTAAAGGTAGGAGCTGTGTCCTAAGACTTCAGACATCCTGGAATCAACTTAACACTAAGAAGAAGACGGGAACTTCGATGCTCTGCTGCACAGAGGACTGAAGCCAATCTCCCCTGTGGTCAGGGAGTGACCACCTTGCTAACGCAAGCACCATCCAGCGAATCAACGTCTGCTTTGCCGCCGCCTCCCGCCGGAGCCCGAGCCCAGAGACTGACAAGACCTGGACCTCCAGACCTCTCACCGCCCGATCCACAGTCCCTGAAAAGAGGAGACCCGTGGAGGCACCGAGACACGTGGAGCCAGCCATCTTGGAACGACTACGACAAGCTGACAAGTGCAACAACCGAGGCTCCCTCCAAGTTGTGCTTTGGGATCTGAGAAGCCCAACACCCGAGCAGCAGCTGCACCAAAGGTGAGCCCTCCAGCATCTCCACGATCTGCGTGGGGCCCTTCTGCATTTTGCCACTCGACGCACCTAACCGGTTGCTGGCCCGCTGGCTAGTAGCCATCTTGGCGACGAACTTCAAGAAATACACCACTGGTCTGGTTACTCCAGACTGGCCCTTGCTCCCCTCCAAAGGAGCAGTCCTTCTGACCTTGCTGGTCAGAACCATCAGCTTATTTCATCTCCTACAACAATTGCTTTTGCCAAGGCTTGTTTGCTTCGATCAAGTCGGCGACACCGCCGACAGTGAGAGCCTGCGTGGGACAGCTCGTGAACCGACTCCTGGACGTCGTCGACCTCCAGGGACCACGTGGCTGCAGAGACAAGCTACACCTTTCTTCCTGTTTGCACCCGACATTGCCTGGTACCCACCTGGTGCCACGCCGGTCACTGGCTAGTGACTGTGAACACTGTCCCCTCTGCTTACAGGTCTTCAACATCTCCGATCCACTCTTGGATCCACTGCATCTCTCCCGGACCGACCGCCTGCAGCATCTTTGTCTTCAGGCTCCACGGAACAGATAGAAGAAACCCGACGCACTTCGAGGCCTATGCACCCGCTTCCCGTGGGTGAGGTAAAGCTGGCACACCTGTGCCCAAGTGTAGTATTACATCTCTAGTGCCTGTGTTCCAAATCTTGAGTTCCTAGTCCATCCGGAAGATCCTCTTTGCAGTAACTTTGTACTTTTTACGCACCCATTGAAACCTATGGGAGCACGCGTGTGACTATTTGCTCTGCACACGCCACCCGTGGACCTCCTGGTCACTAACTGAAGTTAGCTCCTTGTAGGCCCAGCGATTCTAGAGGCCCTAGGCCTTTTCCCTTTTCTGTTCGTGGTACTTATACCACTATTTTAGCATATGGTTCGAGTGGCCACCAGGGCCTATCCATATAAAGTGCAACTTCTGTGTATTCTACTGTAATCTTGTTTGACGATTTATGCTCCTGTGCTCATAAAGAGACTAGGGGTTACTTTGAGAAATAAATACATATATATTTTGAATATATATCTGTGTGGTGTCCTTTCATTGGTATAAAAGGGGGTTGCATTTGGTAAAACAGCTGGCTTAACACGCTTCACGAGTTTAGCCTCAAAGACTGCTTAGCCTACGCTACCACTAGGGCAGCTAGTCCGAAAAGGTTGACTTACAACCACACCATAAGGGTTGCTTGGCATGGTACAAGGTGATCACTTTAACTAGTGAGCATCATATACCAGGCCAACTTCTCACATTGGTGAGCAGCGGTTGGATTTGAGCTTGCTGTGTTTTACCATTGTAATCTCTTGGTTACCAATTGAAAGATCACATAGGTACCTGTAGGTACATATAAAACAAGATTAGATATACATAAGTTCTACTGAACTTAGTTGTTGTAGAGCAAAGGGAGTAGCACACACTGACAACAACTACTAGATAGGTTTAGTAGGTAAACACAAGTGTAGGTAGATTGCAACACATCCACCCACACTTAAGAGCAATGGCCGGGGCAGAGGGGTCCACTGTACCCATCTCTGTTGAGAGTGACCCCCAGAGGGCACCATCCAGCTTTGCTACCCTTAATCAGAATGAGCTCAGGCATTTGGCAACTCTTAGAGGCCTTAAACAGCCCAAGAACCCTACCTCTGCTGAGCTCAGAGAACTCTTACAGAATTATGAGAATCAGAGAGAACTCAGGAAAGCCTCCCAGTTAGCCCCCTTAGGGTCAGGAACAGGAGGCCCCCCTTCTGAAGATGCTACAGAGGTACCCAGTTCCAATAGCCATCCCTTAGATGAGAATCATACTACAGGGGAGGAAAGTGGTGAGGATACAGAAAGTAGTGATGATGAAGGGAGAACTAGCCCAGTGCCAAGTATTATACTTGGCCCAGCTAAACTAAGGCTATTGGGGATTGACAGTGGGTTTACCCCATTGGAATTCCCCAGTGGACTTAACACAGGGCTTGGGAGGCAAAGGAATCGCTCAGGTGACTCCAATGCTTCCCATGGCTCTAGAGGCTCTCAAGGTCACTCCAGGAAAAGGATGACCACCCCTCAGAGGAGGGAACATGAGGCCAGAATGCAGAAAGCCCAGCTGAGGATCAGGAAGCAGGAGCTAGAAGTGGCCCTGATGGAAGAAAAACTGAACAAGGCTAGGCAACCTAGAGAGAGTGGGTCTATACCCACTGGTGGCAGCATTGTCCCTAAGGACAAAGATAGGGTCTTTGATAATAGGAACCTGTCTAAGGTTGTGCCCCCCTACAAAAGTGGGGATGACATCCACACATGGATAACTGCTCTTGAGAGAGCCTGCAAAGTACAGCAGGTTCCTGAAGACCAGTGGGCAGCAATCCTCTGGCTCTCCTTTGAAGGAAGAGGCAGACCCAGACTCCTCACTGTTAGAGAAGAGGATGTCAGAAATTACAGAGTCCTGAAGAGTGTTAGGCTTAACCACTGAACAGTACAGGTTAATGTTCAGAGACACCCAAAAGACACAGACTCAGGACTGGTCTGAATATGTTGAATGTGCCACTAAGGCTTTGGAGGGTTGGTTGCTGGGAAGTAAGGTATCTGATTTTACAGGATTGTATAATTTGATGATGAGAGAACAGATTTTAAATAACTGTCAAAGCCAGCAACTGCATCAACACTTGGTTGACTCTGATCTGACCTCTCCCCAAGAATTGGGAAAGAAGGCAGACAAATGGGTCAGAACCAGGGTTAAGCAAAAGAACCAGAACCAGGGCCAAGGGGGTGATCAGAAGAAAACAGACCAAAAGGGTGGAGATCAGAAATCTAAAGACCAGAAGTCTTCAACAGGGCCCCAAACTACTGCTAAGGAGGGTGGGTCCCAACAACAGTCCAAAAAGAAGAAGGAAGGTCAAAAGAAACCCTGGTGCAATCATTGCAAAAATGCAACTCACTGGACTAGTGATTGCAAAAAGGGTGGAGCCCCCAACACTGTTGCCCCTAAGGCACCTGCTCCCAGTACTACTGTTAGCAGTGTTGGTCCCCAGACAAAGGGTGTAGTGGGAATCACTATGGGAACTGAAGGTGATTCTGACTTAGACAGAACCCTGACACAGGCAGTCTTGATCTGTGATGGGGACATTGATTTGTCCCTGACTGTGAGCCCCAGTAACCTGGGCAAGTACAGACAGACTCCTTTAATTAATGACAAAGTGGCTCAAGCCTACAGGGACACATGTGCCAGTGTCACTATGGTGACACCAGGCTTTGTGGACCCTGGACAGTACATACCAGGTGAGAACTACCTGGTGACCAATGCCAGCAATGCCACTACTTCACATAGTGTGGCAGTTGTTAACTTCTCATGGGGAGGGGTAACTGGCCTCAAAAGGGTTGTGGTTAGTGCAGACCTCCCAGTAGAATGTTTGTTGGGCAATGACCTAGAGAGTTCTCTATGGTCAGAAGTGGAGTACAGGACTCATGCAGAGATGTTAGGTATATCATCACATGTCCTTGCTGTGACCAGGTCACAGGCCAAAAAGTGCCTCACTGAACCTCAGGTCTTGGATCCTGGAACAATGGACCAAGCACCTACCAAGAAGAAGAACAGGAGGGTCAAGGCTGTGCCTTCCCCCCTGCCTCAGAGTGATGATCAGCCTTCCCAGGAAGCTGATCTAGAGGACCCTGAAGGAACTGTCCCTGAAGAGCTTGAACCTGATCAGGTTGAGTTTCTGGGGACAGGGGGACCTTCAAGGGCTGACTTGAGGCAGGCTCAGTTATCCTGTCCCTCTCTTGAACCCCTCAGACAGCTGGCTGCTGCTGAGGCTGCTGGGAATGCTCAAGGTACCCATAAAGTGTATTGGGATGAAGGGCTCCTTTATTCAGAGGCTAGAGACCCCAAGCCTGGTGCTACCAGGAGGTTGGTTATACCTCTGCAATTTAGGGGCTTCCTTCTTACCTTGGCCCATGACATTCCTTTAGCAGGACACTTAGGCCAGAACAAGACTTGGGACAGACTTGTCCCTCACTTTCACTGGCCTCACATGAATGAAGATACAAAGGAGTTTTGTCGCTCCTGTGTTACCTGCCAAGCCAGTGGCAAATCAGGTGGCACAACAAAGGCCCCCCTAATACCACTACCTGTGGTGGGGGTCCCCTTTGAAAGAGTGGGAATAGACATAGTGGGTCCCATGGATCCTCCCACTGCATCTGGGCACAGATTTATACTGGTGGTAGTGGATCATGCCACCAGGTATCCAGAGGCAATTCCCCTTAGGACCACTACAGCTCCTGTTGTGGCCAGGGCCCTGCTGGGAGTATTCTCCAGAGTGGGGTTTCCTAAGGAGGTAGTATCTGACAGAGGTACCAACTTTATGTCAGGATACTTGACAGCTATGTGGAAGGAATGTGGTGTCAACTACAAGTTCACCACCCCTTATCACCCACAATGCAATGGGCTTGTTGAGAGATTCAACAAGACCCTAAAGGGTATGATCAAAGGATTACCTGAAAAGCTCAGGCGAAGATGGGACATCCTTCTACCCTGCCTTCTGTTTGCTTACAGAGAGGTCCCACAAAAAGGAGTTTGAATTGTTGTTTGGGCACCCTGTGAGAGGCCCACTGTGTTTGGTGAAGGAAGGATGGGAGTTACCTCTCAAAAAGCCTAAGCTAGACATAGTGGACTATGTTCTTGGTCTCCGCTCCAGGATGGCTGAGTATATGGAGAAGGCATCCAAAAACCTTGAGGCAAGCCAGGCCTTACAGAAAGCTTGGCATGACCAAAAGGCTGTCTTGGTTGAGTTTCAGCCAGGACAGAAGGTATGGGTGTTGGAGCCAGTGGCCCTAGCAGCACTCCAAGACAAATGGTCTGGACCCCATACAATCCTGGAAAAGAAGGGAGAGGTCACCTACCTGGTCGACCTAGGAACTCCCAGGAGTCCCCACAGGGTACTCCATGTTAACAGGCTTAAAGCATATGTTGACAGGGCAGACATGGGCTTGCTCATGGCTACAGATGAGGGACAGGAGGAAGAGAGTGACCCTCTCCCAGACCTGTTGTCTCAGAACCCTGAAGATGGCTCAGTTGAAGGAGTGACCCTTGGAGGCAACCTCACTGCCCATCAGCAGACTGAATGTAGACAGGTTCTACAATCATTTTCACATATGTTTTCCTTGATACCTAGTCAAACTGACTGGTGTACCCATGTGGTGGACACTGGTGACAGTCTGCCTGTAAAGAACAAGCTTTACAGACAACCTGACCACGTCAGGGACTGTATAAAGGCTGAGGTACATAAAATGCTGGAATTAGGTGTCATTGAACCCTCAGAGAGCCCCTGGGCTAGCCCAGTGGTTCTGGTCCCCAAACCTCACACCAAAGATGGCAAGAGAGAGATGAGGTTCTGTGTGGATTACAGAGGACTCAATGCTGTCACCAGGACAGATGCACACCCTATTCCAAGGGCAGATGAGCTCATAGACAAACTAGCTTCTGCAAAGTTTTTGAGCACATTTGACTTAACAGCTGGCTATTGGCATATCAGATTAGCTGAGGAGTCTAAGGCCAAAACAGCATTCTCAACCCCAGGTGGGCACTACCAGTTTGTGGTGATGCCCTTTGGTCTGAAGAATGCACCTGCCACCTTCCAAAGGCTGGTGAACCAAGTCCTTACTGGGTTGGATGACTTTTGCGCAGCATATCTTGATGACATTGCTGTCTTTAGCTCCACCTGGGAGGATCACCTGATCCACCTGAAGAAGGCTCTTGAGGCTCTGCAAAGGGCAGGCCTCACTATCAAGGCTACTAAGTGCCAGATAGGGCAGAGTAAGGTTGTATATTTGGGCCACCTTGTAGGTGGAGGCCAAGTTCAACCACTGGAGAGTAAGATACAATCCATCAAGGACTGGTCCCCTCCAACCACCCAGACTCAAGTTCGAGCTTTCTTGGGCTTGACTGGGTACTACAGGAAGTTTGTTAAGAACTATGGGTCCATTGTGACTCCTCTTAATGATCTGACATCCAAGAAGATGCCCAAAAAGGTTCAGTGGACAGTAAGCTGTCAAAAGGCATTTGATGACCTGAAGGAGGCCATGTGCTCTGCACCTATCCTGAAAAGTCCTGACTACTCCAAAGAGTTTATTGTCCAAACAGATGCTTCTGAGTTGGGTGTGGGAGCTGTGCTGTCACAACTTAATGTAGATGGTCAAGACCAACCCATTGCTTTTATTAGCAGAAGGTTGACCCCCAGAGAGAAGAATTGGTCAGCTATTGAGAGGGAGGCCTTTGCTGTGGTGTGGGCCCTGAAGAAGCTGAGGCCATACTTGTTTGGCACTCACTTCAAGATTCAGACCGACCATAAGCCCCTCTTGTGGCTAAATCAGATGAAGGGTGAAAACCCCAAACTGCTTAGGTGGTCCATTTCCCTACAGGGGATGGACTTTACAGTGGAGCACCGGCCAGGTACTGACCATGGGAATGCAGATGGTCTCTCCAGGTACTTCCACTTAGGACATGAAGACGAGACTGGTCAAGGCTAGTTTAATGTCCCAGCGTTTGGGGGGGGGGGGTTGTGTAGGAGAGTAGGGTCTGCTATCCTATGGTCACCCCAAATTTTTGCTTTTTTGCTTCACTGGTTTTTGACATATTGAGGCTGTGGGCCTGCCAATCAGACCCCTAGCCTGCTGTTCTCTCTACTAAATTAAAACTATGCACCCTAGGTGCATAACCAATTGGAAGTGGATCACCCTGTCAGCCCCTGTACCAGTGTACACTAGGTACCCAGGGCATTGGTGTACCCAAGGCCTGCCAAGGGCTGAAGCATGTATTATGCCACCCCAGGCTTGGCCTAACAATTTGACACAACTGGCTGATCACTCAGTTGGGGTAAGTTGGTGTAATCACCTCTTACTTAGGTGTAGTATACCTATACCTAACCTTAAATGGGACACCTGGTAACCTATAAGTCACTCCTATGGCAGGCCTTAACAATCCTGAAGGCAGAGTGCTTGGTTCCATGTGAGATGGTGCTCTGGCATGAGCTGAGCCTGTCTGCAGTGGTCGGAACAACTTCCTTCTACTGTTTCCAGATATCGTCATACCATATACTCTTAAGTGCATTATGAACCTCGCGGTTAAATGCTATCTTTGGTTTGGCTTTATCAAAACATGTCGAGTAAGGTGTCATACGAATTGGAATACTAACCCCTCGCCAATTCTGGCGACGGGGTTAGCATTCCACCCTTCTAGAGGGACACGACATGTACAGTACCTGAAACCCGGGTAAAATCAGACATAGCCTCAGCTCCACAAAATGGATGCTGCCACCACAGACACAAGTCTGCCCTCCTGCTGCTGGGAGTCCTTCCAGCTTGGGAGGTGTGGACAAAGGGTTTCCTGCCAGGGGAGGTGCGTGCACCACCCCAGACAGGATTATGTGTATTGGTCAGGTAGGGCTTGAAAGAAACCAGACATGCCTGTGGCTCACAAGGAGCCTCGGTGCATATGCCAGTTCAAACCGGTCCTGGGGCACACCAGTCCCGGGCCTGGGGCGAGCTGGACAAAGGATTGGGGGTGTAACCACCCCCCTTCCTGGTCCCACCCATAGGGAGGGACCTAGCAGGTAGTCCGGCCCCTAGAATCCGCTTAAAGGTAGGAGCTGTGTCCTAAGACTTCAGACATCCTGGAATCAACTTAACACTAAGAAGAAGACGGGAACTTCGACGCTCTGCTGCACAGAGGACTGAAGCCAATCTCCCCTGTGGTCAGGGAGTGACCACCTTGCTAACGCAAGCACCATCCAGCGAATCAACGTCTGCTTTGCCGCCGCCTCCCGCCGGAGCTCGAGCCCAGAGACTGACAAGACCTGGACCTCCAGACCTCTCACCGCCCGATCCACAGTCCCTGAAAAGAGGAGACCCGTGGAGGCACCGAGACACGTGGAGCCAGCCATCTTGGAACGACTACGACAAGCTGACAAGTGCAACAACCGAGGCTCCCTCCAAGTTGTGCTTTGGGATCTGAGAAGCCCAACACCAGAGCAGCATCTGCACCAAAGGTGAGCCCTCCAGCATCTCCACGATCTGCGTGGGGCCCTTCTGCATTTTGCCACTCGACGCGCCTAACCGGTTGCTGGCCCGCTGGCTAGTAGCCATCTTGGCGACGAACTTCAAGAAATACACTGCTGGTCTGGTTGCTCCAGACTGGCCCTTGCTCCCCTCCAAAGGAGCAGTCCTTCTGACCTTGCTGGTCAGAACCATCAGCTTATTTCATCTCCTACAACAATTGCTTTTGCCAAGGCGTGTTTGCTTCGATCAAGTCGCCGACACCGCCGACAGCGAGAGCCTGCGTGGGACAGCTCGTGAACCGACTCCTGGACGTCGTCGACCTCCAGGGACCACGTGGCTGCAGAGACAAGCTACACCTTTCTTCCTGTTTGCACCCGACATTGCCTGGTACCCACCTGGTGCCACGCCGGTCACTGGCTAGTGACTGTGAACACTGTCCCCTCTGCTTACAGGTCTTCAACATCTCCGATCCACTCTTGGATCCACTGCATCTCTCCCGGACCGACCGCCTGCAGCATCTTTGTCTTCAGGCTCCACGGAACAGATAGAAGAAACCCGACGCACTTCGAGGCCTATGCACCCGCTTCCTGTGGGTGAGGTAAAGCTGGCACACCTGTGCCCAAGTGTAGTATTACATCTCTAGTGCCTGTGTTCCAAATCTTGAGTTCCTAGTCCATCCGGAAGATCCTCTTTGCAGTAACTTTGTACTTTTTACGCACCCATTGAAACCTATGGGACCACGCGTGTGACTATTTGCTCTGCACACGTCACCCGTGGACCTCCTGGTCACTAACTGAAGTTAGCTCCTTGTAGGCCCAGCGATTCTAGAGGCCCTAGGCCTTTTCCCTTTTCTGTTCGTGGTACTTATACCACTATTTTAGTATATGGTTCGAGTGGCCACCAGGGCCTATCCATATAAAGTGCAACTTCTGTGTATTCTACTGTAATCTTGTTTGACGATTTGTGCTCCTGTGCTCATAAAGAGACTAGGGGTTACTTTGAGAAATAAATACATATATATTTTGAATATATATCTGTGTGGTGTCCTTTCATTGGTATAAAAGGGGGTTGCATTTGGTAAAACAGCTGGCTTAACACGCTTCACGAGTTTAGCCTCAAAGACTGCTTAGCCTACGCTACCACTAGGGCAGCTAGTCCGAAAAGGTTGGCTTACAAACAAACCATAAGGGTTGCTTGGCATGGTACAAGGTGATCACTTTAACTAGTGAGCATCATATACCAGGCCAACTTCTCACAAGTACGACTCGTTTCGTTGTATTTGCTTCTTTTTTTGTGTGTATCTGACTGGTCATACGCGACGTTCTCCGTGGTACGAGTCGTACTCCAACACATTCCCAGGGGTTCGACTCGTACAGGGGTACGAGTCATACAGGCATACACCCCCATGCGTTGTGTATGTATGTTGCACCCCAACATTGCGTATATACGGTGCGTACACCAACATGGCGTATGTACGGTGCATACACCAACATTGCGTATGTACGGTGCGTACACTAACATTGCGTATGTACGGTGCGTACACCAACATTGCGTATGTGCGGTGTGTACACCAACATTGCATATGTACGGCACGTACACCGACATTGCGTATGTACGGTGAGTACACCAACATTGCGTATGTACGGTGCGTACACCAACATTGCATATGTACGGTACGTACATACGCAATGTTGTTGTAAGGTGCGTACATATGCATGGGGGTGCCTGTACGACTCGTACCCCTGTACGACTCGCACCCCGGGAACAACTTTTCCCGGGATACGAGTCGTACAAAGTTCGCTTCTTAGCAGGTAGTCATTCCCCTGTACGGGATATTTTCCCTACGATTCGTAAATTGGAAAGCCGGTCCGGATCGTACTTGAACGGTCGGACTGTATTTTTATGATTCTTACGGAAAAGTGTCCAGGTCCGTCTTTTACAACTTTTCCCGATACGATTCATACGGATCGGGCCGATCCGTATGTATTTTTCCCGTACGAATCGTACTTCAAGGGTCAGACGGGACTTGTACGATTCGTACGGAAAAAATTACGGATACGAGTCGTACAGAAAAAATAAATACAGAATCGGAATCGACCCCCTAGTGTACACTTGGGATTGCAGTAGTATTAGTAGTGTACGACAAGAATCTATTGATAAATTATGCGATTTCTTACGAGCATATAGTAAAAAAAGTGTTAAACAAAAGATTAAGGTGTTGCAAGGACTAAATCTTTGAAGAGTGAGAAAAAATACTGGTTTGCAAGGTCATTCTCTGGCTTGTCTTTCTAGGAAAGTTTGTCAAAGTGTTTTTCACCATTTCAGGATGTTGGCAGTACATCATACTCAAATGCGGAAGTTAGTGAGAAGATTGTATTGTGCAAAAAGTCCAGCACTAAAGTTCAATGAGTTGAACAGTGCTCTTTTGCGTGGGTCAGTATCAGATGTGAAGAAGGTTTGTGATGATATTGAGTTTTGTTACTTTGGTCCTCAACAAGAGAGTGCAGAAACTGACACATTAATAGAACAAAATGTGGAAGACAATGTAGAACCCACTATTAAAAAAAAAATTGAAGATCAAATCACAAAGGTTAAGGTGATTTCAGGTGAAAGACCAAATTTTTCTTGAATTTGTTTTCGGCGAACTCACTGTAAAAATCAGACTAGGAATGCCAATCTGTATTTAAAAAGTGAAACAGAAAATAATGATGAGTGGAAGGAATTTGCAACTTATTTGTTGGTAGAGGATTGTTTTGATTTGGATTCTGACCAGCGAATTTGCAAATATTGTTATAACAAATTAGATGAGAATAAAATGCCTGCTAGAGCTGCTCATGATAATTTAGAGTTGGTTGCTATTCCTCCAGAGCTGATAGATTTAAATACCTATGAGTCTATTCTCATTCAATGTGTGCACCCGTTTCAGGCTACTGTTCGTATGGAGCCTAAAACAGGTAAATTGCCTCCTTCAGATTTACAAAGAGGATTAAAAGGAAGAGTTGTGTATTTACCGTTAGATTTAAAGAAAAACATTGACACTATTGGTGTAAACCGTGCAGAAAATGAACCACTAGTTATTCTAGTTAATGGTGTTCCTACTAAGAATAAGAAAATCTGGCAAGAGTTAGTGGATGTTAGAAAAGTGCAAAAGGCATCATTGTAACTGATAAAAAATAATGAGTACTATAGAAATGTGTTTGTAGGAGAAGAAGAAATAGATTTAGCAGAAGATACTGAAACGTCAAGTGGACAAATTGAAAAAGTGGACATGTCCAGATGTGAAGGAATCTATCAACATTACAGGTACATCCACTTCATTCCAAAGAAGTGATGGGGAATACAATTGAGTTATTCCAAATCAAAAAAGCAAAAGGAAGTCCCATGAATGTATGGGAAGAGAGCTTGGAAGCTTGTTGTTTCCCGCAGTTGTTTCCAACAGGAAAAGGTGGACGATATGATGAACGTCCTGTGCAGATTCCTGCATCTAAATATTGGACAACAACATTATATGCAGAGGATCCAAGATTTCGACAATGTATCCCTTATATGTTTCATCTTCTGTTGAAAGGGACTTGTCTGGACTTTCATATGCAGTAAATTACATTTTAAAAACTGGAGTGCTTCTGCAAAATGTATCTGCAAAGGATTTTATGGATAAAGTGCATCAGAGAGATGATCATTTAGAATCTCAGTTGATTAATCTGATGGCATGTCAGCGTGGGACTAATGAATATTGGTACCGTCGTCATGGAGAACTGAAATGTATGCTACGGAACTTAGGAACTCCTACATGGTTCCTTATCCTAAGCTGTGCTGAGTATGCTTGGGATGATTTACTTGAATTTCTTCAAGAGGCAAATTCCAATATAAAATATATTGAATACAAGACTGTGCTCTTTGGATCCTGTTAATGTATGCAGATATTTCAATCATAGATTTGAAGCTATGATGTCCTTTATCTGCAATAAAAAGAATCCTCCTCTTGGAGAAGTTGTGGATTTCTTTTGGAGAAAGGAGTATCAAGCAAGAGGTGCTCCTCATATACATATGCGTGTCGATTCCGATTCTGTAAAACCCGGGTACGAATGGTCGTACGGAGCGTTTTTTCCGTCCGACTCGTACCCGGGAAAAACACCTTACAATCTCGCAAGTACGATTCGCACAGAAACACCATTTCCGTACGAGTCGTAAAAAACACTGACCGGCTAAAAAATACATACAAATCTGAATCTGGAAGGCGCATACGCGACGTCCGGATGGAGTCAGGCAGTGTTCTACGAACCAGCAAGTACGATTCATGTCGACGTCACTCCGCACGCAGCAGTTTTTACGGGAGCCAAAAACTGCCGGGAAATCGAGGACGACGCGAACAAGGAGCACCGGTACGCGGCGGACAGCGATGGACCCCAACCTACGCGTCATCCCGGCCCTCATAGCCTACCACCTCATGTACAGAAACCGACGCAGATGCCGCAGAAGGTCAGAACAACCCCCAGGGGCAAAGGGGGGGGTGGGGGTGCAAGGGGCAGGAAACATAACCCACACCCCACAAAATACTAATACATCCTGCACATTAATTACCTCCATGGTCTGGTCACTTCGGGGGGCGTGTCCACCAATTCCACGTCCTGCCACAACGGAAGTGGACGTGGACGCGTACCCGTCACCACCACAATGGTGGTACGGGACGTACCCACGCCCCTCAGAGCGTGGGTACGGACCGTACCCACGCCCCCCAGAGCATGGGTACGGCCCGTACCACCATCGTGGTGTTGATGTAGGGGTATGCGTGTACGGACCGTACCCACGCCCCCAGAGCGTGGGTATGGCACATACCACGCCTACCCCTACATAACACCAACAATGGCGGTACAGGCAGTACCCACGTCCCAAAGGCATGGGTACGGGCCGCACCCCCAAAGTTGGGGCGCCGTAGGGGTACGGGCCACACCCAGGCCAGCAGCACGTGGGTACGGCTCGTACCACAACAGTGGACAAATACATAGGGGTGTGTGCCTATCACACCCAGCAGCGGCCAGACATAGGAGGGGTGGGTGCAGAGGACCCCCAGCAGTGCCCAGACATATGAGGGGTGGGTGCCTATCACTCCCAGCAGTGCCCAGACATAGGAGGGGTGGGTGCCTATCACTCCCAGCAGTGCCCAGACATATGAGGGGTGGGTGCCTATCACTCCCAGCAGTGCCCAGACATAGGAGGGGTGGGTGCCTATCACTCCCAGCAGTGCCCACACATATGAGGGGTGGGTGCCTATCACTCCCAGCAGTGCCCAGACATAGGAGGGTGGGTGCCTATCACTCCCAGCAGTGCCAACACATATGAGGGGTGGGTGCCTATCACTCCCAGCAGTGCCCACACATATGAGGGGTGGGTGCCTATCACTCCCAGCAGTGGCCAGACATATGAGGGGTGGGTGCAGAGGACCCCCAGCAGTGCCCAGCCATATGAGGGGTGGGTGCCTATCACTCCCAGCAGTGCCCAGACATAAGAGGGGTGGGTGTAGAGGACCCCCAGCAGTGGACAGAGCCATGGGGGTGTGTACATCGCCCTCCAATGAGCAAAACTCCATGGGTGCATGAAGGCATACACAATGTGCGACAATGTTGAGAGTGCCATGACAACACATCACTGACTGCAGTGTCCCACCCCCATGAGGATGGATGTCCTTCCCCCACTGCATGACACACCACATGTGGGTGTGAGGACAAATTACACATGCATACCCACCCCTGGCAGAGGCAGCACAATACACACACTGAGATCATGCAACAAGACAGTATCCTCATGTCAAACACCACGAAACTAAGAGAGCCTAAGGGAACACACACTGTCACCCACATTCCAGGAATGATAGGAATGTACAGGTGCCGGGGCAGCCAACAAGTTGTAGCCACCCATGGAAGGAAAAGGGTGGAGTACACACAGATACAATGCCCACAATTGTCAGTCAGGTGCCCAAATACCCTGCAGAACACGTAACACATGTGTGTGAGGCAGGGAGTACACACATGCATAGTGCAGAAAAGGGAAAATGTCCACATGAAGTCATGTCAATACACTCCATACACAAGTACAGTGTCCAGCAAGGATGCCACAAACGATGCAGGTGGAGACATAGCAGAGCATGGCCAAAGTCGAAGGGATGTGTCACACACAGAGGAAATGTTGACACAGTTCAGCACAACAATTGGGAAACACCCTGCAGGGAAGATGGCAGGTGCCACAGGGGAAGGAACACACCTTGGGACAATGTCACCATGCAGTAAGAGCTAACATGACCTAAGAATACCTGCAGTCACCTTGTGACGGCATGCAGATACCAGGGTCCACCCCATGAGCAGCACACTACAACATTTCCCAGACACACAACACATCATCACCACCCCAACTCAGGGAGCAGCAGCACCAACAGCAATACCAGAAAAGCCATAGTGTGCATAAGAAAAACAAAAAAACACATTCAGCATTTCGAAGAAAAGTAGCTACAGTACACTATTCACCAAGCCTATAGGCCACGGCAGATACGGAGTCCTGGGGGGGACACGTTAGGACGCGTCTCCCATAGCTTGCCTGCACAGTGCACTGTACCAGACCATCCACAGAGTGGGGGGCATCATGTGGGGGGGAAGAACCAGGCACCGCAGGGAAAGGAGGGGCACGGGTAGGTGTCGTGGGTGCAGGGGGTGGGGCAGTGCCAAAGGAGGAGGGCAGTATGGCGCTGCACACGGCAGCAAGCTCTTCCAGTGTCTCCCCTGCACCCGAAGGAACCACAGGCCCCAAGGAGGGGGGGTGGTCGGAGGGATGGGTCGCAGCGCAACTGGGGGAGGAAGTGGACAGGGGGGGAATCAACTACCCTGCCCAGGGAATCCCTCAAACGCTTGCGGGGTGGTGTCACACTGGGGCTGGGGACGGACTGGCCATGAAGGACTCTCTATCCGACTGTTGGGCAGGAGAGCCAAGGGGAGTGCTTCTGGAGGTAGTGGGTCGTGAGGACTGCGGACTCCTACTGTGACAGCATGGCTGCTGTTTTCCCCCCGACCCAGTGACTCTGCCTCCTCCCTCCTGTGTGTGCGTGACAGGAGGTGTGCGCTTGGCCGTCCCTGGTGGTGTGCTGCCTGTGTCTGGTGGGGTGCGTGCATGGGGACGTCTGGGTGTGTATGGGACAGGCATGGGAGTGGGAAGTGTGGATGGTGCCGGGGTAGGGGGGGGACGGAGCGCTGCAGGAGACCCACTGCTGCCATCAGTGACGAGTCAATGGACCTCAGCAACATCCGTTGGTCAGACATCGCTGATGACATGGCCTCCATGTACGACACCATCCGTGTCAGCAGTCTGGTGTGGCCATGGAGGACACGCAGGACCGTTGTCTGACCAACCTGCAACTGGCGCTGAATGTCCACAGACTCTGCATTGACGGCAGCAGGGGAGACAGGGGCATGAAGGAGACATGTCTGTTGTACCACAAACTCCCCTCAGAACCCAGAAGCCCTTATCCGACTAGCTTGGTGTCCCATTCGTTAGCCGAGGTTGAGCTCGGCGGTCCCAATGTATAGACAACCCAGAACAAGCGCATGACAACATTCTCAAGAATGGTGGGAATCAGACACACCTGTACGTCATTATTCTCAGATCAGTCCACAACAGAATCAACACAGACACGGTAAAGTTGAAAGAGTTCATTCAATGAACCTCGCGTCCTAAGATGCAGTACTGTGGCTAACATAAGCAGACAAATGGTTCAGTTCATAAGCATCAGCATTGTTGCAATATCATAGACAATGAAAGGAGCAATCATGACAAAATGACAGTGGAAACAGCAACCTTCCTGTCGCCAGTAAACCAATAGTAGTATCATTCGACTAATAGAAGGTCTCTAGGCTTGAACGGGGAACCCCCCACCGTACAGATCAGCTCAGTGGTATCACATCACAGGATCATCTAGGGCCATATGTAGGTAGACTGTGTTTTGCGATTCTCTAATTGCAATTTTTAAGGAATCGCAATTAGAGAATAGCAAAATGCAATGTAGGTAGGATTAGCAATTTTTTTTGCGAATCCCACCCATTCCTTATTTGCGATTCTCTAATTGAGAATCGCAAATAAGGAATACCTTGCCATGCATTCCTATGGGCTAAAAGGCCCATAGGAATGAATAGGAAGACATCCTCAATTTGCGATTCTCAATTAGAGAATCGCAAATTGAGAATGCAATTTCAAGGTTGCAAGGGTGTCAATAGGACACCCTGTTGCACCCCTGAAATTAGCATGGGTGCACATGTGGTGCACATACATGCCCTAAGGGCATGTGTGTGCACCACATTCCACTTTGAAAAATGCAAAAAACTGCATTATTACAAGAAATCGCAAATTACCACCAACCTGTAGTTGGTGGTAATTTGCGATTCCTTAAGGCCAAATAGCACTTTTTTGGAGCTTCCTACATTGCATTTAAGGAATCGCAAAATTTGCGATTCCTTAAATGCAATTGCAAAATAAGGAATCGCAAATTTAGCGATTCCTTATTTTGCATGCAGATTTGCCTTCCTACATTCCACTTAGCAAATTTGCGATCGCAAACGCCAAAATTCGGCGAATTTCAGCGTTTGCGATCGCAAATTTGCTTTCTACATATGGCCCCTAGTCTCTTCTCCCCATCACAATGAAACTCAAACGTGCTGCACTGCAATATGGCAAGCATTCGTCTATCAGGTATCTGCAGCTGCGTGCATGTAATGGCTAAATAGTGGGCCGATCAACCTGCACACAACAACATGCACCGTCTAGTCACCCAGACTGTGTGTGTACACAATGTAAAGTACAAGCTCACTGCTCACTGTGAAGGATGTCAAACAACAGACAGTCCTCATGTGAAGCAAACTCGAGTAGGCATTTGAAAATTGAGAACACGCAACTACAGTGTCGCGTGCTAAAGCAGCAAAATTGGCAAGATGGCTCACTAACAACTAACGCGGTGGTGCCAACTTAGCATTGTACATAGGGAGATAGGAATCAGGACTACACCCCCTCCTTGTTCGTACCACTAACCACTAGGGGCGCAAAATCGAGAACGCAGAGTTCAAGTTTGATGGAACGGAACCAAGGGCATGAACTGGAAGTCCATAGAAGGGAAGCGAAAAAGTCAGAAAAGAAATGTCAATGATGAACGAAGTTGCAGGGAAATGAACCATGTAAAAGGGGAAAAAACATAACATCGATGGATGCACCATGAAATGAGCGGGGCTAAAGTCAATCCATCAAGGTATAAGCACAATAAGTTGCAACAGCTTCCAAGAGGAAATCATTAGAACGTTCTGCAAAATGATCTGCCATCCAGTTCAGCAGGGGGAAAGAACACACGTGTTCCTCAACAATCGGGGCATCCAGCACCATTTGTGGACAACAGGTGGGGACATCAAGATAATTTCTGGATAAGAGTTCAGTTGCAGCCGTTCCGATGTCCCAATTCCCTAGGACTCCATGTGCTGCAGCACAGGCCATAATCCTGACGCCAGAACAGTCCAACTCATAAGCCACTAAGGGGCTCATCAGTCGATCATAATACGGGTCAGGAGACACCGAGTTAGTCAGGCACAAATCCAGAGCCCATTCGAATGGACAATCTAGGCAATGAAAGACATGTTGCATGCAGGTAAAGAAGGGAAACCGGAAGGACAATCCATAGGCACTGCTTAAGGTCGCCAGCGGCAGAGTGCCGTAGAATTCAAGCATCTGTTGCCGAAGATGGAGCAGCCGGTGCATGCTGTCTTGTAACTCAAGTTGTGAAGCCACAGCGTAGTACGCAGATCAATAATAGCACCCCAGCCACGAGTGCGAGAAGCAAAGGGAGACCTCCGAAGACGCTAGCAAAAATCGAATGATGAAATGCGGGGAACACAGCAAACAGAGTATGGAAAGAGGTCACGAGGCCGGATCATACAATTTAGAAAAAAACATCCAGGCCACTTGTTGACGAGGTATGAAAGATAGTCTGAATCCGAGTCCCAAATATGTAGTGGGAGATCAGTGTCCACAAGCGCTTGCACCTCTGTGCGCGTGTGGGCTACGTGAAGGACAAATGTTTCTCGGGATGAAGTCAACACAACATTTTTTTGAGACAATAGAGCCCTTATTCTGCTCATCTTGTTGAACTCTGCTCTCAAGGTTGGAATGGAAGGCCAGATGGATACATGGAGCCGGCCATGCGGGGGTGGGAAAAGGTCGTAATGACAGAAAACCACTCGTAGTGATACAGTCACGATGTGAGGAATTCCCGGAAGCATCCCACAGTAAGCTTCATCATTGAACAGCACATAATTACCGTTATCAAGCAGCGTACAAGATGGGGTCATAACTGGCACACGAATCCACTTCAGAATACAAGCTAAATCATGAGCGGGCATATGACAAGCACCATGCAATTTAATCTGCCTACACACCACAGAATGATCCGGAGTGGAAGTGCACCCTTCACCTTTAAAATACACCTCCTTGCCGTCTCTCACGCACCTGTTGTCGCCTAGCACGGACACAAGGGACCCGAGCAAGTGGGAGGGTGGTGATGGGACTGGACAGGTCCTCCGCCTGACTCCCCTCGGCCTCCGTGCTACTTGCTGCACCAGACTCTCCAGCACTGGTGGCCCCGGTGCTGGGTCCCTCCCCCACGTCCGTGCCAGTGTCTCCCTCGGTTTCCCCCGACGATGCTGTGGGCAAGGTGAAGAGACAGGAAATGATCAGACACCTGTATACATATGACACATGAGTACAAACTACATAGGACACAGCGCATAGCATGAACAGCAACATGAGTGAAATCTACAATACTACAAACATATGTAGGCCCTGCACCACACAGTTGGTTTACCCACCATGCCACTGGGAAACAATGGGGAGCATGACACGACAGAAATGTACTTGATTTCAATTGATACAGAGGAGCTACTCTCTGGGGACAGTCGAGCACTGCATCACTGGCATGGCAAAGTCACCTACACCCGCAACTGTCCCCTGATGCCAGGGACACTGATTATGACACCTGACATGTAACTACCGGCGTTGCACGATGTGTGTGTCATGTGTTCCCATGAGCTTGCTGTAGTTGTTCTGTGACATGCATCTGCTGTTGCTGCATCCAACATGTGTGTGCGTGTCGATGGGCATGGCACACTATTATGCACACCAGGCCACATGTGGAATCAGACGTAACGGGTGTATGTATGCATCGCACATGGACTTGCGAGATAAGGACATATCTGCGTAGTCTCAATGTATGTGTGATCATTCCTGACATGTACCCCTTCATGGCAAGGTGTGTGGACTGTCCTATTTCAAGGACATGTGACCTGTGCCTCTACTGTTCCGCAACCGGTCTGCATGATGTAACATCCTTCTCATGCACATATGTGGTTGTCTGTCACTCCTGTAATGCGTCTGCCTGTTCACTTACACTGGCCCACAGCTAGTTCCATGGCATGTCATGTTGACCTTGAGCACCCACGTGTGTAGCTGACTGTTGGTAGGGGTGTCACCTGGCTGGCATACGTGTCCTGGATGCATTGCACAGTACAGACTCTGTATGTAGCATATGTGTATTAGCTGTTGAACATGTGCTCAGTTCATTGACAGTGGTGTAGTGCTGTACTCAATCTTCGTGATTCCTTCCAAAATTCTGCAGGGCACCGCCTCTCCCCCGACCAATGCCAGACTTGGCTGCCATGAGGGAACGTGACTGTATACGCCACTACCGCTCCTCCCAACCGTTGATTGACAAATTGACCACAAGGCTGGAACCACACCTCCAACCGCTACACAGGTATCCTACTGCACTGACAGCCAAGATGAAGATGATGGCAGCCCTACATTTCTTTGCCACGGGTACATTTTAATTGACCATAGCTGATGTAGGTGGCATGTCCCAGACCATGTTCAGCCGTGTCCTGCATGATGTGTTAGAGGCCATGTTGATGGCCTCTAACCTGGATGAGTTCATATATTTTCCAACTAGTGAGCAGTTAACAGGTGTCAAGAGTGAGTTCTATGCCCTGGGAGGGATGCCCCATGTCATTGGGGCCATTGATGGGACACATGCGGCTTTGGTACCACCACACGCACAGGAGGTAGCCTTCCGTAACCGCAAACATTACCACTCCATCAATGCCCTTGTGGTATGTCTTGCTAACATGATGATATCCCATGTCTGTGCCCGTTTTCCAGGATCAGCACACGATGCCTACATCATGAGGCGTAGCAGGGTGCCTGAAATGATGCTGCAGCTGCGCAACGAACGTGTCTTGTTGGTGGGTATACTCTGTTAGTCCTGTATTTAGCGGTATCTTAATTTCTTACTGCTTCTCCTGACCCACTTCTGTCCATGATGTTTCCATGTAGGGGACGCTGGCTATCCCAACATGCCATGGCTGATGACGCCGCTCCGCAACCCCAGAACAGCCGCAGAACACCGGTACAACGACACCCATGGCCAGACGAGGCGCGTGATTGAGAGGACGTTTGGACTCCTGAAGAGCAGATTCCGGTGCCTCCACAAGACAGACGGCCTACTCCCATGTGCCCCGGTGAAGGTCTGCAAAATCTTCCTTGTGTGCTGCATGCTGCACAACATGGCAGTGGAGAAGGCCGTGCCACTCATCCTGGATCCGGATGAGCTGGATAATCCACCCGTGGAGGATGAAGGGCTCAGGCACGGGGCAAGGCAGGATGAGGATGAGGATGAGGACATCCGGAGTCAGCTTATCCGCAACTTCTTCTCATGATGGTGAGTCCCTGTGTCTGAGTGCGCACGCTTAGAGCCTTGTGTGGCATGTGTTGCAATGTGTGTGTCGAGCTGACTGTGTGCTAAGTGACTTGGAGGTGTGTTCTGATGTGTCATTCAAGTGATGATGTCCTTCCCCAAATGTTTGCGGGTACACAAAATTCATAATGGGCATGGTGACAACATAAATCCTGTAGAGTGCATGTGGTATGTCTGCGGATTACTAGCTCTTGGCTGAATTGTTGTGTGTCTGTCCTCCCCAGGTTCTTGCGGCTGTCGTCTGCTGATGTCAATATTGCACTCCTGCTATTCCTCATGAGTGTTGCAACGTGTGCTGGATCAGAGTTACATGCACAGACATGGTGAAAAGTCATTTTGGGTAAGGAGTGCAGCAAGACGTTTTGTGGGTTGTACGTGTTTGTGATATGTGGGGACTGCTCCTGTGCATGTTGTGTTACCCTGCATACATGTCGACTCAACATGGGCCACCTGACATGTTGCATGGCTCCCATGAATTGATAGTCACCCTTCCTGACAGTCATCTGTCATGGATTGTGGATTCTGATGAAGGCATCAATGTGTGTATAACATCCCTCAGGATGCCAATGGTGGACATGGTGTGGGACATCCCCATATGAGGCTCAATGGGGAAATGTACACTCTCCGTGTGCAGCAAGGGGTGTGAGGCTCAACCCCTTCACTTGTGTGCCAGCTCAGTAGGATTTACCACATCTGTGTGTTGAAGGAGGTGTCCAGTGTAGGTCACACATGGTCAGCCGAATGACCTGTGATTCTGTTCCAATGGATGCAATTCCATTGGTGTGAGGCTGAGTAATAAAGGTGTTCGTCACACTCCAAGGTGCCTCGTCTCTGTCAATGCAGGTTTCTTGCCACTTGGCATGCGGCATCTCTGGCATACTTGCTGTCGATAATGCATAGGAGTCCATGTGTAGTCTAGCAACATGCATGCAGTTGCTCATGGATTAGGCTCTCTATTGGGAATGAAGTACATGGTAGTGTATGTATTTTAGCAAGGTCAACCACACAATGGGCCATCACCAGCTGCTGAGGGTGTGTCTCCTGTGCGCAGGTCGCCCTTCAGTTTCCTGATCCGGTGTAATGGCTCTTTGGTGGTTGTGCATGCATTGTCTCTGGGTGTGCCATGTGACACTGGACACTCCTTACTTTCCACACGCGCCTGTTGCAGTTGTCCTTCTGACATCCTAGTCTTTGTGTGCAAAATGGGGCATTTTTCAGGGAGATGGCGCCTGCTGCTGCGGGCCCTGCACAAGCACCCAGTGGCCACACACACGAGATGGTGTACATCATGTTTGGCTCGCTCACATATGCCATGCTAGTCCACAGCATCTGTACCTCATGCTGCAATGCCCTCTGCATTATGCACATGATCCACAGATAGATCCACTCAAAGTTACGACAGACCATCCCCCAGGTCCATGACAACATCCGTCTCATATACTGCCCTGCCCTCTACGGAGCAAGTACATCCGAACTCCCAGGAAACTGGTCAACTTCCAGGGGGCATCTGCACACCTCAGCTTCTACACCCTGCGCCCCAGCCACCTCACCATCTACCATAGATAGCTGCAATGGATCACTGTCTGCTGCAGGATGACCTCCACACTCCCCACCCACACTCAGGAGGCAGTCCACAACCCTGACCCCACACCAACCTTGTACGTCTGTCATCCTAGATCCCGTTGGGCCATCTCCGTGCATCCAACCTTGCCCTGGCCACCGTTCTTCACATCCACCGTACTCCAGCATACAGGACATTGTTCTCCCACCTGGCCACACATACCTGGGACTCCCTCCCCGGGTACCTCCACATAGGCCATGACCTCAACACCTTGATGATGTTCTCCCAAAGCGGTCTGTCCGCACAGTTTAGCAAGCCCCCCCCCCCCTCAGCAGCCAGAGGCCATCACAGGTGAGTGTTGTGCTCCATGCCTACATTGAATGATACCTTGTGACGCATGTGTGTCCTGTACCAGACTCTGATTCCAGGGTATGGATGGCTGGAGTTAGTTCACCACTCAGGCATAGTTAGACATTTCCACACACATATGTCGTTGAATAATGCAAAATGTCAGCAACATCTCATGTGCAGAACAATGTGATTTTATTTTTGGTGGGGTGAGACTTTTGGTAGATGTGCTCAGGTGCTCTACCGGGGGAATAGAATCCAAAGTTCACAGGGGGAGATGGCATCCTTGTCAGTTGGAGTCATCAGAGTCCAGGCCACAGTGTTGGTCATCATTGGTCAGACTGTGACCAGCAAGTCCATGTGGTAGAGAATGTCATTGGATGAGGTGCTGCTGTTGCGCCAGAGGGCCAGGTGCCAGGCCAGGTGACCTGGGAGATGGGGATGGTCCGCTGACTCTCACGGTCTTTTACGTGGACGACCCACCTTCCTCTGGGGACCCTCAGATGCAGGCCTTGACGATGTCAGGGATGCTCCATCAGACGAATCCTCTTCCTCCTCGTCCCTCCCTGTGTCTGGTGCTGGTCTACGCCTGGTGGTACAGGGAGGGTTTGCCAGGCTTTGGGCGATCTGATGGAGTGATTGGCTCACGTCCATGTGCACCGCCAGGAGCTCAGCCAGTCTTGCCTCCATCCGTCCTTGGTGTTGTTGATAACTGGCATGATGCTCGACCTGCAGGTTCTTTATCTCATCGAGGGTCCCCTGCATCCCGGAAAGTCTGGACACGACCTGGTCCATGCCTCTGGTGTCACGCCGGTATGAGTCCAGGATGTTGCATATGTGTGACATACCAGGGTCCTGAGCTGGCTGGTCAGGTTCGCGCCTCCGCCTGCCTCCACTCCCACCACCCCTGCCCACATGAGCCTGGCCTGCTGTTGTGGGAACATCGGGTCTACGGGACCCCTGAGGGATGGAATTTGCAGGGTTGCCTGCCTCCTCCTGGGTGCCCTGAGAACCTTGTCCCTCCTGGTCAGACTTTCTGTGTTGTTCAGTGCGGGCAGGGCTCCTGGGTGTGTCCTGGGATGTGGCAGGAATGGGGGTGGGGGTTGGCACAGATGTACCTGACGCAGGTGCTGCAGGGGCTTGTACACCAGAGGGGCCAGGTTGGTCGGGGTCATCCACGGAGTGGTGAGAGTCGTCGCTTCCGGTGGGATCATCTTCACGCGGTGCCTGGGATTTTGATTCTTCCCCCCCAGTGTTGGGGGGAGATCGTCGACGTTGCCCTGTGTGTGAGAGAGAGACAATGTTAATGGTGTTTCATGCCACATCCATGTTTCATACATATTCAAGTTGACACAGTTCATCCAGGTAGGTGGTTGTCCCTGGCATTCCTCTCAGTGTCCACTTGGGGATGGGCATGTTGCGGGGGACAGATTGGGATGTTCTCCTGAGTGTGTGACCTGTAGTTAGTTGGCTCTGATGCTTACTTGGCTCTGGATTGGTCTTGTTGTGTCACATGTCCATTGTGGGAGTGTGTGAATCCGTTGTCTGCCCCGGGGGTGTGTGCTTGTGTTAGGGGGGAATGTGTGACCGGGCGTGCTGTTGTGTGTAGTGTGAGTTGTGATTGGGTCTCCAAGGTGATGTGTCGGTCTCCTCATGGTGCATGCTGGCATGTCAGTGTGTGTGAGTTCCTGTGCTAGATACCTGTGCTTGTGGAGTTGGTGTTTGGGTATACAGTGGTCCCAGGAGGGCCTTGTGCTGCATACAGCAGGGCCCAGTGTCAGCTACCTTGTCAGTACTTTGCCAGTCCCTGTGCATTGTGCATGGGTATGTACCTATGCCATATGGGCTGAGGACATTGTTGTCTGCGTCTCATTTTGACAATGTGTTGTGTGTGTCCCACCCTCCCAGCCTCCCGGACATCCAGTCTTGTGTTTGTGGTTGTTGTAGCCTTGGACATGGCCTTGCCTTGATTTGTGATGGGTGAATGGTGACGTTAGCGGCATGGGTGTGGTTTTTGGGTATGGTTGTGTGCGGTGAGTGCTTGGGGGTAGGTGCGTGCAATTGTTGTGGTTGGCAGGCGCGCAACACCCTTTGGACTCACAGGGCTTCAGCCCCCCCGTCGTGAGTGGCAGCCCGGGATGAGACAGCTTCCCGGTGCACTCACAGCCTCACCCGAGACCTTCACAGGTCTTTAACAGACCATTTTCATGTTAATGAGGCCTCGCTGTTGTTTCAACCCTTTAAGAGCCCCTGCAGCTCCACTCTGCCTATGGCTTAACAGATTCATCCCCCCCCGAAATTTTTTCTTAGCCTCCCCCGAATTTTGGCTCTATTTGCGCCTCTGGTGGTTGGGGTGTGGATGCCATTCCCCCCAAGTTACGTGAGTTGTTTGTGTACTCACCAGGCTCTGCGACTCCTTCGACTCCGTGTAGTCCCACCGGCGGTAGCATGGCCATCACCTTCTCCTCCCAGGGATGGTAGTGTACGGGTCTGCGGGGCGGCCCACCTCCAGTGATGTTGGTCTGGGCATGTTCTTCATTCATTTTCCTCTTGACCGCCCTGCGCAGATCGTACCACCTGGCTTGGCATTCATGCCTGGTCCTTCGGACGGGCGCAACAGCATTCACCTTGTCGACAATCCTCTGCCACATGGCTGATTTTGCAGCTATGCTGGTCTGTCTGACCAGTGTTCCAAACAGCTGTGGCTCGACTCTGATGACTTCGTTGACAAGGAGCTCCAGCTCCGCCGTGGTGAACTTTGGATTTTTGTCTGTGGGCATGGTGTGGGGTGTGGGTGTGGGTGTGGATGGTTGTGGGTGTGTGTGTGTGAATGTGAAGAGGGGGATGTTTGTGGAGGTGGTTGTGTGAAGGTGTGTGACTGAAGGTGTAGCGAAGGTATGAGTTGTGTGGGGTTGTTTGTCAGTGGGGTCTGGCAGCAGTGGGTCTGTTGCAAACGCTCATGGGTTGTGTGTGTGGGCCCTCTTTATTGGTCCATTTTTGGGTGTGGCTGTGGTTTAATTTTGGTCGGTGTGTTATAAGTGGTGGTTGTGATTTGGGGCCTCTGTTTGCCTGTTTGGATGTGCCAGGTCAGTCTTTGAGATGTATTTTGTCATGTCGACGTGTTTTGTGTTGTTGTGCGAGTCGGATTGACCCTCCTTGTGCTGTTTTACAGTGTCCTGGTTCTGTAAGAGTATTTTTCGCGTAGGTACGATCCGGACATACGCGATGCTGGGTGAGGGGGCTGGGGTACGATGTTGGTGTGCGGCACGTACATGCGGTGCAGGGGTACGATGCGTACCTGCGGTGGGGGGCTGGGGGTACAGTGCGTACATGCAGTGCAGGGGTACAGTGCGTACATGCGGTGGGGGGCTGGGGGTACAGTGCGTACATGCGGTGAAGGGGTACGGTGCGTACATGATGTGGGGGGGCTGGGGGTGCAATGCGTACATGCTGTGGTATGGCGCGTACATGAGGGGGTGCTGCGCGTACATGGGGGGTACGGCACGTACGGTTGCGGGCCTGGGGTGCAGTGCGGACAGGGTGTTGTACGGTGCTGACATATTTGGGTGTGGTGGGCTGTACGGCTCGTACACAGGCATGAGTTTACCCGTGTGCATGTGTGCTACTGCGTTGGCTCCGTACGGGCATTTTTACGTGCGATTGTGTATTCGGACGGGCGGTCGGGATTGTACTTGCGCGCTTGGACTTGTGTTTTACGATTTGTAAGTGAAACTGCCGGGATCACTTTCGTACACTTTTCCCGACGATATTCGGACGTGGACACTTTCCGACGCACTCTCGTAGACTTTTCCCAACACTATTTGTAGTTCTTTATTACGTCCCAATCGTACTTGGCAGTTTGTACGGTACTTGCGCGACTCGTACGTAAAAAAATACGGATACCAGTCGTACGCAAATTATTTTTAACGGATTGATTGATTGATTGATTGATTGATTGATTGATTGATTGATTGATTGATTGATTGATTGATTGATCGGAATCGGCACCATGTTGTTATGGATCAAGGACGCCCCCAAATTTGGAACAGATTCAGATGATATTGTTTTGTCTTTCATTGAAGACTATGGAAGTATTCTTCAAGATATACGAATTGGACTTCTGACAGAACATGGCAAACAAGCTTTGCAGAGTCGATTACTTTCCAATTTGTTTCCAAATGAAAATGCACTTCCTGAGAAAATATACATGAAAATTGCAGAAAATAAATCTGTGATCTGCTTAATGCCAACACTGCGCGAGTGTTGTATATTCAACGAAGAACTATTGAAACTGGAAAATGAAGAAATTATATAAATGGAAGCCATCAATAACATAGAGCATGAAGGAATCACTATTATTATGACGGGAAAATTGAAAACAAAACTGGATTCTTTAGAAAAAAAGATAAATAAAATGGCTGGTTTAGAAAAGAATCTATATGCATGTATAAACTGTCGGGTAATTTTAAGGCGTAATTTGGATGTAGAAAATGGTTTAGTTAATGGAGCAATGGGTAAAGTTGTGGATTTTGTTAATTATCAGAAAAACTATGGAATTTAATTTTTAAAAATTAAATTTTTTCAGATTGAAGAAGTTAAAGAAATTGGTTGTTGTTCAGTTCATTTTTTGCTTGTTAAAGATGTATATGTCCGTAGGAAACAATTTCCATTTTCTCTGGCATACGCAGTGACTATTCATAAATCACAAGGATGTAGACAGTACATTGGTGAACATTGTAGGTATGGCATATGTTGCTTTGTCGCGAGTCAGAACATTATCTGGTTTGTTTTTGATTTTGATGACACAAAGGTTACTGCAGATTATTATTATTATTATTATGTGTTCTTATATAGCGCTCAACTTACCCTTGGGCATCTTGGCGCTTGCATTGGGAACCCGTCCTGGTTTTTCCCTGTGAGATAACCCGTACTGGGCATCCCCAAGGTGAAAGCCAGGCATCCCGCCGCGGGGGGGCCGTTGTGGAGATTAAGCAAGCTTGTTGCCCAGAGCTGCATAGTGTGAACTCGTGCTTAGAGTGGGCACCGAAGCAAGAATTATCGAGTCCGTGGACAATTGGGCACCGGACCCTGCCGCGTCGGGAATTGAACCCTGGTCCCGGGTCTGACCTCTGCTTCAGGGTATGCCTCCTCTAACCAGTGAGCTACACTTCTCCACTGCAGATGCAGACTGTGTAAAAGAGTATAATAGGTTAAGAAGAGCGTATGCTCCCAATTTAGGTCAATGTCCTGTATTTGAAAAGCGTGTGGTTGGTCGAAAAAGAAGGTATGAGAATATCTGTACTGAAGGTGTAGAGAAGGGAAAAACAATATAATGTTGTCATTGCAAGCAAAAAGAAAAAGGACACTATTGAAGAGATTGTTGGTTATCAATTTGAAAATAGTTCAGGTGTCAACTACTATGCTAATGTAGTGGTCAATGTTGTTTTTTATGTTGAATGTTTGCAACAGAAAATTATGGAGAATTGGGAATAAAGATTTTGTTCCTTGTTGCATTCTGTTTATGAAAAATTGAGAACTGATACAAGTAAAATACATACTGTTTCTGATGTTCGTAATCTTTTGGATGTATGTTCTGGTTCTACACAATTTACGGAAAATATCCAACAAGATGCTCAGGAATTTCTAATGTATATGCTTACCGTTTTAGGAAAATGAAGGTGTAGAAATAGAAAATATTTTTGGCCTTTGTTATAAATGGGAACATCATTGTGAAAATTGCATGTATACATCTAGCACTAGACACTGAAAGATTTCTATATTTAACATTACCGGACTGTAATTCAGTGTCTTTCAATAAATTAGTTAGAGCTGCAAATCAAAACATGGAGTGTAGCCAATGTAAATCAGAAATGTTATCAACATTATTTTTACAAAGATATGGACAATATATAATTTTAATGATGCAACGTTGTACAGCTGATGGAAGAACATTGGGCACTTTAATAAAACATTTTGTAGCAACTCAACTATCAATATCAGAAAGGACTTTTGTAGCAATTGCACTAATTTTCCATGATGGTCCTTCCACAACATCTGGACATTACACTGCCTAGCGAAAATGTGACAAAGGCAGGACACTTTGTAATGATGCCCAGTTGGTTTTCAAACAACGTTTGCCTAGCGAATTTCCAAATTCCTACCTAATATTTTTAAAACCAAAGTTTTAGGAAGATAATTCAGCCTCTGAGGAATTTATTATTATAATTTAATAGGATTACCATTGGACAATTTAAATTAAAAAAGTGCAAAAATACCATTTGGCCTCAAGGAAGGGTATATGTTTAAATTATGGACTTTTTCTTACACATTGTCTTGGTGTATATTTTAAAGTGACAACATTTACAGTGTTTATAAATTTAAGTTATAAAATTTTCTTAGCAGTAAGCATTTTATATATGTGTGATTTGTATTTTCTGGTATTTTACTGAGGATAGATTTTTTTTTTTTTTTTAAACAATCCTTTTAATTGTTTTGTTTTGCCCGCTGTTATGTGATGAGTACGATTGAAATCACCATTTCTAGTGAAATTCAGTATATTCTGAGAACCGCAAAAAAGGCTAACAGATTACTTTGTTTAAATTATGCTGTGTTGTTAAAAATGTACTATTACATGTTATAACTATTTTTTATTTTCTTTCACAGATCCTAATTATAAAATAAGCAATTTACCCCAATTTACATTACAAAAAACAACTGAAAAAAATGTGTACCATTTTTTATTTCTATTACTGTGAAGGTAAGTTTAACTAAGTATTAATATGCACAATGGGCAGATCTGCAAGAAGCTACAAAGTTTGAATACATTTTTCAAAACACCCTGTTTATACCTATGTAGTTTTGGAATCTCCCTGTCATAGGACATCATGTGACCTGCAAAAAAACAGATTTGATTGGTTCATAATATTTCCCATTGTACCTATTGAAGGACCTCAATCATTTCAATCATTCTTCTTTGAGCATCTTTGCAGACAAAACTCTGTGCTTACCTCCTATCATTCGCAAGCAATTTTCCAAACAGAAATATGTCACTTTTTGTAACATAGTTATAGCGCAAGACACTCTTTCATATTTACAAAGAGAGGAAAAGGCACTCTGTGTACCTTTTCTTCTCCATGTAAATACGCCCTCATCATACACTCCACTTTGCGTTGAAAGCGCGTTCTATAAGTGTTGCTGTGCCTGATTGCACAGAACACTAATAGAACAAGACACATCTCCAGATTTATCATAAATCATAAATCGGGACATGTGTGTGAATGGTGCACCATCCTCCAATTGGTGTAGCAAGGCAAAACAAGGAGAATTGTTTTCATTTCTCCTCATTTTTGGTCTTTCAATACATGCTACAATGCTCAGCATACATTGAAGGAGAAAAATGCCTTTACTGATTGCTTTTGTGCAGGAAGGTGTGTCTTCCTGCACAAAAACAAACTCCACATGACACAGATATCCTTGCACCATGGTGCAAGGGTGCCTGTGTCACCACATGGCTGCAGTTTAAGCAGCCGTGCAGAGAGAAGCATAGACTTGCACCGTATTTATGTACATATGTTGCATCCCTGTGCTTCGGAAGTACCACAGCACACTGCAGTTAAAGAGCTTACTGTGTGATGCTGCAGCACTTCCTCATAGTTCTGCACTTATACATTCACCATACACTACTAATGCATTAGTTCAGTCAATTATGCACTACACATACATTCATCTAAACTTTCACACACTATCATACAAATATAGCTCTTTTTTTAAACCTGAGAAGTTAGTTCTGACAAGAACTTTTTTGTTTTATATTTTTTTTTGATTTTCTGAACAATTTTTTGATTTATTTGGTTTTTCTTCAAAAATGAAAAAAAAACAAAACTGGAGGAACAAAACAATGAACTTCAGGTGAAAAAAAAACAACCTCTAACAACGATGGATCTCTTGCAACCGGCAAATTAAATCAATAGACTGTTCTCCGTAGCATAAGAGTTCGTTGAACTTCAAGCAGTGCACTTTCAGTGTTGTGAACTGAGGACGTATATCCAGGTGTTGTTCTGAGTGAGTCGTCCTAGAAGTACTTGGTTGTGAAGGTGCTGAAGGTGCTGGAAGAACTCACATTCTTCGGCACTCTTCACTTGCCAGGTTCACCGGATGCAAAGTTTTGAGATGCTTCATCATACTGGCTGTACCACATGAGTACTTCTTTGTGGGATCTCCACGTGACAGCACTCTCTGACATATTTTACATGTCACTTTGGTGGCATTTGTCTTCGTTTGTCCCTCTGGGAACGTAAAACATTTCCACACAACGGAAGTATACCTTTCTGAGCGTGGTGGTTCAGCCAAAAATTCATCTTCTGATGAATGTTTAGATGGGGGTGATGACTGCTGCCCTGAAGCCATTGTTTGTCTCAAAAAGTTTGAACTAAGTTTCAACTTAGCCAAAAAAAAGTTCTTCTAAGCACAGAGATGCTCCTCCAAAGAAGGTCTAAGAAGTATGATTGACATGGGTGTGGTCTTTCAATAGTTAGAATAGGAAGTCTAATGAACCAATCAAATCTCTTTTTTTCAGGTCACATGGGATCCTCACACCCTGCGCATAGGCAGCACGCACCGAGCGTGACTTTGCGAAATTGCATTTAAAAGTAATATAAGTTTATTAAAAGTAAAAATAAATTAATTTTATGATTAGATTATGTCTTGCCTTAACATTTAGATTAAATACATATATATATCTTTTTTGATATTAAAATATTTCGCGGAAATTGCGCACGCACTGCGTCAAATACGCATATGACGGCACGAGGAAGCGCGCAAGCGTCACGTAACGTACAACCTATGCGTCACGTATGCGCTTGAAGTCGCTTATGGATCGCATAGCAATCGCACAGGTAAATACGTGTTCATCGCACACCCTGCACGGATCCTGAACAATAGTGGTAAATTGGTGGCTAGGTTCCGCGTATTGTTCGAGAACGGTACGCATTTGGTGCGCGACTTCCCCCCCAAAATTAAAAATATATATATATATTGAAATATTAACAATATAGTTGAAAAACTATTTTAAAAAAAATAGAGGTAAAAGATTTTTTCAAATATTTTTTACAAAAAATGCATTAAAAATATGTAATATCGGAGGAGCCTAGCGCGCAACCAAGATGGCCGCGTAGGTGCGAGGCTCCCGAGGACCTCCGCGACCTCCTGAATTAATCCTGGCGATATCCTGTCCTTGTTGAGGGGACTGTGTCGGGGAACCAGAGCTGAGGCGCTACCCGTTTTTTGGGCTCGAATCGGACCCCGAACACCGGTGGGAGCATCGATCGAAGATTGCGGCCTTCTCCTCGCCGGCCCCCCGGATTGGAGTGGTGGGGCGACCCGGGGACAAAGTGAATAACAGCGGCGAGCGGGGCTGGGCGGCTCGCGTACCCCGCACTTTCACTTTCGCATTTGCGCCCTCCTTGCTTCGAGCGGGGTCGGGCTGCGGAGCGGGGTGCGGTGGTGTGGTCTTGTCCAGGTGCCCGGCTGCCCCGCCGGCGGTGGGTCGACCCGCGGCCCGGTGGTCGCCCCCGCCCCCCCCCTGACACCCGTGATTTGGTGTGGCGGCCCGTTTGGATATCTTGGCACGACGGTGGAAGGGCCAGCATGTCCACCAAACAAGATGGCGACCGGGCGAAGATGAAGACAACTCGCCGTGGCACGGCGCACCAGGCCAGTAGTATGGATCGCTATACGCTCCAGAAGGGTTCTCCGGAGACATCGCGGACATCCCCGGTGGGCCCGACGGAGGCACCTGCCCATCCGGTGGATCCGACCCTCCGGGACGTCATGGGCGCCATCGCGGAGATGAAGGCCTCAGTGGACCAGCGTTTCGATACCTTGGCGCAAAAAATTGACTCGGTCCTGGTGGATGTGGGCCTTGTGAGGGCAGACTTGTCAAAAACAAACGACCGAGTCGACTCCCTGGCCCACACCACGACGAGCCTCACGACGGACGTGGTGGCCCTCCAGAAGGAGGTGCGCCGGCTTGGCCAGGTGAGCGCCCTGATGGACCGGCGACTAGAGGATTCCGAGGGTCGGGCCCGGAGGAATAATGTCCGTATTATTGGTGTGCCGGAGGGCCGAGAGGCGGAGGCGGCGGATCTCTTCGTGGAAGAATTGATCCTGACCCATCTCCAGCCCCGGGGGCTGAGTAAGCTTTTTGCGGTGGAGCGTGCCCACCGGGTCCCCGGGGGCCGCCCTAAGACCGGTGCCCCGCCGCGGCCTCTTATTGCCCGGATTTTTAATTTTCGGGACAGAGATGCCATCCTCCAGACCTCCAGGCAACAGGGACCGGTCAGGCTGGACAACATGGATGTACACTTCTACCCAGACTTTACTCCGGCGGTCCAGAAGCAGCGACAGAGCTTTCTTGGTATCAAACGTCGCCTAAGGGACCTAAACCTCAAGTACTCGATGCTCTTTCCGGCTAAACTGAGGGTGGAGGTGGATGGCCGTACGCACTTCTTCGACCGGCCCGAGGCGGCTGGGGACTGGTTAGACACTTTGCCTGGAGATCGGGGCGGGGGGGGCGCGGCTGGCGGGGAGGGCCCGCCGGATCAGAATTGAGGGGTGACTGTATAGGCCCTGCTCTGGATGTTGTTCCTTTACCATATATTGCTTTCGTATGTTCCCCTCCCAGGGAGGTCGGGTGGGGTCTGCTGGGGGCTTCCCTCCTCCTCTGGGGGACTAGTTAGTATTTAGCTATGGGGCGACAGGCACACTGCACTTTGGGGGGGCTGTCTGGGCTCATGCAGGGGTGCAGGGAGGGGGGAGTTCTGTTGGGACCGGGGGGTGGGGGGGGGTGTGTTGTTTGTTAGCACCGCAAGGCAAACCCGCAACTGTTTTGTCGTTTTTAAGATGCTCGGGTGGGGACGACCGATTGTTTCGACGTATGATGGGGGGTAGGGATTTGACTGTGTTGTCATGGAATGTTAACGGCCTGGGGGATAGGATTAAGCGTGGTGTGGTCCTGCAGTATTTAAAACGTATTTCACCAGATGTTGTTTTCCTGCAGGAGACGCACCTTATAGGTAACACCTTTCATGCAATGAATCGGCGGGGATACCGTTTGGCGGCCCACTCCGGCTTCACTTCGGGCTCGCGGGGGGTGGGTATTATGGTCAAGAACTCGCTCCCGCTTGAGATTGACGAGGTGCGCCATGATGAGAGGGGACGCTACACTGTTCTGGTGGGACGAATGGAGGGTAGAGTGTTTATCTTTATATCAGTGTACGTCCCGCCTGGGTTACAAGCCACTACATTTGCGGACCTGGGGCGCCTCCTTCTGGACCTTCCGAGTGGCCTGTTGGTGGTTGGAGGGGACTTTAATGCGGTTGTCTCTGGGTCTATGGATCGCCATCCCCCTAGGGACCTCCCCCGGGCACAGGCGTGGCTGCCCGGCCTTTTAGACACGCTGGGCCTGGTGGACTGCTGGCGCTTAAAGCATCCTGGATTGCAACAGTACACCTTCCACTCCGGGGCCCATGGTAGCCTCTCGCGGCTTGATTACATCCTTGTCCCGGCGGCCCATGCAGGGAGGGTGGGGGAGGTGCGCCATTTGGCACGGGGTATCTCAGACCACTCCCCATTGTTGTTGCATTTCGATGTCTTCCCGAGGGGGGATGGCAGGGTGGCTCCGATTAATGCATGGTATTTGCGCGACCCCACCATTCGTGCCGACTTGATCAAATCCTTACAGCGCTATTTCGATGAGAATGTGGGGTCGGTCTCGTCTGCCATCTCCCTGTGGGAGGCTTTCAAGGTGGTTCTTAGAGGGGAGGCTCTCTCCCTTATTTCCAATGCCCGGCGGCGCGAGCGGGAGGAGGTGACCCGGGTTGAGGCCGAGATTGCAGAACTGGAGGGTGACCTGGGGAGCGGGGTAACAGACGCCAAGTTGCATGTTTTGCATTTAAAGCAGGCGGCCTATCGGGCCCTCGTCATGGAGGCGGCCAGGGGCCTCGGTAGAGAGCAGCAGGGGCGATTGTATGATGTGGGTGACAAGGCTGGCAAATTGATTGCGTGGTTGGATAAGAGGGAGAGAGCGAGCCGCGTGGTGCCTTTGATTGAGAGCGTGGATGGTGTGTGTGTCACCGAGCCGGAAGCCATTGTCTCCTGCTTCGCGGACTATTTCCGCGAAGTCTACTCCCCGGTTTCTCCCTGCTCGGAGGAAGATTCTCGTGCCTTGCTTCGGGACATCGCACTGCCCTCCCTTACGGTGGAGGACAGGGACTCGCTGGACGCCCCGCCCACCTCGGACGAAATTGCCTCGGCTATTCGCTCGGTTGCCTCCGGCAAGGCCATGGGCCCCAATGGCATTCCCATTGAGCTATACAAACTACGCCCGGATGTGTTGGCGCCCCACCTGCGCGCGATGTTCCTTGCGGCCCACTCGCGGGGCTCCCTCCCGCCGGACCAGCGTCTGGCTACAATTGTGGTGATCCATAAGGAGGGGAAGCCCCGTGAACGGGTCACATCCTATAGGCCGATCTCGCTTTTGAACGCGGAGCCCAAAATCCTCGCCAAGGTGTTGGCCAACCGGTTGGTTGGCGTGGTGGGCGATTTGGTCCACCAAGACCAATCGGGCTTTATACCACACCGCAACACGGCGCTTAATCTGCGGCGCTTACACGGGGTGCTCGCGCGTGTCCCATTTGTGCGGGAGCCGGCCATCTTGGCGTCCTTGGACGCCACCATGGCGTTTGATACGCTCGAATGGCCATATATTTGGGCGATGCTGGCGAAGTTTGGGTTCGGCCCGGGTTTCGTCAGCTGGGTCAAATTGCTATATTCGGGCCCGTTGGCGCAAGTGGTGGTGAATGGGCGAGTATCGGCCCCATTCGCGCTGGGGCGGGGCACGCGACAGGGTTGTCCCCTGTCGCCTCTCCTGTTCGCCCTGGCCATGGAGCCCCTGGCGGAGTGGCTGCGGTGGCACCCTTCTATCCGTGGTCTCCGCTGGACCCCCGAGCATGAGGACCGTGTGTCCCTCTATGCTGACGATATCCTTTTGTACCTCGCCTCCCCGCGCAAATCACTGATCGTCCTGGTTGATGTTCTGCGCTCCTTCGGTCGCAACTCAGGCCTGGTCATCAACTGGGCGAAATCCTGTGTCTATGTGCTTTCCGGGGAGGCTCCGGTCCTGCCACGGGACTGTCCGATCCAGATTGCCTCCCAGGGTTTCCGGTATCTGGGTATATATATCACTCTTGACCTGGAGGCCCGCTATGAGCGGAACTTGCTGCCCCCCCTCCAGCGTTTGAAGGAGGACGTGGTGCGCTGGCGGCGTCTGCCGCTCTCGCCGCTCGGCCGAGCGGCCTTATTTAAGATGATGTCCCTGCCGCGCTTCCTCTACGCCCTCCAGAATACCATGGACTTGGTCCCGGCACGCTACTTTCGTGAAGTGGAGGGCCTCCAGCGGCGCCTGTTCTGGGACGGGAGGCCGCGTATTGCTCTGGCTAAATTGACGCTCCCGTGGTACGATGGAGGGGTCGCCCTCCCGGACATTAAACGGTATTACTGGGCCTCCCAACTAGCTGCAATTAATCATGGCCTTTACGGACCCGCCTTGAACCCGGCATTTGAGATGGACAGGCTGCTCCTGCCCGGTGGCGACTATAATCGAGCGCTCTACTCTGGCGCGCCCGACTCCCGTCTGACGGGACCGACGCGTGTCATGATGCGTGTCTGGCACGCGGCTAACGCAGCTATGGGGTGGAAGGACCGTTTGACCCGAGCGTCTCCTCTGTATGCATCTGAGAGGTTGGGCTCCCTGTGGACGTCGAAGGGCTTCGAGAAGTGGGACACGATCGGAATCAGCACGGTGGGAGATCTCTGGACGAGGGGGGGATTCAAAACTTTTGAGACGCTGCAGGCGGAGTTTCAGCTGCAGGGCAGTGAGTACTTTCGGTACCTACAGGTCCGCCATGCGCTGAGCTCCGTCTTCCCGGATGTTGCATCCATTCCGGAGTCTTCCCCCCTGGAGGACAGAGTGCTAGATGGCCATGTTCCGGACAGCACGATCTCCCTCATATACAAAAAATTGATCAATGATAGATCGTGCCTGCTGACTAGTCTCCGCGAGGCTTGGGTTGCCGACGGGCTGGAGCTGGACGACGAGGATTGGATTTCCGCGGTGGCCTCTCCGAAAGAGGTGGCCATCCCGGCTCGCCTTCGTTTCGTCCAGCTCAAGATCCTTCACCGGGTCTACGTGACGGGGCCAAGGCTTCTACGTATGGGTTTTGCCGGTGATGGAATGTGTAAGCGTGGCTGTGGTGCGTTGGCGACTTTCATACATATACTGTGGGAGTGCCCGAAGGTGGAGCGATTCTGGCGTGGTGTGCATGAGGTTCTACGAGTGGTTACGCGTGTCGCGCTGCTGCCTGAAGCGAGGAGATGCTTGCTGAATGTATGGGAACCTAATGACTATTCGGTCCCGCAGACGCGGTGGGTGACTCTGGGATACATGATAGCAAAGCGTGATATTGCTCAATTGTGGGGATCCCAGAGGCCCCCTGCGGTGTCGGCCTGGAAAGAGCATATGGATTGGTGTATGTTTCGTGAAAAGGTGGTGTATGTGGCGAGGGGTAAGCCTGGGGCGTGGATGAAACTCTGGGGCCCCTGGAACGCCTACCGCGGGGGTATTTGTGAGCCGCCACTGCTACCGGCTGCCTCGCCTGCTCCGTCTCCTTAGATGGCCCCTCTCCCTCGGCCGCGGGCGCGTGGTCCCCCAGTCCCTGATTCACTCCCGTCCCCCTCTTCAGAGTTTTGCTGCTGTTTGGATCCCCCACTTATGGAGCACGTGTTGTCACTTGGATCGCGGGTTGCCTTGCGGTTGTGGTTTGTTGATGTTGTTTTGTTTTAAGAAAATGGAACCGTACTGTGGGCATGGAGCTATGAGGCCTGCACCATAGATTACCCCTGTTTTCCTACGGTGCACCGCTGAGAGACTTCTTGCTGTATGTATGTACTATGCTTTTGATGCTCTAGCGGCCGGCCGTGTGGTTGTAGGCCCATACCTGTAACTTTTATAAACTGTAATAAACGGTTTCAAAAAAAAAAAAAAAAAAAAAAAATATGTAATATCTGTTTAAAAAATATATGTAAAATAAAGAACTTTAAAAAATGAAGCAAAACAGTATAACAAACATAAATAAAGCAATTAATACACTGAAAAATAAAGATTTAGAAATCCTATGAAATTCAGTAAAAAACCATGGGTTAGAGATAAGTTATAGATAGGAATTAGCATTTTAAAAACCTTTGAAATTCACTTAAAAAAACCATAGGTTTCAGGCACGTTATAGTTAGGAATTCGCATTTAAAAAACCTTAGATATTCACTGAAAAAACCATAGGTTTCAGGGGCGTTATAGTTAGCTGGACATTTCACTCATACAAAACCATTGAAATTCCCCCGTTATAGTTAGTTCAGCTAACTATAACTCGCGCGCCCGCAATCCACTGCTATTGACGTCACATATTACATCACTCATGACATGGTCACTGACATCACTGATGACATCACTGATGACATCACAACTGCAGACTAGTGACTAAACTGTGTGAATGTCTGTATGTGTCTGTGTGTTGGTTTATAAGTGGCTGCATGGTTTTGTGAATAGCTATATGAGTGTCTATATGGGTTATTGATTGGTTGTCTGAGTATCTGTATGGGTACCTGAGTGTTTGTGTGGGTAGGGTGTGTGTGACTCTGTGCATAGATGCCTGAGCGGGTGATTCAGTGGGTGCATGGTTTTAAGAGTGCATGTGTGATGGACTGTATGGTTGGGTGACTGTATGTAAGGGTGTGTTAGTGAATGAATGTATATCTCAGTTGTACATGTGCCAGTAACTACATATGTGAAACACAGTGTATATGTGTGTAAGAGTATATAACTATTTATATCTGAGAGTGTGTGATTTTGGGATTGGCTGTATGGATGAGTGTGTGCTTGTATCAGTAATTGTTTAAGAGCATCAAAATGTGTTAGTATTTTTATGAGTAAGTCAACTTGAGTGTATTTAACTGTATAGGTGAGTAAATTGGACTGTAATTAATTATTTGCATGACTGACTAGGTGTGTCAGTACCTCAATGGATGATTGGCGGTGTGTGAGTGTCTATATAGGTGTATAAATGCATATGATTGTCATGTACTGAGTGACTGTAAGTATGAGTGACTGTACAGGTGAGTGAGTGGAGGTGTATGCAGACCTAAGAGTCAGTGAGTGGGTATGTAGTTATTGGTATTGGAGTATCTATGGTTTTCAAAATGGCCGTCTGAAATTTTGAGTCGGTGTATCAAAGGTCATATTAGGATGTGGCAAGATGCACTAATTTATCACATGGATGACGTCATCAATGATGTCATCAGTGATGTCATTTGAGATGTCATCAGTGATGTCATCAGTGATATCACTGACCATGTCATGAGTGATGTAATATGTGACGTCATCAGCAGTGCATTGCGGGGGCGCGAGTTATAGTTAGCTGAACTAACTATAACAGGGGAATTTCTAGGGTTTTGTATGAGGGAAATGTGCAGCTAACCATAACGCCCTTAAAACCTATGTTTTTTTTAGTGAATTTCTAAGGTTTTTTAAATGCCAATTCCTAACTATAACGCCCCTGAAACCTTTGGTTTTTTCAGTGAATTTCAAAGGTTTTTTAAATGCTAATTCCTATCTATAACTTATCTCTAAAGATATCATGTTTAATGATTTTCATTGGATTTCTATATTTTTCAAATTCAGTGTGTCAATTTAATTAATTATGTTTTTTTGAAAAAAAAATGTATCACTTTTTTTAATTTATTTAATTAATTATTTTAAAAATTAAAAAATATTATTTGTTTTTATTGGGTTTTTCAAACATATTTTTTTAAAATATTTCTTTAACTATATGTTCAAAACTATATCCATGTGAATATTAATTGAAGACAAACTCTAAACTAGTCTTAAAAGTAATATATTTTTACATCTAATCCTATATTTCTTTTTAATTCAATTTCGAGGATGTGCGCTGGGTGCGTGCTGCGTAAGCGCAGGGTGCGCAGATCCCATGTGACCTGCAAAAAAAGAGATTTGATTGGTTCATTACACTTCCTCTTCTAACTTTTGAAAGACCCCACCCAATTCAATCATTTATATTTGACCTTCTTTGGAGGAGCATCTCTTTGCAGAGAAGATTTTTTTAGACTAAATTTACACTTAGCTCTAACTTTTTTCAACTAAAAATGGCTTCAGGGCAGCAGGCATCACCTGCATCTCCTCATACATCTGAGGATGAATTTTTGGAGGAAGCACCACGCAAAGAACGTTTTTCTTCAGTGGTGTGGAAATGTTTTACTTTTCCCGAGGGGCAGAATAAGACCAATGCCACCTTGGTCACATGCAAGATTTCCAAAAGAGTGCTGTAGCGAGGGGATCCTAACAAGAAATACTCGTGCAGCACGGCTAGTATGATGAAGCACCTAAGGACCTTCATCCAAACAATCTTGCATGATAAGAGTGCAAACGGATGAGAAACACTCCTGCTCCTGTGCCTTCCACCTCATCGCAGCCAAGCACTTCAAGAGTGCATCCATCAGCCCAAAATTTGGACATCCGTCCTCAATTTCAATATTTAAAAGTGCTCTGCACTAGGTGCAATGTGACTTTGTGCTACGGTGAGCAGTCGATCGATCTGATCTGCCGCCGGCAAGAAGTCACATTTGCTATTTTTTTTTTTTTTTTTTATTGTTCTCTGAAGTTCATTGTTTGGTTCCTCCTGTTTTGTTTTTTGCTTTTTTTGGTAGAAAAACCAAAAAAAAAAAAAATGTTCAGAAAACCCCCCCAAAAATATAAAAGAAGAGAGAAGGAAAAAAAAAGTTCTTGTAAGAACTAACTTTCCTGGTTTAAAAAAAGAGATAAATTTCTTTGTTAGTGTGTGAAAGTTTAGATGAATGTGTGTGTAGTACGTAATTGACTGAATGAATGCATTAGTAGCTTATGGTGAATGTATAAGTGCAGAACTATGAGGAAGTGCTGCAGCATCACACAGTAACCTCTTTAACTACAGTGTGCTGTATTACTTCCGAAGCACAGGGATGCAACATATGTACATAAATATGTTGCAAATCTATGCTTCTCTCTGCACGGCTGCTTAAACTGCAGCCATGTGGTGACACAGGTACCCTTGCACCATAGTGCAAGGATATCTGTGTCATGTGCTGTTTGTTTTTGTGCGGGAAGACACACCTTCCTGCACAAAAACAATCAGGAAAGGCATTTTTCTCCTTTAATGTATGCTGGGCATTGTAGCATGCATTGAAGAAATAAAAATGTGGAGAAATGAAAACAATTCTCCCTGTTGTGCTTTCCTACACCAATTTTAAAATGGTGCAGCATTCACACACATATCGAGATTTATGATTTCTGACAAATCTAGACATGTGTCTTGTTCTATGAGTATAAAGTGCAATCATGCACACCAACACTTATAGAACACCCTTTCAACGCAAAGGGGTGTGCATAATGAGGTTGTATTTACATGGAGTATAAAAAGTGCACAGAGCCTTTTCCTCCGTTTGTAAATATGAAAGAGTGTCTTGCGCAATAACTATGTAACAAAAAGTGACATATTTCCAGTTTTAAAATTACTTGCGAATGATAGAAGGTAAGCACAGAGTTTTGTCTGCAAAGATGTTCAAAGAAGAATGATTGAAATGATTGTGGTCCTTCAATAGCTACAATGGGAAATATTATGAACCCCTCAAATCTCTTTTTTTGCAGGTCACATGATATCTGATTATGGTCAGATTTCCAAACTACATAGGTATAAACAGAGTGTTTTTAGAAACGTGTTTCAACTTTGTAGCTTCTTGCAGACCTCCTCATTCTGCATATTGAGACTTAGTTAAACTTACCTTCACAGTAATAGCAATAAAATATGGTGTACATTTTTTTCAGATTTTCATTGCAATCTAAATTCATATAAATTGCTTATTTTTAAATTTGGATCTGTGAAAGAAAAAAAAAAATTATAACATGTAAAAATACATTTTTAACAACACAGTATAATTTCCACAAAGTAATTTTTTCTCAGAATATATTGAATTTCACTAGAAATAGTGATTTCAATCGTACTCATCACTTAACAGCGGGCAAAAAAAAAAACAATCAGAAAGATTGTTAAAAAAAACCTAGCATGCTATTGTGGTAAATATTTCGTTACCGGTACTATTTTTTATGCGGTAAAGTCTTAGTGAGAATAACTCAGTAAAAATAAGAGGCAGCAGAATCCTTGGTATTAGAGGTTTTAAAGGGCTTTATTCCTATAAAAAGGAAGACAATTCGAATTGTGGGCCTTCTATTCCATCACCACGAAAGTTCAGGAAGGAAGGGAGCATATATTATTGACAATTAAGCAGTTTTATAGAAAATGCATTACATTGAAACAGATGCAAGAGGCGTGACAGCTGATAATACAGAAAAACTGTACATACGTAACTAATAGAGGTGTAAACATGGGTGTAACTAAAATACGTCATTAAACATGATTTCACAAGTGGGTGGATCCATAGAAGAATCCTGCAATGTCAGCAGAAATATTTGGCAGAGATGCGCGCGCAGCCGCATGACGTGTGATTGACGTGCAACTAGAGAGTGAAGGGGACTTGACATTTAGCTCTACATGTGGAGACAGAAGTCTGGGGTTATGTCAACCTAATCCCAAATCATATCTAATATCCTATGTTTAAAGAACTGTGTTATCCAAAAGGAAAGGTCTCTAGGATAGAATCTATTCTATACTGACTGTTAGTGCGTGTACAAGCGTCTAAGTGTCTACACTAGATGCGAGGGGGTAGGAATATTCCATGGTAACGGGACCATGAATTACTTGCATGAGGACAGCGAGGCCTTGCCCCTTTGCATGGTAGCTGGAGGAATGTTTACCTAAACTACTAGACAGGAATGCATCGGATGAGGAACGAAGGAGATAATCTCGAAGGTGAAATACAGTTTTTGGCAGGCAATAGGCTGGATCAGGCACCGTTAGCCGCGCAGGGAGTAGGACAAAGTTCATGGATACAGATGCAGGCTCAGACTGGAGCTTTCAGAGGCAGAAGGCAGGAAAAGGCTTGATGACAGAATTCGGGCCTACTCGCCTGAATCTGTAAAATATGGAAAGTGAACCATATAAAGTCGGTGGCCTTTCATACTTAGGAATGGAATATCTGACCCATTCATGGCGGGTCTGAAAGAGGACATGTTGACGGTGGACGCACATAGGTTTGCGTCTTCAGAACTGGAGCAGGAGGGAACATACATGTACTTATAGCATGTACATGGAGCCGTTGGGGTCTACGATAGGGGACATAACTGATCACAAAATTCATATTTCCTCATTCCCTCCTTGTCCCCTTCGGACCCTCAGGAGATATCGATCTTCATCAATCCATCGATCTGTTCATATAGCATCATTTGTTCTTCTTTCTTCTTCCGGGATCTCGAACGAAAACTTGGATGTGGGATACACGAGGTGGCACACAGACCACAAATCGCTGGCCCACATTGTAGACATAAGCAGCAACTGAATAGTATGAGAAAGCCAATACCTAGGAAGGATAGGATTCTCCATCCCCAGGCTGACAACACGCCCCAGAACCAACCGGACCAAGTCCAGGTGCCTGGACTCTGGTGTATCTGGCTTACAATCTTATGAAGGCGAGTTATGGCTTTATATACTGACGGTGAATTTTCTGGGATGAAAATGCAGCAACTTGATCCGATGACCCTACAAGCTCCGCCCCTATCGGCCAGGATGACGTCAAGGACAAGACGATTTTGAAGCACAACAATCCGCATAGCAGACTGCTCTTCTGTTAAATTGCCTAAGGCGGAAATAGTTTCGTTCACTACTGCTTCAAGGGTTCTGGTTAATCTACGTGTCAGCTTACTATTAGTGACTGTACCTATATAGGGAAAGAAACCTTTATTGAAATCTGTGTATTTTTCCCATGCTGTTTCAGTGTAATCAACAATTGGGAGATCTCTCTGCTGTCTATTGTGTACTAAATGGGTATTTCTATGACAATCAGGAGGAGCTAGGAAAACAGGTGGCAGAAGGAATGCTATGTAACAAGTACCATCCCAATCTAAAGGTAGACATATATATGCGGCCTGGCCACATATGAAGTAGGAATGATGGGAAGCTCTAAATGTAGACTTGCCTTGATCACTGAATTTTATTACAGTGGTGCATTTACTATGACCCATGTGTATGGAACCATTCTTTCTTATACATAATTCCCCTTTTACTGGGAATACTGACATGGCGGGCAAGATTGGTGTAGCTTCAGATTCAACGTTCAGGATCATGAGGTTAAGTGTAAAATTACCTAATCCATATACTTCATTTTCTAGATCAGTTCCTGTTCTTTTGGGGAGTCCCTCCTTGTTAGGGTAGCAGACTTTAAGTAAAACTAGGTTCAGGTTTCCCCAAACCCAGTTGTCTTGATAAACTGCGGAATTTGAATCTAGGGAATTAATCAAACTAAACCATGCTCCACAGGAGCCATTGTGTGTGAACGGATATGGAAAGAGGGGCAAAACTCCCTTATAGTTCTGATAGGGAGGGAGTCGGCCACATATCCAACAATTTGTGGCATTGCTGGCTTGATGGGAATGATGTAGCATACTAATGAATGTGTTGTTGCGCAGCGCAAATCTATAGGACAATTCATGCGGAGGAAATTCACTAAAAGAATGTTCTGCAGTTATATTATAAGCACGCTTAGGAATAGGGTAATACATGTGCAATAGGATGCTAAAAATAATGATCAGAAGACTTAGAAAAAACAAAATTAATAATGTTACTATACAGTGACTACGAAGTGATTTAAAATACGCATGCTTTTTCAGCTGCATTTGCTTATTTCTTTCTATATTCCGGTCTAGAGGATACATGTCAGAGACAAATTCAACCGATTCACCTTGGAGAGGACTTAAACAATCAAATTGTCTGACTTACTAGACCTCAATTTTAGTTTATAAAGTTCTGGTTTGGTTAATTCAACCAAGGGGAGCTTTGAGTCTGTCTTTGAGGGAATACAGGGTTGGGTAATCACACTGGTTGGTAGTCCATAACATTTTTTGATATGACTCGAGTGCAACCACCCTTTCCTTCCCTCGATTTTCACGGCTGTCCTTGTGGTGAGTAGTACCAACTTCGGTGACTTCCACCTAGGATCCAGTTGGGTCTTCCGGTCAAAGTTCCTGACCAGCACCAGGTCACCAGGAACCACGTCATGGGGCTTCACCTCAGTATTATCGGGAAAAGCTGCGGTTACCTGTGAACGACAAGATTGTAGTGCAGACATCAAGGAAGCCAGGTAATCTGTCAGCATATTACAGTCAACATCAGTTATTTTGCGAGGTATAGGCGTCCCCCACATATTTGGTGGTCTACCGAAGATCACCTCATACGGGGATAGCCCTGTTCGAGAATGTGCTACCATTCTCATGTAAAAGAGCGCAACTGGTAAGGCTACTATCCAATCGACTCCTTTTTCTCTACATATTTTGGACAATCTAATTTTCAAAGTTTGATTATGGCGTTCTACGAGACCTGCTGCCTCGGGATGTCGGACACAGTGAAATTTCCATTGATAGCCTAATAGAAGGGAAACGTGTTTCATTAGTTCGGATGAGAACGGCTGGCCGTTATCTGAGTAGACAACACGTGGTAAACCGTACCGTGGGAAGAATTCTCGAACTAACTGTTTGGCAGTAGTCGGGGCAGTGTAATCTGAAACCGGGTATGCTTCTGTCCAACGGGAAAGAGCACAGACAACTACGAGAACATATTTGAATCCTCGACATCGTTCCATCTGGATATAATCCATCTGGAGGACTTCAAAAGCATGATCGGGAGGTTGAAATCCACCCTGCTCTACGGGGATGCTTTTACCTGGATTAAACTGACAACATATCATACAGGTACAAACTTTTTGTTTAGCTGCGGCTCGCAAATGTTTGTTGAACCAAATGTGTTGAATGCTGTCTAGCATAGCTTTTTCTCCTAGGTGCGCTGGACTATGTATAGTGTTAACGATGACTTGGACCATTGAGTCGGGAAGAAACCATATAGATTTTTCCTTCGTCATCCATCCTTGATCCGTTTGGATCCCTCCTAATTCAGTCCATTTCTTTATTTCTTCTGGTGTAGCATGTGTCTGTATGTCAATTACATCAAGGGCGGGATCCTTAACTGTCATGCAATGTGTTGACGTCGGAACTATTGTCTTTGTCATGTCAGTTGTGTGAGTCTGATTCTGAGCAGTCTGTTTAGCTGTTCTGTCAGCTAGGTCATTACCCTGAGAAATAATATCGGTAACTTTTGTATGGGCTTTGCATTTCATAATCGATATTGCAATAGGTAGATGAATCGCATCTAATAGGGCTTGAATGAGGGGTCCGTGTTGGATGTGGGCACCGTGAGAAGTTAAATAACCTCTCTCTCGCCACAGTACGCCGAAGTCATGGACGACTCCGAATGCATAACGTGAATCTGTGTATATGTTGACTTTCTTATTTTTGGCTTGAATACAGGCTTGTGTCAGAGCAATGAGCTCTGCTGCTTGAGCTGACAAAGTGTTAATACGATTTGTTTCAATGATTTCAGTGTCTGTTGTGACTGCGTAAGCGGCCACTAACTCTCCTGTACTTGTTCTCATACATGACCCATCTACATACAATGTCAAGTCCGGATCTGACAAAGGGATGTCTGTCAAGTCTTGTCTGGGTTTCGTCGTGATATTAATAACTTCGACACAATCATGTGCCAATGGATCTGTTCCGCCCACTGGTAACAGTGTGGCAGGATTTAACGTATTACAACGTCTGATTTCTATATGTGGCTGAAACAATGTTAATTCGTAACCGGTGAGTCTCGCTATAGTCAAGTGTTGTGTTTGTGTGCGGTTCAAAAGAACCTCTACTGCATGTGGTACTTGTACTGTCAATTGATGTCCTAACACTATGGCATCGCTTTGTCTGATTGCTAAAGCTGTTGCTGCCACCGATTTTAGGCACGCAGGAAGAGCCTGAGCTACTGGATCTAATGTACTAGAGAAATAAGCACATGGTTTGTGTGATCCTGCTTGTTCCTGAGTGAGTACTGACAAAGCAGTACCTTCGCGTTCTGTAACAAAGAGTGTAAACTGTTTGCTGTAACATGGTGTTGCTAAAACAGGTGCTTGGCATAAAGCTTTCTTTAAGCTTTCAAAGGCGTGTGTATGTTCTTGAGTCCAAGGGAGGACAGTCGATGTGGCTGCCTCCTGTGTTGTCAACTGGATGAGTGGTTTTGCTAGAAATGCATATTGAGGGATCCACTGCCTACAGTATGAAGTGAGGCCTATGAAAGCCCGCACCTCCTTTTGTGTCTTGGGTGGTGGCATGTTAGCGATTAACTGGATGCGGTCGGGTGTAAGCTGCCTTCCCTCCTTGGACAGCGAGTGCCCAAGGTAAACAACTCGCTGGACACAGAATTGCAGCTTAGAAGGGGACACCTTGTGCCCCTTGTCAGCCAAAAATTTTAAAACCGTCAGTGACGCTTTTTCACATTCAAGTTCGTTTCGAGCGGTGATCAGCAGATCATCGACATATTGAAGCAAGGCAGTGTTAACTGGCATGTGGATACTGTCAAGTTCTCGTTTCAGTGCTTGGCTATAGATGCTGGGGCTTTCTGTAAATCCTTGAGGTGCACGTGTGAATTTAAAACTTCGTCCATTTAAACTGAATCCGAACAAATATTGGCTTTCCGGATCGATTGGGACACTAAAGAAAGCATTCTTGAGATCAATTACAGTGAAGAACGTTGCTTCTGAGTCAATAGCTGTTAGTAATGAAGAGATATCTGGGACCACAGGGTATTGTGGTACAATACATTTATTTAATTCGCGCAGATCAATAACTAATCGATATACTGGTGGAGCTTTTGGATCCGTTCTTTTAAGAATCGGAATTATCGGAGAATTACATACGTTGGAGTTTATAGAAAATGCATTACATTAAAACAGATGCAAGAGGCGTGACAGCTGATAATACAGAAAAACTGTACATACGTAACTAATAGAGGCGTAAACATGGGTGTAACTAAAATACGTCATTAAACATGATGTCACAAGTGGGTGGATCCATAGAAGAATCCTGCAATGTCAGCAGAAATATTTGGCAGAGATGCGCGCGCAGCCGCATGACGTGTGATTGACGTGCAACTAGAGAGTGAAGGGGACTTGACATTTAGCTCTACATGTGGAGACAGAAGTCTGGGGTTATGTCAACCTAATCCCAAATCATATCTAATATCCTATGTTTAAAGAACTGTGTTATCCAAAAGGAAAGGTCTCTAGGATAGAATCTATTCTATACTGACTGTTAGTGCGTGTACAAGCGTCTAAGTGTCTACACTAGATGCGAGGGGGTAGGAATATTCCATGGTAACGGGACCATGAATTACTTGCATGAGGACAGCGAGGCCTTGCCCCTTTGCATGGTAGCTGGAGGAATGTTTACCTAAACTACTAGACAGGAATGCATCGGATGAGGAACGAAGGAGATAATCTCGAAGGTGAAATACAGTTTTTGGCAGGCAATAGGCTGGATCAGGCACCGTTAGCCGCGCAGGGAGTAGGACAAAGTTCATGGATACAGATGCAGGCTCAGACTGGAGCTTTCAGAGGCAGAAGGCAGGAAAAGGCTTGATGACAGAATTCGGGCCTACTCGCCTGAATCTGTAAAATATGGAAAGTGAACCATATAAAGTCGGTGGCCTTTCATACTTAGGAATGGAATATCTGACCCATTCATGGCGGGTCTGAAAGAGGACATGTTGACGGTGGACGCACATAGGTTTGCGTCTTCAGAACTGGAGCAGGAGGGAACATACATGTACTTATAGCATGTACATGGAGCCGTTGGGGTCTACGATAGGGGACATAACTGATCACAAAATTCATATTTCCTCACTATTCTCATTAAAATACCACAAGATACAAATCACAGATATATAAAATGCTTATGGCTGACAACATTTTATAAGTTTAACTTATAAAAACTGTAAATATTGCCGCATTAAAATATTCCGAATCAATGACCACAAAAAAGTCCATAATTCAAAAATATACCTTTCTTTGGGGCCAAATGGTATTTTTGCACTCCTTCTTTATGTAAATTGTCCAATGGTAGTCCTATTAAATTATAATAATAAGTTCCTCGGAATTTATCTTCCTAAAACTTTGGCTTTAAAAATATTAGGTCGGAATTTTGTAATTCATTAGGCAAACGTTGTTTAAAAACCAACTGGGAATAATTACAAAGTGTCCACCCTTTCTCACATTTTAGATAGGCTGTGCAATGTCCAGATGTGGTGGAAGGACCATCATGGAAAATTATTGCAATTGCTACAAAAGTCCTTCCTGATATTGAAAGTTGTGCTGTTATAAATTGCTTTATTAAAGTATCCAATTTTCTTCCGTCAGGTGTACAACGTTGCATCATTAAAATTATGTATTTTCCATATGTTGTTAAGAATAATGTGGATAACATTTCTGATTTACATTGGCTACACTCCATGTTTTGATTTGCACCTTTAACTAATTTATTGAAAGACACTGATTTACAGTCTGGTAATGTTAAATACAGAAATCTCTCAGTGTCTACATTGGTGCTACATGTATACATGCAATTTTCACAATGATGTTCTCATTTGTAAGAAAAGCCAAAAATATTTTCTATTTCTACACCTTCATTTTCAAAAATGGTGAGCATATACATTAAAAATTCCTGAGCATCTTGTTGGATATTTTGTGTAAATTGTGTAGAACCAGAACACACATCCAAAAGACCACGGACATCTGAGATTGTATTTGACTTCTATCTATTGTCAATTTTTCATAAACAGAATGCAACACAGAACAAAGTCTTTTTTCCTGATTCTGCATAATTTGTTCTTGCAAACCTTCCAGATAAAAAACAACATTGACCACTACATTAGCATAGCAGTTGACACCAGAACTATTTTGAAGCTGATAACCAACAATCTCTTCAACAGTGTCCAATTTCTTTTTACCTCCAATCACAACATTATCTTGTTCTTTTCCCTTCTTCACACCTTCAGAACAGATATTCTCTAACCTTCTTTTTCGACCAACCACACGCTTTTCAAATACAGGATATTGACCTAAATTTGGTGCATACGCCCTTCTTAACCTATTAAACTCTTTTACACAGTTTGCATCTGCAGTAACCTTTGTCATCAAAATCAATCAAAAACAAACCAGATAATGTTCTGACTCGCGACAAAGCAACATATGCCCTACCCTCTTTAAATACAGTAGAACCAATGTTCACCAATGCACTGTCTACACTTAATCCTTGAGATTTATGAATAGTCACTGCATATGCCAGAGAAAATGGAAATTGTTTCCCTCGGACATATAAATCTTTAACAAGCGAAAAACGAACTGAACAACGACCAATTTCTTTAACTTCATCAATCTGATCAAATTTAATTTTAAAAAATTCAATTCCATCTTTTTTCTGATAATTCACAAAATCCACCACTTTACCCATTGCACCATTAACTAAACCTTTCTCTACATCCAAATTACGCCTTAAAATTACCCGACAGTTTACACACGCATACAGTGTCTTTTCTAAACCAGCAGTTTTAGATGGTTTTTTTGCTAAACAATCCAGTTTTGATCTCAACTTTTCCATCAAAATAATAGTGATTCTTTCATGCAGTATTTTATTGATGGCTTCCATTTTTACAATTTCTACATTTTCCAATTTCAATAATTCTTTGTTAAATATGGAACACTCACGCAGTGTTGGCATTAAGCAAATCACTGATTTATTTTTAGCAATTTCCACGTACACTTTTGCAGGAACTGCATTTTCATTTGGAAAGACATTGCAGAGTAATCGACTCTCCAAAAGCTTGTTTTTCTTGTTTTGAAAGAATTCCAATTCTTATATCTTGAAGAATACTTCCATATTCAGCATCATTTGCCTGTCGCATATTTGTTGTCAGTTCTTTGTATTCAAAATGAGTCCAAATGTTCACATTACCAACACTGCAAAGAGACTTTTTAGTATCTTCATGGGTTAGTGTTTTAAATACCGGTTGTCCTTTCACCGGAGTCAGTTGCAGTAGATCTCCAAAAACTATGACGTGTTTTCCTCCAAATAACACGTCATATTCTGTTTTAAGAATTTGCTGCATTCTTAAATGCACAAAGGCAAGCATCAAGTTTGAGACCATGCTCACCTCATCAATAATGAGAAGTTTCATTTTCTTCAGAACTCTTGAAACTTCACAACAAGCTTCTCCAGATAGCTCTTGGTATTCCAATTTGTTCTCATGCTCTACTGGCAGCATTAGTAAACGATGTAAAGTAATTCCTTTAATGTTATGTGCTGCCAGCCCAGTTGGAGCAGTGACAACACAAGACAAATGTGACTCAGTTGTTCTCTGCAGATAACTTGTAATTACTTTAATTAAGAAACTTTTTCCTGTTCCAGCTTGACCACTCACATACATTCGGATAGGTGGAAATGATGTACATAAGCACCCTCTCTTTTCATGAAGTAATCCATGGTCAATCTGCTCTTTCACTTGCTGATATATTTGTTTCTGTTCAACATTTAGTTGTTCTTCCAAGTTTCCTAACTGTATTGCATCTTCTTGAGCTTGATACATTGCTGTTTCCACCTCATTCATTGCAATTGCTGCTTCATTTTCAACAATTGGTTGTCCTAGTGGATATTGACTCAGTGCAGCAGAACTTTGACTGTCTTGAGAACTGTCTCTAGCAATCTCAGCTGCAATTGTAGCTTCTTGATCAATTTCATCATTCAACATTTTGACATAATTTGCGAAAGCACTGCATTGTATGCTATCTTTAGAAGCATTAAATGAATCTTCATAGCTGGGAAATTCTCCAAGTAATTCCAGTTCTGAACGCCATGGTTTGAACATTTGCAAAAGGGCTAAATAGTAAAACTCCCTTTTGTCAGCAGTGTCGCAACTCAGTTTCCTGTGATTAATTATATTTCCTTTCCTTTGTTTCACCAGACATCCTTCGGAACCAATAACTGCATATTTTCCATCGTTGATGTTCTCTGTAGTATTCTGTTTAAAAGACACGTTCTCAAGATGATGACTTCTATTTGGGTAGTATGTGTCCAACATATTTGTTTTCAAAATATCTGTACTTTCTGGTTCATTTTCTGCTAAAAATTCAATTTCTTGAACAGATTTCAGTTCCCGATTTCGCATTCCTGCAAGACCTAGACTCACCCAAATGATTCTTCTACTTTTGGAATATAGACTTGCATATGATAACCGATCTGAACATTCATATGCTCCAAATTCACGATGCGATAACATCTTCAAACTGAAACTGTATAATTTCTTACTTAGAGTCTCCTCATGAGAAATCTCTTCCCAAATTTCTTTCAATTCAGTCTTTTCTGATTTAGTAATGTAAGACGTTACATATCGAGCAACAGCAATGGAATTGTCCGCAACATACTGAATATCCATGTTAGCGTTCCACATGGATACAATAACTGGATTGTAGTCATTTATGTATTTTGATTCTTCGCTTCTTCTTAAGTTGTAGGTGTTTTTCGGAGACTTTCTTGTGATGGTATGTCGAATAGCTGACATAAAACTGTTCACTCTTCCTTTGGATAATACAGGACATGGAAATCCAAAACGACATTTGGTATAGAACTTATACTTTGACATGTACTTTCGTCGACAGTATTTTCCACACCTGTGGCTTTGAAATTGTAAGACTTGTTGTTTTAAGTTTTTATCTTCTCTGCTATTGGGAAGAGCACATGTAGCATAATCTTCAATGAAAGACAAAACAGTTTCATCTGAATCTGTTCCAAATTTGGGGGCGTCCTTGATCCATAACAACATATGTATGTGAGGAGCACCTCTTGCTTGATACTCCTTTCTCCAAAAGAAATCCACAACTTCTCCAAGAGGAGGATTCTTTTTATTGCAGATGAAAGACATCATAGCTTCAAATCTTTGATTGAAATATCGGCACACATTGACAGGATCCAAAGAGCACAATTCTCCAGGTGTCTTGTATTCAATATTTTTATATTGGAATTTGCCTCTCGAAGAAATTCAAGTAAATCATCCCAAGCATACTCAGCACAGCTTAGAAGATAGCTTGCGTATGCGTACCCATAGTGATATGGACCGTACACACGCCTGTACGGTCACTATCACTATGGGTGTGCCCGCGTATGCGTACCCATAGTGATATGGACCGTACACGCGTGCGTACGCTCACTATCACTATGGGTACGCATACGGCAGCACTCCCATAGTGATAGGGAACGTACACAGGCCCTCTGAGAGAATGTACGGTGCCTTTCACACATTACAGTGGTGACAGGCAGAACACAGGAAGGAATAGAGCTGACATACTTGTCCATGGATGGACATCAAGGCATTGTCTGGGCAGTACTACATGTGTGGGGCACAGGTGTGAAAGGCTGTGATGTGGCACATTACTCCTGAGTCGAGAAGGTAACAGATGTATGATGAGATGTGTACAGATGTTATGTGTGACGGTGCAATGTGTGCCAGGCATGCCCTTAACTCCTTTGACATGTGTGCATGTCGTACTGCACACTTGGGATGAGCGTCACTGGCATGGCACAGTCAACAACACACGCAAGTGTCCCCTGATGCCCGCTACAGGGGTTACCACACCAGACATGTGACTACCCACGGTGCACGATGTGTCTATGTCATGTATGTGTGGGGTGTTCCCATTAGCTTGATGTTGGTGCTCCCTCAAAAGCATCAGCTGTTGCAGCAACCAACATGTGTCTGTGTGTAGATGGACATGGCACACTGTTACGCACACCAGGCCACATGTGGTATCGGATGTGAGGTGCGTATGTATGCATGGGACACGGAGTAGCGTAACAAGGACATGTCTGCATCCTCTCAATGAATGTGTGGTGAGTCATTACATGTACACCTTATTGGCAAGGTGTGTGGGCTGTCCTAGTGTAATGTCATGTGACCTGTGGCTCCAGTGTTCCGCTACCTGTCTCTGAAATCGACATCCTACTTCTGCTGATGTGTTGATGTATGTTACTCCTGTGTTGCGTCTGGCTGTTCACTTACACTGGGACACAGATAATTCCATGCCATGGCATGTGGAGGTTCACAATCTCCGTGTGTAGCTGGGTCTTGGTAGGAGTGTCACCTGGCAGCCATACGTGTCCAGGGCATGTGGCACATACCTGACTCCGTATGTAGCATATGTGTATTGTCAGATTAACATGTGCTCAGTACAAATACATTGTTGTTGTAGTGCACTCACTCTTCCTTGTCACTTCCAAATTACTGCAGAGCGCCGCCTCTTCCCCGACCAATTCCGGACTTGGCTGACATGCGGGAGATTGACTGTATACGGTGCTACCGCTTCCCCCAACCGTTGATTGAGGAGTTGACGGCAAGGCTGGCACCACACCTGCAACCGCTGCACAGGTATCCTACGGCACTGACACCCAAGCTGAAGGTAATGGCAGCCCTACATTTTCTTGCCACGGGTACCTTTCAATATACCATAGCTCATGTTGGTGGCATGTCCCAGAGCATGTTCAGCCGTGTGCTGCATGATTTCTTAGAAGCCATGTTGCTTCACCTGGATGAGTTCATCCATTTCCCTACTCCTGAACTGTTGACTGGGGTCAAGCGTGGATTCTATGCCCTGGGAGGGATGCCCCATGTCATTGGGTCCATAGATGGGACACATGTGGCTTTGGTACCACCACAGGCACAGGAGGTAGCGTACAGGAATCGCAAGCACTACCACTCCATCAATGCCCTTGTGGTGTGTCTGTCCAACATGGTGATTTCACATGTCTGTGCTCATTTTCCAGGATCAGCACACGATGCATACATCATGAGGCGTAGCAGGGTGCCTGAAATGATGACGCAGCTGCGCAACGAACGAGCATGTGTTGTTGGTGGGTACACTCTGTCTGTCCTGTATTTTGCGTAGACTTCCAGCACGACTGCTTCTCCTGTCCTACTTATGTCCATGTGGTTTCCATGTAGGGGACGCTGACACCTCTCCGCAACCCCATCACGCCGGCCCAGCTCCGCTACAACACCGCCCATGGCCGGACAAGGCCAGTGATAGAGAGGACATTTGGCCTCCTGAAGAGCCGATTCAGATGCCTCCACAAGACCGGCGGCGCCCTCCCATATGCCCCGGCGAAGGTCTGCAAAATCTTCATGGTCTGCTGCATGCTGCACAACATGGCAGTTGAGAAAGCTGTGCCACTCATCCTGGATCAAGATGATCAGGACCATCCACCCATGGAGGACGAAGGGCTTGGCAATGGGGCTAGTGATGTGGAGGATGTGGTTCCGCAAGAGGACATCCGGAGTCGGCTCATACGCGACTTCTTTGCTTAGTGGTGAGTACCAGTGTCTGTGTGTGCACGCATTGGTCCCCGTGTGGCATGTGTTGCGATGTGTGTGTCCATCTGCATGTATGCCACGTGAGTCAGAGGTGTGTGTGGATGTGTCACTGGAGTGATGGTGCCAGTGATGAGTGTATTTCCCCAGTCATAATTGTGACCTAGCATGTTGTCATCCTTACATGTGTCGAGTACATGCACATGCAAGTGGCTGTGCTTTTTGTGGCTGACTTCTTGTGTGTCTCTCATCCCCAGGTACTTGCGCATGCCGTCTGCTGGTTGCATTGTTGTGGCACTGCTATTCCTCATGGACATGTCATCGTGTGCTGACTCAGCGTTACACGCACGGACAAGTTTGGAAGTCTCCTTAGGGTAAGGGATGCATCAGGGGTGTATTGGGTGTGGCAGTTGTTTACAATGTGTGCACACTGCCCCTGTCGATGTTTGGTTCCTCTGCAGACATGTCGCATCACCATGGGACACATGACATGTAGCTGGGTACACCTGAATATATGGTCAGACTTGTTGACAGTCATCTGTGATGGGATAGTGGATTGTGATGATGGCATCAATGTGTGTAACACTGCCCTCGGACACATACGGTTTGCATTGGCTTAACATGGTGTGGGACTTCCACATCAGAGGATCAATGGTGTATGGCAGCCTCTCCGTGAGCAGCAGGGGGTGTTTAGCTGTTAGCCGACACTTGTGTGCCAGTTCCATGGCTATCACGCATTTGTGCTGCAGAAGGGGGGTTCCAGTGTTGGACCCACATGTTACTCCACATGACCTGTTTATGTGTACTCCGAGTTGCCTCTGCATTCCCGAATACATGAATAATAAAGGTGTCCCTATGCCTCCAAGGTGCCTATTCTCAGTCAATGCTGGTGTGTTGCCACGGTGCATCCGGCATGTCTGGCATGGTTTTCCGTGATAGTGGCTATGTGTCTATGTGTCGAGTAGCAAGATGCAAGCTGTTTGTGTGGGATTAGACTGTGTATTGTGCATGATGTCCATGACTGTGTGGGTATTGTGACATGTGCCATCCCCATGCATCCAACGTTGACCAGGCCACCATTCTCTGCATCCACCTGACTCAAGCTTGCAGGACATGGTTCTGCCACCTGTCCACACATACCTGGGTGCCCCCCAGGACACTCCACATGATCCCTGACCTCTGCGCATGGCTGTCGCTGTACTCAATATGTCTGTCGGCACGGTTGTGCGGCCACCCCCTCAGCTGGTTGGGCCCATCACGGGTGTGTATGGTGCTCCATGTCTGTCTTGCCTAATACATTGTGACCCATGTGTGTCCTGTGCCAGACTCAGGCCCCAGGGTGTGGATGGTTGAAGTCAAATGAGAACTCAGGCATGGTTAGACTTTACAAGACACATGTAAGGTAATAATGCAAAATGTAGGCATCATCTCTTTAACATGTAACTTTTTATTTTGGTTGGGGTACGTGGGGGGGGGGTATGACATGAGGGGCTTTCCGGGTGTGTGGAATCCAAAGTTCACTAGGGGAGTTGGTGTCCTTGCCATTGGAAATCCTCAGAGTCCATGCCACAGTCTTTGTCAACATTGGTCAGACAGTGACCAGCAAGTCCATGTGGCAGAGAATGTCTTTTGCTGCTGTGCTGCTGTTGGTCCAGTGGGCCAGGTGCCAGGCCAGGTGTCCTGGGAGATGGTGCTGTTGCGCTGACCCTCACGGTCTTTTCCGTGGATGACCCGCCCTCCTGCGGGGACCCTCAGAAGCAGGCCGTGACGATGTTTGGGATGCTCCGTCGGATGACTCCTCCTCCTCCTGATCCCTCCCTGTGGGTGGTGATGTTCTACGCCTGGTGGCACAGGGAGGGTTGCCCATGTTGTCGGCTATCCGACGGAGTGTATGGTGAATTCCCGTGAACACCGTCACAAGCTCAGCCTGTCTGTCCTCCATCCGCCCTTGGTGTCGCAGTATATAGGCATGTTGCTCCGCATGTTGCTGGGCCTGCTGGGTCTTGAGCTCCTCGAGGATGGATACAACCTGGGCCATGCCCGTGGTGTCCTGCCGGTATGTGTCCAGGATGTTTCTGACATGGGAATATACCGGTTCCGCAGCCAACTGGTCAGGCTCGCGCCTCTGCCGTCCTCCACTCCCACCACCCCTGCCCACATGCACCTGGCCTGCCCTTGTGGGCACATCAGGTCTCCGGGACCCCTGAGGGGTGGCATTGGCGTCGTCGCCTGCCTCCTCCTGGGTGTCCGGTACACCGTGTCCCTCCTGGCCAGCCTGGCTGCATTGTGGTGGTGGGGCAGGGATCCTGGGTGTCTCCTGGGATGTGGCAGGAGTGGGGGTGGTGGTTGGCCCAGTTGTACCTGACGCAGGTGCTGCAGGTGGTTGGACACTAGAGGGGCCAGGTTGGTCGGGGCCGTCCACAGAGTGGTGAGAGTCGTCGCTGCCGGTGGGTCCGTCCTCCCGCCGAGCCGGGTCCTGTGAGTCTTCCCCCCCAGTGTTGGGGGGTGATCCACGACGTTGACCTGTGTGTGAGAGAGACAATGCTAATTTTGTTCCATGCAACATCCATGTTTCATTTGTTTCTAAGTTGGCACATTTCCTCTGGGAATTTGGATATGTCTTGCATTCCACTCACAGTGCACTTGTGCATGGGTAAGTCCCTTGGCCACAGCATTTGCGACTTTACCTATGTGTGGCACAGTCTTACTTGCTGCGTCAATTGTGACTGCAGTTAGCAGTGGAGTGGGCAGGTGTGGCGAGCCATGCATTGGCGCCTTCCGTGTTGCACTGTACGTGGGCACATGGAGTTGTTCCACACACTTATATGATGCAGGTAGCTGTTGTTGTGCTCGTGCACAGGTTGAGACATGGCCCAGTGTTTTGCCATGGAGAAGAGAGGGGGATTCAGGCACTGGCCACCCTTGTCTACATGCACGCAGTCCACCTGCTGACGAGCAGACATTCCCACACACCCCAAGGCTGAATTGGTCTCCCTGTGTGTCCCTTTCTCACTCCCTCTCTGTCCCCCTCTCCCTCCGTCCCTGTGTCAGCCTCCTTCCTCTGTCCGTCTCCCCGTGCCTCCCTCCCTCTCTCTCCCCCTCTCCCTCCCTCTGTGTGTCACCCTCTGTCACCTCAGCCCAGCTTCCTAGGCACACACTTTTTGCAGATCTTTGAATGGCCCTTGGCTTGTTGATGTGAGTTTGTTTCTGATCTCCAGGCACCCATTGGGTGTAGTGTCTGTGTCTGCGCTGCTGCTGTGGTGGTGTGTGCTGACACTCTTTCGCAGTGTTGGCTGTTCATTAGCTGCTGTCATGTGCAAAAACATGCCGTCACCCCCATGTCTTAATGCAAGGCGTCCGCCATTTGCTGGCAAGTCTTTCCTGTGTGGGGACACACTGTTTGTCTGGCTGTGACCTAGGCCATATGGGCAGAGGGCATTGTTGTCTGCTTCTGAGTTGCACTATGTGATTTTTAGGGCCCACACTCCAGCCATCCGGCTTACCGTGTCTTGTGTTGGTGTTTTCTGTGGCCTGTGACTTTGCATTGTCCAGCTGGGTGCATGGGGCATGGTGGTGCCAGTGGCATGTGCGTGTTCATGGAGTGTGGTTAAGTCATGCGATAGCTTGGGGTGGTTGCGTGCCTGATTGTGAGTTTGGTTGTGGATGACGTTCTCCCCATGTGAGGTGAGTTGTTTGTGTACTCACCCGGGTCTCGGAGTCCTTCTAATCCGTCCACTGACACCACCGGCAGTATGGCCATCATCCTCTCCTCCCAGGGATGGTATTGTACGGGTCTGCGGGGCGGCCCTCCTCCAGTGACGTTGGCGTGGTTGTGGTCGTCGGTCATTTTGGCTCGGACCCTCCTCCGCAGATCGTACCACCTGGCTTGGCATTCATGCCTGGTCCTTCTGGGGGACGCAACAGCATTCACAGCATCGACAATCCTCTGCCACATTGCTGTTTTTTCTGAAATGCTGGTCTGTCGACCTATGTTCCAAAGAGGTGTGGCTCGACTCTGAGGATTTCATCGACAAGGACCTCCAACTCTCGGCTAGTGATCTTTGGATTCTTGTTAGTGGGCATGGTGAGGGGTGTGGGTGTGGATGGTTGTGGGTGTGTGGGTGTGGTTGTGCAGGTGTGTGTGTGAATGTGATTAGGGGGTGTTTGTGAAGGTGGGTGTGTGAAGGTGTGCAAGTGTAAGGTGTAGTAAAGGTTCAAGTATGGTGCTGTAGGTTGTCTGTGGGGTCTGGCAGCAGTGAGTCTGTTGCAAAGGCTCATGGTTTGTGTCTGTGGGCCCTTTTTATTGGTCCATTGGTGGGTATGGCTGTGTTTGAACTTTGGGTGGGTGTGTTATAAGGAGTGGTTGGGTTTTGGGCCTCTGTTTGGGATTTTGGCAGTTGCAGGTCAGTGAATGTGTTGTTTTTGTGCTTGTTGGACATGTTTTGTGGCTTTGTGCCATTCGAATGGTGTATTCTTGTGTTGTTTTGCTTTGTCCTGGTTGTGTACGTGCGTTTTTAGCGTGTGTACGGTGTGTACTTCGGGAATTTAGTTGTACAGTGCTGTCCTTGTGTCTGGCTTGGTACGACTCATACATGCGCGATGTTGGGTGAAGGTGCTGGTGTTGGGGCCTGGGGTGGGCTCCGTACTTAGAATGTTGGTGTGGGGGTACGCTCCATACGTACGCGGGTGAGGGTTCAGGTCATACAATCACGGTTGGGGTGGGGGTACGGGTCGTACATACACGGTTGGGGTGGGGGTACGGGTCGTACATACACTGTTGGGGTGGGGGTACGCTCCATACGTACGCGGGTGAGGGTACGGGTCGTACATACACTGTTGGCGTGGGGGAAGGCTCCATAAATACGCGGGTGAGGGTAAGGGTCGTACATACACGGTTGGGGTGGGGGTACGGTCCGTACATACACAGTTGGAGTGAGGGTACGGGTCGTACATACACTGTTGGGGTAGGGGTACGCTCCATACGTACGCGGGTGAGGGTACAGGTCGTACATACACTGTTGGGGTGGGGGTACGCTCCATACATACGCGGGTGAGGGTAAGGGTCGTACATACATGGTTGGTGTGTGGGTACGCTCCATATGTACACGGGTGAGGGTACGGTCCGTACATACACGGTTGGGGTGGGGGTACGCTCCATACATATGCGGGTGAGGGTACGGGTCATACATACACGGTTGGGGTGGAGGTACGGGTCGTACATACACTGTTGGGGTGGGGGTACGCTCCATACGTACGCGGGTGAGGGTACGGGTCGTACATACACTGTTGGGGTGGGGGTACGCTCCATACATACACGGGTGAGGGTAAGGGTTGTACATACACGGTTGGGGTGGGGGTACGGTCTGTACATACACGGTTGGGGTGGGGGTACAGGTCGTACATACACTGTTGGGGTGGGGGTACGGGTCGTACATACACGGTTGGGGTGGGGGTACGGGTCGTACATACACTGTTGGGGTGGGGGTACGCTCCATACGTACGCGGGTGAGGGTACGGGTCGTACATACACTGTTGGAGTGGGGGAAGGCTCCATACATATGCGGGTGAGGGTAAGGGTCGTACATACACAGTTGGGGTGGGGGTACGGTCCGTACATACACAGTTGGAGTGAGGGTACGGGTCGTACATGCACTGTTGGGGTAGGGGTACGCTCCATACATACGCGGGTGAGGGTACAGGTCGTACATACACTGTTGGGGTGGGGGTACGCTCCATACATACGCGGGTGAGGGTAAGGGTCGTACATACACGGTTGGTGTGGGGGTACGGGTCGTACATACACGGTTGGGGTGGGGGTACGCTCCATACGTACACGGGTGAGGGTACGGTCCGTACATACACGGTTGGGGTGGGGGTACGCTCCATACATATGCGGGTGAGGGTACGGGTCGTACATACACGGTTGGGGTGGAGGTACGGGTCGTACATACACTGTTGGGGTGGGGGTACGCTCCATACGTACGCGGGTGAGGGTACGGGTCGTACATACACTGTTGGGGTGGGGGTACGCTCCATACATACACGGGTGAGGGTAAGGGTTGTACATACACATTTGGGGTGGGGGTACGGTCCGTACATACATGGTTGGGGTGGGGGTACAGGTCGTACATACACTGTTGGGGTGGGGGTACGCTCCATACGTACACGGGTGAGGGTACGGGTCGTACATACACTGTTGGGGTGGGGGTACGCTCCATACATACGCGGGTGAGGGTAAGGGTCGTACATACACGGTTGGGGTGGGGGTACGGTTCGTACATACACGGTTGGGGTGGGGGTACGCTCCATACGTACGCGGGTGAGGGTACAGTCCATACATACACGGTTGGGGTGGGGGTACGCTCCATACATACGCGGGTGAGGGTACGGGTCGTACATACACAGTTGGGGTGGGGGTACGGGTCGTACATACACTGTTGGGGTGGGGGTACGCTCCATTCGTACGCAGGTGAGGGTACGGGTCGTACATACACTGTTGGGGTGGGGGTACGCTCCATACGTACGCGGGTGAGGGTACGGGTCATACATACACGATTGGGGTGGGGGTACGCTCCATGCATACGCGGGTGAGGGTACGGGTCGTACATACATGGTTGGGGTGGGGGTACAGTCCGTACATGCACGGTTGGGGTGGGGGTATGCTCCATACATACGCGGGTGAGGGTACGGGTCCTACATACACTGTTGGGGTGGGGGTACGCTCCATACATTCACGGGTGGGGGTACGTCTCGTACATACACAGGTGTACATACACGGGTGGGGATTCGACTCGTACATTGGAGGGCTGGGAGGAGTGTTGGGCGCGTATGCGGACACATATCTCCATGGTTGCTATGGAAGTTCGGTGCGGACTGTGTTTTTTCCATACGGTTGTAACATCGGACGCACGGGATGGATCGTACTTGCGCGGTCGGACTTCACTTTTCACATTTGTACGGTAAATCGTCCGGGGACGTGTCGGACACATTTTCCGACCCGAGGACGTGTGGGGAATTATTCCCAATGCGATTCGTATGGACTTTTTCCCATGCGAATCGTACTTGGCAGTTTGTACGGCACTTGTACGATTCGTACGGTAAAAAGACCGGATACGAGTCGTACGGGGAAATTTTTTACAGGATCGTAATCGGCACCTTGGTCTTTCACCTGAAATTACCTTAAAATTTGTGATTTCATCCTCAAATTTTTCTGTAATTACGGGTTGTACATTGTCTTCAACATTTTGTTCTACTAATGTGTCAGTTTCTTCACTCTCTTGCTGAGGCCCAAAGTAACAAAACTCAATATCATCACAGACCTGCTTCACATCTGATACTGACACACGCAAAAGAGCACTGTTCAACTCACTTAAGTTTAGTTCTGGACTTTTTGCATAATACAACCTTCTCACTAACTTCCGCATTTGAGTATGATGTACTGCTAACATCCTGAAATGGTGAAAAACACTTTGACAAACTTTCCTAGAAAGACAAGCCAGAGAATGACCTTGCAAACCAGTATGTTTTTTCACTCTGCAAGGGTCTAGTCCTTGCAACAACTTAATCTTTTGTTTTACACTTTTATTAGTATAGGCTCATAAAAAACTACATAATTTTTCAATAGATTCCTGTCGTACACTGCAAGTACTACTGCAATCCCAAGTGTACACAGGGTTTTTAGCACGTCTCCCTAAAACTTAATCAGCTATCATTTCTTCTGAATTTCTTTCAACCATTTTCTCTTTCTCAATTGGACAACCGTCTCTAACCTCATAACCTCTACCACTGGTGTCAACTGCATATAATAATTTTTCGCTCTGTGAATAACTCTCTTCGTTAAAAAAAGGCTCTGAACTGGCACTGTGTTTCCATTCTTCCAAAAAAAATCACAATTTTTTGTTTTATTAATAACTCTTTTCCTCCTACTTTTGGCCTTCATTACATGGATAGGTTTATCTAGTGATCGAATTCTGTTTAATACTAAAATAAACAGTTTTCTTTTTATTTCAAAAGCCTTTTCCACAATGTTTTCAATATGCTTCTTCTTTTTATAAAATAAAGCTCTATTTTTATATTTCTTCACATCTTTCAGCAAATTATGCACTACTCACTTGTAAAATATTTTTTCGCGTAATTCCTTATACTGATTTTGTCTTCCTTTACCATACTTTGTCTCCTTTGACTGACGATTTGCTTTTCCTCTTATTTTGAATTTTTTTCTTACTTGAAAAATTCTCAGTAGTTCCAGCATTATGTACATTCTGTTTGGTCCTACAAACATTTTTAATAAATTGCTTTGTAATTTTACCAGAAGATTTTTTCCTTTTAGCAACATTATCTTGTACATTCAATACTTGTGGTTGATGTTTCTTCAAGTAATCCTCCTGTCTCTGTTCTTTTCTTTTTCTTTTTTTTTCTAGCATGATTTCTCTATTTTAACGTTGAAAAACAGTATCTGTAAAAAAGAATCACAAATAATTGTATATTAATAACCTTCAAATTTATACTATTCTATTACTGTATAAACATATTTTATATAAAAACTGACTAAGAAACTATAGCCCTGAAGCACAAGTGTGACAATGGTTAAAACACTGCATACATAGTGCATACTACTTTGAAGCATTCATAGCCTAAAGCCTACCACACTACAAGACTACATGCTAACTGACTGAATGATTACAGTACTATAAGGAAACACACTGGGTGAGTGACAGGGTGTTTGCTACAAGTGTATGAATACTGACTGGGGAATAGAAGGTGTGAAAGACAAGTGTGTAGGTGGTTAGAGGACTGCATGCATAGTGGATAGGCGTTTGAAACAGTCCAAGGCCTGGCTCACTGCATGAGTACTTGAGTACTGACTGAATGATTAGAGTACTGCAAGGAGAGTGCCTGGGTCAATTTATAAGTGGTTGGCTTTTGGCACAGTGAATGGATTAGTACTTGGTACTGAATGGGTCACTAGAGGAGTGCAAAAGGAGTGACAGGGTGTTTGCTGGACTGTATGGATACTGACTAGGGAATTGAAGGTGTGAAAGACAAGTGTGTAGGTAGTTAGAGGACTGCATGCATAGTGGATAGGGGTTTGAAGCAGTCCATCTGCTAAGGCCTGGATCGCTGAATGAGTACTTGGGTACTGACTGAATGATTACAGTACTGCAAGCAGAGTGCATGGGTGAATTTATAAGTGTTTGGGTTTTGGCACAGTGAATGGATTAGTACATGGTGATGAATGGCTCACTAGAGAAGTGCAAGGGGAGTGACAGGGTGTTTGCTGGAGTATATATATACTGACTGGGGAATTGAAGGTGTGAAAGAAAAGTACGTAGGTGGTTAGAGGACTGCATGCATAGTGGATACGCGTTTGAAGCAGTCTATATGCTAAGGCCTGGCTCAGTGCATGTATACTTGGGCACTGACTGAATTATTAGAGTACTGCAAGGAGAGTGCCTTGGTGAATTTATAAGTGTTTAGGTTTTGGCACAGTGAATGGATTAGTAAATGATGCTGAATGGGTCACTAAAGGAGTACAAAAGGAGTGACAGGGTCTTTGCTGGTAGTGAATGAATACTTACTGAAGAATTGAAGGTGTGAAAAACAACCGTGTAGGTGATTAGAGGACTGCATCCATAGTGAATAAGCATTTGAAGCAGTCTATGTGCTAAGGCCTGCCTCACCGCATGAGTTCTTCGGTACTGACTGAATGATTAGAGTACAGCAAGGAGAGTGCCTGGGTGAATTTATAAGTGGTGGTCTTTTGACACAGTGAATGGATTAGTACTTGGTACTGAATGGGTCACTAGAGGAGTGCAAAGGGAGTGACAGGATGTTTGCTGGACTATATGGATACTGGCTAGGGAATTGAAGGTGTGAAAGACCAGTGTATAGTATGTTAGAAGACTGCATGCATACTGCATAGACATTTGAAGCACTCTATGTGGTAATGCATGGTTCACAACATGAGTACTTGCAAACTGACTAAATCATCAGACTACTGCTAGAACAGTGCCTGGGTAAAACTTTTAAATTTTCAGTTCTGGTGCAGTGAAGTGAATACTACATGGTACTGTACTTTAGTGTCAAACCCTCACTCATTTTATCAATGCATAACAAAAGACTAGCTACTAATGCTACTAAAACTTTACAACATGACCAGTTTTAAAACAGTTATCTATCAGCAAATACACGATCTACCAAATGCTTATCTCACAGTGGTTGCCAAATGCACACAGACTCACAGTGTGATTCTAGACAACAACCACTATCCCTAGGAGTTTACCAAAACTCTTTCACTACTGTGGAAGTGGTAAGGGAACTGCACACAATCTACATATTTCAGGACTGCACTTTTGTGTCAAAGCATGACTCATTTAATCAACGCATAAGCAAAGACTGGCTTCTAATGCTACTAAAACTTGACAACATGACAAGTTTTAAAAGAGTTATCTGTCAGAAAAAACATGATGTTACCAAATGCTTCTCTCACAGTGGTTCCCAAATGCACACAGACTCACAGTGTGATTCTAGACAACAACCACTATCCCTAGGAGTTTACCAAAACTCTTTCACTACTGTGGAAGTGGTAAGGGAACTGAACACAATCTACATATTTCATGACTGCACTTTTGTGTCAAAGCCTGACTCATTTAATTGACGCATAAGCAAAGACTGGCTTCGAATGCTACTAAAACTTGACAACATGACAAGTTTTAAAAGAGTTATCTGTCAGAAAATACATGATGTTACCAAACGCTTCTCTCACAGTGTTTCACAAATGCACACAGACTCACAGTGTGCTTCTAGACAAGCACCACTATCCCTAGCAGTTTACCAAAACTCATTCACTACAGTGGAAGTGGTAAGGGAACTGCACACAATCTACATATTTCAGAACTGCACTTTTGTGTCAAAGCCTGACTCATTTAATCAAAGCATAAGCAAAAACTGCCTTCTAATGCTACTAAAACTTGACAACAAGACAGGTTTTAAAACAGTTATCTGTCAGCAAATACACAATGTTACCAAATGCTTCTCTCACAGTGGTTCCCAAATGCACACAGACTCACAGTTTGATTCTAGACAAGCAACACTATCCCTAGCAGCTTACCAAAACGCATTCACTACTGTGCAAGGGGTAAGGTGACTACACACAATCTATATATTAAAGTACAGCACATTAGTGTCAAAGCATGACTCATTTTATCAATGCATAGGCAAACACTGGCTTCTAATGCTACTAAAACTTGACAACATGACAGGTTTTAAAACAGGTATCTGTCAGCAAATACATGATGTTACCAAATGCTTCTCTCACAATGGTTCCCAAAAGCACACACACTCACAGTATAATTCTAGGCAAGCACCACTATCCCTAGGAGTTTCTCAAAACTCATTCACTACAGTGCAAAAGGTAAGGGGAATGCACACAAACTCCATATTTCAGAACTGCACTTTAGAGTCAAAAACTGCCTTCAATGCTACTAAAACTTGACAACAAGACAGGTTTTAAAACAGTTATCTGTCAGCCAATACACAATGTTACCAAATGCTTCTCTCACAGTGGTTCCCAAATGCACACAGACTCACTGTGTGATTCTAGACAAACAACCTCTCATTTTCTCCACATATACATGTAAACATCAAATCACATTCCTTCCCACATAAATTCAAAAGCAAACATACATTTCTATTTTTAAACATTTCAACCCTTTCCAAATGACATAAATTTGAACCCTTCCCCCAATCTGCCTTCTGCCTGGTACCATAGAAACAGGTCATGGAACACTGTACTGAGCACACAGGTCACAAGTTCAGCACGCAATGTTGCTAATCAAGACAGCAAGTGTGCTTGACTTTTCAACATATCAGCTTATCATATATAATGTTCCTCACAATGAGTTTTTGTTAACCAATAAGAATCATGCATTTAAAAAACAGAAATATGCACCCTACCTTTCAGTGTAGAAGGTTGTCAAACAAGCAATGATTTCTTCTCTTTTTTCAAAACTGCATCTTAGCCACCATTTTAGAAAAATCTTACTTTCCAAACTGCCATTTCATTTACAGAGACCATCTGAGTGCATCCAGACCTCCTTACAAGATGCTTACAGTGTGGATTGTGGGACACAGCTATATTTTCTGGAGCCAAAGGTATGCAGAAAACAAAGGCATTCACAAAGACCTAGGTTTGCCAAATGTAGACATTAAATGGATTGGACAGAGAGGGTTAAAGTGGCACCAATTGATGCCATTGGTGAAATCCTTCATGCATATCCAACATCCTGACCTCATAATAGTGCACTGTGGTGGCAATGACCTAGGCACTTTGACTGGGGTAGGTCTGGAAATGCTTATGAAGGAAACCTTTGCAGAACTGATTTCACTTTATCCCAAAACTGCCTTTGTGTATTCTAACATATGCCAAAGGCAGAAATGGAACTGGTCCGATCATTTTTGTCCAGCTAGGAAACATGTGAATAAATCTGTTTCTGTTTTTCTCCGAGACTATAGAATGGGGTCCATTTACAATAACAATCTGCGCTTTCATATGCGAGAGATGTATAGGAGAGATGGAGTACACTTTACTGATGAAGGAAACAGAGTCTTCCTCAACAACTTTAGACTCTGTATAGGTACTTACTTATAAGTACCAAAAACTCTCAATGAACACAATGGCTCTTTTTAGAGCCACTCAAGAACAAAACACTTAAGATTGATCTTTATCTCCCCAAAATTTCATTTTTGTTTCCCCTTGGATCCGCGCACCCAACGCGAGAGAATCCGTGCACCCAACGCGATAGTATGCACGCTCCGTGCGCGCATTTCGACGTTTTTTTTTTTTTTAAAAGGGGGCCCCAAGGGATCCTTCTGGGACCCCCTAAGCACCTCTAGAGGGTCAGAGTATTTCCACTCTGCCCCCTTTATATGTTTTACACACTTATTCCCCTTGCTTCTTCAGCCTCGCTTCTACCGAGGCCATTACAAAAATGGGGTATCCCAGTGGTCAAGGACCTGGGCACAAAATTAATACAAAAAACAATGGTCCTGAACCAATGATTGAATAATGCAAAAATTGTTTGCTCACTAAGTTAAATCATTTACTAACTCACGAGCAGAATTACTTAAAGTGGCTCACAATACTAAATATGCAATTTAGAAAGAGAGGGACAACATCCAGTATGTATGTTACTATACATTTATTACTTAGAACGTTTTTGATTTCAGTGTTTTAACAATAAAAACACACAAGGTTGCTACTAAGGGAACGTGCAAAAAGCAAGAGGTGCTAGAGGGTGAATTGGTGAGACAGAGGGAGATGAAATATAGTAATGGAAAACTTTTTGAATTCACAAAATAAATCGGTTATAATTCACCGTCAAAATTACAATTAAGAAGGAAAGAACCTGGCCACAATTCAAATCACAAAATATATTTATGTAAATTCGAAAAACCAATTGATGGTCTGGCACGAGAAAAGGGAATTATGTGTCCCAGGCGATTAAGGGAGGGGCGTCGACGTTTCGACCCGTCTTGAGGGCCTTGCGGAAATTTTAACCCTTGGCCGTGCGGGTCTTCATCAGGACCGGAGGGGCAACCTGAGTGACTCGGATTAATTCGAGAGCCTATAAATTAATTAAGAAATTGACGTAAGGATGTTGTCCTATAATTCATTGAAAGACAAAAGAAGAATTCAATGAGGCTGTTTACCTGGTAATAATCCAGGGTCCAATTCAATGGGGACGTATACCAATTATTCATAGAGGTATCTGAAAGGTTGTGCAAATGTATAATTAGAAAAACGACTACTGTTTCAAATTATTGAATAATGCTAGCACAATGAGGGACCCGTATTTACCTGGGAATCTTCAAGGGCCATTATCACGTCTGATTGTTGAAGGATTCAAAAGCTGTCAATTAATAATGAAGGGGGGTCTTAGTGTTGAATACTAAGGTAACCGGGAGCAACGTACAACTCACAAGAGTGACGAAGGATTACCTGGTGACTGAACAAATCAGTTGAAAAACATTCTCCCGAATTTGCAGCAGTACACAGTTGAATAAAATCGGGTGCGGGAACGTGCACGCCAACCGTCTTAGAGCTGGAGGCTCACTATCTGTAAAGAATACACGGAACATGACTTAATGAGCCTACCGAGGCAGAAAATGTCCGCCAACAGTTCCTGGTTTCGAATGTAGACAGACACTCGACAGTCAATTAGTATTCAGCGCGCGATCGGGACGGTGCGCGCTCGGTTCGGGGAGGGTGCGCTTACAAGGCGGGTAGGGTCCGTAGATATCACTAACTTTTTTACCCTAATTTTCTCAGGAACTACTGAACAGATTCACACCATTTATGCAAAAGGCACGAGTCTGAACTGAGGACTACCTCTTTGCCAAATTTGGAATGACAAATTTGGTGTTATTCCGTTCAGCGGTTCGGGCTGTAGCTGCAACAACAGATCCTATGGGAAATTGCATGGGGAAAACGTGTTTTGGGACCCCTCTTTTTTCTCAGCCCCCGCTTGACAGATCACCGTGAAACTTTCAGGGTAGGAGCGGAGCGGAGCTGGCCAAAAGTTTGGAAAATTTCGCAAGGATACATCAACCGGCGCCAGACTTATTGGGAATAGAATGTTGCGGATTTCCTATGGAAAATAGGTCCTAACTATAACTATCAACTGGCGACCGCCAGTAGATAATAGTAAACCTGGGGATTATTTAAAAACCAACCCAAATGTGTCCTACTCCTCCCTGCCACCTCGGAGTGGTAAGTCGTCATGCAGTTTTTATACACAACTCTATGAGCTGCTCACTGTTTTGGACTTGTTCTGACTGCAAATTGTGCATTGAATCAAAGGAATTCCAAGCAACAGGAATGCACTTTTGATATTGCAAACACATAAAAATTGGTGCACTGAGCTAGAGCCACTCCTTCTGTAACATAGATCGAGTTGCAACTAAATGTGGTAACTTAATGAGGTGCTCCCTCATGTGCTTGAAGTATGGCGGTATCTCAATTAGGGAATCTTTTGCCTGTGCGCTATATTACAGACTTGTGTACAAGGCATAAACAGGTACATGCATCAACCATTTTTGCGAGTGCAAACGTTGCCATTCGCAAAAATCGTCCGCAAAAAGAGCTTCTGCGATGCATTAACCTGTCAGCCTCTCGCAATTTTAGAAATTGCAAATTATTGAGATTTCTTAAATTGTGATTGCATTTAAGGAATTGCAAATTGTGATTTCATTTAAGGAATTGCAACTTGCGATTCCTTAAATGCAATGCATGATGGAATCGCAAATTGCAATTTTGCTAATAGGGGGCGCAAATTACCATCAATTTGTACTTTATGGTAATTTGCAAAAACTTTGAAAAATGCAAGAAAAAGTGCATTTTTCAAAGTTGTAGGTTACACACACACATGCCCTTGGGGCATTGTGTGCGCAACATGTGTGCACAGATCAATTTCAGGGGTGCAACAGGGTGTCCTTTTGATGCCCTTGCACCCTTGAAATCGCATGCGCCATTTGCGAATACCTATTGGTACTCTCAAATTGCCCATGCAATCTCCCATTAATTTCTATGGGCCTGTAGGCCCATAGGAATGAATGGGAATGCATTCCTTAATTGAGACCCGCAATTTGCGACTCGCAATTAAGGAATGTTTGGGAATCGCTAATTTTAAAGCGATTCATACATGCATAGGCATTTGCAATTCCTTAATTGCGATTAATTAATAATCGCAATTAAGGAATCGCAAAAGCCTACATTGATGCATGTACCTGATACTTTTTTGCTACGTGAACTAATTGTCCTTCCCAAAGAGATGCCAAACAGTCAGACCATACCTCCCGGGCACCAATGGGAAGGAAGGCATGAGGGTCGAAGGACCCCCATGCATTTCCAGCATGAGGGTGCAGCCACTTCTTATAAATTCCTGTACAGGATGACTGCTCCTCCTTCAAAGTGAAGAGAGGCCACCGCCTGCAGTGCAGGGCAGATTTCCGCCTTGAAGTAGCTGGTCTGCCTTTCACTAATGTACTGTGTCCACTGCAGGATTGAGTTCAGGACATACAAGGAACTGTGTGATTAATGTAATAGGGCAGGCTGCATTGACCAGCATAGGATCCACACATATGAGGATGGAACATTTGAGTTCCACGGATGATGCGCACTTGGTGTTTCCCAACATACAAACAGCTCGCTGGACCCACTCAGCTAGCACATCAAGGTTAATTAGGGTCTGCTGGTTTCTGTATGAAAAGGCCACAGCTAGGATTTGAGGTCCTGCCAGGTCCAGAAGACTATCTGCACCAGGAATGATCCAGGCCCTTTTTGGGGTCTCTGGTGCTTTGGGTCTCAAGCATTTTGGCAACCCAGTTTCGGATTTCGGCATACAAGGTCTGACAATCATTCAATCAGCATTTGTATAGCGCAGCGTTGTCACCCCTGGGGATTTTTGGGTTCTGTGGATGCAACATTAGAGTCAAGGTCAGGCACCGGCAGAGAAAGGCAAAACAAAGGTCAGAAACAAGCAGAAAGTGGCAGAAAAAAGGTCAGAAACGAACAGAAAAAGGCAAAATAAAGGTCAGAAACTAGTAGAAAGAGGCATAATAATGGCCAGAAGGAGCAGAAAAAGGCACACTAGATGGCAGGAGTGAGCAAAGAAGAGGCAGAAAAATGAGCATCATACAAGGAGAGGAGGCAGAAAACTGAAGGCAGCAGATAGTAGCAGGCTGCGGGCAAGCTGGAGAGGAGGTTCATCGCAGGAGAAGCTGGCACAAGATCCTGCTTATTGGGGTTGTGCTGCGGCCTCCATTAAGTAGGTCCTGGGGGAGGGCGGGTGCTGGGTGGTGGGAGGAGCGAGGAGGGAAAAGGGAAAAGGTTGGAGGAGGAAAACAGTGGAGAGAGGGGAAAAGAGGCAAAATAGAGGGCAGGAGCAAGCAGAAAAAGGCAGAATAAAGGTCAGAAACAAGCAGAAAGAGGCAAAATAGAGGGCAGAAGTGAGCAGCAAGAGACAAAATAAAGGTGATAAATGAGCAGAAAGAGGCAGAATAAGAAACGAGGCAAAATAAAGGACAGAAATAAGCAGAAAGTGGCAATGTAATGGTCAGCAATGAGCAGAAAGAGGCAAAATAGAGGGCAGGAGCGAGCAGAAAGAGGCAAAATAAAGGTCAGAAATGAGCAGAAAGAGGCAGACTACAGGTCAGAAATGAGCAGAAAGAGGCAAATTAGAGGTCAGGAGCAAGCAGTGAAGAGGCCGAAAAATGAGCAGAAAATTTGAGCAGAGAAGTCACAAAGGCAGCAGAGGGTAGCGGACTGCAGCAAGCTAGACAGGAGGACCGTCACAAAGGGAACTCGCACAAGGACCTGCCAGACCTGCTTACATAGCCTAGACCGTACATAACCTGCTGTCTGAATAGAGGAAGTCCAATCCCGGGATCTGGGGTGGACAATATCCATCTTTTGGATCACGTAGGCTATTCAATAGTGGCTGGTAAAGGATATCTCAGTGTCCATAGGAGTGATATGCTTGCCCTTCATGGATGTTTGTTCTTTCTTGGCACTCTAGGGCGGTCAAGATCGATGTTCCTCCTCTGGGCCATGTGACCCATAAACATAATGCAAGAAATTCAACTGATCATCTATTTGAATCTTCTCACTTAAATCTGCTAACTGAAGGTTTCCTCTAATGGAAACAACGGTAATGTGCACTAGAATGGGCTTCTGCAATCTTGGTCAAGAGGGCAGTTTTAGTTTCTCAAAACTGTGTTGTCCGTAACCTTATTCTTTCTCTGCTTGTTGGAACTCAAAGGGTCCATCAGTGATGTTTGCGCAAGCTTGTTAAAACTAGAATGAGTTGGCTGAATAGCCAGCACTATTGACCTCTCCATCATCTTCTGAACAGTACTGGCAATCATCTGGAACCATATGCTTAAACTATATGTTGTGGCGCAAGGCAGGCAGGCAATGTTTTCTGTCTTGAGCTGCTCGCGCGGCTCCCAGCCCGCGCTGTGTGTGACACGCTCTGTGTCTCGATACAAGGGTCTGTTGTTATGGTTCACGGATCTAGTGAGGGAGCTCAGTGCCTGGCACAGTGGGAGCGATTTCACCAGGCTATCGCTGTCCTTGGGGCTTCTCATTATGATTGAATAAACACCTGAACTTACCTGCGTGCCTCTTCATCATTTTGACACAGCAAATTGGTGGCAACCTGAAGCCCTAGACTTTTTACATCACATGTTCAGTACTGCTCACGCCTCCTTTTCATACAGGAAAGAGATTGTGTTTTTCTTTCTCTCTTTTCTGCCTAATCACATAAGGAGGTGGTTTGGTTACTAAAGCAATGGAGCATAAGAGTTAAGGATCCTATCACAGTACTGTCAATTTACATTTTTCCTTTCCTGTTTCCTCATTTATTCAACGGTGATGCGCACACCAATTGTGCACATCTGCACAAGTCTGGAATTTGCTCTCATTTCTTTATTTTCTTAAGACTCATAGAGCTCTGCTACTATTCAATTGAATATTTCCATAATGCAAGTGGTGCATCCCCTTCCAGCATTTCAAGAGTTGCCTGGTGATCCTGTAATAGCTTGGAAAGATTGGTCATTTAATATATATTTAGGAGCATCTCATGGTTTGCGATTTCACGCAGTAAGAAAAAAGTTTATTTTAGAACACTGTTTGGGTAGAGAAGGGTAACAAATATTTGAACACTTACCTATATGTACGCTGCCTGATTAAGAAGATGTTGATGAATTTCAAGAAGCTGTTCTGAGATTACAGAAAAGATTTGATACTCGAAAGAGTATTGTTATTAGACGCTTTACATTTTTCTCTATAGAACAAAAGCAAGATGAATCTAAAGAATCTTATGTGACTGCATTAAGAATTTTAGCAGGCAATTGCAATTTTAGCAGCCAATTGAGAATTTGAGAAGTTTACTGAGCAACTGATACATGATTAGTGGTCAGATGTCACAACAAGGCTAACCAGGAGAAATTGTTATGTTTCAAAAGGTTATGCTTTCTGAAGTGATTGATGCTATGTCTATGGTTGAATCTTTGCAAGCTGAAGTAAAGATTTTAAGGAAACAAACTGAAGAAACAATCTTGTCAGTAAAGAGTAAATCACATGATGGTAAAGTCATGACCCCCAAAGTTCATTTTACGGAGGGCACTACATCCTATAAAAATGTTTGTGTTTGTTTTCATTGTGGATCAACCCGTCATGCAGCTAATTTCAAGTTCTGTCTTGCGGTTAAGAAAATATGCAGTCTATGCAGCGCAATGTGACATTTTGTGAAAGTCTGCATGAAAAGAAGACATCAAGTAAATTAAATAGCCGACTATACAGAAGAGGATGCATTACAACCAAGTCTATCTGATCTGGTTCTAAATAACACTTCTTGAGAATATGATGCCCGTGAGAATCTTACTGCTGACATAGGAATAGGGAATAATGTTATCAGTCTGTTGATGGATTCAGGAGCCAGAGTGATTATTATTACTTATGATACTGTCGAACCTTTATGGAAAGATGAGCCTTTGGAAGATCCTGATATCAGAACAGAGTCTTTTTAAGCAAACACTATTGATCTTATAGGTAATTTTGTATCCATGATTTGTTCCCAAAATGTGTGTTTCTCTGGTAAAATCTATGTCACCTTCAAAGGAATAAATATTTTAGGTTGAGTACATTAAGTCATGCTCGATATTGTACTTCTTCGAGGCAACATTTGAAAAGTAATGTCATTTTCTGAACTTTCTCAAGAGATTTTACAGCAAAATACCAATAGTATTTTTAATTTGTTGCAGGTTACAAATGTTGATTTTAAATTCAGTGGCAAACTTCAACACCTGCATAGAAATGATGATGTTCTTTATGATGATAAGCTTGGTGTACTAAAATATTTGAATTGAATATTAATAATGTCACACCGTTTAAGCATACGTTAAGGGATGTTCCCTTACGCATTAGAAGTGAACTATTTAAATCTTAAAAAAATTTGCAAGATCAAGGTGTAATTGAACCAGTGGATCGTTCACCCTGGCTTTCTTCCATTGTCATAGCCAAGAAAAAGAACAAAGAGTTGCACATTTGTAAGGATCTTAGGTCTTTGAATAAGAATATTTGGGTGGAAGCCCACCCATTACCTAGAATTGAAAAGTTCATGTTAAAACTTAATGGTGCAAACATTTTCTCAAAGTTAGCTTTAAAGTCTGCTTACCATCAGATCATTTTAGCTGAATCCTCAAGGCACTTGATGGTGTCTTTCAATTTCGTAGGATGCCATTTGGTTTGGCATCTGCTGCATCAGTTTTCCAATGGTTTATGGAACACATTTTAGGTGTTATAGATAGTGTTCTTGTTTTTAAAATGATGTTTTGGTAGCAAATGCAAATCAAGTTGAACATATCCATAAACTTAATGCTGTGTTTGAGAAAATCAAGGTAAATGGTTTGCGGTTAAGCCAAGATAAATGCAGTTTTGTGCAAGATCAGTTGGAGTATTTGGGGCATATTATCTGTTCAAATGGTCTCAGTCCTAAAACAGGTTTAGTTAAGGGTATTGAAGATGCTCCTGAACCTGGTAACAGAGAACAGGTCATGTCCTTTTTTGGACTATGTGAATGTTATGCTAAATTTATTCAAAATTTTGCATCGGTTGCTGAACCTATTACCGGACTTCTAAAAAAGAGGGTGGATTCCACATGGGGAATTGAACAAAAGGAGGCTTTTACTCGCATTAAGAATGATTTGTTGCAAGCCCCTTTACTACAACCCTGCGTCCTAGGTTTCCTTGTGAGTGTGACTGTTGATGCAAGTGGCAGAAGTTTGGGAGCCGTCATTACACAGGGATTCAAGAATGTAGATCACACTGTTGCATTTGCATCCAGAGGGGCCGATTCACAGAAAAGTTAGGATTTTGTCTTAAGTTTGTCTTAAGACAAACTTAAGACAGACTTAAGACAGACTTAATACAGACTTAAGACAGACTTAAGACAAACTTAAGACAGACTTAAGACAAACTTAAGACAAAATCCTAACTTAAGTCCGTCTTAAGTCTGTCTTAAGTCTTTCTTAAGTTTGTCTTAAGTCTTTCTTAAGTCTGTCTTAGGTTTAAGACAAACTTAAAACAAAATCCTAACTTCTGTGAATACCAAAAGTAGTAAGTTTAGGATTTTGTCTTAAGTTAGTTCTGTGAATCGGGCCCAGAGTGTTTAAAGATGTTGAAAAGTCTTATTCGGTAATTGAGAAGGAAATGCATGCGTGTACATGGGTGGTACCTAAAGTCAGAAACTTGTTATGGGGAACACATTTTCAGCTTGAAGCGGATCATAAAACCCCTAGGGTACATTTTAAACACACCATCACATCATTCTGAAAAAATGACTGTGAGACTCACTAGACTTGCTGCTAAGTTGTTAGACTATGATTTTGCAGAGTTTTATGTTCCAGGTTTTTCCAACAAAAGGGCAGATTTCTTCTCTTGTTTTCCTATTACTGATGACGATGCAGAGTGTGAAGATGAGGTGGAAGAATGAGTACTAGCGTCTGTGGATTTTCATAGTCAATTGCGCATTTCCAAATCTGTTTGGAGTTCTGCCCTACTATCTGATCCTGTAATGTGCAAAGTTTTGAGTTACATAACTGATGGTTGGACGAAAGAAAGCAACCTCACAGGAGAATTGAAATGTTTTGCTAAGGTCTCACCAGAATTTACTCTCAATGATGGCATCATCTATAGAGGTGAAAATCTTGTTCTTCCAGTCTCGTTGAGAAGCTCACTTAGGGCATTTAGGATTGACTTTGAAGAAAAGGTTACGTGAGACGTACTGGTGGCCAAAGATGGATGATGAAGTTGAGCACAATGTGAGGAATTGTGAGATACGTGGCAGAGCAGATACAAATGTTAGAACACCTCCCATGGTAGCTGTAGATGTTCCGGAGAATGTTTGTCATAAGGTGCGCTAGATTTTTTAGGTCCTTTTTCCTATGGCAACAATCAGTATGCATTAGTCCTTATTGATTATAGATAAAAATGGATTGAAGTTGAATTTGTGAAAACGCCTAACACATTATTGGTAATTAATTTTCTAGAGAAGATTTTTTCCTGTGAGGGCATGCCCACGATTTTGATCACTGACAATGGTGTCAAAACTCTGCAAACACCCTTTCTTTCTGCCCCTTTCCAGACAGTCACTGCAATGCAGTTCCATCATAAGCTGTGATAGAAAGTAGCGGAGTTGCTATTTTCATAACGAAAACATGTACGCGTGTGATCCATATGAAGACTTTCAAATAAAAGGTTTGCTATTTACAGCTTCAACTCAAATTTAGCTTAGTGCCTAGACATAGCTGCAAGGTGTTAGAATATTAGTAACTCACTAACCGTGTTGGAAATATTCTTGTTGTTTTCACTGACCATGAGATTCATTACTACATTTGTTTTTGCATTCATTGTGGTTGCCATTCATAAATTATACACCATAATAGGTATTTAAAATAAACATTTTAAAGGGCCTCTCCTGTTTCCTAGTAACACTTCCTATGCAGTATTGCTCAGTAGGTTGTGTATGGGTTGAAGTTTAACTGTATTTCTAATTTGTATTGGTGTGTATACTGAGTCATGCTCGGGGGGGAGTAGACATCATAAACCTGCTGCTCTGTGGCGTGAGGGACATGCCCCACTTTGGTAGCACTGTGACTCTCTAGAAGCATGCACTCTCTTTTGGGTAAAGTATTTTGTATGCATGTGCTCATTTTGGGCTTATGTATTCTGTTTTCCGCAACAATAAAATGTGACGGACAATCGGTACCTGGTTCGGATCGTGGCGGACAGTCCCGACTGCAGAAATCAGCGGTGGCTGGAAAGATGACACGAGTGCAGCCTTGACCTACGTAGTGGGTTGCAAAGGCCATGAGAGCTGGCCCAGCTGGCACTCGAACTTGAAGCGGACGAGTGAGCTGAGAGGTCACAGTGTTCCTAGCTGGGACCGTGGAAGTCTCCCCTCCCACCCCGCCTTGGCGACCTGGGGATCGACGGCCTGTGAGGAGTCCCGAAGCCAGAAGTAGGCCCGGGGAGTGGCCTGGTCGTGGACGCACCCCCACCCCCTCAGACTCGGCGGGGGCGCTGTACTGCTGTACTGCTGCGGTGTCGGCTGACCCCAGTCTGCATTTTACACCGGAGGAGGGGTTTGCCCTGGGAGAAAAGTTATTTGGTGAGGTCACTGGGATCCCCGTTGAAGGCCCTGGGGACGCTTCAGCTTCTGTGTGCTGTGCGGGTGTGTGTTGGGCTCTGCTGAGGGGCTCACCTTCATCACAGAACTGAGTCCTTATCCCTGGTGTGCCCGTAATCCACGCCACATCTTCCTTCCAACCTCCATCTTCTGGTGCAACATCACCCTGGTGGGAACTCCAAGTCCCAGGGTGCAACGCGGGAGCAGCCAGGTCTCGCTAACAAAGGTGGAGGCACTTGACCATCTCTGCGCATAAAGTGCTGCCTCTCCCCCCGCGGCGCGGGATGCCCGGGCCAAGGGCGGGCCCGTCTGTGTCCATCAGGGGCCGCAGGAGGCTGGGCTGGGCCAGGCTATTAACATTTGCAGTTGCAAAGGACATTTGCTTACATGATATCGAGCATAGACATAAAAGAAGGTGCTTCTCCCTGTTGACATCTCTAATCACGGAAGCCGCTTATCCGCGGTGCTCCCGAAAGACTTGTGCCTCGAGCTCGTTTGTTTATCATCCCGGCGAGTTAATTTGGGTAAGTGTTCCCCCAGTGACTTGGACTCCCTTAGCTCCTCCCGCACGTTGACAGGGGACCTAATATTGTTTTTCTGCACTGTTTCAGGCGTTATTACTCCCATCGCCGGCCTCTCGAAACCCCGAGCTGGTCCACCTGACTGAGAGACCTACTGTGCGCCCATTTCCTGCTCCCTTAAAGGAAAACCTTTTTTCCCTACCCGTCGACGACTAATCCTGTTCCAACTTGGACTGATCCCCTGATAACTCACGGGTAGGTGATTTATAGCACGCTTTCTTGATTGGGGCTGCTTGTAACCTGTTTACAGACTTGCGTTGGGATTTACCTTTAATTGTTGCCCTTATAATTTTCTAGATATCTTATCGCTCAAGGCCTCCATCTGTCATTAGAAACCTGCTATCTCCTTGAAGAAATACCGTTACTTTTGGTTGGCGCTAAATCCCCTGACCGCTAGGTATTGGCTGGCCTCCTCATCCAGAGAGCACGTATTTTCCTTTCCCTTCCTTCACTGGCTATATTAATCCCCATAGACCTTAAGGGATATAAGGCTACATCACTTATGACCTACGTTTTTCGTTTGTTGTCCTAGCACGCATTAATTCTCTGCCAGGGATTTTTTCAATTTTTCATTTGCACCTCACATATTTGCTAATGATTTTCATTTAGAGAAGTTTTTTCTATTTTTATTTATTTATTGTATGTCGATTTATATGTACACAGTGTCTTTTTCAATTTTTTTAAAAATACTTCTAGATATACGTTTGATCTTCCTTCTGCACCTTATTCCAATTTTTAGACTCTATCTTCTTAACATTTATTCAATCCCTCCAACCTTTGGCAAACCTTTATGACCCCTGATTTATTCAATTCAGATTTTATTTATCGTGGATGGTCTGATCCCTGATAGACTTTGAATTAGAGTCTCAGACTGTATTATTTATTTATTGTTGGATTTTTGATAACATTCGCACCTGTACTCTCATATATGTATGTATATATTTTGTTTCCCTAATCGTATTCTCCAATTCCTGTTAATTTTTTTGCTCGTCTACAGGTGCGCCTGTCCCACCATCTTTGCCCTCCTTAGCCCTGATGAAGGTGCAGCCCCTGTTGGGGCTTGTTCACCGAAACGCGCGTTGGCATTCTGTAACCAAATTTCTGGCTATTCCAAATGTGCTCATTGGTGCTTTTTAGCCCTACGGGCTGTCCAAAGTCCATTCATTTGAATATGATCTGTGGAACGACCATTCTAATTTGTACATGTTTTTATTAGTATGTATTAATGTTATGTGTTGTTTGATGTTGCTGTCGGATGCGAGATAGTATGATTGCGTGTTTGTTTGAAGGAGAGTTTGTGGGACTGTTAGTAATCTGATGTATAGGAACTGTATTATTTTGATATTCTCCTTTATTGTTTCTGTTAATTTACACTGTTAAATTTCAAAAAAATGATTCTTACATCTATACTAACAATAACGATGAAATAAAAAGACTTTTTTCTAAAATACTTAAATTCATCTAGACCCTGTCTTGTTGTTTTTTCCCCTGTCTTGGTTTGCCTATTGGTTGTGGTGTCTAATTAGTTGGACCCTGTTCAGGGCCTTATTCATTATCAATCTGTGGCAGGTACTCTTCTTTCCCTTGGTACTCGTTGATTCCCCTGGTATACCTGCCCGCATCTCATTTCAGGGGTCCCCCTTCTTAGTGGATATACAAGCTATTAATCGGCCATCACAGACAGGAGGTCTTTTCCAAGGCGACTGCCAGCCTACAAACTCCCCAAATACTAAGCAGGTGAATAGGGTGCGCAATAATACTGAAGTAAGTTCCCAAAGCCCATCCACGCTATCCATACAATAGAGGTTTAAATTCACAAAATAGTGGTTTAAATTCACACTTAGACTTACCTCCACAAACAACACCCTATATCGTTGTCCTAGCTAATGCTCCTCCATTGTCGCCTAGTGATAGGGAAGACTGTCCATCTTTGAGGAATAAATCCCTGCACCTTGTAAATATAAAGACAGGTATAAATAACAAAGTCCTGTTTTCTGATCTCAAGATGGCACGTAGGGTCAGGTGGGTAGGGCTAACTAACAAGACACTGGCGGGGGACTGCATTGTACAGACCTTCAGGCCTCCAGGCCTGGTAAGATCCATACTAGATAGAATGGCTGATCAATCTATAGATGATTCAAGGATTTCTATATTACCCTTGGGTTTTTTCTATCGACCATCTAGACTGCACCCGCACTTAGTGGGAAAGAGAGCCAATTAAGTACAAAACAGCATCCACAGGTTCCACCATGGTATCACAATAACCGTTTTGAGCCATTAAGTGGCCTGGCAGAAATAGACTGACTAAAGTCAAAAATAAGTGTATCAAAGAATAACGCTAAGGTATCAGAGATCACTCCCAATTTAAGTAGGAGTGCTAAAGTGCATACACCCTCCGTGGACACTATACGTAATTATAGCCTTCCACAGCAGCCCCATAACAAAGATTTGGGAACAATAGAAGCTACTGGGTTAGATCTGACCATGCAAGTTGAACAAACTAGTGGGGATGGCAACCTCATATACACGCAAAATTGCGAACCCGATAGGCGCAGCCTCCGTTTAATCTCCTGGAATGTGGCAGGTATTTTACGAAGGTTATCGGATGAGGCATGGGTTCAGTACATTAAAACCTTTGATATCATCTGTGTTCAAGAAACGTGGAGTAGGAATGATTTCTTTCTGGATGGATATAACTCACTAAATGTTCAGGCTGAACCATCATTAGCAGGGAGGGCAAAGGGAGGACTCTAATTTCGGTACAATATGAGTAATTAAGAACAGTAATAGTAATTGACTCTCCATGGTACCAGCTGACCTTGTGTTTTAATTTGATCAATGTACCTTTATTATTAGTCAACTGGTAGTACAATATCTTTGATACACAGAATTCCGATGTTATTGATTCCCTTGATATGGAGATTGTTAGGGTGGCAGGGAAGGTCTCCCCTTTGTGTGTTATGTGGGTAGGAGATTTTAACTGCACCATATGTCAGTATAGTGGGAGTAAGGTTTGTTGGCTAGTTGATACCAATGATCAACCCTTGACACATTTTAAGCACACTATACAGGGTGATGCGCTAAATTCTATTATTGTGGTTAATGACCTACGTATGATTGATACCCTGGATGGTGCAATATCCAAAATTTCAGGGGGGGGGTTGTGTAAGTACAATCGATTTTATGTTGATCTCTTGTAGATATACACGCCTCATTGATGATTTTGCGGTTGAACGAAACACAGCTAGTGACCATAACCCTCTTACTGTACCCTTACACACTGTGGTGCGAAAGGGCAAGAATGTTGATTGCCAAATGAAATATAACCATAACCAGGGGATAAGGCTAAAATGCTAAAATATTAATCCTAAGGTCTTTTAGGAGTCTATTATCAAAACTAATTTAAAGCAAGTGATGACCTGATAAACTAAACATCACAGCCAGATGCAATAATACAGAGCTGTGAATCCATTTGTGAGGGTGTGGCCAAGAATATGTTTAAACCAGGAAGAAAAGGTAGTCACCCAGAAATAAGGTGGTTTAACCTTGAGTGTTCTGCAGCTCAAACTAGACTGAAGAAGTTGCTACACATAGTTCCTCGTGATAGTGACACAATAAAAACAGCCAGGCAAACTTATATAAAGGTTATTGAACAGAGAAAAGATGAATTGAGGAAGCAGGCTTGGGATGACCTCGAAAGAGCAAGCGCTCTGAAGGATTCTAGGAGTTTCTGGGAGTTGTTAAATCGCCCGCTTTTTAGTGATGAAACTAGGATCATGGATACCAACATAATGGGGGGGGATTGGGAGGCCCATTTCTCCAAAATAATCAACCCAAAGGGTGTCTTATTAAGTGAGTGCTAGGGCGACATAACCTTTAACATGCAGACTGCGCAACAGCTTAGTTCATCACTTTCCATGAGTGAAGTAGAGGAGGCATTGAGAAAAGGCATTCCCCTAAAAGCACCCGGGCCAGATGGTGTGCCCCTGGATTTATTTAAAAACAACACACAAATTTGAGCACCTTTGTTACTTAATGTTTTTAAAGCTGTAATTGTGGGTCGCATTCCATCTACATGGAAAGAAGCAGTGGTGGTGCCAATTTTTAAAAGGGGAAACAGAAATGACCCTAAATGTTATAGGCCGATTTCCCTAATAGATGCGTCTTGTAAGCTGCTGGGGAGGGTAATCCTTGCACGTTTGGAGTCTTGGGCAAATACTTCGGGTATTATTGTGAACACCCAATATGGCTTCAGGAAGGGAAGGGGAAAAATTAAGCAGTGCCTCAACCTGTCTATGATTATGGGCAAGTACATGAAGGCCAGGGGTGTTTCGATCCGTCTGGCCTTCATGGACTTGTCTAGTGCCTTCGACACAGTGTGTCGATCAAAGCTGTGGGCATTAATGGACACTATGGGATTCGAGGAACCGCTTGTCACCCTGTTGCGTAGATTGCATGCAGCTACCTCTGTAGTCATCCGGTATGGGCCAGGTGGCGAAAAGACCAAGCCAATTGCCTCAACTGAGGGCGTACGCCAGGGTTGTATATTGGCTCCATTCCTATTCTTAATATATACAAACGGTCTGGAACATTTTTTATTACCACAAAGATTGGACTTAACAAGAATAGATGGCATACCCTTATTGTCCTATGCGGACTATACAGTGCTGATGACTCTAACGGTAAACAGCTTACAAAAATGTTTGAATGCTTTTAATGAGTTCATGTCAGGATTGGATCTTAAGGTCAACTTTAGCAAATCTTATATCATGGTGTGTGGCCCAAATAAAACTGGAAAGCGTAATTATATGGTCAACTACACAGCTATTGACAAAGTATCAAATTTCACTTATTTGGGGAATCTTTTTAATAAAAAGTTGAGCTGGGACCATTTGATTACATCTAGATTGTAACAAACTAGTAGAACCATAGAGGGGCTTTTCCGATTTGCCAGTAAACTTGGCCATAAGCCGATAGCTGAAATGAAAATACTGTACAAATCCAAATGCCTGTCAGTAGCCACCCATGGGGCAGGGGTATGGGAATATCATAAAAGTGCCCAGATTCAAATATTGGAGAATACATTTTTAAAACGCCTCCTATCTATCCCCAGCAGTTCTCCAACATTATTCTGCCATTCTGAGGTGGGTTTAGAATATGAGAGTGACAGAATCCATATTTCCCTATTACTTTTATGGGGGAAAATTTGGACCTCAGAAGATCTGTTATTTTCAAGAGGCATTTTAAGAGACTGTATGAACCTTGACAATGCAATGGCGGTTCCATGGTTACGCTATGTCAAGGAAACTTTTCATAAGATAGGCCTTGATAATTTTGATGAAAACCCGGAGTCTATCCAACCTAATATGAAGATGGTCATTAGGAATGCATATCATACTCTTAAGTTTGTCTAGACAGGATAGTAATACAGTGGAATATGTAGCTTTGAAACAACAACAATTTTACTTGTCTTTTACCACTCAGGTTCATTGGCGTTTTTTAATGACGAGATTTTGTTTAAATTTAAATGCACTGCATTTTCTTGTGGCGTTTCCGAAACAGGGTAGGGTGGTGTGAGAGACTTCCCCCTTGCCATGTAATAAAGCAGCCCAACAGAGCACAATGGATTTTATGCTTTTTTGTTCACTTTCCAAAGACCCAAGAGCCCGTTTCATTAAACTAATTTTACAGGATATTCGCCCCTGTACCTACAAAGAAGATTTCGAATATTTGACGTCATTATCAACTGCCACTATTTGTAGCTCTGTGCTCAGTTTTATTAGAATTGCTCTTTTAATCAGGAAACAATATGAATTATGAATAGTGTTTTATCTATCTTGGTGCTAACTTTTGTGTATTGCCTCCTAAAACCTTCTGTATTTTAAAAAATGTTGTATTTTAAAATAAACGTATGAATTTCTTGTAAACTTCTATGATTCTTTTGAATCCAATAAAGTTGAGTGAACTGAACTAAATTGAACTGAAATATGCAATGTATTTTTATTCCCCTTTGTAGGATTTATGCAATGTGGCAGCGGATACATTGCAAAACACCTGCAGACTACCCAGAGAATAACTACCCCTGCCAGGGTCCCAACGATGTGGTCTATCCATCCATGCCTCCGGTGGTGCAAAAAGTATTCATGAATTTGCCAGAATATTTCGGATACTCTTATTCGGATCAAAAGGATTGGCCAGCATCAAAGTGCAGGTGCTCCAGTAAGGTGCCAGAGTGTGGCAGGGCAGTGTATCACTAAGGCCCATTGGAAGGGAGCTGGTTTTTGGCCTGAGATTACCCTCATTTACAGTTTAATAAAAATAACACGAGAATCTGTATTTCTATTCCCATTTGTATTTATTCATTTTCATGAAGATTTTCACCCTGACATGTTGGTTGCTTTGAAGTGGTTTGTTGGAGTCAGTCCTGATGAGGCCAGTAACTCCTGTTGTTGGCCCCAGTAGGATTACCAGGGCACTCTGGATGAGGGCAGTAGGGGGCTCTCTGGAGAAGTGATGTGGGATGACAGCAGCAGGGTACTTTGAGGTGCTGTGGTGAGCCATGGGAGTGGGTATCATGGCCTAACCATAGACCATCTGTGTAAGGCTCTTCATTAAAGTATCTCTTTCTCTCCAGGGATGCTTTGCCTTCCAAGCCTGACATCTCTCCTCTGTCTTGGGGCCCAGGCTGCCTCACCTTCCAAGCCTGATATTTCTCCTATGTCCTGGGGACCCAGATAGTCTCATCTTCCAAGCATGACACATCTCCTTGTCCAGGGGCAACTGGGGTGCCTCTCCTTCCAAGCCTGACATCTCTCCTCTGTCCTGAAGCCCCAGGGTGCCTCTCTGTCCAAGCTTGACATAGCTCCTCTTTTCTCCGGCCCTAGGGCGTCTTACCTTTTAAGCCTGATATCTCCCCTCTGTCCAGTGGCCCCAGGGTGTCTCACCTTTCTAGCCTGATATTGCTCCTCTCTCCTAGTGCCTCCCCTTCCAAGCCTGACATCTCTCCTCTGTCCTGGGGCCCCTGGATGCTCACCTTCCAAGTCTGACCTCTCTCCTCTGTCCTGGGGCCCCTGGATGCTCACCTTCAAAGCCTTACATCTCTCTTCTGTCCTGGGGCCCCAGGGAGCTCACCTTCCAAGCCTGACCTCTCTCCTCTGTCCTGGGGCTCTGGATGCTCACCTTCGAAGCCTGACCTCTCTTCTCTGTCCTGGGGCCCATGGATGCTCACCTTCCAAGCCTGACCTCTCTCATCTGTCCTGGGGCCCCTGGATGCTCACCTTCCAAGCCTGACATCTCTCCTCTGTCCTGGGGCCCCAGGGAGCTCACCTTCCAAGCCTGACCTCTCTCCTCTGTCCTGGGGCCCCAGGGTGCTCACCTTTCCAAGAAAAATATGAATCCACCATTGCATAGTGTGTAATTGGCAATGCTAATGCTACTAATATTAATCATATTGCTAATGAATGTAAAAATTTTAATTCTGATGATGATGAGGATGATAATAACAGCACTAATTGAAATACCGTTACTTTTGATGTAGAGGTTTGCGTGGAATTGTTCGTACCTGCTCAACCAGAGGAATGGTCTGCAGGAAGAGGCTTCTGTAGCCCACATAGCTCCTCCTGCTCCTCTTCTGTGATGAGATCCTGCCTCTTGCTTCTTGCCTTGCTCCTCCTGCTCCTCTTCTGTGATGAGGTCCTGCCTCTTGCTTCTTACCTTGCTCCTCCTGCTTCTCTTCTGTGATGAGATCCTGCCTCTTGCTTCTTGCCTTGCTCCTCCTGCTCCTCTTCTGTGATGAGATCCTGCCTCTTGCTTCTTGCCTTGCTCCTCCTGCTCCTCTTCTGTGATGAGATCCTGCCTCTTGCTTCTTACCTTGCTCCTCCTGCTCCGAGATCCTGCCTCTTGCTTCTTGCCTTGCTCCTCCTGCTCCTCTTCTGTGATGAGGTCCTGCCTCTTGCTTCTTGCCTTGCTCCTCCTGCTTCTCTTCTGTGATGAGATCCTGCCTCTTGCTTCTTACCTTGCTCCTCCTGCTCCTCTTCTGTGATGAGATCCTGCCTCTTGCTTCTTGCCTTGCTCCTCCTGCTCCTCTTCTGTGATGAGATCCTGCCTCTTGCTTCTTACCTTGCTCCTCCTGCTCCGAGATCCTGCCTCTTGCTTCTTACCTTGCTCCTCCTGCTCCTCTTCTGTGATGAGATCCTGCCTCTTGCTTCTTACCTTGCTCCTCCTGCTCCTCTTCTGTGATGAGATCCTGCCTCTTGCTTCTTACCTCGCTCCTCCTGCTCCTCTTCTGTGATGAGATCCTGCCTCTTGCTTCTTGCCTTGCTCCTCCTGCTCCTCTTCTGTGATGAGTTCCTGCCTCTTGCTTCTTACCTTGCTCCTCCTGCTCCTCTTCTGCGATGAGATCCTGCCTCTTGCTTCTTACCTTGCTCCTCCTGCTCCTCTTCTGTGATGAGATCCTGCCTCTTGCTTCTTGCCTTGCTCCTCCTGCTCCTCTTCTGCGATGAGATCCTGCCTCTTGCTTCTTACCTTGCTCCTCCTGCTCCGAGATCCTGCCTCTTGCTTCTTACCTTGCTCCTCCTGCTCCTCTTCTGTGATGAGATCCTGCCTCTTGCTTCTTGCCTTGCTCCTCCTGCTCCTCTCCTGCGATGAGATCCTGCCTCTTGCTTCTTGCCTTGCTCCTCCTGCTCCCCTTGCTCCTCCTGCTCCTCTTCTGTGATGAGATCCTGCCTCTTGCTTCTTACCTTGCTCCTCCTGCTCCTCTTCTGCGATGAGATCCTGCCTCTTGCTTCTTGCCTTGCTCCTCCTGCTTCTCTTCTGTGATGAGATCCTGCCTCTTGCTTCTTGCCTTGCTCCTCCTGCTCCTCTTCTGTGATGAGATCCTGCCTCTTGCTTCTTGCCTTGCTCCTCCTGCTCCTCTTCTGTGATGAGATCCTGCCTCTTGCTTCTTGCCTTGCTCCTCCTGCTCCTCTTCTGTGATGAGATCCTGCCTCTTGCTTCTTACCTTGCTCCTCCTGCTCCGAGATCCTGCCTCTTGCTTCTTGCCTTGCTCCTCCTGCTCCTCTTCTGTGATGAGGTCCTGCCTCTTGCTTCTTGCCTTGCTCCTCCTGCTTCTCTTCTGTGATGAGATCCTGCCTCTTGCTTCTTACCTTGCTCCTCCTGCTCCTCTTCTGTGATGAGATCCTGCCTCTTGCTTCTTGCCTTGCTCCTCCTGCTCCTCTTCTGTGATGAGATCCTGCCTCTTGCTTCTTACCTTGCTCCTCCTGCTCCGAGATCCTGCCTCTTGCTTCTTACCTTGCTCCTCCTGCTCCTCTTCTGTGATGAGATCCTGCCTCTTGCTTCTTACCTTGCTCCTCCTGCTCCTCTTCTGTGATGAGATCCTGCCTCTTGCTTCTTACCTCGCTCCTCCTGCTCCTCTTCTGTGATGAGATCCTGCCTCTTTCTTCTTGCCTTGCTCCTCCTGCTCCTCTTCTGTGATGAGTTCCTGCCTCTTGCTTCTTACCTTGCTCCTCCTGCTCCTCTTCTGCGATGAGATCCTGCCTCTTGCTTCTTACCTTGCTCCTCCTGCTCCTCTTCTGTGATGAGATCCTGCCTCTTGCTTCTTGCCTTGCTCCTCCTGCTCCTCTTCTGCGATGAGATCCTGCCTCTTGCTTCTTACCTTGCTCCTCCTGCTCCGAGATCCTGCCTCTTGCTTCTTACCTTGCTCCTCCTGCTCCTCTTCTGTGATGAGATCCTGCCTCTTGCTTCTTGCCTTGCTCCTCCTGCTCCTCTCCTGCGATGAGATCCTGCCTCTTGCTTCTTGCCTTGCTCCTCCTGCTCCTCTTCTGTGATGAGATCCTGCCTCTTGCTTCTTGCCTTGCTCCTCCTGCTCCCCTTGCTCCTCCTGCTCCTCTTCTGTGATGAGATCCTGCCTCTTGCTTCTTACCTTGCTCCTCCTGCTCCTCTTCTGCGATGAGATCCTGCCTCTTGCTTCTTGCCTTGCTCCTCCTGCTTCTCTTCTGTGATGAGATCCTGCCTCTTGCTTCTTGCCTTGCTCCTCCTGCTCCTCTTCTGTGATGAGATCCTGCCTCTTGCTTCTTGCCTTGCTCCTCCTGCTCCTCTTCTGTGATGAGATCCTGCCTCTTGCTTCTTGCCTTGCTCCTCCTGCTCCTCTTCTGTGATGAGATCCTGCCTCTTGCTTCTTGCCTTGCTCCTCCTGCTCCTCTTCTGTGATGAGATCCTGCCTCTTGCTTCTTACCTTGCTCCTCCTGCTCCTCTTCTGTGATGAGATCCTGCCTCTTGCTTCTTGCCTTGCTCCTCCTGCTCCGAGATCCTGCCTCTTGCTTCTTGCCTTGCTCCTCCTGCTCCTCTTCTGTGATGAGATCCTGCCTCTTGCTTCTTGCCTTGCTCCTCCTGCTCCTCTTCTGTGATGAGATCCTGCCTCTTGCTTCTTGCCTTGCTTCTCCTGCTCCTCTTCTGTGATGAGATCCTGCCTCTTTCTTCTTGCCTTGCTCCTCCTCTTTTATAAGAGCTACAAATGCTCAATGTAGGGTACTGCACAGAGTGAGTTAATTCTTCCTACCTTGAATATCACTGCCAAGACTCTGCCTTCATTTCCAACTTCTCTCTTTACAGCACTTTCAAACTCATCCATTTCATCCTCTAATTCATCTGGTAAAGGGCCAGGCAGGTGTGCACATATTTCTAGGCCCTTTAATACCAAATCAGTTCTCTATAAGCCAACCCTTCCTTTCAGGTTTAAATTTAGAACCATCCACAGCGCCTAAAAATTGATTAAAGGCTCTAAACCATTCATTCCATGCTATGGGTGATTTGCCAGGAGATTTTAGGAAAGGTGATAGAACACTGATGGCCTGCATGTTGAACAGTCACTCCTACTGAGCGCAAAAAGTGACAAGTGTCATGATTTTTTCAATGTGACCTACAATTAGAATTGCCTGACTCCAGTAATGAGACACACCCGGCCTTCATAAACACCACCATTTAGCAGAAATGCCTGACTGTTTGTTGTGACACTGATAGGCAACCAAAATGGCTACCAGACAGGTTCAATAGTTTGCCCATGCACAGAGCAAAGATAATGTTGAATCAGAAATATATGTGGTCGACAAGCAGTACCGCAGAAGCAGACGGAAGGCAGTTGCTTATGTGGACTCCAATGGTGCTCTACAAGGTAAGGAGGCAATAGGCATAGGCAGTGGTGTGCAGGCTGGAGCTCTTAACACCCTTCACCCGGCAGCACGCAATATGCGAGGTCGATCCGCTCGTCGCCAGTGCTATAATGGGGACATGCGACAAGAGTTGAGAGGGAAAAAAGGGTTAATATGTAACTCAAGTGAAAAAGCAACCACCAATGGCTTCCAGTTTACTCTTGCTTGGGTAGCCTGCTACTTGTAAGTTATGGAATGCATGCCAAATCTACATTTCAACAAGGCGCGAGAAGCACACGCAAAAGGGCATGAGGGCATAGATACCCAGATATAACATACACTAAGACCACTGATACAAAACCAAGTGCCACTCTTGAACACATGAAATGCCCAATGGATGCTATAAACGCAATAAGAGCACAACAGCCTTCATGTAATCTCGCCTGATGGCAAATGCTATATCCACTGTGCTCTAAATATTTGCTCCATACTGTAATATTACAATTTTATTTCTGTTTGCAAATGAGAATCTGTCTGCCACAACAGACTTCAAATTTACACACAATTGTATGTTATGCACAGGAAATTCCAGCTGGTGATATCCACAGGTTCATTCACTTTGGCCAAACACAGTTTCTCCATTCCTTTTTCTTCCTCTCTTATGCTGACTGCAAAAGAAAGGAAAGAATAAAATAATTACCAATGTCATAATCATTTTATTGTGTCCTCCTACTGCAGCAGTTTGCCTGAGGGGGCGGGCGGGGCTGAAGAGCTGAGAAACAGTGGTACAACCCTTCAAGTGTGCAATGACTGCTTGGTGAACCCTCTCCGGCCGCCCAAACCAGTCATGCGCACTTTCCCTCTTCTCTAAGCAGGCTGCATTCGAGCCTGCATGCAGAACATGCCCAGCCCTACAGCCTCCTGCTGAATGCTGTCACGGCGCTCAGACGAATCACAGCGCTGCATTGCAGCATTGTGATTGGCTGCAGCGAGCGTGGGAGCTTTGGTGCTTCCAACTTCATATTTGCCACAAGAAGCCAGGAAGAGGACACAGGAGAGGCAGCGGCGGACAGCCAGCCGACCGGCCGGGAGCTAGGTGATTTATTTTGCTATAGTGATCCCCCTTCCACCTTCCTCCACACCCGCCCACTGCTGTTTCCAGGCAGCAGCTGTGATTGGCTGATTGAAATTTTTCTACCATGATGTGTCTCTCATCCTTATTTTATGGATTTAGGGCCTAATATAAGAAATTTCCATCTGGTAAAAAGTGTTTGTAGATGGCACACTGACTTTTGAGGGTGGAACTAGTCAGTAGATCAATAATGAGATATGTTGAACAAATGGTGATGCACAAGAGGGCTAATAGAGAGGCAAAGGTGATCTAAGAGCTATGAATAAGAATGGAATGGCACACACAGGATTCCCAGTAAACCTCAGCAATAGCTAAAAAGTATAGACTTCTTCAAGTCCAACTCCTGTCGGAGGATCTCATGACGTGTTCAACACTCGGAAACAACCAGAAGCTGTAAGCTGCTGCAGGCTGAGCAGGAAGTGACGATGCATTTCACATGTGAATATAGAGTTCTATTTGGACACTTCAGTATTGCACAAATGACATAGAACTTGAGTCGCAGTGGGAAACGCTTATTTCCCAATGAGTTGTAACTTGCACAGTCAGGTTTTAGCTTCAGAATCCAGTGAGAGGGGACAGCTCAGGATAAGAGGAAGAGGAGCAGCAGAGGGTCCAGGAGTCATGAGCAGAGCAGGGTCCAGATACTATGACATAGCACATGCTCTACCGTCAGGTGATTGTTTTACCACTGATAATTCTTCTACGGTCAGCAGTTTGAGTTAGCAATGTTAGCTGAGCATATATTATTAGAGAGAATGTAGGGAGAAAGTAGTTTTGGGGGAAACAATTCACATTTTCCTAAGCATTCATTGTCCTGTCAGTTGAGGGCCACTGGGAACAAATTGCTCCAGGGACAGCTGATACAAGTAGCAGCTGTCAGGGGTCATTGACAACACTTGATGTGTTTATATGATGGTGATGCCAGGTACATGAGTCAAGACTGTCCTAAATGGTCACAAAGGTCGCTGGCAGAATGCAATCTGTGCCATAGAAGAAATGGGAGAAACCTAGCTCCCTGACATTTGATCATCTACAAATAAGTATTGATTTGTTTGACCATCTATGAATAACACTGCTAATCATTTATTTCTAATGTCAATTGCTATTAATTCTGAAAAAGATTTTGAATACTTATGCTTCAGTAGATTTATACAGTGCTGCTAGTCACCCACGAGGGTATCCAGGTGCTCACAGGTTGTGATAGGCTCAGTCAAATCACCCGGATCATTTGTTATGTTTATTGATTAGGATTAGACTACAAGGAACAATATTCATATGAGAGCAACAAGACTTCTGAAGCAGTTTGAACTGCTGTTAGTTTGCCAGTATATCTAGTCTAACAAGAGGATCTATTTCCATAGAAAGCCTCATCTGGAGTTGACATAGCGGTGTTATGTACTAACATCATTGCCTTTTATAATTATAACAATTTTTAAATTGATTGTCAGAAGAGTGACAATACATAAGCAACTTTGTCAATTTCAATAATGTATTTATCATCACAGGGTTGCCACAACTATTATTATACTTCAAGAAGTTATTGGTATCTGAATGATGGGAAAAAGTACTGTACATCCAATTTAATTGCAGCTCACCTGTCACTAGTCCGACTGCAGTGCCGTTCTCTTTCATCGGTTTTAGGCAAGCCCACAGTCTACCCGCTTACCCTATAGGGAATATGACTCTGCTAAACCAATTTAACCTGGTTTTGTTGTTCATTTTGGACAAATGCATTCCTTGCCTTGAAAAGAGAAGGAAATACTGAATGCCTATTTACAGGAAAATGTAAAGAATGGTTTGATTATCCCATCTTCATCACCCGATGGGACGCCTTGTTCTTTTTACCCAAGAATGAACAGTGTCTTTGCACTTGTATTGATTATGCAGAATTGGGTCAGATCACAATCAGCAGTAGATATCCTTAGCAGAATATAAAGGGTATATTTGAGACAAGTCATTATTTAGTTTGGTTTTGAGCCACATCATTTTTTGCGCCTAAAGAGTGGGAAAAGAATTTCCTCACCCCATTTTGGTAATTTGAATATCATGTAATGCCATTTAGGATATGGAATGCTCATGTTATTTTTGAGCACTATATGAATTCCATCTTTCTGATGTTTTTAGTCAGTTTGTATACCTTTATTTGAATGAAATGGTAGTGTTTTCTAGTATTCTTGCAGTAGAACATGCAAATATTGTATTGTCAAGACACTGTAACATCATCTGATTTGTAAGCCTGAGAAGTGTGAGTTTGACAAGGAAGGAGACTGAATGCTGTTGGTCTTTTCATAGCCATGAAGAAGATCTATGCTATTATGGATGGACACTCTCCTAACAAAAATTAGGACGGCTCAAGTTTCCTGGCGTTTACAAATCTTTATGTCAATTCAATTAATTTAGAATTTGTGAAGATTGAACCAGTGTTATCACTGCTGATTTAAAAACAAAGAATGACTAAGAGAAAATACTGTCGAGAAGACTACGATGAAAAACTATTTTAATATACTCAAATAAATGTTTACCAAAATAGCTATCATAGGTCATCCTAATATTTCAAAGAAACTGTTTGCAGAAACAATGGTTCTGAAAGATAAACGGGTGCAGATCTGTTACAAGGCAAAGTTATCAACTAAAACATCCTATCTTTTCCTTCTCCCTTGTTGTGTTATAATCTGAAAGTAATTATTTGGCAATTGAGAGATAATGTTTAGCCATGAAGATGACTTGCACTGAATGGAGAAATATGTTGAATGTCATTAGAGCCATTTGAAATTCTAACAGATAATTGGAATTTGGGTTGTCTGAGGAATCTTCAATGCGAGAACAGTCATCAAGCTAGAAAGGTCATTTTCCTTGCACTTTTTGGTTTTTCTGCCACATACGTCTTTGGTTCCAAGACGGTATGAATTGACTGACAATATTTTCTATCGCTGTCGTGATTCCTCACTCACATGGGATTCATTTGTGACCTCCTCTCAGCTGGATGTTGCAATTGTGAAGTCCTTCTCCGACACGGTCTAGATGACTCAAGGATAAACAGACCCAAGAGAGTGGAAAAACCTCCTCTAAAACTCCTTACTCACACACAGTTTTGTATACTTTAGTCAAAATGCTATCTTTGTTCCTATTAGCCCCTTGACTGCTAGGCCTTTTCTCCACCCTGTGCTAAGTCCTTCTTTGGCTAGTTGAGGTAGTTCCTGCTTAGGCATCCATAACTTTTTTCCACATAAGATATCTATGCCAATTTTGTGTCTTTTTTTCCAAAACCCTGGGGACTCCAAAGGTACTCAGGGTTTGTGTTGGGGTGGGTGGAATTGTGAACTCTGCTGGCGGAATTGAAGGAATTTAGAATTTCCACGTTACTCTTGTAATGTGGAATTACTAATAAATTCCACTGCCGGTGGAGTTCAATTAATCAGGATTACTTTCTTTTTGTCGTACACAGTAATGCCCACTGCTGGCGCCTTCTCGTAGATAGGTCAGCATACTTGAGCTCTGGTCTGTGCACCAAAGCTAAGATGAGCAGTTTGTTGTCTCTGCCATTGTGCACAATTTACGTCTTGTCCTCAGATGCACATTTGCCAGGCTGGCTGCACATGGCTCGGAGATCGCGCCCCATGACTCGTCCACATCCGGGAGGTAAGTAAAAGGGTAAGTGATGTCACTGAGCGCTAACTCTTCTCATCTGCGAGAGTAAAAAGCGGCGGTGTTTATCCACAGTGTGAGTTCTGCCTGGCAGAGAGAAGAGGCATGTGTAATGTCGCTCAGTAATCACACGAGGCACGTTGTTGGGTTACGCTATATTTATTTAGCATGCTAATGAGCATGTACCGAGGAGCGTCGGCCGGCACTCTCTCCTCATCTCCCGGCGCGCTGATCTGCGCGCGCACTCCGGCGCCAACGGGGCCGCCTGCGTCACGTCAACGTGACGTGAACAACTAGACCGCTACATATCTCCCCCTTTTACCAAACCAAAAATCAGTCACTTACAGTTCGCAGGTTAGTTCGAAGTCTTGGAACCTGGAAGGCCTTACAACTTGCCTTCCACTCCTGGTCACCTTACCAATGTTCCCTCGAGCCCCTTGGCTCTGCGTTTCCTCGATTTCTGTTCCTCCACTCATCGCTCCTTCGCTGTACATATTGCCTCTCGGCCTGTCCATCTCTGCCACTGGGGCCTCACCCCTTAACACACCTTCTTGCTCCTCTCCTGCACCTGCTTCTTCCATTAGTTCACTTCCGCCTTCCTTGTTCTCTTCCTCCCCTTCTTCCGTGACTTCACCTTCCGGATCCCACTGTTCCCATCTCAATATCTTGTTGCACCGGGCCATGCGGTCCTGCGACCACACGTTCCCATCACTGAGCAGGGCCGCTCGATCATACACTTCCTTAACCTGCATCGGCTTGCTGTACTTGCTGTCTCCCTTTCTTTGTAGGGTCGCCAGCTTTACTCTCACCCATTCTCCTCTTTCTAAGTGAGTGTCCTTCACATTCCTCCTCTTGTTATAGTTGTCGGTGTAGGTGGCTTGTGCTCTCTCCAGATTTGCTCTTACTACCGCCGGAGACCATTCGCTGGTCACCACCTTCTCCTTCCAGATTCTGTTGTCGTGCGTGAAGGGTTCGCGTCCTCTCAATATTTGAAACGGGCTATACCCCGTGCTTGTGGGCGTTATTCTGTAGGCCCATACCATGTTCTCCAACGCTTTCTTCCAGTCTTTTTTACAGGTGATGGCCGCTTGTATGGCCCCCATCACCACTCTGTTAAATCGTTCCACCAGACCGTTGCCTGCCGGATGGTATATGGCCGTGTGCTTTACGGAGATGCCATTTCTTCCCATGAATTGTTTCCATCTTTCCGACGTGAACTGTGGTCCATTGTCACTTAAGATGGACTTGGGAATACCTTCTCGGGTGAATGTTTCCGATAGAAACTCCAGGATGTTCTCCGTGTCCATGGATTCGCTCACCTTTATTTCTGGCCATTTGGAATAACGGTCGATGAGGACACACACGTACTTCTGTATGCTCTGGTCATCCAGCACCGGTCCCAGAATGTCTATTGACAACTCTTCCCACGGGTTTGAGGGAGTGTCGAATTTCCCAAGGGCTGGACGTAGTGGTCTCAATGTTTTGTCGGCCCCTTGACATTGGGGACACTCTCTGACATACCTCTCTGCTCTTACGTCCATACCTGGCCACCAGTAGTTCTGTTTCGATCTGGCCTTGAGTTTCCCTATGCCAAGGTGGCCTTCGTGTAATAAGTCCAGCAGCTTGTTGATGAGATTCGTGGGGGGAATTACTCTGTCTCCCCGGTAGATGAATATGCCCTTGTCTCCTACTGTCAGTTCTTCTTTCACTTCATAAAATGGTTTGAGGTTGGTTTTCACCTTTTTCTTATCAGGCCACCCTTGTGTGATGTGCACTTTTACTTCCATAAGGTCAGAGTCTTCTTCATAGGCTTCCGTCCACTCTTGTATGCTGATTATCTTCTCTTGGTCCTCTATGAGAGCTACCATCTCTCCCTTGTCCGCTGGGTCTTCTTCTCCCGGCTCCATGGCCGCCGCTCGACTCAAGAAGTCCGCCACTCGGTTCTTGTTTCCAGGGATGTACTCCACATCATATCTGAATTCCAACAGTTTTAAGGACATCTTCGATATCCGGGGTGTGGCGCTGGCGTGCCCGCTCGAAGTTAGTACCTTCACTAACGGCTTGTGGTCCGTCTTGAGCAGGAATCGGGTGCCCCATAGGAACTGCCGGAACCTCGTCATGGCCCACACAACCGCCAACATCTCCTTCTCGATGACGCTGTACTTGCCTTCCGTCTCCGTCAGTGCTCTGGAGGCGAAGCTTATTGTCTCCATGTCCCCCCTTCCTCGGTCTTGCATGAGTACAGCGCCTAACCCCTTGTCGCTGGCGTCGGTGATGAGTATGGTGGCGCCTTGTGGGTCGTACCCCTTGAGCGGTATGGCTTCTAGGATTCCCTTTTTGATGACTTCAAATTCCGCTTGGGCTTCCGGTGTCCACTGGAACACCGTGCTCTCTCTTGTCAGCCTCCTCATGTTGTAGGTCTTGGATGCGAAATGTACCACGAATTTGCTATAGTACTCCGCCATCCCCAGGAACGATCTGACTTCCTCCTTGTTCTTGGGGGGCGGTGCTTCCGCGATGGCTTTCACGTTCCCCGTCTTGGGTGTGATCCCCTGTCGCCCAATTTCATGGCCTAAATAGGTTACCGATTGCAGTCCCAACCGACATTTCGACCATTCTGCCGTGAGGCCTTTGGCTTCCAGTGTTTGTAGTACTTTTTCTAGTTTCCGGTCATGATCTCTCCTATCTCTCCCCATCACTAGGATGTCGTCCTGGAAGTACTGTACGTCTTTGCAGTCTCTGAACAATTGGTGCATCATCTTCTGAAAGACGGCTGCCGCCGAGGCTAGCCCGAACGGCATGCGACAAAATCTGTAGCACCCAAACGGGGTGATGAACGATGTCAGGCTTTTGCTGTCCGGGTGTAGAGCTACCTGGTGGTAAGCTGATGTGAGGTCAATGGTGGAGTACCACTGAACTCCTCTGGTTCTTGCCAACATCTCCTCTATCTTGGGAAGGGGAAATTTCTCCACCACTATGTTTTTATTGAGTTCTCTCAGGTCCACACAGAGCCTGACCTTCCCGTTGGGTTTCATCACGACCACCAAGGGCGCCAGCCATTCGGCGCAGGTAATGGGTTCTATGATGCCCTTCTTCTCCAGATCTTGGAGTTCTGTCTGGACGGCTTCCCTTACTGCAATAGGCACATTCCTCACTTTATGTGCCACCGGTGTGGCTCCGTCCTTGAGCACTATTTTATGTTGAAATTTCTCCATTTTCCCTACAGTGCCCCCAAACACTTTAGGGTAGTTCTTCTTCCATCTGTCCATGTCCGGCCATTCCTCCTGTTCTGTGAGTAGAATTTGTTCCTTCCCTCCTGGGTCGAGTTTTATGCCTAGGTCGCCTTGGTCTAACCATCCTAGGACGGAGGGTCCTTTCTCGGCCACATACAGTTTGCACCGCGCTGATCGGCCTCTGAACTCGAACAGTAGACGTCGGAAGCCCAGCATGGGAATGCGATCCCCATTATAGGTAACCGGTCGTATGTCTAGTTTCTCCAGTTCAGGGCCCAACTTGGATTGGAACTGTTCTTCCCACACTGCTCTCTGTATAATGGTAAATGGGGATCCGGTGTCTGCCACTACTGAAATGGTGATGCCGCCCATGGACATCTCTAGGACTGGTTTGGTTGATCTCATGGCGTCTATGCTCAATACCTGATCGTATATACATAAGACGGTGACCACTTCTTCCTCTGTGGCTTCCTCCAGGTCTTCTGCGCTTTGGTCAACATATTTCACCACTCCTTTCTGTTGTTTCTTCCGACACACCTTCTCGTAGTGACCCATGATACCGCAGTGCAGGCATTTGGCTCGGAATGCCGGGCAACGTCTGTCGTGGGCTTCGTGGGACCAACTTCCACACCTGTAGCACGTTTTCTTGTTCTCACTGTCCGCTTGTTTCCCTTGCCATCTGCTAGTCCCTTTGGCCATGGGTTGTTTGTGTTTCTGGTCCTTGCGGTGATCTCCCTCCTGTATCCTGTTCACCATGGGTGGGGTGACCGCCTCTTTTTTTGTAGCATCGGCGCACCTCTTCGAGAGTTCTGCCCTCTTCACTATGACCATTACTTCCTTGAGTGTGGTGTCCCCACTCGCCCACAGCTTGTCTTGCACGTTTGCGCTGGTGGTGTGCATGATCACCTGGTCTTTTATGAATTCATCTTCCCACAGTGCGTACTTACACGGGGCTGCTAGCTTTCTCAACGCTGCTACATACTCTTCGACGGATTCCCCCACCTTTTGTTTCCTTTGCTGGAAGTTATATCTATCCACTGAAACACAGATGGTGGGGCGGTATCGTTCATCTAGGGCCTCCACTGCATGCGCATACACATCGTCGTCTGTGTCTTCTCTCTTCGTTGGTACTAGACTCTTGTATATTCTCAGACCTTCTGGGCCCAGATTTAGTAGCAGGATGCGTTTTTTTCTCTGAGGAGTGAACTGTTCTTCATTTTCGTCCTCCAGGACCCCTATGAAATTGTCTATATATTCCTTCCAGTCCTCCCATTTCATCAGTGGGTCTCCGGGTTTCGTTAGGAATTGCACGGGTGCAATCGCGTACCCTGCCGGGGTACTCATCTTCACTTCCTTGGCGCTCGTTCCGTCGGTGGCTTTGCTCGGGGGGCTGCCTGGGGTGTTGTTGTTGTTCCCTGTGTGCTTGATTCTCTGGGGGCTTTTGTTACTAGACCCCACCTCCTCCTCTTTGGTAGCCAGCGCAGCGCTCCCTGTGCGTGGATTTGTGTGAAGGTGGCGTGTGTGCTCTTGGCCGTTTGTGGGTAGCGTCGTCCCTGTGGCCTAATGCAGCTCTTGTGCTGTACTGTGGCACTGCCACGCTCCTCGGTTGCTCCGTACCTCGGATCGTCCGACGTGGTTGACTAGGACGTTTTCCGTGACTCCCCCCCGCTCCAGGCAGGCCTGTCTGGTGTTCCGTTTTGGGCCTGGTGACCTGCTTGCGTGTCTTCCTTCGCCTCGTGGGGGCCACGTGGAGTGTTGCCCTCTCCTGTGCTCCCGCGTCGGTCAGGTCTCTGTCCCGACCTCGTCGCCACTGTAATGTCGCTCAGTAATCACACGAGGCACGTTGTTGGGTTACGCTATATTTATTTAGCATTCTAATGAGCATGTACCGAGGAGCGTCGGCCGGCACTCTCTCCTCATCTCCCGGCGCGCTGATCTGCGCGCGCACCCCGGCGCCAACGGGGCCGCCTGCGTCACGTCAACGTGACGTGAACAACTAGACCGCTACAGCATGGCTGCTCCCTCCTTCCCCTGCATCTGCTGTCCACAGCAATGGTGGACCAGAGTGCATCTACTTACTATACACAGCACCATGCCAGGCCAGGGAAAGCTGCTTGAACTCTGCCTGGGGGTTCCTGAATGCTGAAGGGAATGCAGACAGAGGAGTCTCTGCAGGGCACTGGATGAAAGGACGACTGAACCAGGAATTGCTAAGGGCTGCATTTGTTCACTTGGACACATTGGGCAGTGATTTGCAGGACACGTTACCATAATGCGCATGTTTTTCGCTGCCAGCGCTTTACTCGTACTCAAGTAACGCGAGCTTTGCACATGAGCTTTTAAAGTCTGTGGTGGGGACTAAAAACAAACAGGTATTCAGCTTCAATTTTTTGCCAAATCTGTTATTTTTTCCCCATGAAGGCTGCGGGTCTCTCTGATCTGCATGTTTCTGGGCTCGCCGTTTTACCCAGAAGCGGCGATTTAACCAGATTGTGCAACTTTCAGACTCTGCAAATGAAACCAGTGTTGGTACCTTGTTAGGGGTAGAGAGCGCTACATACATGCAATACTACACCACAAATACACACAACCCCCGTGTTCCGCCACATACAACTGATTATTTGCACAGTGTTTAAGGATGGAATTGCGGCCCTTTTTAATTTAAAAGTCACATATGTACCGGCTCTTAATTGAATGCTGGTCATTTGCATTTTAACTTCTGCTATTTGAGGTGCACTGGGACTTGATGCAACATCTGGTAAACCCATCACACAGTGAGCCTTTAATGTGGCTTAAGATTGCATGCGATTAGACAAATCTCCTCACAAGTAGGTTTGGGTTAGAGCAATAAAGTCAAAGTTACAGCATCAGCTTCTCCCTAGAAGCAACTTCCCATTTGACAGCAATTACTGCTCAGTGTGGAAGTCATGAGGCCTCATCATAGCAGACACCTGGACCTGGGCGGCTGTGGGAAGCTTCACAGCTCAGCTGGTCATTCCTTATGGGAGCTTATCTTTTTGTCAAACGTATGTGAACTCAGGTGTCAAATTTGGGCTGTTTCTGATAATGTACTGCTATCTAGTGTCCATCAATGTTTACAAACTAGATCACAAAAATCAAACCTGAAAGCATGCTAAGAATGTATTTAAAATCAAACGTTAACAATTTGAGCTGGAAAAATGTGAATCCCGATATTTACAATTCACACCCTTTGGATAAAGCTGATTTCCGAAGGGGGTTTTGAAGAAAATGGGAAAAAATCGTCCTAGGAGTTAATCTGGTTTCATTAAATAAGTTTGTAAGCCTTGTGTGAGAAAGTCCTCCTTTGGCCCTGAACACCCCCATTTTTTTACTGATACTGGTGGTGTTGGACTTGGCCCTTCTGGCAGGTTCACCCCGAGACTTTTTGTTTTTTATTGGTGACTTGGTGTAATGGATTTTGGTTTCTGCGCACTTTACCGCTGTGTCCCAGGGTAAAGTGCGTGCGTGTAGTGAGGTTGGCCTGCCCTCCCATAGGAATGCATGGGGGATGTATGTTTCCTGGTAGTTCCTGATGCGTGGGGTGTGCAGGCCCGCGTTTGGTATGTGCGGACTCGTGTGAGTGAATGCTGCGCGTTGATGTGTGCGGCGTGCATGTACCTAGTGTGGAAGTGCCACTTCTAGAAGTGGGCACTTCAGTGTGCAGTATGAAATGTGTGGCTTGTCTGGCGATTGGCTGGTGAGGTCATGTGACGGGCTAGGGAAATCCCCAGAGTCAGGAGGAGTCACCCAGTGGTGAATGGGGAGTTAGCATGCTGATGGCTGGGGAGGAGTATACCTGGGTCCTGAATAGGACAGGGCTTCCCCCACACAATGCTGGCGCCGGCCCCTGTGGTGCGTCTAATGACCCTAGCCCTGCCAGTGAATAGGGAGAGGGGCTGAGCAAAACAAAGTGCTCAGGAACCTGTTGGAACTGGTTCGCCCCTTCCCTGCACCTTACACAAAGCCTTATACTGTATAAAAAGGGGCTGTGTCCCCTTACATTGTGTTCTCTTGCAGGATCCACTTGAGGGGGGGCCTGCTGCTGCTGGGCGCCAGGAGAGACCGCCACTGGGGACTGCCTCCCTGCTGGAGGGCCCTGTGAGCTGGCTCTGGGCCCAGTCTTTGCCCCCCTGCTCCTTGAAATACTTTTTGGCTGGACTTGCCATCCCTAGCGCCTGGGAGCGCTTGTATTTGCTTTATAGCGCCAGGAGCGCTTTGTTGGGACCCCAGCGTCAGGGAGCGTGATACTTGGTGCTCCACTACAGCCTCCAGCGCCTGGAAGCGCTGGACTTGCCCTCGGCGCCAGGGGCGCTTTGCTTGTCGGCGGGTGCCCACCCCGCTTATTTGCTTGTTGTTGCGGCGGGTGCCTACCCCGCCGAAGATTGCATTTACGGAGGGAGCCCACCCCTCTAATCACTTAAATCACCGCTGCAACCCGGGCCGGGACATCCCGGAAGTCAGGCGGGCCGTGGGCGGGCCGCCGGGACAACCAGGACAGGAAGTTGGAGGGCGGGAGCCTACCCCGCCTCCTTCCCGAGACTCGCGCTGGACCTGTAAGCCCGGAGCAGGCAGGAGCCTACCCTGCGCCCCGGGGCCCCGAGAAGAGCAGCGCCACAGTGGCCGAAGCAGCGAGGAGACGAGGTCTTCACAAGTCCCGGTGAGTGGGGGCAGCATTGTGGGCCTCAGAGTGCCGGACGCCCCCTCGGAGGGCGGGCGCAGTGCTCTTCGAGCCGGTAAGGCTCCAACCTTGGGGGCAGTATTTCTCGAGCCTGTGAGGCTCTAGGAGGCTGTCGGTACAGTGTTTACGAGCCCCGTGAGGCTCCACCAGAGGGGGGCATTCCCGTAGTGTTCCGAGCCCCGAGAGGCTCCAGCGAGGGCCCGCATTGGTTGATTCTCGAGCCTGTGAGGCTCCAACGTGCCCCTCATGGTTCCAATCCGAGCGCGAGTGCGCTCCAGTGGGAGAAGGTTTGTGTAGAGCCCCATGGCTCCCACAAAGGCCATATTTGTTTTCCCAGGCACAGTGGTGCCCACGCTCAGTTCTACAGCTGCCCAGCACTTAGTGGGCAGCTGCCACGTTTAGGTGGGGGACCATTTTCGTTTTAGTCTGCGCAGCTGGCGCAGCTTGACTGAACACAGGGCGTCCTAGCCCCTACCAGGCCAGGTGGCCCAGGGACTGCCACAGGTGGTGGCTCATGTGGAGTTTTGCGCTGTTGTCCCCACCTGCACCTCTGAATGTGTGTTGCTGCATCATGTGCCTTGTTTTACACCTCTGAATGTTTTATGCATCATGTGTGTTCCTTCCTTGCACCTCTGAATGTGTGTTGCTGCATCATGTGCCTTGTTTTACACCTCTGAATGTTTTATGCATCATGTGTGTTCCTTCCTTGCACCTCTGAATGTGTTTTGATGCGTCATGTGCCATTGCTTTACACCTCTGAATGTTTTAGGCATCATGTGTTTTCCTTCCCTACACCTCTGAATGTGATGCATCATGTGTAACGTTCTATTACCCCTACAGGTATTGTGATACTTAGGTGGTTGTTGCTTTCTCCTAGTACAGGTGGTGCTAGTGAGGTTCTAGTTCCCTGCGTGACAGTCTCCTAAGGTAGTTAGGGTTACGCAGGTGCTACTTCCCCGATACCAGTGAGTACTGGTTGTGTGCTATACATAGTATTTTTGTGCTACAGTGATTTTATATATTTTATGTGCTAAATATCTAAAAGTGCTAATTCCTGACAGTGGTCCAGGTGGCCCTGTCTTGTACATAATCCCTTGTAAATTCTGCCCGTGCCTGTTGGCACAGTGTAAAGTGTGTGTTTTTATCTAATGTGTTGTGTATAATACAAAGGCTATTTTTATAGAATACCTTGTGTGGAGTTTCCTTTGTGGTGGGCCTTGGGTGTTGTTGCTGGGTGCGCGCGCAAACGCTTTACACATCGCCTCAGAGATAAGCCTGACTGCTCGTGCCAAGCTACCAAGGGGGTGAGCAGGGGTTGTCTTTGGCGTGTAACTTCCTTGCCCTGACTAGAGTGGTGGTTTCTGCCTGGCTTTGGCGCAAGCCCTAGCCAACCAGAAATCGCCAGGTCTAACAGGTGGTAACTGACACTGATTGTGCCCTGGGCTCTGCTAACCAGACTGAGGGCCAGTGCTCTGCTTTAAAGGTATATGGGGGCATATTAACAACGGCCAGAGATAATTATCGCTGGCCGTGCTTAGCGATAATTATATTATCGCAGGCTATCTCTGGTATTTATCGCTCTGGTAGCGCGTTATTAACAACACTTTACTCCAGGGCAATAAAAATTCCAGAGATAGCGAGGTTATCGCCCTTTTGCAGGGAACATCGCTCGTTTTCCAGCGATGTTCCCTGCAAAAGGGCGATAACCTTGCTGATACAACCCACAGGGTCGTATCAGCACAATCCACCCCCTATGTTAGGGATGGCTAAGTCAGGATTTTAGCAGACGTTAGGATTTGGCGAAAACGGCCGTTTTTGCCAAAATCTAATGTCTGCTAAAATCCTGTGGGCTGCCTTGTAAATATCGCGATGTAAACATTAGCGACATTTGCAAGGTAGTCCATCTTGGGTACACGCAGTAACGCCCACTTTGCATCTCATTAGAGATGCAAAGGGAGGCATTGGGGAAAAGGGAGCTAACATGTGATTATGCATGTTAGCACCCTCTTGTACATAGGGCGCTGGTTTTATCTCCGCTTTTTTGGCTGTGTAAGCCAAAAAAGCAGAGATAAAGCCCTTGTAAATATGCCCCAATGGTAATTAGGTAGAATTACAAATGGCAGTGACAGATCCCTGTAAGTCTCCAGCATATAATATGGCAAGGGCGATTCAAACTCTCTATAAGCCCCGAAGGACTCCCCTACATGCACCAGCAGGAGGGAACGGTGTAACTCTAAGCAGGAACATTATAAATGATGTTTTTTAAGCTCTGGTGAGGGAAAAACAGCCAATTTTGTTTTTTTCCCATTATATATATATGGCTCCATAGGCTAACATTGGAATATTTTATTTCAGTATAAATACTGCCAGGAGTGAGCTAAAAATGTCATTCAAGAACTTAAAATGTTAATTATCATAAATCCAGTAACTTTCCACTGTTATATTTAGAATAACTATCACAGAAAATAACTATGAAAATTATACTACGGAAACCCCACACTCACAGGCACTGCAAAAGCCCACCTTGCACCCCTTAGAACCACTCTCATCGCAGCAGCCAGAATGGTCACTGGAATCAAAAACTATGACCACATCTCCCCTGCCCTGAAAGAACTGAAATGGCCCCCAATTGAAGCTTGCGGCAGCTTCAGAACTGCGTGTCTCACTCAAAATGCCCTTCAAAAGGCAGAACAGTGAAAAACCCTAGGAAGCTCTAACACCCTACTCCTCCTTCTGCCTAGAGCCCGTAAACAAAAAAAACCTGGCACGCTCCATTTCAAGCAATGCCCCCAAAAATCCAGACCTCCATTCCGGCACATGTCAGGACAAACCCCTCCTTCTTGAACTTCAAAAGATATCTAAAGGATCACCTCCTCAACCAACATCTCAGTGAAACAGGAAGTCAATCGGCAGTCAAGACATGAACCTTTAGTCACTGAATTCTGATCTTATCTCAGATGTGTGATTACACTCCCTATTTTTAATGAACATGCAATGCTGTAAAGTGCTCTGATACCCTCGGGTCTTGCCAGTGCTGTATAATACTCATAAATAAAATATGCCAGGCTGAGCCACGTTGTCTTAATGAGGTGTGAAGTAGCCTGTTAGAGAGACAATGGACTTCCTGTGGAAGGAGAACTGAAGCCGCAGAAGCTACGGGCAGAAAGGTGGGTGGAGTGGCCAAACTGGTCTTCAAAGGGAGAATCACACTTTAGGACAGCCTAGGATCACCCCCACATCCTGCTCCACCAGCCACACAGGAACCCCTGTAATTAGATTAGGGAAGGGGATGGAAGGGGAGTGTTAGGGAATCGTAGCTACGCCAGTGGGTTGGCTTAGTCTGATTTAACCTCCAAGGAGAGACTTTCTCCATCTTGATTTTGGAAGAATAGTGCTTTCTGGGACAACAATATGCCAAACATTGGAGGAAAAGTGGTCATACCTGTGGGTGGCACCCTGTATTCCATTGGTCAGGAATGCCCCCCTCTTGATGCCCAGGAACACTGTATAAATATGGAAGAATTGCCATGCAATTCAGAGTTGCCTTTAAGTACCAAGAATTAAAAAAAAGTTTGTTTGTAGATGTATATAGCGCGGCTTATCACCCGTGAGGTTATCCATTCGCTGGGCACGGGGAGATAAGTGATTTGCTCAAAGAATCACAGGATGTTACTGGACACCGAGACTCAAACCCGGATCTGCTGTGCCACATCCTTTCCCCGGAGGGAAAGCATACACCTTTGGTTTTAAAACAAAGAGAAAGAGGTAGCTTTTTACTAAGTGTACTGGATAATGTGAAACCAGAAAACCTAGAACCAATCCTAATGTCTCCGCTTGATCAAAGTGCGCCCCCCCTCCAGTAGTGTCACACTCCAACCTGCCCTGTCACACACTTATTGCAGGAAGTTCATCCCAAGACTATAACTGCCAATAAGGTCTGATTTGGTTTGATGGGGGCCAGACTCACCCGCCATTTTCCACGCCAACCTGCTGCGTCTGCCACTTACCTGCCATAACTCAAGGAGGCATTACAAGTGCAATGTCCTGGCCTCTCCGTTTTCCCGGGCTTGTTGTTTTCTAAGTCGCGGCTTTGATGACATCACCGACCAGGCTTTGAGGTCAGGGTCTGAGCTGTGCAGTTGGAAAACAAGTTCTGGGGTAAGAAACTCAGGAGGTGAAATGCTTGCTCTGGGCCAGGGGTGCAGACATGACGCAACACAAGCATTAGGTTTTGGCGCTAAAGATTGTGATTGGCACATGTTGTATCGCAGTCTCTTGATCTCTGTGGTCAGCTCTGAGGTCAGAATGTGAACTCTGGATCCTGGACAAGCGTCTATGGATGGCACTTTGGCACTAATTCCTCTCCAAGTCCTTGGTGCTAGGTGGAGCCAGCTACAGAGGACTACACGCTCTTGGCAGACATCAGGCTTGGTCTTGGGTGTACTCTCACACAAGCTCTGCAGCATGTTTTCTAGCTCCAGAACTCATCCATCCTTGTCTCAGAGCTTACATTTAATGGGCAAGGCTCCAAATCCATTGCCAAGATTTGTGTTCTGTTCTAAGGCACTTTTTTGGTCGCGCCAACGCAGCGCACATGCGCTGCATAGGAGGACCTTTAGCCGTCGCTCTGGTCATTTCTAAGCACACACTCGTGCTTGTGGCAGTATCCACCTTGCGGGAGCGAGCAACGGCGCGCCACAAGCACGAGTGCAGTGCTTGAAAATGAGCAGACTGCTCTCTTCATGTGCAGTGGCGGGCACAAGGACACGCGCACCAATCCCAGGCTTCTCTATGTCTAGTTTGCATACGAGCACAAACAGTCCCCCCGAAACACACTCGCAGCCTTTCCCTTCTTCTCTGTCACATACACACGTCGTCTTTTTTTATTTCGGTATCTCCCGCTTTTCTGGGTTCTCACTTCCTCGCTCACCTCTCTCGTACTCTTTAATGTCCCCTCAACTCCCCTTTTATCACCCCTCGCTGTCTCTATTTGTTTCATGTCATTTATTTATTCTCACTTTTCCCCTCTTTCTTTTTCTCTCTCCCTCCCACCGTTACTTTCTCTTGCACTTTTTCATCTCGTTCACAGAGAATGAAATCTAAACATATGTTCGAATACATAATCTAAAGCTGGCGCAGAGATAACCAAATGTTCTTTTTAGAATGAATTACAGAGTTCATGTACAGAAGCTCTCCGGATGCAGCTCTAATAAATGGAAGCCTTGTGTGGTGCTATTTCCTGGGAAGACACGGGATGCTGTTGAGATTGGAAAGGAGCATGCCATGATTTCGATGATTGGCATCAAGTAGGAAAGCAGATATCGGCATCCCGGAAGGACCACAGGCGCCATGTACTGAGTCAACTGTGTCACCTAGACTCTCTGACAATCTCACATCTTTTACTGCCCTTCTTCATCACAGTTGTCCTTGAGAAATTGCTGCCACCTTCCCATGGCTCTTACGTTTAGTGCATACATCCCCACAGAACCTGAGGATTCCACCTTCTGCTCTGCATCAAAGCAGAGGGTAAAAAAGAGTGAGGCCTTTCCCCCTTACTGGCCCCGACTGTAACAAAGTGACTCTCTTTTGAAGCTTCCCCATGTCCATGCCCCAAGTGAGTGCCAGCCTCCTGGTGGCAGCGAGGTTAAAGGGAATTCATATGCCCCCTTTGCTTTAGGAACAGACTGGCGAGGTAAGTTGCGGCCCAGCACAGAGTCCTTTCAATCTCCTTACTCAGCTTGCAATGGAGGTGACTAGGAATGGGGGTGGCATGGGTGGTGGGCATCCTGCCCGCCACCCCCCCAATCTCCATTCCACGCTGCCCTGCAAGTGTTGCTTCTGGACAGCTGGACATAGGGTGGTATTTACAGAAGGCAGATCATGCTGTGTTTAGTTAGATTTGATCAGTGTCCGGGGGTGGGGGTTCTTTAGCTCCTGCTGCTCCTCGATGGATGCCTATGCAGCAAGACGTAAAAGGCACGGGAACTTTATTCTTTTTCTCTTTAAACATAAGCCCTTGTGCGGCATAATTAAATACTTATAAGGTCCCAAAGGCAAGTCCTATTGGCTATGCCAATGCTTGTTTAACCCTTGGAGCAGTATTTGCTTCTAAGTGCTAGTTTTACTATTAATCATTAAAAAAATCATATCTCTGGTTCCCTACATTGGATTTTGTCATTTTGGTGTCTATTGGGTCATAAAAATATAACCTATTTTTATAAATTGTTCTTAAACTTTTATTGTGTATTGTTTCTAACTTATTTAATGTCTTAGTGTCTATAAATGATTTACACACATGTCTCCTAAATTAAGTTGGCCTGTTCGTTGCCAGCTACCAAGGTTTAAGCAAGAATATAATTTTTTGAGATCCTGACTGAACCTTTTCATTGTGTTTGTGGCTTTATTACTAGTGGTAAATCACGACTTATCACTGCAGCTAAACCACATTCCAACACCTCAGCACTGTTCATCCCCACCAAGGTCAGAGCCCTGCCCACCCAAGGAAGTACATGGAATTTCACTGAGTTTTTCAGTAACTTCGCAGAATTACACAGAGTGAAACGCCACGAGCTCCACCCAGGTCTAATTTAGGATTGCCCTGGAAGGTACTGAGAAAAAACCCAAAGTAAAGCTAAATTTGGGGTCTTGGGGAAAAATTGGAAAATGTGTCCATTTTTATTTATTTTACTAAAAATGACATCAACTAAAGTTTTGCTGTGCTAAAGTCAGCATTTTCCTGGCTTTCAGGAACATGCAGAGCCGAATCAAAAATATTTTTTTATCACAGTTTCGGCATTTTTCTCTTAATTGTTTTGCTTTCAAGCTACTTCCAGTTTGTTGTAGAAACTGCTGTGAAAGCCATGGGTAATCCCAGAGAGATATAGATTTCTGAAAAGTAGACACAATTCTGGATTCTGTAAGGGGTCATTTCTATAGCTCCCTTAATGTTTTCCCAAAGAAGCTAACTGTTGAAATAAAACAAATATTGAAAAAGAGTACCACCATCTACTTCCTCAGGTAACACACATACTGGTTGGATTTAGGATGAGGCTGAGGGAAAAGTTCAAAATGTTTAACGTTAATAAAAATAGATTTCACGTAAATGTAAATGTAGAAATTACCGTTAATAAGATAGTTAGGATAATTTTCCAATACTGAACAGTGACTCATTGCTTGTGAGACATGAAATGGCAGGTAATGCTTTACTGGCCATTCACACACCTTTCATGTGTTGTACACATACATCCATTCAAACCACCAGCCCATTACCACACTCACATCAACAAACAGCCGTTCAAGGACCTATTATTTTTAAATCCCCACAGGACTGGCACAGCAGTCACATTGCCTGGCAGCTGCAGGGGTGTGTGGGCTGGTGTTTGGCTGCTGGTGTATGTGTAGTGAGCAGACCAGTGCAAGTCACTACACACACACACTGCCAGCCAAACGCTAGTTCACACACACCACCAGTCAGACATCAGCCACACCCACCACCAGCCACACACCAGTTCAGAAACAGCAATCACACAACGTGGCAGCTGGCAGAATGTGTGGACTGGAGTTTTGGTGACAAATATTTCTGCACCGCCATCTACTACTCATGTACTGGTTGGATTTGGCACAAAGATGAGTAGAAATTTCAAAATGTACATTTTATCAACTAAAGATTTCACAAAAATTAAAATGTAGAAATCACTGTTAATAAGATAATTATCATTTTCTAACACTTTACCAGCGACTCATAGCTCGCGAGGAACAACTGATGTCATTCTTAGGAATCACTACATTTCATTCAAGATTAATTGAAAATTATGCAACCAAAATAGCACAATTTTATAGGATGCTTTAAGAAAAGTAGCTGTTTTAAGAATGATATTGTGAGCCCTTCTTGTTTAAAACCAGCTGTCATGGGGACCACATGTGTAATTGTGCTGTTGCATCACAAAGAAGTGGTAAGGATGCATCGCAGACCCATGGGCTGAAAGAAATCAGTCGTCCCTGAGTGGGAATTGTTGACTGAGGTTCAGGAGCTATGCACTGGGGACAAACCTCAACATATGAAGGGACCATAAAGCCCTGGTCAGCATGCTGAAGGCATGAGATGGGAGCAATGCCAGCCCATGCTTGTCAAGATTAGCCTCTCAAATGCAAGTGTAAGGCTGTGAGAAGGAGTTCATTGCAGGGCCAAAGAATGCTGAGGCAGGCGGGTCATCATGTCTGCCCATGAAGGATGGTGCAGTCAATGATGAATTTGAGGGATCTGAAGGGGCATTTACTCATCGTGACGTGGCGGTAGTTATGGGCAACGTGGAAGGAAAGACGCTAACGGAAGCCACGCGGATGCAAGGATTGGACAGTGATGTTCAGCTTGAAGGGTTTGCTTGTATATTTTGTCAATCTGGCCCGAAGAGAAAGAAATGAAAGGCCGTTGGGCTGCTCTTGAGAGGGTGAAGGAGCAGCTGGCTTTGGGTAATGACGTCATCAAAAGGGGAGACAATAAGATATTGTTGTGATCTTGCATTCATTCCTTCATGGTGACATGTCATTGGAATGTGGAATGTACTGTGTGAGCTTGTAGCTCAGAGATTCCAGATGTTACTGTTACTCTGACTGCAGCAGCTGTGGCTAATAAACACACGTCTTGAGGTATCCCTGTCTGATGTCCTACATACCTTCATACTTCACTACAAAAATGCTCCCCCAATTAGTCGATGTAAAGCTATCATTGCATTGCGAATCACATCTGTATTTCTGTAACATCAGATTCCCTTCTTTAGTGGAATCCTTGGTCAAGTTGTTATTTCAAGATATGGAATTCATAGGCCAGAAAGGTACATCATGAGTAAATAAAACATGTTTACAATAATACAGAAAAGTATAGAAAAAAAATGCGTGCAGTTCACATATTTTCTCTTAGGTCTACATTTTAATCTAATGGCCGGGAGAGCCGCATGTGTGCTGAAAACCACCGAGGTTCCCCAGAATGAACCCTTCTCTCTTTTCTAAAAAATCCCATTTTCTCACATCAATGAATTCAATTGCAGACTGTGAGGTTGGAGAGATTTTCGGCCTCTGCTCAGAAGGCAGGTGCGTAAAATGCCTTCTTCCACCGCATAATAAAAAGCCCTCAGCTCATCGGCCTATAATGTAGCCTCACTCATGCTGTGGGAATCATTCCGGCTGCTCTGCATGATTTCCCCCCAAAAACGATGCGATTTAACCAGCTCTAAATTTTTTCGCCAAGGTGCAAAAAATAATTAGGATATTTCCGAAAATGTAGGTCCTTAAATGTCAGGATCTTACTTTTCAAAACATTAATTCTCAGTAAATGTGTGCTCTCAATTTCCCGAAGTGACATTGCTTGGGCGGGTAGTAGAACATTTTTTATACCCCCCCCCCATTCTGCATGTTTATATTAATCTGAATAATCAACTAATAGTAAGATTATGAATTTGTTTGAAGTGAAAACTCACCAATTATATTAACAAAAGAATTACACGTGGGATCTGCATTTGCATGGCTAAACTAATTGTAAACTAATATATGTACGCATACTAATGGTAGAAAATTAGAATATTGCATGATATATGTTGCTTTTGTGATGTAATTGTAAGTTGCGCATCACTGGGTGAGTATAAACGCTTTGAATGCTGCTATTCTGCTAGATAATTACTTACACATAGGGGAATTAGTGAGGGTTTAACATTTTATTAGCCATTTCCATGTTTTAATTACGTTTTTGTGTTTGTTTTGCTTAAGTTGACCATTTGGGCCTTCTTAAGATGGCTGACTGAGACGTACAACGTAACTGCTGCTGTCACACGAGGTTCTGGGTGAAGTGCGCATGCGTCACCGCCAGCAACAATGGCTCGTCCTGACCTCAGGAGAAGATGTTCCCACCAAGGACACCCTGGGGGCTTCGCCAGAACCTCAACAATAGACTGTCTTTAAAAACCAGAACCAGCAAGTGCGATGACTTAATCTTGCGGACTATGTGAGAACTTTACCGAGTGACCCCAAATCCACCAATGAGGACTGTCTAAAACTCAATCTTGATACATTCTGACATTAGTTTCATTATAAAAGTAGGTAGACAAAGCGAATTTGGGAGTCCTTCTGGAACGAACTTTCATTTCCTGACGTTATGCTGACGGAGAGGACGGTGACACTGCTGGACAGCTGTTATCCTGAATCTTTGAGAGACTGAATTGTGGCCTGACTTTGATGAATTTAAAGATTTTTCCACGACTTGACTGACTTAGAGGATGACTAATAGCCAGATTAGGTAAATATGATGTTCTGCGATTTGGACGATGATTTTCTAACAATTTGCAAATTAATTAGATGAACGATGTTTGATTAATTGAAAAAATCGTGTTGTGTCGATTATTTGAAGAAATCAGAATAAGTAAAGAGTATAGATAAATGAATTGCATCACTAAATCATATATACAACTAACTGATTAATCACCTAATGAGGGGCATATCACGAGAGTTGAAGTTAATAAAAGTATTCAATGTGCATTAGGATTTTAAGTAAAAAGATATTCCTTTCATGTCAGCGTTTGGAAGCTTATTCCTCTAAAAACAGATCAATGAGGTGCGAGTATTGGTGTTATGGGCCCCACCAATGAATGTATTTGAGTGATTGTGTTAAATGCGATATTTGGTCTGTGACAAAGGGGGAATTTGACTTTCCACGCTGTAACAACGTCAGTGGACTATGCAAGAGCTTGGGTGTTAGATCCGGGTCACAATGCCATCTGCCAATAGCCGAAGGGCACCGAGCGGCCCCCAATGATTGGGGGATCAGCAGAACTATTGCCTGGATCAAAGGGTGAGTCGGGAAAATAGAGAGAGAACAGCACTGGGGCAAGAGATAGCCCTGTTTCAGGCCATTTTTCTGTGGGGATTACAGATGATAACCCTTTGCCCCCCTCATCAACACTTGGCACCAAGTCGCAGAAAGCAATGCGATACTTAAACATTCAATTAAAAAAGACTTCATGGTACCTATTTCGGCTATCAAAGCCATAGAAGTTTGTGCCCCAAAACATTAAAATTTGCATACAGTTAAAATGAATGATAAAAACAGAAAATGTGCCAGGGCAGTTGAAAAGAACATGAGAAACAGTTTCCTCTGGGGCATCACACATAGGACAAACCATAGAACCAGATGCCAACCATTTAAAAGTAAATGATTTGAGCGGTAGGGTGCCCACTCGACACTGTCAATACAGCTTTCTATCCAACGGCACTGTGATGGTATCCCAAAACTGCTCATAAACACAGGACCATTTAAAATTGAGGAACTGAGCTGACAAAGTAGCTCTGGCAGCTTTGTGGGAAATATGTTTGCCCGATAAAGCTTTTTCAAAATGTCATTTGAAGGGATAGGACCCCCTGAAGGGCTCTCCCATAAATCCCCTAAGCCAATAAAAATGAGTTACTGTTTGATGTTCTAAAGCCAGTGAATTTTGTGAAACTGAAGAGACTCTATAATGTCCTGAAGAGCGGTAGCATAGTGGGCTAACTCAGGAGTAGACCATGGGCATCTCCAGAACAAAAGCGGGCACAATCCACATTTCCCCTCTACCCATTCCACACCCATGTCTACAGTGAGGGGTACAGAGGAGTGCTGGTAGGGAGGATGGCAACAGTTCTCATAAATTTGTTCTCAGATCTAGCTAGTTCATCTATATTGGTAAACCTCAACAGCTCTGCCCCATACACCGCAGACCCAAATGTCTTCGTCTCATAAATCTGGAGAGCCTGTACTATCGGTCTACTGTAGGAGGCTCGATGTTCTTTGGAAATGGCCCCTGCTATCTGTTTGTGTTCCATCACTGACTTACTAACATGGGGCTTCCATGACATAGGACAGAGAGACACCTCGATGGACAAGGATTTCACCCTCTCAAGAGATGCTCCCTCAGATACCAGTCTAGTTAAACATAACAGAGATCCTGGCATAACAAGATCATGTCATTTTCTCCACAACGTGGCATTGTTTAACGCTGTGGAGAAGTCAATAAAAGCTGCATAAAGCGGTGCGCCTCATATTTTCACGTATTTATCAGTTAAAAGTTGAAGACCAGAGATATTTTCTACTGTGGAATGATTTTTCCTAAACCCAGATTGCTCTCCTGGAATGATCCCTTTATCCTCCTCCCAGGAGTACAGGTGTTGCTGAATGCTTTTCAAGAAGATTTTGCCTACTGCCTCTAGAAGGGTACTTTGTCTATAGTTATTAGGTCAGCAACGACTCCTCTTTTTATCTAAGGGACTATAACACTTTGACACTCTGCAGCCATGATTGGAGAACCACAGCAAGAGAGTAGCCGCGTTCAAAAATAGGAACCAAATACTTCTCCCAAACTTTAATCTCTGTTTTTATAGCAGAGTTCGGGATTTCATCTGGGCCCCTCACACCCGAGTTTCATATTGACCGAATGACGTCCTCGATCAACTCAACTGAGGGGGGCTACAAGCTGCTCATTCCAATTTTGAACTAAGGAAAACTTCTTGAATATGTGGAGCCCTCACTTCCTTTACCACATATAACTCGTTCATATATCAACTCCACTGCTCTTTCTTAATTGGAATGGGGCGGGGACTCACTCGTCCCACAGCAATTTGAAATAATTTCCCAATATTTTCTCATGTCCTTAAGAAAGGCTGCTTCTTTGAGTTCTATCCATTAGAATCATACACATCTTTTTTTTCAACCTCTCCTTTAATCGTCTTCTTCTCCTCTCTAGGACAGTTATTAATGACCTCTTTCCATAAGGCTGAAACTGGCGGCTGCGTGGCTTGGAAATGGGTGGGCTTCTCTCTTGATCACCCTGACTTGCAAGCTATTCCATGGCCTGACCGTATTGTAAAAGCACATTCATGTTCCAAGATTCCCTAATAAAAATAATCTCTTGCAATAGCCCTTCTAATCTTTTGATCAAATCTGGTCTCCAGTGGGTTCTACCTGACGATTTCCCAAAGCTTGTTGTGTTCCCGTTAAGCTGCCTTGGACCCTCCATCGAAGGGCAGGATTCCATAAAAAAAGATATTGCTTTATGATCACTAAGGGTCATCAATAATATTAATTTTCAAAATAGACTTGAATACTAGATAAGAGGCTATAAGATAGTCAATATTAGAGCACCCAGTGTAACGTCCTCCCCAGCTCTGGAGCACATAAATGACCACGCCACACATGGAGTTCTGTAAGACGACTATTTGTTCTTCCGCAAGCAACCGAGCTATAAACACTAACAAAGCGCCCCAACACCTTTCGCTCTGTGATTACACTGTCACGGCACAGGAGAAAGAGCGGGGGGAGGGGCTATTTCCGGCCCTCTCTGTGATTTGAGAGAAGAGTGTGGCATTGCGTAATGTAATTGCTATCTTTGGCCTAATAAAAAACTCTCCAGCTGTAGTAGGGCCCTGGCTTCACCTCCTTGTGCAGGGCGGGATATGATTTATTGCAGGCATGAAGGGAGGGTGGTATGGTCTTGGATGCAGCTCCCGTCTCGTACAGTGCCCCTGCTATTACTAGTGAGCGAGAGGTATTGAGGTTGTGCTATAGGTGGTGGTGGTATTGTTGGTGGTGGTATTGCTGGTAGTGGTATTGGTGGTGTGGTATTGGTGGTGCGGGTATTGGTGGTAGTGCTGGTGGTGGTGGTGGTAATGGTGGTATTGGTAGAGGTGGTGGCAGTATTGGTGTTATTAGAGGTGGGGGTAATGGTGGTGGTGGTATCGGTGGTGGTGGTATGAGTATTGGTTGGTGGTATTGGTGGTGTGGTGGTATTGGTGGTGGTGATGGTACTGTTGGTCTTGGTAGAGGTGGTGGTATTGGTGGTGGTGGAATTGGCATTGGTGGTGGTATTTTTATTGGTGGTATTGGTGCTGGTGGTATTGGTAGTGGTGTTATTGGTGGTGGTGGTATTGGTGTTGGTATAGGTGGTGGTGGTATTGGTGATGGTATTGCTGGTGGTGGTATTGGTATTGGTATTGGTGATGGTGGTATTGGTATTGGTAGTATTGGTGGTGGTGGTATTGGGTGGTGGTATTGGTGGTGGTGGTGGTATTAGTGATGGTATTTGTGGTATTGGTGGTATTTGTGGCATTGGCGGTATTGGTGGGTGTGGTATTAGTGGGTGTGGTATTGGTGGTGGTAGTATTGGTATAGGTGGTGGTATTGGTGGTGGTATTGGTGGTGGTTTTGCTGGTGATATTGGTGGTGGTGGTATTGGTGGTGGTGGTATTAGTGGTATAGATATTGGTGGTGGTATTGGTGGTGGTATTGACAGTGGTATGGGTGGTGGTGGTGGTATTGGTGGTGGTGGTGGTATTGGTGGTGGTGGTATTGGTAGTGGTGATGGTATTAGGGGTGGTGGTATTAGTGGTATAGATGATGGTGGTATTGCTATTGGCGGTGGTTTTGGTATTGGTGGTGGTATCAGTGGCGGTGGTATTGTTGTGGTGGTGGTAATTGATGGTGATGGTATTATTGGTGGCGGTGGTATTGGTGGTGGTAGTGTTGTTGTTGGTGGTGGTATTGGTGATCGTGGTATTGGTGGTGGTGGTTGTGTTGGTGGTGGTAGTATTGGTATTGGCAGTGGTGGTGGAGGTATTGGATTGATGATGGTGGTATTGTTGGTGGTGGTATTGGTGGTGGTATTGGTGGTATTGGTAGTGCTGGTATTGGTAGTGGTAGTAATGGTGGTGGTGGTAGTGGTGGTATTGGTTGGGGTACTTGTGGTGGTGGTATTGGTGGTGGTGGTATTGATGATAGTGGTGGTGTTGTTGTTAAAAAAACTGGCTTTTGAAAACAACCCGTCAGGTGGCTTTAGTGCAAATGGCATGTAACAGAGATGTGCTGTTTTGGTGGTGGTGCTATTGGTATTGGTGGCAATGGTATTGGCAGTGGTATTGGTGGTGGTGAAGCTATTGAATTGGTGGTGGTGTTGGTGGTGGTGGAATTGCTGGTGGTGGCATTGGTGGTGGTGGTATTGTTGTTGGTGGTATTATTGGTGGTGGTAATATTGGTGGTAGTATTGGTGGTGGTGGTCATTGGTGTGTAGTGGTATTGGTGGAGGTGGAGGTGGTGGTATTGGTGGTGGTGGTATTGGTGGGGATGGCGGTGGTATTGGTGGTGGTGGTGGTATTGGTGGCGGTGGAGGTGGAGTTGGTGGTGGTGGTATTGGTGGTGGTGGTTTTGGTGGTGGTGGTGGTGGTATTGGTGGTGGTGGTAGTGGTGTTGTTGTTGTTAATAAAACAGGCTTTTGAAAACAACCCATCAGGTGGTTTTAGTGCAGATGACATGTAACAGAGATGTGCTGTTGTCAGCTTCATCCCATTAGCACATGATTATTTGCTACCTGGAATTCATATGATTTAATTCACTAATCATTTCTAAATCCATTTTACTTGGGGGGGGGGGGGTAAAACAGACATGAGATAATGTTGGGTTAAAGTGATTGAAAGCGGGCGCCTGTGTTACGGGGGCGGCCGTGCTGCTTAAAAAATCATAAGCAGTTTCATCTGAAGCAGCACATGTCGAGCCTGCATTAAGAGAAACTCAATTAAGTAAATAGAGCTTACAGACTAAATAACAGGTCCCATGTAACGATCGAAGTAAAGGGGCCAGTAGCCATGGGAGGTTACAAATGAATACAAGTTTGTACTAAGGAGGGGCTAACAAGCCTATTAATGAATCCAAAGGCAGCATTTACGAAAGACAATGACACAAGCCAAAGGAAAATATGGGCGGAGAGTGGGCTCGGTTTCTCTCCCATACTCTAATACAGCAGGCTCACAGAGCCTTAAGTAAGCTAATGCAGTGATTTGTGCTGTGTTGCGTTACTCCAGTTTTATGGTGCTACTCACGGCCACGCTAAGTGGCAGGGGTTGCTAGATGCTGAAGCTCCTATCTGGGAAGAAGTCCGCCAGGCACAAGTTGAGTGCTGTACACTTGTGGGACTTTAAGAAGGTTCCCAGTAACAGGTGAACAAGGAAGGCCTGGAAAGCACTGTTTTGACTGGGAGGATGGACTGCTTATAATTAACAGGTCAATCCTGATCTAGGAGCTGGGTAGAGGCTAGTGGTTCCTCAAGTGCACAGGAGCTCCCTGTTGTCATTGGCTTTTAGGTGCCCTTAGCAGGATACATCATGAGCATGAAGCAGGTTGCAAGGAGTCAGTTTATAGCTTCTGAGGTTATTAGAGCTGCATCAAGACTGATAATAAAAAGGTTTGGAGCTACAATTCGTATCAGATTACTTCTCTAGTTACTGCTACAGATTACTGCCTCTAATCAGAACAAAGGAACAAGGCTAAGAGGGATCAATCTCGTTTATTTTTACTTATACTCAAGAAACAATTAATTTTCTCGGTAACAACTTATTTCTTATAAGGAACTATATTCATCAAAATTTATCAGGGACGAATATCTCTTGGTGAACATCAGAACACTTCAACACAAAATATATACAGATTTGCACAAACATGAAGCAAAACAACAACCTCTATTTACAATTTCATTCAATCATATGAAATACAAATACACATACAATTTATGTACACAACAAACTATCAAATATCAATTCCCCTAATCGTGGTTCCAAATCTATGTATACTTGTTATTTATAGTAATACATTTGGAGGAAATCCTTTTTGGCATCCGAGGTATTACTCCTCTCCTATTGTTTTATGTGTCTGCCAAACAAAAATAATTCTTGAATCAACACACTTAGTGGATTCCTCCTAAGTCAAAATGTCGACGCGTTCGCGTTTCAGCCTCCAAATATTTGGCCTCTTCAGGACGGGGATAACAAACTATCTACAAAATGATATGATAAAATGACAATGAATAAATTAATAACAACAACTATTATATGTCTCAAGCTGTCCCAGATTAGCCCATGCAGTGCTCGGAAGGGCCACGCGTGAAGGACTCAGCGGAAACACCGGAACACAACCTTAATCCCAGAAAAAACTGAAATGTGAAGTTTTAATGGTTCAAACCCGGCTGGGTGCGACAGCAAAAGTTTTAAGGAAGTGGGTGAGCGGTCGTATAAACTACCTAGAAAACGCGAGACCCACCACCACTAAAGGCACTCCCAGATTAATTGGTACCTGGTTCAAGTCTGGGCGGGTATTGCAGGGGCAGTACGCAAAACAAAGTCTTCTCAGTGTCTCAAAAAATAATTAATGCCTTGTTCAGGTCCAGCTGGACCTCTCATGTGGCGTAACGTAACTTCAATATCTTTTACATCTAAAGTAGAGTATACAGAAAAACCACTCGGGTTAAAAGGTACACTGCGTGCGTCAGAGAGCGTCGTCTAATCTCATGTAGCGTATAGGGAAGGGAAAATAGAGGTTACCTGGTCCATTGCCTCAGTATGTAAAAAATCGCCATACGTCTTAATCAACAAGTTTCGGGGTCGCTTTACAATTGTTCCACTCGATCCCTCTCACTCGCCCACTGGAGGAAACAACAAAGACAGAACTAATTTCACTGTCTACTCCAATGTTCACTAATGGTACACCCACAAGTTCTACTAGTACCTGGGTATATAGGTACGGTGCACTCAAACGAGTCGACTTATACGAAACATCTATACTCATGACGCTATTGCACTTGTGCTCTAAAACACTGACTCGAAGCTATTCACGGGGTAATATTATTAAAAATCAACTATCAGCCCTCCTCAGCACATTGCCACACGGCAACGGTCATACACACTTACATGATACGGGCTCGCGTACACGCCTCTGATTCCGCCGCTTCAGTTTCACCAAATGAGACCGCACGGGTGACCGCGAAGGCGGCTTGTTTATAAGCGTGTGCTTACGTAGGTGCGCCGCGGGCAGCGTGCCGAAAATACGAAAGGGAGAGAGGACTATTCTCCACCCAGGAATAAATACGTCCCGTCTACCATCTTCCACTTCACGGCGCTCTTGTCAATTACATAGTTGGGCGCAATAAAGTATAAATCAATGAGCATGTCCTGGCTAGGGGTCTTATTAAAAAAAAGACGGTACACACGTATTCCCTCATTCGTAGCCTATTTGGACATACACGCCTCACCGTGCTCATAGTTGTTAATACCGAAGAATTAAAAATAAATACAAATAAAGAAAAACAGTTCACACTTCGGTTATCTGCAACCATATAGCCCAATGGCATCAAGTGTCTCGCAGAGAAAGGGGACAGTGCATGGAGGTCCCCACTCCCATTACACCCTTAGATCATTCCGGGTCACTGCATGAGCCAACCAGCAGGCTTACATTCTCAACATGTTTCTAGGTCAACGACACGTGTTATACTTGCTGTTCAAACTAAATAAGCATCTTCCTACATCCCACATGCCTAGCTTTCTTAACTGGAAATCTTAGATCAGAGCCCATAGTTCATCTCTCTCGTTAAGGCCCTCTATCACAGTATGGTATCTTTCAATGAGGCGAGCTTCTATTCGGTTCAATCTCATCTCGAGTTCTCCCTTGTTGTTTGCCTTAACTACAGCTAAGACTGTCCATTCAATATCATTCTCGTTGTGACCTGCTTCGGCATAGTGCTGTACCAGGGGTGCTCCCTGTGTTCTACACCTAATACGCGATTTGTGTTGTAAAATTCGCGATTTTACCATCTGTGTCGTCTGCCCGATGTACATTTTCCCACACGGACAGGTTATCGCATATACCACATTTTTGGTATTGCAATTGGAGAATGTTTGCATCACGTGCTCTTTGTCGTTAATCTGCAAACTTTTGGTGTCAGTCGTATAGGTGCAGGCCACGCAGTTATTACAGCGATAGTGACCTGTCACAGCCGGTAAACCCAATAGGGATCTGGTGTCATTTCTCTGCATTGGCTCCCTCATGGCTCTCACAAGATATTGCCGCAGGTTTTTGCCTTTCTTGAAGGCGAAGAGTGGTTTGGGTATATTGAACTGTTCGATCAGCCTCCAATTTCTCTGAATGATTTTTTTAACTTTATTTGCTTTGGGGTTAAATGTCAGTACACAAGTCATGCATTCCTTATTTTCGTGTTTTTTTGGTATTAGTAGGTTCTCCCTCGGTGTAAACCAAGCCCTTTTAAGAGCTGCTCGGACCAATTTTTTCGGGTATCCTCTCGCACATAATTTCTCCTGTAATGTATTAGCATTCTCAAAATAGTCGTTCTTATTAGTACAATTTCGTCTTATTCTAAGAAACTGACCATAGGGCAGATTTTCTTTCAGGCTTCTAGGATGACCAGAGGAAAATTCTAAAAGGGTGTTTCTATCTGTAGGTTTCGTATACAGACTAACTTCCAGGTCTCCTTCGTTATCATAGATCCAAACATCCAAAAAACTAATCTTCGTATTGTTTACATCTTTCGTGAAATTTAAATCCGGTGTGCGATCGTTCAGCCAATTATGGAAACAATCCAATTCTTCTGAGTTCCCACTCCAAATGAGAAAAATGTCGTCAATGAAACGAACCCATTTATTGATGTTATTAAAGAAGGGAGTGGTTTCATTGAAGATATATCGTTTCTCGAATTGGTCCATCACAAGGTTCGCTATTTCGGGCGCAAAACAGCAACCCATAGCCACGCCCTTTATTTGGAGGAACAACTCATTTTTAAATGCAAAGAAATTGTTTTTCAGACAGATTTTAGCCAATTCTATTAGAAATTCTGTGGGTACTTGAAATGGTCTGGTTCTTTGATTGAGAATCAATTCCATCACTATGATGGCCTCATCTTGAGGTATGTTCGTGTATAGGCTTTCTATATCAAAAGAGACCAACAATTGTTGGTCTCTATTGAAAGCCACATGTTCGATTTTAGAGATGAGGTCCATCGTATCCCTGACATACGCCTGCGTAGTACTCACAAATGGTTTGAGGAAGGTGTCTATGTACTTCGCCAGGGGTTCTAATATCGATCCACAAGAGGAGATAATGGGGCGACCTGGAGGGTTAATGGCATTTTTGTGTACTTTTGGGAGTATATAAATCAAAGGCATTTTTTGTTTGGTGGTATTTAAGTATTCATACTCCTTTTTGCATAAAAACCCGCTTTCTAGGGCTTTGGTCGTTAGATGTAGAATTTTAGCTTTTAGTGCCCTAGTCGGGTTATCAAAGACTTTTCGGTAATGCGAAGCATTGTTAAGTTGTCTATACACTTCACTGTCGTAGTCATCTATATCCCAAACCACAATTCCACCTCCCTTATCAGCTGGTTTTATCACTGTAAGGGGATTATTCATAAGGTTTCTTAGTGCCTGATGTTCGAATTTAGAGAAATTATGTTTGAATGTAAGGCGCTTGCTGTTTAAATTGTCAATTTCTTTAAGTACCTGATTTTCGAAAAAAAGAATCTCATCTGGAATCATCTCACTCTCTGGGCAAAAGGAGGATTTGTTCTTTAGTCCACTAATATTGTATTCCTGCATTTCCTCAGTTTGGGAGAAGAATACTTTCAACCGGATCTTTCGTAAAAATTGTAGTATTTCGGTTTTTGTTTCTACTGGGTCTTGGAGGGCTACTGGAACAAAAGACAATCCCTTTTCCAGAACCCTCATTTCCCAGGGTGTTAGCGTGTGTTTAGATAGATTGTAAATAGGCATCAATAAGGTATTGGACTTCTCTACAAAATCATCATTGGTGCCTTCACTACCGTCTACCGTCTGTACACTCGCTGACGTGTTCGGAAGAAATTCTGTTCTGGCACTGGCTGATGCATGGGTGCCCTCCATCCCCCTCGAAATCCTCTCCCCCTGCGAGTGCCTCTGTCTAAAAAAGGTTGGGGAGCGCTGGGATATTGGTAGAATGACTGGTGGGGGTGATAGTAAGTACCTGTTCCTTGGTCTGAGTCAGAAGATGAGTCTGAAAACGTTACAAACCTAGTACGTGACCTCCCCTTATAGGGTAGATTTAGGGAGCTTGGATTATTGTTTTGAAAAAAATCTTCTTTTAGATATGGATATACTGATTCATGTCTATAGTTTTTTATATCTTTACTCAATTTAGTTGTTTTCAGATTAACTGTGTGTGTTTTGAACTCAGCCAAGGTTTTATTGATATTTTCCAGAAGTGCCTTGGCATCTGTGATAGTCGAATCACTGGCGATTTCTTCTTCTAACCTTTTTATTTCTTTTAACTCATCTTCACTGATACGTAATGCAGTATTGATTGATAATACAATCCAGTCTCGTGAGCATTTAGTCCCTATACCACTGAAGTCTACAAGATAGGGTTTATCATTAATAAAGATCACCGGGACATTTTTCACTTGAAGGCCTACTGGAATTGTGTTGGTCTTTAAATATTCCAGCAGTACCTGTGCGTGCAACTGTGTCCTGGTATTTTTCTTTTTTAATTGAATCAGTTTTTCTCCTTTGTCCGAGTTGGCAATCCTATCACCTATGGAGTCGCCTCCCAAGAGTGAGGGAATTAATTTCAATCTATTGATTTCCTCTTCAGAATAACTGACCATGTGTAATTCCATACTCCGCCTACTCCCACCCACTGTTACCCTTCCTCCACACTGAACAGAACAAATCAGGACAGCTTAGCAAAAAGATCAATCAACAAAAACGATAAATCAACAAAATTATTTACTGACACAAAACAAGAGATATTCGTCTCTCTGAAATCAGTTTTTCATTATCGGCGACCAACTAAATGCAAAACAGGTCAATCACCCTCACACTTAACAAAGTGTAACAAACTATCAAGAAAGTATACTGGGGCATACCCAAATAACCCTCCCACGCCTGGGTAAGGAACATCTAATCAGAACAAAGGAACAAGGCTAAGAGGGATCAATCTCGTTTATTTTTACTTATACTCAAGAAACAATTAATTTTCTCGGTAACAACTTATTTCTTATAAGGAACTATATTCATCAAAATTTATCAGGGACGAATATCTCTTGGTGAACATCAGAACACTTCAACACAAAATATATACAGATTTGCACAAACATGAAGCAAAACAACAACCTCTATTTACAATTTCATTCAATCATATGAAATACAAATACACATACAATTTATGTACACAACAAACTATCAAATATCAATTCCCCTAATCGTGGTTCCAAATCTATGTATACTTGTTATTTATAGTAATACATTTGGAGGAAATCCTTTTTGGCATCCGAGGTATTACTCCTCTCCTATTGTTTTATGTGTCTGCCAAACAAAAATAATTCTTGAATCAACACACTTAGTGGATTCCTCCTAAGTCAAAATGTCGACGCGTTCGCGTTTCAGCCTCCAAATATTTGGCCTCTTCAGGACGGGGATAACAAACTATCTACAAAATGATATGATAAAATGACAATGAATAAATTAATAACAACAACTATTATATGTCTCAAGCTGTCCCAGATTAGCCCATGCAGTGCTCGGAAGGGCCACGCGTGAAGGACTCAGCGGAAACACCGGAACACAACCTTAATCCCAGAAAAAACTGAAATGTGAAGTTTTAATGGTTCAAACCCGGCTGGGTGCGACAGCAAAAGTTTTAAGGAAGTGGGTGAGCGGTCGTATAAACTACCTAGAAAACGCGAGACCCACCACCACTAAAGGCACTCCCAGATTAATTGGTACCTGGTTCAAGTCTGGGCGGGTATTGCAGGGGCAGTACGCAAAACAAAGTCTTCTCAGTGTCTCAAAAAATAATTAATGCCTTGTTCAGGTTACTGCCTCAGCTGGTGCATTCCAGGTGGAACATAACAAAGACTTCGATGGAGAGCACTAACCCAGGGGATAGGGCAGGGCCAGGATACTCTAATGAGATTGTGCTTATGATGTGGTCATCCTTCACTTATTAATTCAAAAGGGGGGACAGGGGGGCTATATTTAGGGAGGTCCAATGTACGAGCCCCAACAGACTATATCCAAAAAGCGTACAGAGTTCCTCAATTGTTAGAAGAAAGAGATGCGATCAGTAAATGGCAAGCTCATTTACCAAAGTAGTTGATAGAAGGTAGAGAATCAGGGCAATTCCTTAAGGTGGAACTAATGCTCTCACACACCCAGCAAGCTAGGTGTCATGCTTCATCATATGAGCATTGCCCCTCGTCAAGGCGGCGCTGCAATCCTTGACGGGCACCCGAAACCGGGGCTCTTTGTCGGGGATCTTTTGTTCCTGCCGATGTTTGCATGGGTGTGAGGGGCCTAATAAGGAAAATGTAGCAGAAGTGTGTAATAAAAAGGGTTGGTCAGTCCTAATAGTACTTTATTCATAAGGTAGACTACCCTATTAAAATGTGTAGAGAGGCTAGATGCTAGAAATAAGGTGTCTAGGCGTGAAGCTCTACTCTAAATTGATCGACATGTTTCTCGCCATGTTAGTCAGGAGGATCTAAGGCAATTCTTCAGGATCAATAGCTGTCTACATTTAAAAAATGGTAATGTGTAATCTACATACCACGTCCGATGCTGCGACCTGTGAATATGAAGTGACAACATCAATGGTATAAACAATTGCATCTCTATCTTGAACACATAGGTGCCGATCACGATCCGGTAAAAAATTCCCCCGTGCGACTCGTATCGGGTCTTTTTACCGTACGAATCGTACAAGTGCCGTACGAACTGGCAATCACGATTCGCATGGTAAAAAGTCCATACGAACCGCACCGGGAATCATTCCCCACACGTCCTCGGGTCGGAAAATGTGTCCGACACGTCCTCGGACGATTTACCTTACAAACGTAAAAATCCAAGTCCGACCGAGGAATCACGATCCATCCCGTGCGTCCGAGCCTACAACCGTATGGAAAAAACACCGTCCGCACCGAACACCAATAGCAACCATGGAGACATGTGCCCGCATACGCGCCCAACACTCCCCCCAGCCCCCGTACGTCCGACACGTACCCCCCGTATATGTATACCCCCACCCGTCTATGTACACCCCAGTACGTTCCAGTCGTACCCCCACCCCAGTACGTGTCGTACCACCGTCAATGTACACCCCCCCACCCCTGTACCACCGTCTATGTACACCCCAGTACGTTCCAGTCGCACCCCCACCCCAGTACGTGTCGTACCCCCGTGTACCTACACCCCAGTACGTTCGAGCCACACCCCCACCCCAGTACGTGTCACAGCCCCGTCTACCTACACCCCAGTACGTTCCAGTCGTACCCCCACCCCAGTACGTGTCGTACCCCCCGTGTACCTACACCCCAGTACGTTCGAGCCACACCCCCACCCCAGTACGTGTCATAGCCCCGTCTACCTACACCCCAGTACGTTCCAGTCGTACCCCCACCCCAGTACGTGTCGTACCACCGTCAATGTACACCCCCCCACCCCTGTACGTGTCGTACCACCGTCAATGTACACCCCCCCACCCCTGTACATGTCGTACCACCGTCAATGTACACCCCCCCACCCCTGTACGTGTCGTACCACCGTCAATGTACACCCCCCCACCCCTGTACGTGTCGTACCACCGTCAATGTACACCCCCCCACCCCTGTACGTGTCGTACCACCGTCTATGTACACCCCAGTACGTTCCAGTCGTACCCCCACCCCAGTACGTGTCGTACCACCGTCAATGTACACCCCCCCACCCCTGTACGTGTCGTACCACCGTCAATGTACACCTCCCCACCCCTGTACGTGTCGTACCACCGTCAATGTACACCCCCCCACCCCTGTACGTGTCGTACCACCGTCAATGTACACCCCCCCACCCCTGTACGTGTCGTACCACCGTCAATGTACACCCCCCCACCCCTGTACGTGTCGTACCACCGTCAATGTACACCCCCCCACCCCTGTACGTGTCGTACCACCGTCTATGTACACCCCAGTACGTTCCAGTCGTACCCCCACCCCATTACGTGTCGTACCACCGTCAATGTACACCCCCCCACCCCTGTACGTGTCGTACCACCGTCAATGTACACCCCCCCACCCCTGTACGTGTCGTACCACCGTCAATGTACACCCCCCCACCCCTGTACGTGTCGTACCACCGTCTATGTACACCCCAGTACGTTCCAGTCGTACCCCCACCCCAGTACGTGTCGTACCACCGTCAATGTACACCCCCCCACCCCTGTACGTGTCGTACCACCGTCAATGTACACCCCCCCACCCCTGTACGTGTCGTACCACCGTCTATGTACACCCCAGTACGTTCCAGTCGTACCCCCATCCCAGTACGTGTCGTACCACCGTCAATGTACACCCCCCACCCCTGTACGTGTCGTACCACCGTCAATGTACACCCCCCCACCCCTGTACGTGTCGTACCACCGTCTATGTACACCCCAGTACGTTCCAGTCGTACCCCCACCCCAGTACGTTCCTGGCGCACCCCCAACACAACCTCCTAAATACGGAGCGCACCCCATGCCCCAACATCACAACCGCATGTACGAGTCGTACAAAGCCACACACAAGGACCAAATCGTACAACCAAATGGCCCATGTACACACCGTACACACGCTCAAAACGCACGTACACAACAAGGACAAAACAAAACAACTCAACAATACACCATTCGAAAGGCACACAGCCACTAAACATGGCCAACAACCACTAAAATAACACAATCACTGACCTGCAACTGTCAAAAACAAACAGAGGCCCAATACACCACCACTCCTTATAACACACCCACCCAAAATTCAAACACTGCCACACCCACCCATGGACCAATAAAAAGGGCCCACACACACAAACCATGAGCCTTTGCAACAGACCCACTGCTGCCAGACACCACAGAACCAGACTACAAGCGACACCACATCTTACACTTGCACACCTTCACACGACCACCCTCACAAACACCCTCTCATCACATTCACACACACACACAACCATCCACACCCCCCCCAACATCCACACACCCCCCACACCCACACCATCCCCACCCACACCCCTCACCATGCCCACTACCAAGAATCCAAAGTTCAGTCACCGAGAGTTGGAGGTCCTTGTCGATCAAATCCTCAGAGTCGAGCCACAGATCTTTGGAACATTGGTCAGAAGCACCAGCCAGGCAGCCAAAACAGCCATGTGGCAGACCATCGTCGATGCTGTGAATGCTGTTGCGGACACCAGGAGGACCAAGCAGGATTGCCAGAACAGGTGGTACGATCTGCGGAGGAGGGTCAGAGCCAAGAGACAGGAGGAACACGACCAGGCCAACGCCACCGGAGGAGGGCCCTCCCGCAGACCCGTACAGTACCATCCCTGGGAGGAGAGGGTGATGGCCATACTGCCGGTGGAGGCAGTTGAAGGAGTAGAAGGACTCCGAGACCCGGGTGAGTACACAAACAACGCACCTCACATGGGGAGAACTGCAACCACAACCAAAATTAATAACAGGCACGCAACCACCACAAGCCATCGCATTACTCAACCACACTCCATGAGCAGGCACATGCCACTGCTGCCACCATGCCCCATGCACCCAGCTGGACAATGTCAAGTCACAGGCCACAGAAGACAACAACACATGACACGGTAACCCGGATGGCGGGAGGCTGGGCACCAAGAATCACATAGTGCGACTCCAAAGCAGACAACAATGCCCTCTGCCCATATGGCCTAGGTCACAGCCAGACAAACACTGTGTCCCAACACAGGAATGACTTGCCAGCAAATGGCGGATGCCTTGCATCAACACATGGGGGTGAAGGCACTGTTTTGCACATGCCAGCAGCTAATGAACAGCCAACAGTGTGAAAGAGTGGCAGCACACACCACCACAGCAGCAGCGCACAGACACACAGCAGACAAAATGGGTGCCTGGAGATCAGAAACAAACTCACATCAACAGGCCAAGGGCCACTCAAAGATCTGCTAACAGTGTGTGCCCAGGAAGCTGGGCCAAGGTGACAGAGGGTGACACACGGAGGGAGGGAGAGGGGGACACAGAGGGAGGGAGAGGGGGACTGAGAGGGAGGGAGACACAGGAAGATGGACAGAGGGAGGAGGCTGACACACAGAGGGAGGGAGAGGGGGACAGAGAGGGAGGGAGAGGGGGACAGAGAGGGAGGGAGACACAGGAAGATGGACAGAGGGAGGAGGCTGACACACAGAGGGAGGGAGAGGGGGACAGAGAGGGAGGGAGAGGGGGACAGAGAGGGAGGGAGAGGGGGACAGAGAGGGAGGGAGACACAGGAAGATGGACAGAGGGAGGAGGCTGACACACAGAGGGAGGGAGAGGGGGACACAGAGGGAGGGAGACACAGGAAGATGGACAGAGGGAGGAGGCTGACACACAGAGGGAGGGAGAGGGGGACACAGAGGGAGGGAGACACAGGAAGATGGACAGAGGGAGGAGGCTGACACACAGAGGGAGGGAGAGGGGGACACAGAGGGAGGGAGAGGGGGACACAGAGGGAGGGAGAGGGGGACAGAGAGGGAGGGAGAGGGGGACAGAGAAGGAGGGAGACACAGGGAGAGCAAATCAGTCCTGTGGTGTGTGGGAATGTCTGCTCGTCAGCAGGTGGACTGCGTGCATGTAGACAAGGGTGGCCAGTGCCAGAACCCCCCCTCTTCATCATGGCAAAACGCAGGGCCATGTCACAACCTGTACACGAGCACAAGGACAGCCACCTGCATCATATGAGTGTGTGGATCCACTCCATGTGCACATGTACAGTGCTACAAGGAAGGCGCAAATGCATAGCTCGGCACACATGCACACTCCACTGCTGACTGCAGTCACACTTGACGCAGCAAGTAAGACTGTGCCACACATAGTTAAAGGGGCCAAATTGGTGCCCAAGGGACACACACATGCACAAGTGCACTGTGAGTGGAATGCAAGACAGATCCTAATTCCAAGAGGAAATGTGCCAACTTTGTAATGGATGAAACATGGATGTTGCATGGATCAAAATTAACATTTTCTCTCTCACACACAGGTCAACGTCGTGCTGCACCCCCCAACACTGGGGGGGAACACTCACAGGACCCGGATCTGCAGGAGACCGATCCCACCGGCAGCGACCACTCTCACCACTCTGCGGACGACCCCGACCGACCTGGCCCCTCTGGTGTCCAACCACCTGCAGCACCTGCGTCAGGTACAACCGTGCCAACCACCACCCCCACTCCTGCCACATCCCAGGAGACACCCAGGATCCCTGCCCCAACACCACAATGCAGCCAGGCTCGCCAGGAGGGACACGGTGTCCCGGGCACCCAGGAGGAGGCAGGCGACAACGCCAATGCCACCCCTCAGGGGTCCCGGAGACCCGATGTGCCCACAAGTGCAGGCCAGACGCAAGTGGGCAGGGGTGGTGGGAGTGGAGGACGGCGGAGGCGCGAGCCTGACCAGTTGGCTGGGGATCCGGTATTTTCACATGTCCGTAACATCCTGGACTCATACCGGCAGGACACCACGGGCATGGCCCAGGTTGTGTCCGTCCTCGAGGGGATCAAGGTCCAGCAGGCCCAGCAACATGCGGAGCTAATAGCCTGTCTACAGCTACACCAACGGAGGATGGAGGACAGACAGGCTGAGCAAGTGACGGCGTCCCAGGGGATTCACGCTGAACTCCGTCGGATGGCCGACACCATGGCCGACCCTCCCTGTGCCAGAAGGCGGAGAACATCACCACCCACAGGGAGGGATCATGAGGAGGAGGAGGAAACATCCGACGGAGCATCCCAGACGTCGTCACGGCCTGCTGCTGAGGTTCCCCGCAGGAAGCCGGGTCGTCCACGGAAAGGACCGTGAGGGTGGCTGCTACATCACCATCTCCCAGGACACCTGGCCTGGCACCTGGCCCACTGGAGCAACAGCATCACAGCATCAAGAGACATTCTCTGCCACATGGCCCTGCTGGTCACTGGCTGACCAATGTTGACAAAGACTGTGGCATGGACTATGAGGATTTCCAATGGCAAGGACACCAACTCCCCTACTGAACTTTGGATTCCCTAATCCCGGAAAGCCCCCCACTTTGTCCCCCCCCCCCCTAATAAATCACACTATTAAGAGTAGATGCCTGCTGGTAGCATTATTACCTAACATGTGTCTTGTACAGTCTAAACATGCCTGAGTCATCTGTTCACTTCAACCATCCACACCCTGGGGCCTGAGTCTGGCACAGGACACATGGGTCACAGTTTATTAGGCAAGACAGACATGGAGCACCATACACACCCGTGATGTGCAGAACCAGCTGAGGGGGTGGCCGAACAACCGTGCTGACAGACACATTGAGTACAGCAACAGTCATGCGCAGAGGTCAGGGAACCTGGCCCGTGTCCTGGGGGGCACCCAGGTACGTGTAGACAGGTGGCAGAACCATGTCTTGCAAGCTTGAGTCCGGTGGATGCAGAGAATGGGGGCCTGGACAACGTTGGATGCATGGGGATGGCACATGTCACACTACCCACACAGTCATGGACATCATGCCCAATACACAGTCTCAGCACACACACACAGCTTGCATCTTGCCACTCGACACATTGACACATAGCCACAATCTGGGAATACCATGCCAGACATGCAGGATGCACCGTGCCAACACACCAGCATTGACAGAGCAGAGGCACCTTGGAGGCATAGGGACACCTTTAATAGTCATGTTTTTGGGATTGCAGAGGCAACTTGAAGTACACATGAACACATCATGTGGAGTAACATGTGGCTCAAACACTGGCACCCCCCTTCTGCAGCACAAATGCGTGATAGCCATGGTACTGGCACACAAGCGTCGGCTAACAGCTAAATACCCACAGCTGCACACGGAGAGCCTGCCATACACCATAGATCCGCTGATGTGGAAGTCCCACGCCATGTCAAGCCAATGTCAACCGTATGTGTCCGACGGCAGTGTCACACACATTGATGCCATCATCACAATCCACCATCCCATCACTGATGACTGACAACCAGGCAGCCCATCTATTCTGGTGTACCCAGCTGCATGTCGTGTCCCATGGGGATGCAACATGACTGCAGAGGAACCAAACCCCGACCTGGGCAGTGTGCACACATCGTGAACAACTGCCACACCCAATACACCCCAGATGCATCCCTTACCCCATGGAGACTTCCAAACGTGTCCGTGCCTGTAACGCTGAGTCAGCCCACGATGCCATGTCCATGAGGAATAGCAGTGCCACAACAATGCAACCAGCAGATGGCATGCGCAGGTACCTGGGGAAGAGAGACACACAAGAAGTCAGCCACAAAAAGCACAGCCACTTGCATGTGCATTGACTCGACACATGTATGGATGACAACATGCTAGGTCACAATTATGACTGGGGAAATAATACCATCACTGCCACCATCACTCCAGTGACACACCCACACACACCTCTGACTCACGTGCCATACATGCAGGTGGACACACACATCACAACACATGCCACACGGGGACCAAGGCGTGCACACTCAGACACTGGTACTCACCACTAAGCAAAGAAGTCGCGTATGAGCCGAGTCCGGATGTCCTCTTGCGGCTCCACATCCTCCACATCACTAGCCCCATTGCCAAGCCCTTCGTCCTCCACGGGTGGATGGTCCTCGTCATGTTGATTCAGGATGAGTGGCACAGCTCTTTCAACTGCCATGTTGTGCAGCATGCAGCAGACCATGAAGATCTTGCAAACCTTTGCCGGGGCATATGGGAGTGCGCCGCCGGTCTTGTGGAGGCACCGGAATCGGCTCTTCAGCATGCCAAACGTCCTCTCTATCACTCGCCTTGTCCGGCCATGGGCGGTGTTGTAGCGGAGCTGGGCCGGCGTGATGGGGTTGCGGAGAGGTGTCAGCAGCCAAGGCATGTTGGGATAGCCAGCGTCCCCTACATGGGAAGCACATGGACATCGTTAGAACTGGCGAAGCGGTAGTGCTGCTCGGCCAAACAGAATACAGGACAGACAGACTGTACCCACCAACAACACATGCTCGTTCGTTGCGCAGCTGCATCATCATATCAGGCATCCCGCTACGCCTCATGATGTAGGCATCGTGTGCTGATCCTGGGAAACGAGCACAGACATGTGAAATCACCATGTTGGACAGGCACACCACAAGGGCATTGATGGAGTGGTAGTGCTTCCGATTGCGGTACGCCACCTCCCGTGCGTGTGGTGGTACCAAACCTACATGTGTCCCATCTATGGACCCAATGACATGGGGCATCCCTCCCAGGGCATAGAAACCACGCTTGACCTCAGTCATCTGTTCAGGGGTTGGGAACTTGATGAAGTCATCCAGGTGAATCAACATGGCCTCCAAGAAATCATGCAGCACACCGCTGAACATGCTCTGGGACATGCCACCAACATGAGCTATGGTATTTTGGAAGGTACCCGTGGCAAGGAAATGTAGGGCAGCCATTACCTTCAGCTGGGGTGTCAGTGCCGTAGGATACCTGTGCTGCGGTTGCAGGTGTGGTGCCAGTCTCGCCGTCAGCTCCAGAATCAACGGTTGGGTGAAGCGGTAGAGCCGGATCCTGTCATTCTCCTGCATGGTGGCCAAGTCTGGAATTCTTCGGGCAACAGGAGGCGCTCTGCAGTAATTTGGAAGTGACAAGGAAGAGTGAGTGCACTACGAGAACAACTCATGTCTACTGAGCACATGTAAATCTGGCAATACACACATGCCACATAGGGAGTCAGGCATGTGCTACATGCCCAGGACACGTATGGATGCAAGGTGACACTCCTTCCAAGACCCAGCTACACACGGTGATTGAGAACCTCCCCATGCCACGCCATGGAAATAGCTGTGTCCCAGTGCAAGTGCACTGCCCGACGCAAGACAGGAGTGACATACACCCACACATCAGCAGAAGTGTGATGCCGATTGCAGAGACTGGCAGCGGAACACTTGAGCCACAGGTCACATGACATTACACTAGTCCAGCCCACACACCTTGCCATGAAGGTGCACATGTCATGACTCACCACACATTCCTTGTGAGTTTGCTGACATGGCCTTGTCACGCTACTCCGTGTCCCTTGCATACATGTGCACCTCACATCCGAGAACACATGTGGCATGGTGTTGGGAACAGTGTGCAATGACAATCTACACACAGCCACATGTTGGTTGCTGCAACGGCTGCAGCTTTTGAGGGTGCTACAACATCAACCTGATGTAAATCCCGGACACATATATGGCATAGTCACATTGTGCACTGTGGGTAGTGATAAGTCATGTGTCATGAACCCTGTACCTGGCATCATGGGACACTTCCGTGTGTTGGTGTCGGTGCCATGCCAGTGACGCTCACCCCAAGTGCGCAGTCCCACATGCACACATGTCAAAGGAGTCAAGGGCATGCCTGGCACACATTGCACCCTCACACAGTACACATGTACACATCTCATCATACATCTGGTGCCTTCTCCACTCAGGAGGCATGTTCCACATCACAGCCTGTGACACCTGTGCCCCACACATGTGGTAATGCACAGACGATGCCTTGATGTCCATTCCTGGACAAGTATGTCCATCCATGGACAAGTATGTCCGCCCTATTCCTACATGTGTGTCGCCTATCACCACAGTGATGTGTAAAATCCGCCGTACTGCTGCTGAGAGGGCCTGTGCATGTTCCCAAATCACTGTGGGAGTGCTGCCGTATGTGTACCCATCGTGATGGCGAGCGTAGATGCGAGTGTACGGTCCGTGTCACTACGGGTACGCATACGCGTGCAGACCCATAGTGATGGAGAGCGTAGATGCGAGTGTACGGCCCTATCACTATGGGTCTGCACGCGTATGCGTACCCGTAGTGTTACGGACCGTACACTCGCATCTACGCTCACTATCACTATGGGTCTGCACGCGTATGCGTACCCGTAGTGGTACGGACCGTACACTCGCATCTACGCTCACTATCACTATGGGTCTGCATGCGTATGCGTACCCGTAGTGTTACGGACCGTACACTCGCATCTACGCTCACTATCACTATGGGTCTGCACGCGTATGCGTACCCGTAGTGGTACGGACCGTACACTCGCATCTACGCTCACTATCACTATGGGTCTGCACGCGTATGCGTACCCGTAGTGGTACGGACCGTACACTCGCATCTACGCTCACTATCACTATGGGTCTGCACGCGTATGCGTACCCGTAGTGGTACGGACCGTACACTCGCATCTACGCTCACTATCACTATGGGTCTGCACGCGTATGCGTACCCGTAGTGGTACGGACCGTACACTCGCATCTACGCTCACTATCACTATGGGTCTGCACGCGTATGCGTACCCGTAGTGGTACGGACCGTACACTCGCATCTACGCTCACTATCACTATGGGTCTGCACGCGTATGCGTACCCGTAGTGGTACGGACCGTACACTCGCATCTACGCTCACTATCACTATGGGTCTGCACGCGTATGCGTACCCGTAGTGGTACGGACCGTACACTCGCATCTACGCTCACTATCACTATGGGTCTGCACGCGTATGCGTACCCGTAGTGGTACGGACCGTACACTCGCATCTACGCTCACTATCACTACGAGTACGCATACGCGTGCAGACCCATAGTGATGGAGAGCGTAGATGCGAGTGTACGGTCCGTACCACTACGGGTACGCATACGCGTGCAGACCCATAGTGATAGTGAGCGTAGATGCGAGTGTACGGTCCGTACCACTACGGGTACGCATACGCGTGCAGACCCATAGTGATAGTGAGCGTAGATGCGAGTGTACGGTCCGTACCACTACGGGTACGCATACGCGTGCAGACCCATAGTGATGGAGAGGGTAGGCATGCATGTACGGGCCGTTGCCATGCATTTGGGGTGCCCTAGGGCCCCCACACGCACCGTACCTGTGTGTGATGCTCCAAATTACATAGGGGACAAGTATTAAGGCCTACATGCATGCTGGTTGTCATGGAGACCAAGTTCAAAATTCGAAATTGTTCTGGAAGGTGCACAGCAGAAGTCAGTTGGAATTTGTCTACTTTGTTGCAATGTGTTTGTGGGGCTGACATCATGCAGGAGTATGAAACCGATAGAGAACACACAGACTGCTAGGTTTGTAGGGATTGGTGGAAACATAGGATGCAAATGTGAGTGACCAATCTCTCTGTACTCCTGTGCATGAGACTGGGCAGAAGGGCACATATAAGGCAGCCAGGTCCCATGAGGGAGCACTTGCCTGCACATCTTTGCATTCGTCGACCCAGCTGCTGCTACTGATTCCCTGGAACCATGTCAAGGGCTGTGGAGAGGACACAGCCATTCACCGGGGAGGAGAACATGGCTCTGCTGGATGTGATCCTCCCACAGTATCCCATGCTGTATGGGCGACCAGGGTATCAGGTGAGTGCATAGGCCACTGCCACAGACTGTCCCTATGTTGTGACTGTGACTTCTGCCATTGCGTCCAGGTGTAACACACATGCCATGTACTGTCGGGGGGGTCCCAGGGGGGGGGTGCCTGATGTCTCCCAGCAGTGCCCTGAGACAGGAGGGGTGGGGGCCTATCACTCACAGCAGTGCCCTGAGACAGGAGGGGTGGGTCCAGAGTGCTCCCAGCAGTGCCCTGAGACAGGAGGGGTGGGTACAGTGTGCTCCCAGCAGTGCCCTGAGACAGGAGGGGTGTGTGCCTATCACTAACAGCAGTGCCCTGAGACAGGAGGGGTGGGTACAGAGTGCTCCCAGCAGTGCCCTGAGACAGGAGGGGTGGGTACAGAGTGCTCCCAGCAGTGCCCTGAGACAGGAGGGGTGGGTACAGTGTGCTCCCAGCAGTGCCCTGAGACAGGAGGGGTGTGTGCCTGTCACTAACAGCAGTGCCCTGAGACAGGAGGGGTGGGTGTGATGCACAGTGTGAGCCTTGATCATTGATTGTGACATTGCCATCATTCCACCTGTGTACCCACTGTGGCACGTAGTGCTTTTTCCCCTCAACAGGGGATGATGTCCCTATGACAAAGGTGCAATGCGTTGGCTGCATGACATGCCTTGTTGTAACCAGCTAATTTGTACCCATATGTCTCTCTGTGACATGTGGCTGGTGTATTGATGTGGTGTCACTTGTTCTACCTCACAGGTAGGCGCCACTGCCAAGGAGCAGATCTGGCTGACCGCCGTCAGTGCCGTGAGGCGTGTGGATGGTCGGAGGCGGAGCCTTCCCCAGGTGAGGAAACGCTGGCAGGATATCCGGTGCTGGACGCGGAGGATTGCACGGCTCCTGCTGGGGGACTCACCTGAGAGCCACAAGAACCGCGGCCGCCGCCGTCTGAGCCACCTCCACAGGCGTGTGCTGCCGGTGGTCTTTCCAGACCTGGAGAGGCGCTTACAGGCGATGCAGCAGCCGGAAGGGGGTAGGTACATGTGTGTTTGTTGTGTGTCACCGGCATTTGTAAGGGCACAGTAGCATGAATTCACTGGCAGGGTTTAAAGGTGCTGTGCAGATCCTGTTTGCCCCAGTATAGCGCTGTGCCCCTGCCACCCTTCCCCTCCTTGCAATGTGTTCCCTGGTCTGTGTGTAGTCACTCCTCCACAGGGTAATGTAGGCTGGCGCTTTGTCCACGGGAACAATGTCTGTAGCATCATGTGTGGGGGTGGTGTGTAACAGGTTGTGGCACATTGCCTGTGCACTGTCAAGTTCACTGCATGTGGGTTCCATATCAGTTGGCACTGATGCTGACTCCAGACATGGGAGTTGGTCTCTCATGTGTCATGCCTTACAGCGCGCATGTCCCATGTAGTGGCCTGTGACATGATGTGCATGAGTGTGCGATACACATAGTGCAGGGATGGTGACGTGTGTTGCAGTCATTACCATTCAGTAGCATGTAGTTGCGTGCCCACTACTGTCCCCTGGGGCACCTTTTCCTCAGTGGTGTATGTGTCATCATAAACGTGGCCACTGTCAGTGTCTACAGCGTAAGTTGTGCTCTCTGCCATTGTCCCCTGTCACCATGTATATAGACGTGCTATTTTGTACAGGTGTCCACTGTGCAGCCTGACCTGATTGTCCTTCTTCATACTCACAGTTGCCAGTGCCTGTGTGTCTTGCTATACTCATCTGAGGATGGGCACTGGTACCACATTATTTGTACAGGCGCACCTTGGCTGTTTGGCGTTCAATCTCGCTTTTTGCCTGCCCCTGTGTGTATCACCCAGACTATGAGATGTTGGTGCCACCTGTGTCTCAACAATTTGCCTCGTGTAGGGTCTTGTTGGGGCGGGCAATGCCTATGTGTTAAATCCTGATTACCACTTGCTGGGTCTGGGCAGTGTGTGATGTGTCTGGACACACACGCAATGTGCAGTGACAGAGTCATGTTGTGCATGTTTTCAGCATTACCTATGCAGCATGTGTCTCAAGTTCATGGATATGGTCCCTGGTCATCGGTATTTTCGCCAACGCTGTGTGGTGCAGATGCAGTGCTGGATTGTCCCCAGGGCCTGGGTGCTATGTCAGACTCCTTTTCCTGTGTTTAGCTATTGTCTCATGCTCTCCATGGTATTTCAGTGGCATGGTGGCTCAACCAACTGTGTGTTTCATGCCCTACATCGGTACCCTGTTCAGTAGATGTTAGGGATCTTCCTTTTCAGGCCATGCAATGTTACCTATGTGGATTGGACTCATGTGACAGATGTGTACAGATGTCTGATTATTTCTGTCTCTCCACCCTGCCCACAGCATCGTCGGGGGACACAGAGGGAGACATGGACACAGACCAGGCGGAGGGACCGAGCACCAGTGCCAGCCGTGACATCGGGTCTGGCACATCGAGTGGTACAGAGGCGGAGGAGAGTGTGGCCGAGGACCTGTCGACTGGCACATCAGACTACGAAGCTGACAGGTCCGGGGACGATGTCTCCGAGTGGGCGGAGGCTGCACCAGCAGCTGACAGCGGAACAACACCTCGCACCGCCCCCTCAGTTTCCACCAGCCGCCTCCCACTTGCTCGTGTCCCTTCCCAGCGTGCCCGGTCACAGCATGTCTCCTTCCTGCCAGGCACCGCACCCCCTGCCCCTGTCTCCACTGCTGCCGCCAATGCAGAGTCTGTGGACATCCAGCGGCAACTGCAGGTTGGTCAGGCTGCGATCCTTAATGTCCTCCATGCCCACGGCAAAACCCTCACCAACATCGAGGCTTTCTTGGAGGGCATTCATTCATCGCAGGCTGACCAACGCAACTTGCTGAGGTCCATCGACTCCACACTGACTGCAGCAGTGGGTCTCCTGCAGCGCGACCTCCCCCCACCTACCCCTGCCCCATCCACACTTACCGCTCCCATGCCTGTCACACGTACACCCAGACGTCGGCATGCACCCACATCAACGGACACGGGCACCACACCAGCAGGGAAGGTCCACCGCACTCCTCCTGACACGCACACACAGGGTGAGGTAGGCACACCCACTGGGTCGGGGGGCAAACGTGTGACACGCAGCCATAGTGGGAGTCCGCATTCCACCCAGTCCACTCCCTCCAAATCCCCTCCCCTCAGCTCTCCTGGCCACATCTCCCCCAAGGACACCTTCATGGCCGCTCTGTCCCTGAGCCCCACAGTTACACCACCACGCAAGCGGTCAAGGAGGTCCCCGGTCAGGGTGGTTGAGTCTCCCCCTCCTGTCTCCACCCTCCCCCGGTGGCGCTGCGACCCATCCCTCTGACCCCCCCCCCTCCTTGGGGCCTGAGGTCCCTTCGGGTGCAGGGGACTCCCTGGAGGACCTTGCAAAGGTGTGTAGTGCCATCCTGGCCTCCGCCTTTGGCACTGACCCACCCCCTGTGGTGGAGTCCTCCATCCCTGCACCCACAACGCCGCCCCTTTGCCCTGATGTCCCTGCGGTGCCTGTTGCTTCTCCCCCCCCTGATGCCCTCACCAGTGTGGAAGACGATGCCATTTGACTGTGCAGGCAATGTAGGGGACACGCATCCCACTGTGTCCCCCATCCAGCTGAGAATCATTGACTGCCCTATGGGCTTTGTGAAGATTGAACTGCCTGCGATCCACGGACATTGTGCTCATGCTGAATAAAGCCTAATTTTGTTTTCATTATCACACTACTGCTATGCTGGTATTGGTGTTGGTGGGGCTGCTACATGGTTTTGGGTGGTGTGTAAGGGTTTGGGTGTGTGGGATGTGTAGTAGTGTACTGCTCATTGGTGGGACCCTGTGATCTGTGTGCCATCACAAGGTGTTGGCTAACTTTCTTTGTTCATGTAAGCAGTTACTGCATGGTGCACTTGTCCCAGGGTGTATTCCTTCCTCTGTGTACCCAGCTTTCTTCCCTGCAGGGTGTTCCCAATGTTTAGCGCAGAGCTGTGTCTACATGAGCTGTGTGTGTGACGGAGCCCTTCTACTTTGGCCATGCATGCAGGGCCATGTCTCCACCTGCGACAATCGTGGCATCCTTGGTGATCACTGTACTTGTGTGTGGAGTCTGTTGACATGAGTTCATGGGGACATGTTCCCTTGTAGCCAGTATGCATGTGGATAATTCTGGCCTCACACACATGTGTTACACCCCTCCTGTATCAGGGCACTGCTGGGAGTGATGGGCACCCACCCCTCCTGTCTCAGGGCACTGCTGGGAGGACTCCACACCCACCCCTCCTGTCTCAGGGCACTGCTGGGAGGACTCTGCACCCACCCCTCCTGTCTCAGGACACTGCTGGGAGGACTCCACACCCACCCCTCCTGTCTCAGGGCACTGCTGGGAGGACTCCACACCCACCCCTCCTGTCTCAGGGCACTGCTGGGAGGACTCCACACCCACCCCTCCTGTCTCAGGGCACTGCTGGGAGGGCTCTGCACACACACCTCCTGTCTCTGGGCACTGCTGGGAGGACTCTGCACACACCCCTCCTGGGTCTGGACACTGCTGGGGGGACTCTGCACACACCCCTCCTGGGTCTGGACACTGCTGGGAGGACTCTGCACCCACCCCTCCTGTCTCAGGGCACTGCTGGGAGGACTCTGCACACACCCTCCTGTCTCTGGGCACTGCTGGGAGGACTCTGCACACACACCTCCAATTTCTGGATATGTACGCTTGGGACATACACGGTGTGGGTGCGCTCCATGCATTCGAGGTGAGGGTACGGGTCGTACTTACACTGTTGGGGTGGGGGGTACGCTCCATGCATACGCGGTTGGGGGTACGGGTCGTACTTACACTGTTGGGGTGGGGGGGTACGCTCCATGCATACGCGGGTGAGGGTTCGTGTCGTACTTACACTGTTGGCATGGGGGGTACGCTCCATGCATACGCGGGTGGGGGTACGGGTCGTACTTACACTGGTGGGGGTGGGGGTACGGTCCGTACGTCCGCGGGTGAGGGTTCGAGTCGTACTTACACTGTTGGGGTGGGGGGCACGCTCCATGCATACGCGGGTGGGGGTACGGGTCGTACTTACACTGTTGGCATGGGGGTTACGCTCCATGCATACGCGGGTGAGGGTACGGGTTGTACTTACACTGTTGGCATGGGGGGTACGCTCCATGCATACGCGGGTGGGGGTACGGGTCGTACTTACACTGGTGGGGGTGGGGGTATGGTCCGTACGTCCGCGGGTGAGGGTTCGAGTCGTACTTACACTGTTGGGGTGGGGGGCACGCTCCATGCATACGCGGGTGGGGGTACGGGTCGTACTTACACTGTTGGCATGGGGGTTACGCTCCATGCATACGCGGGTGAGGGTACGGGTCGTACTTACACTGTTGGCATGGGGGGTACGCTCCATGCATACGCGGGTGGGGGTACGGGTCGTACTTACACTGGTGGGGGTGGGGGTACGGTCCGTACGTCCGCGGGTGAGGGTTCGAGTCGTACTTACACTGTTGGGGTGGGGGGTACGCTCCATGCATACGCGGGTGGGGGTACGGGTCGTACTTACACTGTTGGCATGGGGGGTACGCTCCATGCATACGCGGGTGGGGGTACGGGTCGTACTTACACTGTTGGCATGGGGGGTACGCTCCATGCATACGCGGGTGGGGGTACGGGTCGTACTTCCACTGTTGGCATGGGGGGTACGGTCCGTACGTCCGCGGGTGAGGGTTCGAGTCGTACTTACACTGTTGGGGTGGGGGTACGCTCCATGCATACGTGGGTGGGGGTAGGGTCCGTACATATCCGTCCCCACGCTATGTGATGCTTGTGCGGGCCGTACCGAGGCCTTTGCCACGTGGGTAAGATCCGTCCCGCCATTGTTGGGGTGACGTGTGTGTGGGCGTGGTACGACTCGTACCCACGCTCTTGAGGCGTGGGTACGGGACGTACCTGTCTGGTTGTGTTGCCGGTTCGCGTGGTGACGGACTTCCGTTGTGGCGGTCGCTGGCTTATCAGGACACACCCCCACCCCCTCGTGGTGACCAGGGCATGGGAGTCAGGTATGTCCAGGCCATGTGTGACTTATGTGGTTGTTTTGTGGTCTGCCCTGGTCGTGCCACCCCCACCCCACCCCACTTTCCCCCCTCCCTTAGTTATTCTGACCTTCTGCGGCGTCTGCGTCGGTGCCTGTAGAGCAGGTGGACTGCTATGAGGGCAGGGATGACTCGTAGGTTCGGGTCCATGTCTGTCCGTCGCCTACTGGTACTCCAATCGCGTCATCCTGTCGCGTACGGGTCCTCCTTGGTGGCGTCGTCCTGTGTGTCCGTCACGTACTGGTCCTCCTTGTTCGCGTCGTCGTCTGTCCGTCGCGTACTGGTGGTCCTTGTTCGCGTCGTCCTGATTTCCCGGCAGTTTTTGGCTGCCGCAAAATATTCACCGTGCGGGGTGACGTCGGTGCGAATCGTGATTCCTGGGTCGTGAATGGCTGGCTGCGAACGTCCCGACGTCAGGTCGGCACTTTCCCGGATCGCATTGGTAGGTGTTTTTTTGTTCGGTCGGACTTTTTTACGAATCGTACGGTCATGGTGTACCCGTGCGATTCGTAATTCCTTGTTTGTAGAAATTGACGACCGGGTACGCGTCGGACGGAGAATATGCTCCGTCCGACGGTTCGTACCCGGTTTTTACCGGATCGTGATCGGCACCATAATGTCAGCACTGGTGTGCACAACGCACCGTGTAGAACGTGATGATAGCAATCTGCTTCGAGGTGCACTATAAGGAAGAACAGTGCACTGTGAGTGAGAAGGGTGTTTGGTGTGCTCGAATTATTCACACGCTAGAGCTGTGACAAGTAAAAATAATAATCAAGGGGTCACTCACCTAATTTTTTAACTAAATGCGCTCGCAACGGAGCTGGCGGCTTTAAAGGACACCAATTGGGTCCTACGGTAAAAAGAGGAGGGGGGAAGGGAAAGAAAGGACAACTACTGACAATCAAGGTATAAAGGTCAAGGAAAACGTAATCGTTACCTCTAGGTAATAGTGATAATAGTACCGTTAAAATGATAAAAAACGGGGAGTCAAAATATATCACAGTTGTCAGTTGATCGGAATAGTCTAGTCTAATGGCTGGCCAGATCAATTCTGAACGAGTCCGTAGCCAATCAACTGCTTTCGCACATCAATAGTAACGCGACCACATAAAAACAGTATTTTAGTAAATGATTAAGGCATGAGCTGTACTTACCAGCGCTGACGAGCGCTTCGCATACAGACCTACCCAAGCCGCCAGAGTCCGGGGTGGTAATGGACTGAAGCCGCCATCGGAAAGATATCCGGCAACAAGTGGGTGTGGACATGACGTCATCACGGTGAACGTCGCGCGATGACTCCATTGGTTGCTAGGAGCCCAGTATCGACGCTGATGCGTGTTACCACAGCGTCTGCTAGTCGAATCTTATTGGTTGTTGGGTCAGTGCTCACTAATGTCCCGTGTTTGTAGTAACGCCAGTAGTAGAGAGAGGGCGGGGTGACATATCAGGAAGGTATAATTAGACCCCATTGGTGAGCGTCCAGATATTATATAGGTCGTTGCTTCAAGGGGTTTATTAACCTATATATGTCTCACTGGTTACCAGAAGTCCAAAATCGACGCTGAAGTGTGTTGCTACAGTGTCTAATAGTTACTGTCCCGTGGTTGTCATAGCGACAGTGGTGTAGAGGGGGCGCTTGGTGACAACCTGGGATGATATATAAGTCTTTCTGTCTTTTTTTCTTTTGTTCCAACCCCATAAGTGGGCGTCCAGATAATAAGATTACATGCCACATGGAAAACGGGAAGTTATGGAGTGGGTACCCATGGATACTGGGTGGTCAGTGTTTAATCGTTAGTGTGATCATCATTCTCAGTAATTCGCTTTTAGGAAAATCTTGACTAGTCATGGGCCACGACCTCGAGTGGCTAGTTTATGGAAGAACACTCCAAGGGATATCATCATTGAGTCCGGTGGAGTCACACGACAGTCTGTGCACCCATCTCTGTTCTACTCTAAATAAGGCATTTTTGGAAATGTTGGTGTGGGATTCTAGAATAATCCAATGTATTGTATCGGGGGAATGGTGTGATTCCACAAAATGTCTATAGAGTTTGGTTGTTGTACGTTGGCAACGTGTGTTACTCCTATGTTCTATTATACGTGTTTTGACTGTTCGCATTGTCATGCCTACGTATTTCAACCCACATGGACATGTAATCAAATAGATGCATTGTTTGGTGTTGCAGTTGGTGTGCTTTTTGATGTGCCATTTAAAATTTGGGAGTAACATGACCTCCTTCGTGATTGTGGTTAGATCACATACTGTACATGTGCCGCATGGATAATGGCCATGGACTGGGGGTAGACCCCACAGGGTAGTCTGTGTTGGGGTAATCTTTTTCTTAGGTCTGGTGTGGATTAGCATGTCTCGAAGGCTACTTGTTCTCTTATAGGCAAATCTGGGTCTCAGTATCTGAAGACCTCCTGCGTTGAGAATTCCCCAGTGTTTCAGAATGACCTTCTTGGTCCACTTTGAATTAGGTGTGAATGACGTGACACATGTCATAATGTCCTCAGGTGGTTTGTGGTGTACCTCAAGTAAGGATTCTCTAGGATTATTGAGGGCCCTCTTCATAGAGTCTCTTACTACTTTGTGAGGATAGCCTCTAGTCTTAAGGTTAATGGCTAGAGAGGTTGCTTCAACTTTGTAGTCCCTAGTCGTGGTACAGTTGCGTCTAATTCGTAAAAATTGACCAATAGGGAGGTTGTCTCGGAGGGCTTTAGGATGGTAGCTTTGATATAAGAGAAGACTGTTGCGATCAGTGGGTTTCTTAAAAAGATTGGTTGAAAGTTGTCCCTCTGTTAGTCTAATGTTCAAATCAAGAAAAGCTACTGTTGTATCCGAGATCGTGTGGGAAAACTTGAGAAAAGGATTCTGTTGGTTAATCCATTGTATAAAGGCTTTACAGATGGCAGTGGAACCTTTCCAAAAGATTAAAATGTCATCAATGAACCGTTTCCACAGGACAAGATGTTCCCGAAACGGATTCTGGTCAGTGTTGATGATTTCTGCCTCAAAAGCTGCCATATAGAGGCAGGCTAGACTAGGAGCAAACGTGCTCCCCATCGAAGTTCCTTGACATTGATGGAATAGTTGCCCTTGATATTCAAAGAAGTTCTCGGTCAAAGCTATGGAAGCCAGGTCCATTATGAATGTGGTCGGAGTTGGAGAAGACCATTCCAATGAGTTTAGGGCCCTCTCTACTACTGTGTGGGTGTCACCCTGAGGAATATTTGTGTAGAGGGCCTCTACGTCAAGGGTTATTAATAAGTCAATGCATGAAGAGTCTTCTATTGAGTCGCTATGACAACCACGGGACAGTAACTATTAGACACTGTAGCAACACACTTCAGCGTCGATTTTGGACTTCTGGTAACCAGTGAGACATATATAGGTTAATAAACCCCTTGAAGCAACGACCTATATAATATCTGGACGCTCACCAATGGGGTCTAATTATACCTTCCTGATATGTCACCCCGCCCTCTCTCTACTACTGGCGTTACTACAAACACGGGACATTAGTGAGCACTGACCCAACAACCAATAAGATTCGACTAGCAGACGCTGTGGTAACACGCATCAGCGTCGATACTGGGCTCCTAGCAACCAATGGAGTCATCGCGCGACGTTCACCGTGATGACGTCATGTCCACACCCACTTGTTGCCGGATATCTTTCCGATGGCGGCTTCAGTCCATTACCACCCCGGACTCTGGCGGCTTGGGTAGGTCTGTATGCGAAGCGCTCGTCAGCGCTGGTAAGTACAGCTCATGCCTTAATCATTTACTAAAATACTGTTTTTATGCGGTCGCGCTACTATTGATGTGCGAAAGCAGTTGATTGGCTACGGACTCGTTCAGAATTGATCTGGCCAGCCATTAGACTAGACTATTCCGATCAACTGACAACTGTGATATATTTTGACTCCCCGTTTTTTATCATTTTAACGGTACTATTATCACTATTACCTAGAGGTAACGATTACGTTTTCCTTGACCTTTATACCTTGATTGTCAGTAGTTGTCCTTTCTTTCCCTTCCCCCCTCCTCTTTTTACCGTAGGACCCAATTGGTGTCCTTTAAAGCCGCCAGCTCCGTTGCGAGCGCATTTAGTTAAAAAAAAAAAATTAGGTGAGTGACCCCTTGATTATTATTTTTACTTGTCACAGCTCTAGCGTGTGAATAATTCGAGCACACCAAACACCCTTCTCACTCACAGTGCACTGTTCTTCCTTATAGTGCACCTCGAAGCAGATTGCTATCATCACGTTCTACACGGTGCGTTGTGCACACCAGTGCTGACATTATGTGTTCAAGATAGAGATGCAATTGTTTATACCATTGATGTTGTCACTTCATATTCACAGGTCGCAGCATCGGACGTGGTATGTAGATTACACATTACCATTTTTTAAATGTAGACAGCTATTGATCCTGAAGAATTGCCTTAGATCCTCCTGACTAACATGGCGAGAAACATGTCGATCAATTTAGAGTAGAGCTTCACGCCTAGACACCTTATTTCTAGCATCTAGCCTCTCTACACATTTTAATAGGGTAGTCTACCTTATGAATAAAGTACTATTAGGACTGACCAACCCTTTTTATAACACACTTCTGCTACATTTTCCTTATTAGGCCCCTCACACCCATGCAAACATCGGCAGGAACAAAAGATCCCCGACAAAGAGTCCCGGTTTCGGGTGCCCGTCAAGGATTGCAGCGCCGCCTTGACGAGGGGCAATGCTCATATGATGAAGCATGACACCTAGCTTGCTGGGTGTGTGAGAGCATTAGTTCCACCTTAAGGAATTGCCCTGATTCTCTATCTTCTATCAACTACTTTGGTAAATGAGCTTGCCATTTACTGATCGCATCTCTTTCTTCTAACAATTGAGGAACTCTGTACGCTTTTTGGATACATCCTTCACTTATTACCAGCCCATTTCTAGGTCTAGCCAGGGCAGCCCATGCGCTGCGAGGCATGCTGTTCCCGGATATGGGCTTTAAGCACCTCACATCTTTTCACTTGGGTTTCTCTTACTGGTCTTTGTAAATGGCCGCTTGTGATTGGTCAAAAAGCTCAGTAGTTCCTCCTTTTGGACTTGCGTATCCTTCCATGAGGACTGTCTCTGTTGCATGTGCTTTTACACTTCACGTTATTTCCCAAACTTCAAGCACATTCTTTTTTAGAGTGCCCTGCCTCTGTTCATGTTCCTGCCATGAAACCTTTGTGGCCACTTCAGTTTTTTAGCACCTACCGTGCCGCTCTTATTCTCCCCGTGCTCTTCCTCACACCATCTCACCCCTCCCACAACAGTGCATGACACCCAACACTCCTCTGAGGTCCGACTATGTTCACAATGATTGTTTTTGCCAGGCTGTCCTTCAACTCTGTCCCCTCCAACTTCGCATAGCTTACCTCTTCCTATTTCGCATTCGCTCCCATTTCACTAGACATTACACCTGTGCCACTTCAAGTTGCATCCTCCTTTCACTCTTGCCTACTTTCTTCTGTGACATCCTTTCACATGCATAAACCTTTCTCATGAGACCTTCACGTCCCCGTGCTTTGACCGTACACACTTATATCAGGTGACCTATTTCACTTGTACTCTGCCCACCTTTGCCAACTTTCTGCCTGCCCTCCTACATCCTCAGCTTTCCCCATTGTTGCACCTCACAGGGACTGAAGACGTGATTCACCCACACTCTACTGTGATCTGTAGACCTCGCTGTCATTATTGATTTGACTTTGACTTTGTCTCTCCCAGTCATCGGTTCCATCCATGTCTGCCTCTCTCTTTCTATTCATGTCTCCATTTATCTACAGACTCCCAGTTGCATCCTTATATTTACCTATGCCGCTCCTATCTCTATTTCCTCCACTTGTCTCCTCTCTCTGTTCCCTCCACTTCTGTGCCTCGTTCTCACCACTGGCCTCCTCCTCCGCCATGCTTCTGTTTACCCCATCCTTGGTGCTCCCTCTCACTCAGCATGCCTCACAGGCATATCCGTTCATAATGGCTGAAAGAAACCTGCTGCACTGCAGCGTGGAGCGCTTCACTCACTTTTAGAGGAAACGCTTGTCTTTTGAGGGGGAGAGAGGCTGGGGTGTGATGATCTCTACGAGGCACAAAGAGGAACTAAGAACATTTTCCATCAAATCAAAAGAAAAGTACTTGCTGCGGTGCACCAGCATTCTCCTCGTTCCCTGGCATGACTCTTCTACTTCACTACATTGCCTTAGCATGGCCATGCTTATGGACAAGGCTGAGACTGCATGGACACCTCTATACTTATGCTTTATTGACTATAAGGCCGCATTCGATCATGTCAACCGCACTAAACTATGGTCCAAACTGCATAGCTGGGGGCTGCCACAGCCCTTATTAAACTTGTTAATAAACTTGCACATGGATACATGGCTGCAGGTGAAGCTGGGAAACAGAACTTTCCTGTCAAGGTGTATTCCTACTGAAAAGGGGATGAAACAGGGTTGTGTTTTAGCCCCGACTCTTTTCAACCTAGATATAGCTGACGTAGTTCTACTTTTAATTAGCTGCAACTCACATGTCCCAAAACTAGGAGACATCTTGATACCCTGCCTCCTGTACGCGGATGATATAGTCCTGATTAGTAAAACAAAAGTAGGACTACAACATCTCTTAAATGCAACGCGGGACTACTCTGAAGCAGATGAACTAACGATCAAACTGGATAAAACAAGAACTATGAAAATCAGGAAATAAAGGAGACACGCTGGAGCCTGGTTTTGGGCGAGAAACTAAAATTGAGGATACAGCAGAATACAAATATCTGGGTGTGAAGCTGGATAGAGGGGGCCGCTTCTTGCCACAGAAGAACAGCATCAGGCACAAAGGACTAGTATTGGCTACCACTCTAATATTGCTAAACTCTAAACTGACAGGACCATCGATCTTCCCTTTGATTGAGGTGGTTCGGGCAAAACTGCTGCCAACAATCACCTATGGCAGCGAGGTTCAGAAAGGCAGAGATGCAAAAATACTTGATGCCACAGTAACAACAGCATATAGGGTCATCTTTGGTCTGCCCAAACATACCTCACCTGCGCAAATTAGGCTTGAATTTAGTGTTCAAACACAGTTGCAAGACAAGGGTCCCCCCCTCTCTTAAAACCTTCTATAAAAATGTCCCACTCTACCACGATAGGAGTGGGTGGGTAGAAATTAGCGGCTGCCCCCCAAAGGGAGCCAGAGGGGTGAAGCCTCAGGTGAACTGTTAGACCTGGCACCTTGGCGTGAGTCTCCCTCCCACTTTTTGTCGCTGTGCCTCATGTGTTTTTATGGTGTTGGCCGCTCAGAGCACTGTGCCACTGCCAACCAGTGCCACAGTGCAAGTGCTCCCTAGGTAAAATGTATTTGTTGGTTGGATTCCATGATTGGCTTATTTGGTTTACTGTCAGACCCCAGTAAAGTGCACCAGGAGTGCCCAGGGCTTGTAAATACAAATGCTGCTGGTGGGCTCGCAGCACTGGTTGTGCCACCCACAGACGCAGCCTGGTAAAATATGTTCAAGGTCTGCCATTGCAGAACCTGCCTGCAGTCTGGTACTGTCATGCTGACTGGCAAGTGCACCCACTTGCCAGTCCCTAAACCTTCCCTTAACTTCATGTTAGTCACCCCTATGGTAGGCCCAAGGGCAGGGTGCATTCTAAGCATAAGGTAGGACAAGCCCTGATGTGTGTGGCATGTCCTAATAGTGAATTACAGCCATTTTCGTTTTTCACTATTGTAAGGCTACCCTGTTCTCATAGGCCAGAATGGGCTGTTAAGATTATTACATACTACGATCCTAACAGGCCCAGGGAACATGGTAGAAGATAGAGTTTAGTATGCCTGAACTCAGAATAATAAGGTACATCTTTTAGTAAGGTTTATTTTAATATTCTTCGTTTGCAAATGCCACTTTTAGAAAGTTGGCATTTGCTTGCCTAACCATTTCAGCCCGCCTCTGCGTGATGTGTATCTGCTGTCTGGCTTGTGTGAGTGACAGGGCTGGGGAAACCCAGATGGGCAGGGCTGGTGGTGAATAGAAAGATTGACATATAGATGGGAGGGAGGAGTACACCTGGACTCTGAATAGGGCTGTGCTCTGCCACCACAATGCTGGCTCCGCCCCATGTGGAGCATCTGAGGGCTCTGCCCTGCACCCTGAAAGAAGAAGCCTGCATCGCATCAACAAAGTGCTCCAGAACTGGACTGAACTAGGCAAGGGCCCCACTGGCCTGGGAGAACAAAGGATTTGTGGTATAAATGTAGGAGCCCTGCTCCTAAGAAACTAGATCCTGTCCTGCATTGAAGAAACCTCTGTCCGATGAGGAGGAACCAGGAAAGCTGCATGGAGGAGTACTGTCCCTGACCTGGGGGATTGGCCAGCAGTGGTTGCCTTTGCTGCTGAAGAAGGGGAAAAGACCAAAGGAACTTTTATTTGACTTGTGCTAAAGATCTCTAATGGCTTGTAAGTGAGCTTGCCCCCTGAACAAAGTCCCAGGACCAGTGGACTTCACCGCCGTGAGAGAGCGCTGGAAAACGGACCGTTTTCCTTGTAATCTTGAAGAGAACTGCTGTGTGCGCTTCCCGATCGAAGCGTACTCCCCTGAAGCTTGTACCCACTGTCCGGCCTGAACAAAGTGACTGAGGCCCCTCTACGAGCCGTAGCTTGCACCGCAAAGGAAGGTTTCAGCCGGCCTGAGCAACGCGACTATCTGGCCCCTACGAGCCGTAGCTCGCACCGTAATGGAAGGACTGTGATCCGTACTTGCTTCTAGCCCCCTACGAACAGTACTGCCAGCGTACGCGCCTTTCCCCCGCTTTTGGAAAAGCTGCGGTGCGTGTGGTGGTCGTGTACATCTCGCCTGTGCAGAGCGTACTGTTGTTGTATCCAGCGCTTCAACCCAAGATTTCCGATCTGCCTGCACACCCTAGGTCCCACATACCGTAGTACGCAACGCGCAGGAAGACACCGCACCGGACAACGCGCCTGATGCCCGTGCAGCCTTCGTGACGAACACCCCCAAGATAAAGGTACTGTGCCAGATCGCGCTGTAGGGTGTACACTCCTGCCTGGAGCGCCTACAGTGCGTGCAAGACCCGTTCCACGAGCCTCTGTTTAACGCGTCTGAAGCGGACTGAAATGAACGACGCGCACGGAACCGGACCATTACGCTAAAGTGAAGAACTCTTTTGCTACCAAGTATTGTGGGCCCTTTAACAGCTATCTGGTCTTGTGCTAATCCTATATCTCTATATAAAATACTATTTTTGCATATATCCCAGTGTGGAGTCCATTGGTGGGGTTGTCGCTGACTTACTGTGTGTGTGTTCACAAATGCTCAACCATTACGCCTGAGATAACGCCTTGTCTGCTCGCGCCAAGTTACCTAGAGGGTGAGCAGGGGTTATTGTTAGAGTGTACCCCCTTACCCTCCTGACTAGAACAAAGGATCCCAGCTTGACACAAGTACCTACCTGTGCCAACCAGAGATTCCAGTTCTAACATGAACCCTCAGTGGAAGCTACATAAGTGACTAACTCCACATGGCGATCTGTAGGCAATACTGTAGGCAATACTGAGGTGACCAGTGGCTATGGTGGGTCAATTGGAGCAGACTCCAATACACAATAGATTCAGTGCCCTCAAAGCAGGAGAGGAGGTGTAAGGTGAAAGAAGCTCTCGCCAGGAAGTTCATCCCGAGACTGCAATAGCGATAGCAACAGAAACAGCGACACTGACAGAGACAGGGGGATTGAACCTACACCTGGAAACTCCTTTGGCCTCTAACCTATTGGGATTAAGGGAAGAGATCAGTAGTAGGTTTAAAACGTCTGAAGCTAACCAGGCAGATATACAAGCCACTTGCTCCGCCCTGGCACAGAAACTAGATGAGGTGGCAGTAAGGACCAACATACTGGAGGTAGAGGTAGGCCTGATGAGGAATGATATCACAAAGAACACCGAGGGACTGGGAGCATTGGTTAAAGAGAACATGGGACTCAGGGCAGACCTGGAAAGAGTCGAAAATCACTCTAGAAGAAACAACCTGAGACTCCTAAATATACCGGAGGCGGAGGATGGTTCTAATATTAAGGCTTTAGTAGTAAAGTTGCTAAGTCAAACTGTACTGAAAGATAGGCCAGAAATTAATCTGGATTACGAGATACAGCACATACATCGAGATCCTTTCAGACGGAACATCCAGAGTCAGAAGCCCAGGAAAATTCTCATAAATTTTCTCTCATATACAGTAAAAGAACTAATCTTAACAGCTGCTCTGAGAAATGGTTCATTTTCCGCCCAGAACTTTTCCTTCTCCATTAGGTCTGATGTGTGTCGAGGTACGGACCAGAAACAGTGGGAGTTAGGTAACAGAATGGATGAATTAAACAAACTTGGCGCCAAAGCCCAATTAAAATTCCCGGCGATGCTCCGTGTTGAATATGTGACGTTACAATGCGAACAAATACAACGCATGCTTTTACAACGCAACTTTTACAATGCAACTTACATTACATCGCAAGTTTTTACAATGCATTACATTGCAAAGCAAATATAATATAATACATTAAATGATCCATTACAACACATACTACAGCAACGTATACTTTTACAACGTAATATATATTATTTCTTTGTATAATAAACCCCTGGAGCGGGATGCAAGGAAAATAGGGGTTTTGGGTGAGGAAGTGTATTAAAACGTGGAGATAGATAATTCACACACAAGTATTAATATTAATACTCGAGTACTACAATAAATACTCACATTCAAACGTAACTATTTTTTAAATAAAAAATATATTTAAAAAATATTCTTACAACAGATACTATTTTAGAATAGGATATTTAATAAAATTACTCATATACAAAAATAATATTCGAATATCAAAATTAATACTCGAGTACTTTTTCACAAATAATTTGTATTATTTATATAATTTCACTACATATCACCAAACTATATAAAGCACATATAAAACAAATATCAAACTAAAATAATAATTAAAAAAAAATAATATATATTTTAACATAAACATTTAAACAACATTTCAAAAAGTAACCATATTAAAAAAAAACATTAATACACTTAATTAAACAAATTAAAACAACAATGTATAACTTGTGCATTTTCAATTAAGAAAAACACTATAACACACAAATAACATCTACCAAAAAAAATGCAGTTTTTATATGCCAGCAAACAAAAGTCCTACAACTCTGTCAATGAAACTACCTTGACCCGTAAATAGCCAAAACAGATGTTATAACATACAAAAATAAAAAGTTACTTAAACAAATATAACAAAATAATTATTTACATTCTCACACATCATAAAAAACAGAAAGAAAAATTATACACAAAACATATTTTACTTTCAAATTACATTCAACTCAACCAAACGTATAACCGAAGCCGACCACCATCAGAAAAATTGTAGTTACCTGATTACCAGAAACTGCACGCGCGTTTATTTGCTGAGAACAACAAACTTCGGAGCGAGCCTTCTAAAACACGAAGTACAAACTACAGAAATGTTTAACTGCTTCAAAATTTCTAAATAAGCAAACTTACTAAATTCAAATATATATACTTTTTTGTAGTTTGATCGAAAAGATTTCAAAATAAGAACAAACCTTAAAGATACACTATTTTGGACAATATATATAAAGTAATTGACTATAACTTAATTTTTATCTCAGCCATTTTTAAATAAATGTATTATAGTGGGTTTATAAAAAAAATACCCCAAAAAACTCTACCAAAATATGCTTGCTTAAATAAAGGAACAGGATAGTGGTATATTAAAACATCTAGTTCCGTTAAAAAATCTACTTGCCACATACAAAACTCTATATACTGGGGGGGGGTTTGAATTACTATTCCAACTCCAAACTGTACTTGCTTCAGAAAAGGTGCAGGATAATGGTATGTTAAAAAGACTATTCCCACTCCACAGGGTGCTTGCCTCAGAGAAAAAGCTGGATAGTGGTGGGGTTGAAATTACTATTCCCACTCCAAAGGATGAAACATTGAAAGAAAAAACTGGATAGTGGTGGGGTATAAAGTACTATTCCAACTCCAAAACATGCTAACTTAAGAGAAAAAGCTGGATAGTTGTGGGGTTTAAACTAAAATTCCAACTCCAAATGATGCTTGCTTCAGGAAAGGTGCAGGATAGTGGTATATGAAAATAACTATTCACACTCCAAAGGGTGTTTATATCAGAGAAAAAGCTGGCTAGTGGCGGGGTTTAAATAACTATTCCAACTCCAAACAATGCTAACTTGAAACAAAAAGCTGGATACTGGTGGGGTTTAAATTACTATTCCAAATCTAAAGGGTGTTTAACTCAGAGAAAAAGCTGGATAGTAGTGGGGTTTAAATTACTATTCCAACTCCAAACGATGCTAAATTAAAAGAAAAAGCTGGATAGTGGTGGAGTTTAAATTACTATTCCAAGTCTATAACATACTTGCTTCAAGAAAAGTGCGGGATAGTTGTATATTAATATAAATATTCCCACTCCAAAGACTGCTTGCCTCAGAGAAAAATCTGTATAGTGGTGGGGTTTAAAGTACTATTCCCACCCCAAAGGATGCAACATTGAAAGAAAAAGCTGGATATTCGTGGGTTTTAAAGTACTATTCCAACTCCAAAACATACTTGTTTCAGGAAAAGTGCTGGATAGTGGTATGTAAAAATTACTATTCTCACTCCAAAGGGTGCTTGCCTCAGAGAAAAAGCTGGATTGTGTTGGGGTTTAAATTACTATTCCAACTCCAAAGCATGCTAACTTAAGAGAAAAAGCTGGATAGTGGTGGGGTTTAAACTACTATTCCAACTCCAAATGGTGCTTGCTTCAGGAAAGGTGCAGGATAGTGGTATGTGAAAATAACTATTCGCACTCCAAAGGGTGTTTATCTCAGAGAAAAAGCAGGCTAGTGGTGGGGTTTATATAACTGTTCCAACTCCAAACAATGCTAACTGGAAACAAAAAACTGGATACTGGTGGGGTTTAAATTACTATTCCAAATCCAAAGGGTGCTTAACTCAGAGAAAAAGCTGGATAGTAGTGGGGTTTAAATTACTATTCCAACTCCAAATGATGCTAAATTAAAAGAAAACGCTGGATAGTGGTGGAGTTTAAATTTCAATTCCAAGTCTATAACATACTTGCTTCAAGAAAAGTGCTGGATAGTTGTATGTTAAAATAAATATTCACACTCCAAAGACTGCTTCCCTCAGAGAAAAAGCTGTATAGTGTTGGGGTTTAAATTACTATTCCCACTCCAAAAGTTGCTTACTTCAGGAAAAGTAGAGGACAGTGGTATTTTAAAATGACTATTCCCACTGCAAAGTATGCTTGCCTCAAAGAAAAAACGGGATAGTATTGTGTTTTACATTAGAATCTTTTACATAACAACAGATTACTACTACATCCAACAGCCAAGTACCCGGAACATTTGGAAAAAAAAAGCTTGAACTGTCCACAAAAAAGGTAATATCATGAAATATAAACTTCAAAAAAGAATTATACAAAGGAAATAGTATACAAATACTAATGAACAAAATAAAACAACACCATCTTTAGAAAATATAAACAATATCCAAATACTTTTTTCTTTCAGCTTTCAAAAAACCCATCAACAATAAATAAGAAAACATAACAAGGTTATTTTTACATGATAACAGTATTACAATTCAATTGATTTTCTTTTATGATGAAATTAAATGGCTTTCTCTGACAGAAAAATATATATAAGAGGTAAATACATATTTTAAACTTGACTAACAAAATGTAGGCAAAGACAAACTAATGTATTTCTTCTAATAAAAATGAAAATCTTTTATCCAATTATAAAACATAAACTTGTTGTTCCTTAACCAAAAACATACTTTCTTTTTTTCAGACAAATAATATAAATAATGTTGAATATACTAACAATAAATTACTTTCTTCTTTTTCAGACCACAACACAACTGAAAATCGGAAACCAACTCAATAAACAACCTAAACAATATATTAATAGTAAGATATGTAAAGAAAAATTTTAAACAAAATAGTAACTGTATTACTCTGCTTAGGAAACGTTGCCATCAACTCTATATATATAATAAAACACATTAAATATTTTTCATTACAGAAACACCAAACCAATTAACACATTAAAGAAAACAGAAGAATAAAACCACAGCTTTTATTAAGGTAAGAAAAAGTAACATATTTTTCTAAATAATAAATTAAGTTTTTTTCTCCCAATAAAGCACTATTCTTTATTTTAAAAAACCAACAAAAATATCAAAGCAACAATCTGAAAACATGAAACAGAACCTGAATATGCATAAATCACATACTGTTAAATTGATTGTCTAAAATACACTGTCATTTTCCCTCTAAACACGTATACACAATGAATTATAAAATATAATTACATCCATTTTTTTCTTTCTTTTCTTTTCACGAAAAATAATGTCTACACCATCAACAGGAGCTAAATACCTCACATCCAAAAGAGGGAACAAACTACTTAACCATAGTGGGTATATGTATTGTAAGGAGAGACCATCTGAACTCAGGTGACATTAGAGGTGTGTGCAATATTACTCAACCCATTGCACAGGCAGGGCGGTTACTCTTGATGACACTGTTTTAAAAACCACAGACCATAACCACTCTGCCTCTGCAATGGAGATTGAAGTTAGAGAAAGAATTAATGAAATTAAAGATATTGCATCCACCTCCTTTGAAACCTGTGGTGCATTTTAATGGAGGTATCCCAACATATTCCACAACATGTTGCAAGTAGTATGCCCACCATACCTAATTTGCGAAGAATTATAATATGTCAAAAATGACAAGTAACCCACAAAGAGTAACAGCCCAAACCTACTCTCACATATCAATTCCACCTGAACTCTCTATTACTTATTCTAATAAACCTTTCCTATTACATGACAACGAAAACCATCAAAAGAGAATAATATTTAGCACACCACATAATTTAGTAAGATTAGAAAACAGTGATATTTGGATGATGGTTGGAACATTTAAAAGCACACTCCATCCATTCACCCAAATATACACTATTCACGCATACATTAACAATACAGTAATTCCCTTAGTATACAGTTTACTACCTGATAAACAATCCTCAACAGACACTGAATTTTTGTCAGTGATAAAATCTAAAACATCCAACAAAAGTCAGAGGAAAGTAATAATTGACTTTGAATTAACTATGATTAATCAAATAACAAAAACATACCCAGATACCCAAATTCAAGGATGTTTCTTTCACTTTTCTCAGGCATATTGGCGTAAACTACAGAAAACATCCTAAATTGAGGATTATATATCAGATAGCAAACTACAGTTTGAACTTAAAAAACTAACTGCCCTTTGCTTTGTTCCTCCTGACAGTGTAGACAAATGCTACATTTCAATTACAGAATCTGAATATTTTACAGCAAATGAAGAAAAGTTGGCACCTATACTAAATTATTTTGAAGACACACGGATTGGTCATCTAAGCAGGTTGTGTCACAGGAGGAGACCACGTTTCCATGTGGAGTGGTGGAACTGTTACTCGACCTGCTTTGAGAGAGGAGCAAAAACAAACAATGCCATAGAGGGATGGTACAACTCCTTCAATAAATCAATTGGCAAACCTCATCTGAATTTCTATCATTTCTTGGAAATTTTGAAGAAGGATCAAAGTTTCCAAGAAATGAGAATGTCGCAATCATTGTCAGGTAGTCTGAACCCACATATATCTACCAGAACTAAGGAAATGTCTGAAAGACTATTGGGTGTAATTCAACAGTTTACGTTGACAGTGGCTTCAGACTACCTTGATAATCTTGCTCATATCCTACATTTCTAACCCTAAAAATATTGTTACTTGTCTGTTTTGCCCTAAAAATAATCCCACTCGTTCAATTGACTATATCCAAAATTATTTACATTAATAAAAAACGTCTGATCTTCTTACCTTAAGAAGTATTCTTTATTCAACTCTTGGACTTACAGTCCAACCATAACTTCACCAAGAGTCCTTTACTTTTATTTTTAATCCACAATAAATAACACAGAATCCATTCGAAAAATCCAGCGACCGAATTTAAAGATATTACTATGCACACTAAAAACGGTGCATATCTAAAAAACTAACCCAATAAAAAAATCCCGAAAAATAGAGGCATTGTTGAAAAAACGCAACAAATTCCAACATAGCAATCCAATTCTGATCCAAATACAATATCATTTTGATATCTGTAGAAATCCAAATCGAAGCAATTTAAGAAAAAATCCCGAAAATTTATTTTTTATCTCAAAAAACATAACAATTTCCAAAACTTCAATCCATCTTACCCAAAAATCCTGTAGAAAAATATAGATTAACACATCCAAAAGGTATTACTTTGACTAACATTGTAAATACATGTAACCGCGATTATTTACATTTTTTTTATTTAAATATAAATAGTACTGCTAAACTAAAAAACTACCCCTTTCAAAGCACTTTTGTTTCATGAAATGTTTAATATATATACCATTAACCAAAAAAAGAGACCAGACGTGAGCGTACTACTGCAGCATGTAATGGCGGAAACTAATTGGTAAACAAACATCAAACATAAGTAAAACACATTTAGAACATCTATCTACCTTCCTCATCTCTCATTACAATAAACATTACCACTACACTATGTATTTTAACAATGTAAATTTGTCTTACCTTAACACAGCTCTCCCTTGCTTCTGTTCTCTCCAGGAACGATCTCCGTAATGATGAAACTTAAGTTAACACGTCAACGTCATTCCTTTCTGTGAAGATAAAAAAAAGGACAATTTCTCCCATTGAAATCAATGGAAAACCATGAGAAAGTTCAAAATAGATGTATTATCAAATGTTAATGTACATAATAAAACACCAACAAATATTTATAAATTATGTATATGTGTACTGTATTATTTTTAAATTTTTTGTAAATGTATTTCAATTATTATAAAAATTTAAAATTATTATTAATGAATGGCTCTGAATACATTAACTGTCTTATATATGTTTGTTTATATACCAAAAAATCTAAAAATGCTACTTTATTTTTTAAATAATTTACACATATATACATATTTCTGATTTTCATCTACTTTACATTAAAAAATAATTGTAATTTCCACATTAAACACTTACCCATCATATTATTTAAACATCGCAATACCTATTTTTCCATTACCAATTTTTTAATGCGTAAAATATAAAATAAAATCAATGAAACATTTTTTCTATTTATTCTTACCTAACAAATAACTACTTACAATTAATATTAATATCTGATTATTAATTTTGCAAAAATGTATACCTAATACATTAAATAATTATTATCCTTATTATGATAAATTAAAAATATTTATTAAAAAAAATGTTTTTATTTATTTTTCTAAAAATAAAATAAAAATGATGTTTTACATCATTACTAACAAATTAGTATGAATATTAATACCTGAGTCTTAATTTATTTTCTAAACATAAAATTAAAATAATAGTTTTTTTACATCATAAGTAACTAATTAGGGGCCGATTCTGATCTCGCTCTGAAGGGCTCCAAACGCGATCGGGCCCTAAAAAGTACGAGCAGTGCGCATGTTTACCGACCAACTCGAACAGATGTACAAGCGAGCAAGTACGATGCGAGAAACGCGAAATTGCCGACCGACTCGTTTCCAGGTCTGAACCGCTCCATATGCCTCATCCATAAGCAAACCGTGCCGTGCAATGGAGGCATATTCCGACTGAGCCAGTACGATGCACGCGTCGGACAGCTGGATCAAGCTGAAGTTTCTGGCTCATAAAAGTCCGTGAAACTGCCCTGGGGGGTCTGCGTCGGACCCCACGTCACCCGCAGCCTTACGACTCGTACACAGGGGGAGACCCAAGGGTCTCCCCAACACAGGCATGTATGGTACAGATGGCACCGACGGGTACCCACTGTAAGGGGTGCCCTTGTGCGAGACGTACCCACTCAGTCAATGGGAGCCCATGTACGCGTCGTACGACCGGCTCCCATTGACTTCTATGGGAGTCTGACAGAACCGAGTCTGGCAGCATGTGGCCGCATCGTACTCGCTCGGTCGGACTGCAGGAGTCCAGCTCAGTCGGAAAACACTCCGAATCCGGCTCGGTCGGAGAGCTTTCTGACCCAGATCGGAATCGGCCCCTAAGTATTAATATTAATACCTGAGATTTAATTTGCCCAAAAAATTACCTATTACATAAAATCATTTATCTAGTTAGCAAAAATATTAGCTATTTAATAACAATATTGATACCTAATTAATAATAATCCTCATTAAAAATTAAATATACATTAATGTTTGTTATATTATTAAAATGCAATCTCAAACAGATAAACAAAAACTTACCATACAATACTTACCAAAGCGTTGTACTTGTAAATGCGTTGTAATGGCATGAGTTGTAAAATCATGCGATGTAAGTGTATCTGCGTTGTAACAGATGTGTTGTAAAGGCATTGCGTTGTAATGCCTGTGTTGTAAAGGATGTCTCCCTCTGTGTTACGTGGGACAACTAGATGCAACATTTCAGATTAGTCGAAGAGGCAGCTGACCTAATTGCTACTATAAAGAAGAAGGGAGCAGCTTGAAAAATATAGTGTCAGATGTAAGATAGGCACTAGACACCAATTTGAGACACTACACTAGTTTGTTTTTTTATTTAAATTACCTCCCAAATTATATAGTAGTAGGGTTATTTGTAGGAGTGTGGTGGGTGAAAGGAATGAAAGGGGGAGAGGTCGGAAATTCACTTTTATATTTTCTTCCTTTTTTTTCACTTTGGAGATGATTCCCTACCTCCGGCGGCCCAAACAGGTACTATATGCCCGGAAATCAAGGGAGGGTTCACAGGGGTGGGAGTGGGAGGGCCGCAGAGGGGAGGGCACTGGGTGGGGAGCAGTGGGGAAAAAAAAAAGAAATATGTCCTCATGTCAGTATTATAATCTCAAGTTTGGACCATAGTCAAAAATTAGGCGGCGATGGGAGGGAATGACAATGTGCTCCAGGAATTAACTTGGAATTTGAATGGCCTCAGATCTAAAGCCAGGCAGAGGCTATTGATGAACTATCTAGATGAAACCAAAGCGCAAGTTGTAATGCTCCAGGAAATCCATTTAACTGCTAGTGAAAGTAGATAATTTTATACAAAAATAAGGTGAATACAGAGCTGTTCTGTTTCGGACCAAGTAGAATAGTGTAAAGGGTTGGCGATCTCGATTAGGAAGGGCTCGGGAATTGAGTTAATTGCCTCAAAAACTGATAGCTCAGGGAGGTGGGTCTTAGCGACTCTTAGATGTGGGGTTTCAGACATATCTTGCGTAGCTTTTTACAGTCCCAACATGGACGACCCACAGTATATAGTAGATCTGCACTTGATACTGGCTGAAGTAGCTATTCCCATAATTATAGGAGGTGATTTTAAAACCTTACTGGACCCGTCTCTCGATAGATCCACTAGCAGGAGGGGGAGGCAGGTCCAGGCTCCAAGGACAAGGCAGGCATTGAAAAATATGATCATATGATCTATGAGATAGGTTTGATAGACACATCGAGGCAGTTAAGAGGGCAAAAACGGGGGTATACCTTCAAGAGTAAAAAATACAGCCACTTTTCTAGGCTTGACTATCTACCAGTGGATAGATTGTGGGCTGGGAAACTAAAAGAGGTAGATATATTACCGGGCCATATCTCGGATCGTGCCCCAGTTAAAGTAGTTTTAAATGGGGTGAGAGTATGCCATAACGTGAGATGGACCCTGAAGAGCTCCACCCTATTAAACCTGGATGTGACTGCTCTCCTGAGGAAAAGAACAAAGGAGTTATTTTAAGACAATGCACAGTCAGCCTTGTTAGATACAATATGGGATGCCTTTAAGGCTTATATGCGAGGGGTACTACAAAGTCAAGTTATATATATGAACAAACTTGACCGAGAAGAATTAAAAAATCTGGAGGGAAAAGTGGGGGCGCTGGAAGCTTGAATACAGCAGCATATTCAACCCAAGATGTTCAGTCTCTAGCGGAACAACCAGAAGAGGCAAGACTAAACTGTAAGATTTGTCTGGAGAGAAAGTGTTGTGAGAAATAGGCGGCTGCACGGGTGAAGCAATTTGAGAATGGAGAAAAGGCAGGAGCTTTGCTGGCCTGGAATTCCAAGGTGCGTAAGTCCCGTAATTATATCCAAGGATTAATTATCAACGCTCAGGGTGATATTTCAAATAAGGATGACGAGATGCAGGCTTGTATAATCTCCCTCTTCTCCAAATTATATATGGAGGAAATAAGACTTGAAGATGGGACTTTAAAGTATTGGCTGGATAAGTTAGAACTCTCGATTCTCACCCAGGAAGGTAGAGAAATAACGAATGTTGTGATTATCGAGGGTGAAATAAGTGAACAACTAAAGCGCCTAAAAGATGGGAAGGCAGCCGGACCGGATACATTACCGGGCGAGCTGTATAAGGTAATTGTGGATTAAATAGTCCCAGAAATTATGTCATTGTTTAACTCCATTTATAAGGAGGAAGGGCAAACACCTAGCTCTTGGAAGGAAGCAATAATAACTTTGATCCTTAAGACTGCAAAGGACCCAAGGAGAGCAGACTCATATCGGCCCATCTCCCTGCTAAATATTGATTATAAAATCTATTCTGGCATTTTGGCAGGGAGATTGGCAAAGGTAGCCCCCCAACTAATTCATCCAGACCAGAAGGGATTTGTCCCCCAAAGACAAATCCTTGAATTAACTTTGCCCTTGATAGGGACCATTGACCTAGCAATCACACAATCATTTCTCCTGACAGTAATCATTATAGATGCCGCTAAGGCATTGACTGTGTTAGTTGGGCCTTTTCATGGGCGGTCCTGGAGTTGATGGGCTTTGATGCAAGGCGTATTAGTGCTATAAAAAGGTTGTATCAAGGCTCTACTGCTAAGATTTTATTGAATGGTGCCTTGACCAAGAGCTTCAAGATCTCCAGAGGCACGAGACAGGGTTGCCCCCTGTCCCCTCTTCTTTTCGATATCTATATTGAACAGCTGGCTCATCTCCTGCGGAAAGATGATCAGATAGTACCTATCCACTCACTACCATCCGCAGTAAAATTGCATTGTTCGCAGATGACCTGATAATCTATACTTCCGATCCATCTAGAACAATACCCAGGATGGAACTGCTAACAAAAGAATTTGGGAAGTTTTGGGATATTTGGTGAACAAGGCTAAGACTGAGGTCATGGTTTGGAATTGCGAAAGCTAGGAGGGCAGAGTGCGGGAGGAAATAAAATATCTAGGGATTATCATAGTAAACAAAATCAACGACATCCCACTCCGGAATCTAATTAGAGTAGCTTAAGAGATAGATAGATCCCTATCTAGATGAAAGAATCTTCCATTAACTATATATGGGAGAGTAAGTTTGGTAAAGATGTCCATCTTGCCAAAGTTAACGTACATATTTAACTGTATCCCCTTGAGATTTCCTAAAGATATAATTAATAAAATACAAGGAAAAATATCCAGTTTCATCTGGGCTTCTCGTGGAATCAGACTCTCATGGCACAAATAAGGAGGAGGCTCTTGAGAGTTGGCCTCTCTTTGCCGGACCTTAACTTTTATTGTACGGCATTCCACTTTAAAAATGTTCGAATGCTTATAGGAGATTCTGACTCATCCACTTGGGGCTCATTGTTAGGGGAAATGACTGATGAGTATGGGACAACAGCATTTTTGTATAAATTTGGAGCTCAGAATTTTAAAAAAAAAGTAAGATTAAAAGTACTCAAGGCGTCCTTAAGTCTTTGGTACATAGTGAGAAAGATGCTAAATATAGGATACTATTCGGAATTTGCACCAATCTGGGATTCCCCCGGGACACCGGAATGTTTGTAAGATAGCTTGGCGATTCCACTTAAGCAAGCCGGGTTGTCTAAATGGGGAGATTTGATATATGTGGGCAAATTGGTTCCCTTGGAAGTATTAAGGGCCAAAACTGGAAATAGGCTATCCAAATTTAAATATATTCAGCTAATCTCATGGATTTCATCAATCTTTTACGAGACAGGTATATCTTGGGATTTTGAGACTGCTATCCAGGATGCTAGAGCAAAGAATAAAGAAGTATCTAAATGGTATGAGCTATTTTTAGATGCTGAGGAAATAAAATTGGCGCCCCGTACATCATTTGGCAGGACGTACTGCAGGAAGAAGACTTGCAAATGTTGTGGACAGAGTCCTTAAAAATACTATACTCATTAGTCACACCGGCAAATTTTTAAAAGACATAATATCTTCACAATTAACAGATTGTCAAGGACCCCTCAAAAAATAGCTAAGTTTGCAACACAGCCGGTCCCTAGTTGCAATAGACGCAAGCAACTGAAATATGACAGTGTACACATTTTCTTCGCTTGCCCAGAAACAAAGGAATACTGGAAGGTGGTCGAATCCACCATTAGCGACATCTTGAGGGAACCAATAACCCTGACAACAACTCTGGGACTGCGCGGGGTAAATCACGACTTGCCAATTAGGTTCGACAGCAAACAAAGGGGCTTGATATTCTACCTGCTTTTATTGGCCAGGCGAGAGATATGTAAGCATTGGACGGATCCGGAGCCTCCGAACCCCATGGGATGGTTAAAAACGATCAAGTGGACAAGTAGAACGGTCATGGACAGTAACCCACCGAGGGCAAAGGACGTCTGGCAAGCCTTTGTGAATTGGTCAAGCTAGAGCTGTGATACATATATTGAGACTATTTTTCTTTTTTTTTACAGTCCTATGATTATCCCAGACCGTGGCAACTTTGGAGGCGATATATCCGCTGGGAAAGTATATGTATCCCCCAAATGGTTTAGGAGAGAGAATGCAATGGTCCATACAACACAAGGGCTCCAAAATGCTCCAATATTTGCAGAATGCCACGGCCGACATGAGGACAAAAGAAAAAAAAAAGACAAGGGGCCTTTGTTATTGCGTGGGATAAAGTGCGAAAAGCTTCGCATGGCACACTAAATGCACAACTGTGGAAGCAATTACTACAACACACCACAAAACCTGCTGCGATATATCTTAACAGTAGTTTAAATAGGATGGGGCTGCGTCAGCTTTGGGAAACACCAACAACAAATACCATTATTTTAAACTAGTGTGGAAGACAGCGAGACATCTTTCTTGGCTGGAGGACAAGGCCTCAGTGACAAAAGGGGCCCATGGTTGGATGACATTGAAGACATACACAGAGCTGGCCGCACAAACGTATTTCAATCTGGGCTATGACAAAAACATAAAAATAGCATTCATGAAGTGCAGACTGGGGCTGCTACCCCTGTATTCAACATCTTCCACCCTGCTCTGCGTGCCGCTTATGTGGATTCGCCTCTCAAGACCCGCTGCAGGTAGTATGCTCCTGCAAAAAACTTCTTAAGGGACGGAAACAACTGCTGAAGCAACACTTCAACCACCAGGAGGCAAGCTCTGCTGGCATGCTTCACACCCAATGACCCACAACTGAACTGCTGTCTAGAGAAGTATCTGAGACTGTGAGAAAGCAAAACGCCTGAAATGCTGACATAAGGAACCTATTTTCATGAGCAAACTTCCTGAGGCGCATCAAAGAGACTCTCCATACATAATAAGACGTTTGTATTCGAAGCACGTGGTGGTCGGACAGCACGGCACCTGAGGGCACGTTACATGGAGCTGTCAGTATTTTTATACGGTTTGGTTTGCCAAGGCCGGAAGGGTTTGCCAATGCCTGGTGGAAAGTCTTTTGACCGATGGGACTGCGCACCGCAGAACTTGGACATAGATCAGATATTTTTAGCAGGTTTTAAACAAGAAACATGAAGGAATGAGTTGTATATGTATACATTTTTTTTTTTTAAATGTTCCCGTTTTGCAACGGGTTTAATTAACCATGCAAATAAATGTATACCCTTGTACCTTACTCCACCACATTGCAGTAGTACCGTCTAAAGTAAAACTATCACTGTTTAAACCAGCCTGTCTACTTCTCAATGTGAACTCACTCCCCACTTATAGAAGAACAAGCATTGGCAATGCAATAGGTCTTGCATTAGTGAAAGTTTTAGCTGTTGGCATTACAAATGATAATGTTTGATTTTTTTGGTCATAAAATATCCCAGCAGAAGCATAAGTAATAAAAGAAATTCCAGAAGCAAGGAAAGTGTGCAGTACCACAGGCTGTTACTAGGTGTCGCTGTGGAGCTGTAAAGGAACCTCTATTAGCCGCATAAGGTACTGCACCTTTAATGCAATATCATTTGCAACGCCAAGAGCTAAAACTTTCACTAATGCGAGACCTATTGCATTGCATAGGGTTGTTCATGTTCCATTCCCTCTATGTTTACCGTCCCTTGTGTATTTGTTTACATTCCGTCTCTCTGTTTTCCTTGTTTCTGATGCGGCTCGTTCTACATTCAGGGGCAGATTTATGTTGCACTTGCGGCACTTTTGCGCCACCGTTGCGTCACTTTTGTGACGCAGCAGCGGCGCAAATCCTGCGCCATGGTGCGGGGCATTTACAAACGTGACGCATCTCCCAGATGCGTCACGTTGTAAAGCCCTGCGCCACATGTAGGCGTTCCAGGGCAGGTGGGGGCGTTCCGGCGCAGGAACGCCTCCTAAAAGTGGCTGAGTGAAATCTACAAGATTTCACTCAGTCACTTTTAGGCCCATGCTGCGTCAAAACCCTGCGCCTGCTTGAAGCAGGCGTAAGGATTGACGCAGCATTGTACAGATAGGGCCCCCCAGATCATTGCTGGAGCTGCGTCGCGCTTGCGACGCAACTCCAGCAATGCGCCACTTTTCGGCACAGATGCGTCACGCATCTGTGCCGTTTTTGCCCCATGGTGCGCCGCATTATAAATGCGGCGCATCCATGGTGGCGCAGCTGTGGCGCATAATAACTGGCGCATCCCTGCTGATATGCAGGGATGCGCCAGTCGTCATAAATCTGCCCCTCAGTCTGCATATATTTGTGTGTGCATGGTATTTCTTTATATGTTTATGTTAATTCTCTAGGGTGAACCGAGCCAGCAGGCTGTGGGGCAGATCTGCTGCGCTGCATTGTGTGACAGGGAGCGATGCGACATGTGTGTAAAGATGTCTGCTCTCTCCTTGCCCTGGCACACTGTGAGCAGCCTGGCGCGGACCCCCGGGGTGTCTACTCCCTGCACCCCAGCACGGCTGCCTGCTAGGGGTGTTTCTGGGGTGAGTGTTTCCTGTTGGCTGAGCTTTTCTTCAATGAGGGGCCCTGTTTCGGTGGCACTTCTCCATATAACCTTCCGGGTGCTTATCTTGCGGTTTCCACATCATATGATCATCATTTACAGAAGCGGCGGGACTTTGCCGTTTGTGGTGTCGCAGCGCCACCTACGGCACAAGTTGCGCAGCATCTTTGTCACTTCACGTCAGCCTTTCTTTCTCCTCAATGAGATGTGGGCTCCTCCATTCACTCGGATAAGAGGCGACCTAAGCTCTGCAAACACAAGACAGCCGCCCTTCATGGGAAACTGTTCATTTAAAAAAGGTCAAACATTTCAAGCTTCGCACCGACTGCAACCCTTCTACCTCTGCTTTCCACTCATGAGGCATTTCCACTGGGTGGCACACATTCAATTTCATATGCAGCACTTTGAGAATCCACCCACCACGTGAACAAAACCCATGGGAGCTGTGTGCTGGTTTGGTTTGTTTATTAATTATATTATTGGCATTGATGGGTAAGAGTTTTCACTTGCCAGAAAAAAAAAAACGTTTGTGGCTAAATATGTTGCAGGCTGAGGCTCAAGGCTTTTGAGATCCTTATCCCCGAATGATTCCCCCCCGAGACGCACAGCCGTCCATTCTAAGGAGGAAGAGGCCCTCGGAAAGACTTACATTATATTTCATGGAGTAACCACGCATTGTACAGGAATTTCTTTTCTAGAAGCTAATCTTGCAGGTGAGCCCGTTGAAGGATATGTGGCACCCTCGCAGGTTTCAGCAGCCACGTGTGAATGTGGTGCGTTATTAGACCAAAATGTTGCTATTAATTAATATGCATTGTTTATTCCCCAAAAAAGAACCGGTGCTGAAGCATAAAGGGGCAGATTTACAAGGAAGACGCATCTGCAAAGATGCGCCACTTTCCCTGCTCCACCCTGGGAAACCTGTGCGCCACTAATGATGGCCGTATTTACAATACGGCGCACCATGGCGTAAGGATTGACAGATGCGTCAGAAATTCTGACGCATCTATTGACGCAAAAGTCACGCATTGCTGGAGTCGTGTCGCAAGCACGACGCAACTCCAGCAATGCAAGACGAGGCCTATCCTCATTGGGGCAGATTTATGTTCCCTGGCGCATCCCTGCAAATCAGCATGGATGCGCCAGGGAAGATGCGTCACGCAAGTTTGCCATTTACAATGCGACGCATTGTGGCGCAAGGACAAGCAGATACGTGACGCATCTGCCGATCAGTGCTAAAGTGCATATGCTCTCCCCATTGTAAATTGCTATGTTGGTTGGATTCCATGATTAGCTTATTTGGTTTACTGTCATACCCCAGTAAAGTGCACCAGGAGTGCCAGGGCTTGTAAATACAAAAGCTGCTGGTGGGCTTGCAGCACTGGTTGTGCCACCCACAGAAGCGGCCTAGTAAAATGTGTCTAAGGTCTGCCATTGCAGAACCTGCGTGCAGTCTGGTACTGACATGCTGACTGGGCAAGTGCACCCACTTCCCAGTCCCTAAACCGTCACTTAACTTCATATTAGTCACCCCTATGGTAGGCAAGGGCAAGGTGCATTGTAAGCATAAGGTAGGACAAGCCCTGATGTGTGTGGCATGTCCTAATAGTGAATTACAGCCATTATCGTTTTTCACTATTGCAAGGCTACCTGTTCCCATAGGTGTTAGACCTGGCACCTTGGCGTGAGTCTCCCTTCCTCTTTTTGTCGCTGTGCCTCATGTGTTTTTATGGTGTTGGCCGCTCAGTGCGCTGTGCCACTGCCAACCAGTGTCGTGGTGCGAGTGCTCCCTTGTAAATTATATATGTTGGTTGGATTCCATGATTGGATTGTTTGGTTTACTGTCACACCCCAGTAAAGTGCGCCAGGAGCGCCAGGGCATGTAAAAGCAAACACCGCTGGTGGGCTTGCAGCACTGGTTGTGCGCCCACAGAAGCGGGCGGTAAAATATGTCTAAGGTCTGCCATCGCAGAACCTGCGTGCAGTCTGGTACTGACATGCTGACTGGCAAGTGCCCACACTTGCCGGTCCCTAAACCTTCCCTTAACTTCATGTTAGTCACCCCTCTGGTAGGCCCACGGGCAGGGTGCATTGTAAGCCTAAGGTAGGACAAGCCTGGATGCGTGGCATGTCCTAGTAGGGAATGACCGCCATCTTGTTGTTCACTACTGTAAGGCTACCCTGTTCTCATAGGCCAGTATTGGCGGCGAGGATTGTTACATCCTATGATCCTAACCGACCCAGGGAACATGGTAGAAGATCGAGTTTAGTATGCCTGAACTCGGAATAATAAGGTACATCTTTTCGCAAGGTTTATTTTAATATTCCGGGTTTGCAAATGCCGCTTTTAGAAAGCTGGCTTTTGCTTGCCTAAACATTTCAGCCCGCCTCTGCGTGATGTGTATCTGATGTCTGGCTGGTGTGAGTGACAGGGCTGGGGGAACCCAGATGGGCAGGGCTAGGTAGCCTGGTAGTGAATAGGACGATCGACAGGTAGATGGGTGGGAGGAGTGCTCCTAGGCTCTGAATAGGACAGTACTCTGCCTCCACAATGCCGGCGCCGCCCCCTGTGGAGCGTCTGAGGACTCTGCCCTGCACTCTGAAAGGAGAAGCCTGCATCGCGTAAACAAAGTGCTCAGAAACCGGACTGGACTAGGCAAGGGCCCCCCTGGCCTGGGAGAACAAAAGATTTGCTGTATAAATGGAGGAGCCCTGCTCCTAAGAAACTAGATCCGCTTTTGACCAAGAAGAATCTCTGCCTGAGGAGGAGGCACCGGGAAAGCTGTAGGAGGAAGACTGTCCCTGTCCTGGGGGATTGGTCTGCAGTGGTGACCTTGCTACCAAAGGGGAGAAGAGAAACTGTTGCTGAAGACTTTGCTTTATTTTTACTTTCAAGACTTGTGCTTTCCAAAACGATCTCCAAGGGCTTGGAACTGAGCTTGCCCCCTGAACTGAGCCCCAGGACCATTGGGCTCTACCTGATCTTCACTCGCCTGCCTCTGGACTGTGGTGTCCTTTCCCTCGCGGGAGCTGTGACCCTCGTGCCCCAGTCCCTCCCTGAGCCGTGACCAGGACTGCTTAGCCGCCCCCGCCTTGGGAAGAGCCTCGCTCGATCGGAGCCGCTCCCCCTACGCTGTGCTGGGCTGCCCCTGTCACCTCGCTCGCTGGAGGCTAGCTGTGCACTTTCACCCTCCCGCCGGAATCGGCGTTGTGAGCATCTCCAAGCCTCGGACGGCCCGGACGTATCTGCGTGCCCGGCTGCCCCGCTTTGTTCACCCGCCACCTGCAACACCCCGCTCCTGCCGTGAGCCTGAAGATCAGACCCCCATCGTGAAGTGTGGGAGCCCCGGACGCCGCCTCGCCCTTCTGTCGAAGAGCCGCTGAAATCCCGCACCCGCCTTCGCGTCAAGAAACAAGGTACTGTACTTACGAACTCGACCGCGAGCTCGAATCGGATCCAGGGTCCACAACGTTCTGATTTCCCTGTCATCTGTCGTGTGCTTCCCGGGCGCCGCCTCAGCACGAAGTGCGCTGAGGCCCACAGTTACCTTGTGCCCGCCTAAAGAACTTTCCGTAACAAAGAGACTTTACCGTATTTCCAAGAGTTGTGGCCCCATCAGTTCAACGTTACTGGGCCTTGTATTTGAATCTGCTGAATCTACATAAAAGCTTATTTTTATATACTTCCTGATTGGTGTCCGTTTGTGGTGCATGCAAGGGGTTTACTGTATGTGTAATTGCACTTGCTTAACCGTGTACGCCTGAGACTTAGCCTAGACTGCTCGCGCCACGCACCTAGAGGGTGAGCAGGGGTTATTCTGGGGAGTCATCCTTCGCCCTGACAAGAAGTAAAGGGCCCCTGTTTGTTGTGGGTACACACCTGCGTCAACCAGAGGCCCCTCATTTCTAACATTGGTGGCAGCGGTGAGGATTTACGGATTTGCATTTGTGGTTTGCGTATAGTGAACCACTGATAACCACGTAGTGAGAGCAGACCAGTAACACAGCCACAAAACTAGTAATTGTTTTTGTTTTTCCAAGAATCTCCGTTGTTAAGAGCCATGCCTGGTTCACTCCCCGCCGGAAGGGCAGCCTCTATAATCTCTGGATTGGATGACATAGATTGGGGAGAAGGCGCACTTGAGGGCTATACAAATGAAGAATTGAAAGGTTTTTGCTCCAAGTTCAGAATTGCCCAAACTGGATTGAAAAACAAGACCCAACTCGTGAAGGCGCTGAGGGCCTGGTATGAGTCAAAGGCACCAGAGAATCAGGTGGAAGTGGTTCCATCAGAAAGTGTCCATGAGTTTGGCAGAGGCCTGTCGCCAGAAGAGTTGGCAGACAGGGCAGCAGCCCGGGCACACGAAGTGAAGATGGCAAAACTTAATGGGCAGATGGATATGGAAAAACAAAGATTAGCCATGGAAGAAAAGAAACTACAATTAGAGCATGAAATGAAGCTGAGGGAGTTGGAGCTGAAAGCAAAAAGTTTGGAGCTTAATCCCTCTGGTGGCAGCACACCGCCAGCACCGGCGGAACCAAGAGTTTATATTCCCAAGGATGTAGTGAAGGAGTACTTCAAGAATGACGACATCGGGCAGTGGTTCAGAGCCTACGAGGTAGCCATGTCTTCCCACGGGTCCCTGAGAGAGATTGGGGAGCAGGGTTGTGGGGACGGTTGCTGAGTGAAGGGCGGGACACACTGTTAGATTTACCTGCTGATGTTCATAATTCTTACGCCCATATGAAGGAAGCATTGATGACTAGGTATGGGTTGACCCCTGAGTTATATAGACAGAGGTTCAGGGGTTGCACTAAGATTCCCAATAGTACGTATGTGGAGTATGTGACTTTCTTTTGCAGAGCGCTGGATGGTTGGGTAAAGGGTAGTAAGGTAAATGATTATCAAGGGCTTCTTGATTTAATGGCATGGGAGCACTTGTCCAGTAATTGTTTTCCTGAGCTACGCCAGCACCTGATAGATAGTAGGCTGACTAACCCTAGGAAGCTTGCTGACGAGGCGGACCGCTGGGTCAGTACCAGGGTCCACAAGGGTCCCGTGGGGGAATCCGCCAAAGGTGGGCAGGGTCCCCAACAGAAGAGTGGGGGGGACAGGGGTAAACAGAAGCAGTTCCCAAAAGGGCCCCAAAGTAGTCCCCAAGGGAACCAAGGGAAGGGTTCTCAGCCTCCCCCACCCCAGAAACCAACCAGGGCCCCGACAGGTCCTCCTGTTCAGAAGGGGCCCGTAAGATGTTACAGGTGTAACAATTTGGGGCATTTTGCCTCTGATGTAAAGTGTCCATTGTTTGGTAAACCAGCACCCACTGGTGCTCCACCCCGGCAGGTGACGAGTGTAGCCTTGGGGGAGGAGAGGGATATCCAAGGTGGGTGCGGTCCCGCAGAGATGTCCCTTGTCTCGCTAGGAGACCGTGAAGTGGTCCCTCCAACCCAGCTGCCTGAGAACACTAAGAAGTACAGGCAGTGGGTGACCATAAATGGCCATAGGGTGGAAGCTCTCAGAGATACAGGAGCCAGTGTGACAGCTCTCAGGTGTCACCTGGTGTCTCAGGAGCAGGTGGTCCCCAATGCATTCTATTACGTTGTTGCCGCTGACAACACAGAGAGACACTGCAAGGTGGCTCAGGTTCCCTTTGAGTGGGGGGGGGGTCTCTGGTACTCTTCAGGTAGCTGTGAGGCCCGCCATGCCTGTAGACTGTTTGTTAGGGAACGATTTAGAGAGCTCACCTTGGGCTAAGGTGGAGCGGAGTGCTCACCTGGAGATTTTGGGTATGCCGGATTGGGCGTGTGTCACCACACGGTCCATGGCAGCCAGTAGAGGTATTCAAGAGGTCCTGGAGCCTGAGAGGGAGGCCCAGGAACCGGCCTCAGAGAGAAGGAGCAAGGGGCGCGGGAAGCCGGCCCCTGAAGTTCCCACGGTCCAGGAGGAAGCAGACCTTGAGGGGGATGCCCTGGAGCCTACAGGGAAACAGATAGCTGAACTGGGAGACCTGCCGGAGCTGACCCATTGGCAGCAGGAAGGAGGTCCCACCAGGGAGGACTTTTGTAAGGCGCAGAAGGAGTGCCCTTCTCTCGTGGGTATGCGGCAGCAGGCTGCAGACCAGGCCGCAGGTGATCAGTCAGGATCACATTTTGTTTACTGGGAGAACGACCTCCTATATACAGAGCCTAAGGTTGCTGAGCCTGGGTCAGCCCGTGCGCTGGTGGTACCCCAGGACTTCAGAGCCTTCCTACTGGGGCTGGCTCACGATGTGCCATTGGCAGGGCATTTGGGGCAGGACAAGACCTTTGAAAGGCTTGTCACCCACTTTTATTGGCCTCAAATGCGCAGGAGTTCAGATACTCACTGCAGGACATGCCAGACTTGCCAGGCAAGTGGAAAGAGTGGAAGGAAGCAGAAGGCTCCACTCCAGCCATTCCCTGTGGTCGGTACCCCATTCCAGCGAGTGGGGATTGACATTGTAGGGCCACTGGACCCCAGGACAGCGATGGGCAATAGGTTCATCCTGGTCCTGGTGGACCATGCCACCCGGTACCCGGAAGCCATTCCTCTGAGGACAGTGACGGCCCCCGTGGTGGGACGTGCACTGATGGGAATTTTCTCCCGAGTGGGATTCCCTCTAGAGGTGGTGTCTGACCGAGGTACCAATTTCATGTCCAAATACATGAAATCCCTTTGGCAAGAGTGTGGTGTAACCTACAAGTTCACCACACCTTACCACCCCCAAGGAAACGGGTTGGTTGAGAGATTCAACCGAACCCTCAAAGGCATGATAATGGGCCTAGAAGGACCCATGAGGCGTAAGTGGGACGTCCTCTTACCATGCCTTCTCTTCGCTTACCGTGAGGTGCCACAGAAGTCTATGGGGTTCAGTCCCTTTGAGCTTCTGTATGGTCACCCAGTCAGAGGACCTCTAAGTCTGGTCAAGGAAGGCTGGGAGCAATCTCCCAGGAAACCTCCCCAGAATGTATATAGCTACATGCTGGCCTTCAGGAATCAGACTAGGCGATTCAGGCAACTTGCTGAGGCAAATCTGGAAGCCAGCCAGGAGGAGATGAAGCGGTGGTACGACCAGAATGCCACTCTGGTAGAGCTTCAGCCTGGACAGAAGGTATGGGTCTTGGCCCCCGTGGAGCCGTGTGCGCTCCAGGATAAGTGGACCGGTCCCTTTGAGGTGGTGGAGCGCAAGAGTCCTGTTACCTACGTGGTGGACCTGAAGTCTCCTAGGAGCCCCTTACGGGTCCTACATGTGAACCGCCTCAAGCCCCACTTGGAGAGGTCCCAAGTGAGCATGCTCTTGGCAACAGATGCTGGGATGGAAGAGGAGACAGAACCTCTTCCTGACCTCCTGTCAGCCAAGGAGCAAGATGGGTCAGTGGATGGTGTCATCCTCTCTTCCACCCTGACCCCTGAGCAACAGAGTGATTGTCGCCAGTTGCTGGGACAATTTTCTGAACTGTTTTCCCTGGTTCCCGGTGTCACAGATTGGTGCGTCCATGATGTGGACACTAGGGATAGTACACCTGTGCGGCACAAGGCCTACAGGGTGACTGACAGGGTGAGGACATGCATCAAGGAGGAGGTCTCCAAGATGTTTGCACTCGGGGTAATTGAGTCTTCCAGCAGTCCTTGGGCCAGCCCAGTGGTCTTGGTCCCAAAGGCTGCAGCGCCAGGAGCCACACCCGAACTCCGGTTCTGTGTGGACAATAGGGGACTCAATTCAGTCACTAGGACTGACGCACACCCCATCCTCAGAGCTGATGAGCTCATAGATCGGCTAGGGGCTGCCCATTACCTCAGCACGTTTGATTTAACGTCTGGGTATTGGCAGATCGCCTTGACCGAGGGGGCCAAAGAAAGGTCAGCATTTTCCACCCCAGATGGGCACTACCAGTTCCGGGTTATGCCCTTTGGGATGAAGAATGCCCCTGCCACCTTTCAGAGATTGGTCAACCAGGTGTTGGCTGGGCTGGATTCGTTCAGTGCAGCCTACCTGGATGACATCGCGGTGTTCAGCTCCACGTGGGAAGAACACCTGCGGCACCTCTGGGAAGTGTTGATGGCGCTGCGCAAGGCAGGCCTCACGATCAAGGCGAGTAAATGCCAGATCGGGCAGGGTTCCGTGGTGTACTTGGGACACCAAGTTGGGAGTGGCCAGGTGGCACCCCTTCAGCCCAAGATAGAAACCATCCTGAATGGGGAGTCGCCCAAAACCCAGACCGAGGTGAGAGCCTTCCTAGGTCTCACCGGGTACTACAGGAGGTTTGTCAAGGGGTATGGCAACATGGTTGCCCCCTTGACAGCGCTGACTTCGAAGAAGCAGCCCAGGAAAGTGATTTGGACTGACACCTGTCAGAAAGCTTTTGAGGCCCTGAAAACTGCTATGTGCACGGCGCCCGTGCTCTTGGCTCCCAACTTCTCCAAAGAGTTTATCGTTCAGACAGACGCTTCAGAGCATGGTGTGGGGGCTGTTCTTTCACAGATTAATGAGGAGGGCCTAGATCAACCCGTAGCCTTTCTTAGCAGGAGGTTACTTCCACGGGAACAGAGGTGGAGTGCTATTGAGCGTGAGGCATTTGCTGTGGTCTGGGCGCTGAAGAAGCTAAGACCCTACCTGTTTGGGTCTCACTTCCGGGTTCAGACGGACCACAGGCCCCTCAGATGGTTGATGCATATGAGGGGTGAGAATCCAAAGCTGTTGAGGTGGTCCATTTCCCTACAGGGTATGGATTTCACGGTGGAACATCGCCCTGGTACAGATCACGCCAATGCTGACGGTCTGTCCAGATTTTTCCGCCTTAGTGATGAGGAACTCCCTGGGGTAGGGTAATTCTCCCCACTTTTCAGCTGGAGGGGACACGTGTTAGACCTGGCACCTTGGCGTGAGTCTCCCTTCCTCTTTTGTCGCTGTGCCTCATGTGCTTTTATGGTGTTGGCCGCTCAGCGCGCTGTGCCACTGCCAACCAGTGTCGCGGTGCGAGTGCTCCCTTGTAAATGATATATGTTGGTTGGATTCCATGATTGGATTGTTTGGTTTACTGTCAGACCCCAGTAAAGTGCGCCAGGAGCGCCAGGGCATGGCATGCGTGGCATGTCCTAGTAGTGAATGACCGCCATCTTGTTGTTCACTACTGTAAGGCTACCCTGTTCTCATAGGCCAGTATGGGCGGCGAGGATTGTTACATCCTATGATCTAACCGACCCAGGGAACATGGTAGAAGATCGATTTAAACCAGATTGGTCGCACACTGCTACACCTACCAGGCGTGTTCCCCCAATGAAAATGGTCCCTGAAGGTCAGCGTCGGCGGATACACCTATGCTCGAGTGTGAGTGCAAGTATGCGTGGCGTGTGCCATCCCTGGACACGTGTTTCGAGGTAGTTGCCTCTCGTCAGCAGGGAGTAGGAAAATGTGTGGGGTTGCTGTGTAAGCTGCTAAAATCGTATCAGGACTAGTACCTCTCGTAGCGCGCAGGTGCGTAACCATGAGTCCGTCGACTCCACCGGCTCAAGGGAGCCTGAATATAAAGTTGAACCAGATTGGTCGCACACTGCTACACCTACCAGGCGTGTTCCCCCAATGAAAATGGTCCATGAAGGTCAGCGTCGGCGGATACACCTATGCTCGAGTGTGAGTGCAAGTATGCGTGGCGTGTGCCATCCCTGGACACGTGTTTCGAGGTAGTTGCCTCTCGTCAGCAAGGAGTAGGAAAATGTGTGGGGTTGCTGTGTAAGCTGCTAAAATCGTATCAGGTCTAGTACCTCTCGTAGCGCGCAGGTGCGTAACCATGAGTCCGTCGACTCCACCGGCTCAAGGGAGCCTGAATATAAAGTTAAACCAGATTGGTCGCACACTGCTACACCTACCAGGCGTGTTCCCCCAATGAAAATGGTCCCTGAAGGTCAGCGTCGGCGGATACACCTATGCTCGAGTGTGAGTGCAAGTATGCGTGGCGTGTGCCATCCCTGGACACGTGTTTCGAGGTAGTTGCCTCTCGTCAGCAGGGAGTAGGAAAATGTGTGGGGTTGCTGTGTAAGCTGCTAAAATCATATCAGGTCTAGTACCTCTCGTAGCGCGCAGGTGCGTAACCATGAGTCCGTCGACTCCACCGGCTCAAGGGAGCCTGAATATAAAGTTAAACCAGATTGGTCGCACACTGCTACACCTACCAGGCGTGTTCCCCCAATGAAAATGGTCCCTGAAGGTCAGCGTCGGCGGATACACCTATGCTCGAGTGTGAGTGCAAGTATGCGTGGCGTGTGCCATCCCTGGACACGTGTTTCGAGGTAGTTGCCTCTCGTCAGCAGGGAGTAGGAAAATGTGTGGGGTTGCTGTGTAAGCTGCTAAAATCGTATCAGGTCTAGTACCTCTCGTAGCGCGCAGGTGCGTAACCATGAGTCCGTCGACTCCACCGGCTCAAGGGAGCCTGAATATAAAGTTAAACCAGATTGGTCGCACACTGCTACACCTACCAGGCGTGTTCCCCCAATGAAAATGGTCCCTGAAGGTCAGCGTCGGCGGATACACCTATGCTCGAGTGTGAGTGCAAGTATGCGTGGCGTGTGCCATCCCTGGACACGTGTTTCGAGGTAGTTGCCTCTCGTCAGCAGGGAGTAGGAAAATGTGTGGGGTTGCTGTGTAAGCTGCTAAAATCGTATCAGGTCTAGTACCTCTCGTAGCGCGCAGGTGCGTAACCATGAGTCCGTCGACTCCACCGGCTCAAGGGAGCCTGAATATAAAGTTAAACCAGATTGGTCGCACACTGCTACACCTACCAGGCGTGTTCCCCCAATGAAAATGGTCCCTGAAGGTCAGCGTCGGCGGATACACCTATGCTCGAGTGTGAGTGCAAGTATGCGTGACGTGTGCCATCCCTGGACACGTGTTTCGAGGTAGTTGCCTCTCGTCAGCAGGGAGTAGGAAAATGTGTGGGGTTGCTGTGTAAGCTGCTAAAATCGTATCAGGTCTAGTACCTCTCGTAGCGCGCAGGTGCGTAACCATGAGTCCGTCGACTCCACCGGCTCAAGGGAGCCTGAATATAAAGTTAAACCAGATTGGTCGCACACTGCTACACCTACCAGGCGTGTTCCTTCAGGGACCATTTTCATTGGGGGAACACGCCTGGTAGGTGTAGCAGTGTGCGACCAATCTGGTTTAACTTTATATTCAGGCTCCCTTGAGCCGGTGGAGTCGACGGACTGATGGTTACGCACCTGCGCGCTACGAGAGGTACTAGACCTGATACGATTTTAGCAGCTTACACAGCAACCCCACACATTTTCCTACTCCCTGCTGACGAGAGGCAACTACCTCGAAACACGTGTCCAGGGATGGCACACGCCACGCATACTTGCACTCACACTCGATCATAGGTGTATCCGCCGACGCTGACCTTCAGGGACCATTTTCATTGGGGGAACACGCCTGGTAGGTGTAGCAGTGTGCGACCAATCTGGTTTAACTTTATATTCAGGCTCCCTTGAGCCGGTGGAGTCGACGGACTCATGGTTACGCACCTGCGCGCTACGAGAGGTACTAGACCTGATACGATTTTAGCAGCTTACACAGCAACCCCACACATTTTCCTACTCCCTGCTGACGAGAGGCAACTACCTCGAAACACGTGTCCAGGGATGGCACACGCCACGCATACTTGCACTCACACTCGAGCATAGGTGTATCCGCCGACGCTGACCTTCAGGGACCATTTTCATTGGGGGAACACGCCTGGTAGGTATAGCAGTGTGCGACCAATCTGGTTTAACTTTATATTCAGGCTCCCTTGAGCCGGTGGAGTCGACGGACTCATGGTTACGCACCTGCGCGCTACGAGAGGTACTAGACCTGATACGATTTTAGCAGCTTACACAGCAACCCCACACATTTTCCTACTCCCTGCTGACGAGAGGCAACTACCTCGAAACACGTGTCCAGGGATGGCACACGCCACGCATACTTGCACTCACACTCGAGCATAGGTGTATCCGCCGACGCTGACCTTCAGGGACCATTTTCATTGGGGGAACACGCCTGGTAGGTGTAGCAGTGTGCGACCAATCTGGTTTAACTTTATATTCAGGCTCCCTTGAGCCGGTGGAGTCGACGGACTCATGGTTACGCACCTGCGCGCTACGAGAGGTACTAGACCTGATACGATTTTAGCAGCTTACACAGCAACCCCACACATTTTCCTACTCCCTGCTGACGAGAGGCAACTACCTCGAAACACGTGTCCAGGGATGGCACACGCCACGCATACTTGCACTCACACTCGAGCATAGGTGTATCCGCCGACGCTTACCTTCAGGGACCATTTTCATTGGGGGAACACGCCTGGTAGGTGTAGCAGTGTGCGACCAATCTGGTTTAACTTTATATTCAGGCTCCCTTGAGCCGGTGGAGTCGACGGACTCATGGTTACGCACCTGCGCGCTACGAGAGGTACTAGACCTGATACGATTTTAGAAGCTTACACAGCAACCCCACACATTTTCCTACTCCCTGCTGACGAGAGGCAACTACCTCGAAACACGTGTCCAGGGATGGCACACGCCACGCATACTTGCACTCACACTCGAGCATAGGTGTATCCGCCGACGCTGACCTTCAGGGACCATTTTCATTGGGGGAACACGCCTGGTAGGTGTAGCAGTGTGCGACCAATCTGGTTTAACTTTATATTCAGGCTCCCTTGAGCCGGTGGAGTCGACGGACTCATGGTTACGCACCTGCGCGCTACGAGAGGTACTAGACCTGATACGATTTTAGCAGCTTACACAGCAACCCCACACATTTTCCTACTCCCTGCTGACGAGAGGCAACTACCTCGAAACACGTGTCCAGGGATGGCACCCGCCACGCATACTTGCACTCACACTCGAGCATAGGTGTATCCGCCGACGCTGACCTTCAGGGACCATTTTCATTGGGGGAAAACGCCTGGTAGGTGTAGCAGTGTGCGACCAATCTGGTTTAACTTTATATTCAGGCTCCCTTGAGCCGGTGGAGTCGACGGACTCATGGTTACGCACCTGCGCGCTACGAGAGGTACTAGACCTGATACGATTTTAGCAGCTTACACAGCAACCCCACACATTTTCCTACTCCCTGCTGACGAGAGGCAACTACCTCGAAACACGTGTCCAGGTATGGCACACGCCACGCATACTTGCACTCACACTCGAGCATAGGTGTATCCGCCGACGCTGACCTTCAGGGACCATTTTCATTGGGGGAACACGCCTGGTAGGTGTAGCAGTGTGCGACCAATCTGGTTTAACTTTATATTCAGGCTCCCTTGAGCCGGTGGAGTCGACGGACTCATGGTTACGCACCTGCGCGCTACGAGAGGTACTAGACCTGATACGATTTTAGCAGCTTACACAGCAACCCCACACATTTTCCTACTCCCTGCTGACGAGAGGCAACTACCTCGAAACACGTGTCCAGGGATGGCACACGCCACGCATACTTGCACTCACACTCGAGCATAGGTGTATCCGCCGACGCTGACCTTCAGGGACCATTTTCATTGGGGGAACACGCCTGGTAGGTGTAGCAGTGTGCGACCAATCTGGTTTAACTTTATATTCAGGCTCCCTTGAGCCGGTGGAGTCGACGGACTCATGGTTACGCACCTGCGCGCTACGAGAGGTACTAGACCTGATACGATTTTAGCAGCTTACACAGCAACCCCACACATTTTCCTACTCCCTGCTGACGAGAGGCAACTACCTCGAAACACGTGTCCAGGGATGGCACACGCCACGCATACTTGCACTCACACTCGAGCATAGGTGTATCCGCCGACGCTGACCTTCAGGGACCATTTTCATAGGGGGAACACGCCTGGTAGGTGTAGCAGTGTGCGACCAATCTGGTTTAACTTTATATTCAGGCTCCCTTGAGCCGGTGGAGTCGACGGACTCATGGTTACGCACCTGCGCGCTACGAGAGGTACTAGACCTGATACGATTTTAGCAGCTTACACAGCAACCCCACACATTTTCCTACTCCCTGCTGACGAGAGGCAACTACCTCGAAACACGTGTCCAGGGATGGCACACGCCACGCATACTTGCACTCACACTCGAGCATAGGTGTATCCGCCGACGCTGACCTTCAGGGACCATTTTCATTGGGGGAACACGCCTGGTAGGTGTAGCAGTGTGCGACCAATCTGGTTTAACTTTATATTCAGGCTTCCTTGAGCCGGTGGAGTCGACGGACTCATGGTTACGCACCTGCGCGCTACGAGAGGTACTAGACCTGATACGATTTTAGCAGCTTACACAGCAACCCCACACATTTTCCTACTCCCTGCTGACGAGAGGCAACTACCTCGAAACACGTGTCCAGGGATGGCACACGCCACGCATACTTGCACTCACACTCGAGCATAGGTGTATCCGCCGACGTTGACCTTCAGGGACCATTTTCATTGGGGGAACACGCCTGGTAGGTGTAGCAGTGTGCGACCAATCTGGTTTAACTTTATATTCAGGCTCCCTTGAGCCGGTGGAGTCGACTGACTCATGGTTACGCACCTGCGCGCTACGAGAGGTACTAGACCTGATACGATTTTAGCAGCTTACACAGCAACCCCACACATTTTCCTACTCCCTGCTGACGAGAGGCAACTACCTCGAAACACGTGTCCAGGGATGGCACACGCCACGCATACTTGCACTCACACTCGAGCATAGGTGTATCCGCCGACGCTGACCTTCAGGGACCATTTTCATTGGGGGAACACGCCTGGTAGGTATAGCAGTGTGCGACCAATCTGGTTTAACTTTATATTCAGGCTCCCTTGAGCCGGTGGAGTCGACGGACTCATGGTTACGCACCTGCGCGCTACGAGAGGTACTAGACCTGATACGATTTTAGCAGCTTACACAGCAACCCCACACATTTTCCTACTCCCTGCTGACGAGAGGCAACTACCTCGAAACACGTGTCCAGGGATGGCACACGCCACGCATACTTGCACTCACACTCGAGCATAGGTGTATCCGCCGACGCTGACCTTCAGGGACCATTTTCATTGGGGGAACACGCCTGGTAGGTGTAGCAGTGTGCGACCAATCTGGTTTAACTTTATATTCAGGCTCCCTTGAGCCGGTGGAGTCGACGGACTCATGGTTACGCACCTGCGCGCTACGAGAGGTACTAGACCTGATACGATTTTAGCAGCTTACACAGCAACCCCACACATTTTCCTACTCCCTGCTGACGAGAGGCAACTACCTCGAAACACGTGTCCAGGGATGGCACACGCCACGCATACTTGCACTCACACTCGAGCATAGGTGTATCCGCCGACGCTTACCTTCAGGGACCATTTTCATTGGGGGAACACGCCTGGTAGGTGTAGCAGTGTGCGACCAATCTGGTTTAACTTTATATTCAGGCTCCCTTGAGCCGGTGGAGTCGACGGACTCATGGTTACGCACCTGCGCGCTACGAGAGGTACTAGACCTGATACGATTTTAGAAGCTTACACAGCAACCCCACACATTTTCCTACTCCCTGCTGACGAGAGGCAACTACCTCGAAACACGTGTCCAGGGATGGCACACGCCACGCATACTTGCACTCACACTCGAGCATAGGTGTATCCGCCGACGCTGACCTTCAGGGACCATTTTCATTGGGGGAACACGCCTGGTAGGTGTAGCAGTGTGCGACCAATCTGGTTTAACTTTATATTCAGGCTCCCTTGAGCCGGTGGAGTCGACGGACTCATGGTTACGCACCTGCGCGCTACGAGAGGTACTAGACCTGATACGATTTTAGCAGCTTACACAGCAACCCCACACATTTTCCTACTCCCTGCTGACGAGAGGCAACTACCTCGAAACACGTGTCCAGGGATGGCACCCGCCACGCATACTTGCACTCACACTCGAGCATAGGTGTATCCGCCGACGCTGACCTTCAGGGACCATTTTCATTGGGGGAAAACGCCTGGTAGGTGTAGCAGTGTGCGACCAATCTGGTTTAACTTTATATTCAGGCTCCCTTGAGCCGGTGGAGTCGACGGACTCATGGTTACGCACCTGCGCGCTACGAGAGGTACTAGACCTGATACGATTTTAGCAGCTTACACAGCAACCCCACACATTTTCCTACTCCCTGCTGACGAGAGGCAACTACCTCGAAACACGTGTCCAGGTATGGCACACGCCACGCATACTTGCACTCACACTCGAGCATAGGTGTATCCGCCGACGCTGACCTTCAGGGACCATTTTCATTGGGGGAACACGCCTGGTAGGTGTAGCAGTGTGCGACCAATCTGGTTTAACTTTATATTCAGGCTCCCTTGAGCCGGTGGAGTCGACGGACTCATGGTTACGCACCTGCGCGCTACGAGAGGTACTAGACCTGATACGATTTTAGCAGCTTACACAGCAACCCCACACATTTTCCTACTCCCTGCTGACGAGAGGCAACTACCTCGAAACACGTGTCCAGGGATGGCACACGCCACGCATACTTGCACTCACACTCGAGCATAGGTGTATCCGCCGACGCTGACCTTCAGGGACCATTTTCATTGGGGGAACACGCCTGGTAGGTGTAGCAGTGTGCGACCAATCTGGTTTAACTTTATATTCAGGCTCCCTTGAGCCGGTGGAGTCGACGGACTCATGGTTACGCACCTGCGCGCTACGAGAGGTACTAGACCTGATACGATTTTAGCAGCTTACACAGCAACCCCACACATTTTCCTACTCCCTGCTGACGAGAGGCAACTACCTCGAAACACGTGTCCAGGGATGGCACACGCCACGCATACTTGCACTCACACTCGAGCATAGGTGTATCCGCCGACGCTGACCTTCAGGGACCATTTTCATAGGGGGAACACGCCTGGTAGGTGTAGCAGTGTGCAACCAATCTGGTTTAACTTTATATTCAGGCTCCCTTGAGCCGGTGGAGTCGACGGACTCATGGTTACGCACCTGCGCGCTACGAGAGGTACTAGACCTGATACGATTTTAGCAGCTTACACAGCAACCCCACACATTTTCCTACTCCCTGCTGACGAGAGGCAACTACCTCGAAACACGTGTCCAGGGATGGCACACGCCACGCATACTTGCACTCACACTCGAGCATAGGTGTATCCGCCGACGCTGACCTTCAGGGACCATTTTCATTGGGGGAACACGCCTGGTAGGTGTAGCAGTGTGCGACCAATCTGGTTTAACTTTATATTCAGGCTTCCTTGAGCCGGTGGAGTCGACGGACTCATGGTTACGCACCTGCGCGCTACGAGAGGTACTAGACTTGATACGATTTTAGCAGCTTACACAGCAACCCCACACATTTTCCTACTCCCTGCTGACGAGAGGCAACTACCTCGAAACACGTGTCCAGGGATGGCACACGCCACGCATACTTGCACTCACACTCGAGCATAGGTGTATCCGCCGACGCTGACCTTCAGGGACCATTTTCATTGGGGGAACACGCCTGGTAGGTGTAGCAGTGTGCGACCAATCTGGTTTAACTTTATATTCAGGCTCCCTTGAGCCGGTGGAGTCGACGGACTCATGGTTACGCACCTGCGCGCTACGAGAGGTACTAGACCTGATACGATTTTAGCAGCTTACACAGCAACCCCACACATTTTCCTACTCCCTGCTGACGAGAGGCAACTACCTCGAAACACGTGTCCAGGGATGGCACACGCCACGCATACTTGCACTCACACTCGAGCATAGGTGTATCCGCCGACGCTGACCTTCAGGGACCATTTTCATTGGGGGAACACGCCTGGTAGGTGTAGCAGTGTGCGACCAATCTGGTTTAACTTTATATTCAGGCTCCCTTGAGCCGGTGGAGTCGACGGACTCATGGTTACGCACCTGCGCGCTACGAGAGGTACTAGACCTGATACGATTTTAGCAGCTTACACAGCAACCCCACACATTTTCCTACTCCCTGCTGACGAGAGGCAACTACCTCGAAACACGTGTCCAGGGATGGCACACGCCACGCATACTTGCACTCACACTCGAGCATAGGTGTATCCGCCGACGCTGACCTTCAGGGACCATTTTCATTGGGGGAACACGCCTGGTAGGTGTAGCAGTGTGCGACCAATCTGGTTTAACTTTATATTCAGGCTCCCTTGAGCCGGTGGAGTCGACGGACTCATGGTTACGCACCTGCGCGCTACGAGAGGTACTATACCTGATACGATTTTAGCAGCTTACACAGCAACCACACACATTTTCCTACTCCCTGCTGACGAGAGGCAACTACCTCGAAACACGTGTCCAGGGATGGCACACGCCACGCATACTTGCACTCACACTCGAGCATAGGTGTATTCGCCGACGCTGACCTTCAGGGACCATTTTCATTGGGGGAACACGCCTGGTAGGTGTAGCAGTGTGCGACCAATCTGGTTTAACTTTATATTCAGGCTCCCTTGAGCCGGTGGAGTCGACGGACTCATGGTTACGCACCTGCGCGCTACGAGAGGTACTAGACCTGATACGATTTTAGCAGCTTACACAGCAACCCCACACATTTTCCTACTCCCTGCTGACGAGAGGCAACTACCTCGAAACACGTGTCCAGGGATGGCACACGCCACGCATACTTGCACTCACACTCGAGCATAGGTGTATCCGCTGACGCTGACCTTCAGGGACCATTTTCATTGGGGGAACACGCCTGGTAGGTGTAGCAGTGTGCGACCAATCTGGTTTAATGGTAGAAGATCGAGTTTAGTATGCCTGAACTCGGAATAATAAGGTACATCTTTTCCCAAGGTTTATTTTAATATTCCGCGTTTGCAAATGCCGCTTTTAGAAAGCTGGCCTTTGCTTACCTAAACATTTCAGCCCGCCTCTGCGTGATGTGTATCTGATGTCTGGCTGGTGTGAGTGACAGGGCTGGGGGAACCCAGATGGTCAGGGCTAGGTAGCCTGGTGGTGAATAGGACGATCGACAAGTAGATGGGGGGGAGGAGCACCCCTAGGCTCTGAATAGGACAGTGCTCTGCCACCTCAATGCCGGCTCCGCCCCCTGTGGAGCGTCTGATGACTCTGCCCTGCACTCTGAAAGGAGAAGCCTGTATCGCGTAAACAAAGTGCTCAGAAACCGGACTGGACTAGGCAAGGGCCCCCCTGGCCTGGGAGAACAAAAGATTTGCTGTATAAATGTAGGAGCCCTGCTCCTAAGAAACTAGATCCGCTTTTGACCAAGAAGAATCTCTGCCTGAGGAGGAGGCACCGGGAAAGCTGTAGGAAGAAGACTGTCCCTGTCCTGGGGGATTGGCCTGCAGTGGTGACCTTGCTACCAAAGGGGAGAAGAGAAACTGTTGCTGAAGACTTTGCTTTATTTTTACTTTCAAGACTTGTGCTTTCCAAAACGATCTCCAAGGGCTTGGAACTGAGCTTGCCCCCTGAACTGAGCCCCAGGACCATTGGGCTCTACCTGATCTTCACTCGCCTGCTGCTGGACTGTGGTGTCCTTTCCCTCGCCGGAGCTGTGACCCTCGTGCCCCAGTCCCTCCCTGAGCCGTGACCAGGACTGCTTAGCCACCCCCGCCTTGGGAAGAGCCTCGCTCGATCGGAGCCGCTCCCCCTACGCTGTGCTGGGCTGCCCCTGTCACCTCGCTCGCTGGAGGCTCGCTGTGCACCTTCACCCTCCCGCCGGAATCGGTGTTGTGAGCATCTCCAAGCCTCGGACGGCCCGGACGTATCTGCGTGCCCGGCTGCCCCGCTTTGTTCACCCGCCACCTGCAACACCCCGCTCCTGCCGTGAGCCTGAAGATCAGACCCCCATCGTGAAGTGTGGGAGCCCCGGACGCCGCCTCGCCCTTCTGTCGAAGAGCCGCTGAAATCCCGCACCCGCCTTCGCGTCAAGAAACAAGGTACTGTACTTACGAACTCGACCGCGAGCTCGCATCGGATCCAGGGTCCGCAACGTTCTGATTTCCCTGTCATCTGTCGTGTTCTTCCCGGGCGCCGCCTCAGCACGAAGTGCGCTGAGGCCCACAGTTACCTTGTGCCCGCCTAAAGAACTTTCCGTAACAAAGAGACTTTACCGTATTTCCAAGAGTTGTGGCCCCATCAGTTCAACGTTACTGGGCCTTGTATTTGAATCTGCTGAATCTACATAAAAGCTTATTTTTATATACTTCCTGATTGGTGTCCGTTTGTGGTGTATGCAAGGGGTTTACTGTATGTGTAATTGCATTTGCTTAACCGTGTACGCCTGAGACTTAGCCTAGACTGCTCGCGCCACGCACCTAGAGGGTGAGCAGGGGTTATTCTGGGGAGTCATCCTTCGCCCTGACAAGAAGTAAAGGGTCCCTGCTTGTTGTGGGTACACACCTGTGTCAACCAGAGCCCCCTCATTTCTAACAATAGGCCAGAATGAGCTGTTAGAATTGTTACATCCTATGATCCTAACAGACCCAGGGAACATGGTAGAAATTCGAGTTTAGTATGCCTGAACTCAGAATAATAAAATACATCTTTTAGTAAAGTTTATTTTAATATTCTGTGTTTGCAAATACCACTTTTAGAAAGTTGGTATTTGCTTGCCTAACCATTTCAGCCCGCCTCTGCTATGATGTGTATCTGCCTGTCTGGTTTGTGTGAGTGACAGGGCTGGGGAAACCCAGAGGGGCAGGGCTAGGTAAGCCTGGTGGTGAATAGAGAGATTGACATCCAGATGGGTGGGAGGAGTGCACCTGGACTCTGAATAGGGCTGTGCTCTGCCACAACAATGCTGGCTCCACCTCCTGTGGAGCGGCTGATGTCTTTGCCCTGCACCCTGAATAGAAAGTCAGAGTCATGTCAACAAAGTGCTCAGGAATTGGTTTGGACTGGGCAAAGGCCCCTCTACCCCAGAGGAACAAAGGATTAAGGGGTATAAGTATTGGGACCCTGCTCCCAAGAAATTAGATCCTGCTTGACAAGAAGAACCTCTGCCTGAGGAGAAGGAACTGGGAAAGCTGTAAGGAGGAGTACTGTCCCTGACGTGGGGGATTGGCCTGCATGGGTTGCCTTGCTGCTGAAGGAGAGGAGAAAGACTACAAAGACTTTATTTCAACTTGTGCTTAAAAAGATCTCTAAGGGCTTGGAAAAAAACTTGCCTCCTGCTGAAGTCTCAGGAACAACAGACTTCACCCCCCAGCTCCCCAGAGTTCTTTGGAAGTGCCTGCGGCTGTTGTTGGGCCTTCTGAGTGTCGCAAGGATCTGGAAGCGCGACTCAAGAAGGAGAAGCGTGCCGCCGTCAGAGCTGCTGTCGTCGCATCTCGTAAAGTGTGTCGACGCTGCAGCATCGCATCAAACGGAAGCATCTCGCATCATCCAAGAAGTGTCTCGCAACGCCGAAGAAGCGTGTCGCCATCGCAGCCATCGTAGCTGACGCATTGCACCGCATCAAGAGAAGAGTCTCGCATCGAGGAAGAAGCGTGTCGCCATCGTAGCTGTCGCATTGCACCACATCAAGAAAAGCGCCTCGCATCCACGGAGAAGCGTGCCGCCGTCGGAGCTGCTGTCGTCGCATCGCCTAAAGGGGTGTCGCTGCTGCAACATTGCATCGAGTGGAAGCGTCTCGCAAATGTCGGAGAAGAGTGCCGCTGCCAAGGCCGCTGTCGTCGCATCGCGTAAAGTGTGACGCCGCTGCAGCTGACGCATCGAGTCGAGTCTTCTCGCAACATCGGAGAAGCGTAACGCATCTGGAAGATCTTCACGTCTTTATTTCTTTGCACCAAAAACTTCATCGCATCAACATTGTTGCAACACTTTCGTTGCCCTGCGTGTCGCATCTAAAAGGTACATTGACTTAAAGTGTCGCATTTAAGAACTTAAGAGAACTAAGCAAAATTCTACCATCTAAAGTAACAGTATTGTGTATTTTTGTCGTTTAATGGTCTTGTGGTAACTCTATATAAAGAATCCTTATTTTTAATATAAAACCTGTGTGGTGTCTATTTGTAGTGTTGTCACTGGGTTACTGTATGTGTTCACAAATGCTTAACCTATAACGCTCTGAGATAAGCCTTGTCTGCTTGCGCCAAGCTACCTAGAGGGTGAGCAGGGGTTATTTTAGGAGTGTACCCCCTTATCCTGACTAGAGGAAAGGTTCCCTGCTTGTCACAAGTACCTACCTGTGCCAACCAGAGAACCCGGATTCTAACAAGGAGCATCACTGAAGAGGAGGAGCATGGCAGAATAGGAGGAGCATCGCTGAAAAGAAGGAGCATGACTCAAAAGGAGGAGCATCACAGAAGAGAAGGAGTATCACAGAAGAGAAGGAGCATCACAGAAGAGGAGGAGCATCACAGAAGAGAAGGAGCATCACAGAAGAGGAGGCACATGGCAGAAGAGCAGGAGCATCATAGAATAGAATGAGCATCACAGAGGATGAGGTTCACAGAGGAGGAGGAGCATCACAGAAGAGGAGGAGCATAGCAGAAGTGGAGGAGCATCACTGAAGAGGAGAAGCATGTCAGAAGAGGAGAAACATGGCAATAGAGGAGGGGCATGGCTAGAGGAGGAGTATGGCAGAAGATGAGGAGGAGCATCACAGAAGAGGAGGAGGAACACAGAAGGGGAGGAGCATCACAGAAGATTTGGAGCATGGCAGAAGATGAGGAGGAGCATCACAGAAGAGGAGGAGGAGCACAGAAGAGAAGGAACATCACAGAAGAGGAGGAGCATCAAAGAAGAGTTGGAGCATCGCAGAAAAGAAGGCACATGGCAGAAGAAAAGGAACATCATAGAATAGAAAGAACATGACAGAGGAGGAGGATCACAGAAGAGGAGAAGCATCGCAGAAGAGGAAGAGCATGGTAAAAGAGGAGGAGCATCACAGAAGAGGGGGATCATCTCAGAAGAGGAGGTGCATCGCAGAAGAGGAAGAGCATCATAGAAGAGAAGGAGCATCACAAAAGAGAAGGTGCATGGCAGAAGAGGAGGAGCATGGCAGAAGAGTAGTATTGCAGAAGAGGGAGAGCATGGCAGAAGAGGAGGAGCATGGCAGAAGATGAGGAGGACCATCACAGAGGAGGAGGAGCATGGCAGAAGAGGAGGAGCATGGCAAACATGAGGAGGAGGATCACAGAAGAGGAAGAGCATCACACAAGAGGGGGAGCATCGCAGAAAAGGAGGAGCTACACAGAAGAGGAGATGGAGCATCACAGAGGAGGAGGAGCACCACAGAAGAGGAGGAGGATGGCAGAAGAGGAGGAGCATGGCAAAAATGAGGAGGAGGATCACAGAAGAGGAGGAGAATGAAAAAAAGGGGATGAGAATCACACTGGAGGTGGAGCATCACCAAAGAGGAGGAGCATGGCAGAAGAGGAAGAGCATGGCAGAAGAGGAGGGGCATGGCAGAAGAGGAGGAGCTTCACAGAAGAGGAGGAACACCACAGAAGAGGAGGAGCATGGCAGAAGAGGAGGAGCGTGGCAGAAGGTAGGAGCATCACAGAAGAAGAGGAGCATGGCAGAAGAGGAGGAGCATGGCAGGATTGGAGAAACATGGCAGAAGAGGAGAAGCACAGCAGAAGAGGAGAAGCACAGCAGAAGAGGAGGAACATGGCAGAAGAGGAAGAGCATCACAGAACAGGAGGAGCATCACTGAAGAGGATGAGCATGGCAGAAGGGGAGGAGCATCACTGAAAAGGAGGAGCATCGCAAAAGAGGAGGAGCATCACAGAAGAGGATGAGCATGACAGAAGAGGATGAGCATCATAGAAGAGAAGGAGCATCAAAGAAGAGGAGGAGCATCACAGAAGAGGAGCAGCATCACAGAAGAGGAGGAGGATCACAGAAGAGGAGGAGCATGGCACAAGAGGAGGAGCATCAGAGAAGAGAAGAAGCATCATAGAAGAGAAGTAGCATCACAGAAGAGAAGGAGCATCGCAAAAGAGGAGGAGCATCACAGAAGAGGAGGAATATCGAAGAAGAGGAGGAGCATGGCAGAAGAGGAGGAGCATGGAACAAGAGGAGGAGCAAGGCAAAAGAGGAGGCGCATTGCAGAAGAGGAGCAGCATTACAGAAGAGGAAGAGGATCAGAGAAGAGGAGAAGCATGACACAAGAGGAGCACAGCAGAAGAGGAGGAGCACCATGGAAGAGGAGGAGCATGGCAGAAGAGGAGGAGCATGGCAGAAGAGGAGAAGCATGACAGAAGAGGAAGAGCATCACAGAGGAGGAGGAGCAGGCAGAAGAGGAGGAGCATCACAGAAGAGGAGGAGCATGGAAGAAGGGAAGGAGCATCACAGAAGGGGAGGAGCATCACAGAAGAGGAGGAGCTTGGCAGCAGAGGAGGATCATCACAGAAGAAGAGGAGGATCACAGAAGAGGAGGATCATAGAAGAGGAGAATCATGACAAAAGTGGAGGAGCAACACAGAAGAGGAGAAGCATGGCAGAAGATGAGGAGAATGGCTGAAGAAGAGAAGCATGGCAGAAGAGGAAGAGAATCACAGAGGAGGCAGAACATGGCAGAAGACGAGGAGCATGGCAAAAATGTGGAGGAGGATTACAGAAGAGGAAGAGCATTGCACAAGAAGAGGAGCATCACAGAAAAGGAGGAGCTTCACAGAAGAGGAAAAGGAACATCACAGAAGAGGAGGAGCAACACAGAAGAGGAGGAGGATGGCAGAAGAGGAGGAGCATCACAGAAGAAGAGCATCACAGAAGAGGAGGAGCATGGCAGAAGAGGAAAATCGGGGCAGAAGAGGAGGAGCATGGCAGAAGAGGAGGAGCATCACAGAAGAGGAGAAGCAACACAGAAGAGGAGGAGGATGGCAGAAGAGGAGGAGCCTCACAGAAGAAGAGCATCACAGAAGAGGAGGAGCATGGTAGAAGAGAAAAATCGGGGCAGAAGAGGAGGAGCATGGCAGAAGAGGAGGAGCATCACAGAAGAGGAGGAGCATGGCAGAAGAGGAGGAGCATGGCAGAAGAGGAGGATCATGGCAGGAGAGGAGAAGCATGGCAGGAGAGGAGAAACATGGCAGAAGAGGAGAAGCACAACAGAAGAGGAGGAGCATGTTAGATGAGGAGGAATTTCTCAGAAGAGGAGGAGCATCACATAACAGGAGGAGCATCACTGAAGAGGAGGAGCATGGCAGAAGAGGAGGAGCATCGCTGAAAAAGAGGAGCATCGCAGAAGAGGAGGAGCATCACCGAAGAGGAGGAGCTTCTGATTGGCATTTTGTAATTTTTAAATGCTGGTTGCTGAAAACAAAGTGATACCAAAGGGGATGATGGACGGAGCGTTTGAGCAAATCAAACACTCACCCCCAGTCAACTGATCTGGGTTTAATCCATCATCATTCTTTAGCTCACTCCACCAACCCAGTTCAGACCCAGCTATAGGCAAATCAGTCTTGACCCTGTGCCTCATGGGAAAAGTCCAGCCTGAATGGCAAAGCCAGGTCTTCCCTGAACCGGAAACAAGCATCTTGGGACCGGTTTCCGGGTAACTGTGAGAAAGTGGCTCTGTATATACTGTTCCCACATAGGTACAGGGTGTACAGAGTCCACAGTCCCCAGAGGCTTGGCAGAGGCTAAAGTTAGATATAACCCTACTCTCTAAAGTGGTAGCTTGGTCGAGCAGTAAGGCAGTATCAGAGGACAGTGTAAAGCATTTGTTGTACACACTCAGTCAGCAAATGGTCTCGCAAACTCAAGAACTGAACTCTAGGCCATTGGTTTATATAAAAATATATGGTTGTTTTATTGTAGAACCAACAATAGGTATCAAAGTATACTTTCTCAGAATGAGAGACTTTAGTTAAATACTTTTGCAATATGCAATTGACTTTTGTAGGTAATAGTTACAGGTTGTTGCAATAGGCAACACAATTTCAAACACAATAATTAATTGAGCTCAATGTGAGTTTTACGTTTTTTGCAATAGATTACTTTCAGGATTACTTTTCTAACTCCAGGACTGGATCCTAGATTCAGTCCTGGGACAGTTCTTGGAAACAAGTGGGTAAGTTCGTCTTAGTTACTGTTATGATTTTTAGGCAATATTTAGCTATTTTAAAAGTTGACACTTCGAAGAAATTTAATAGAAAAACAGTCAAAGATTCCTTATGGGCGAAAATTCAAGTTACGGTAAAGTATGTTCTCGTTACTTTTGTAATCCAGGGCTGGGCTCCTAGGCTCAGTACTGAGGCCTCTATCTAAAACAGGTAAGTAATTACGTTTTCACAGTTGGTATGATTTTTAAAGAATATTTGTAGTTTGCAAAAATCGACACTTAGAAGAAATTTCACAGAAAAAAACAGTCAATTATTTCCTATGGAAGAAAATTGGGTTAGTGGTAAGTACGGTTGTGAGTACTTTTCAGGGTCAGTGCTGGGCACGAAGATCCAGCACTGGGATCTCTCCAAATAGCAGGTGAATATTTCCGTTTTCGTTACTCGGTTGATTTTAGGTGAATATTTTAAGTTTTAGAAACTTCACACTTAGAAGAAATTTCAGAAGAAACCAGTCAATGTTACCCTATGGAAGAAAATTGGGTTATCGGCTTTTGGGTAAGTACTCGACTGGCAGAGTTAAGGTTCTGGGCACAGACTCAGGGGTCTCCCAGGGTCAGGTTGATACAGATGTTACACCATCAGCGGCACTGGGGCAGTAGGGTGCAGAGTGAGTTAGGTTGGTGGCTGCTGACTAGCAGGCCATGAGGCTGTGGGAGCTGGGTTCCTGGTCACTTGCTCAGGGCAAATGGGGAAATAGGTAGGAGTAGAAGTTACACTGTCAGGGCCACTCAGGCGGCTGGGTGCAGGGTGTTTTGAGCCTTCGGGAGCTCAATGGATTTAAATGGGAAAGCTCCAGGACGAACAAAGTCTGAAAGCTCGGGGACGAAGATTCTTCAGGTGCCACCACCAGTTCGAGAGGTAAGTTGGGTAGTTGGAGGATAGGTAGATACCCAGGAGTCAGGCACAGGGGACTGCAGGACGCCGGGTGCCGGGGTGCCTTTTGATGTCGGGAAATCATCCCCTCTGTTGATCGCGGTTGGGGGGTCCCTAAGTTCTGAGGATGCAGGCATCATCAGGAAAGTCGAGGTGGGTCCTTGGGTGCCGGATTCGGGGTCACAGTCACCGGGGGGACGTCCTCGGGGTCTTTGTTTACTCCGGCACAGGCCAGGCTTGGCGGGTGCAGAGTGTGCAGGGTTCACAGTTCTGGGCTGATGCCAGGGGTTAGAAACTTGCTTTAAGCAGAGCCACTGCTCATGGGAGACTCAGATGCTCAGAGTCACAAGGTAGCCAGGTCCTACGGGGTTTGTGAGGTTGCTGGCCACAAGAGGTGCTGGGATTTAGCAGGAGCAGGTTCGGGGGTCGACAGGCTGGTAGGGCTGGGGCCAAAGCAGTTGGTGTCTTCCTCTTCCTAGAAGCTGTACGGCAGGTCTTCTTTCTTCTTGCTCTTCTTTGCTTTTTCAGAATCTGGAATCTAAAGAAGAAAGGTTCAGGGTGCCCCTAAATACTAGATTTAGGGGCGTTACAGGTAGGGAAAGGGCAGGGACCAATGGGTCCCTGCCCTGGGGTGGGTACACCCCCTATCCTGCCACTCTCCTGTGGAAGGGGGGCAGTAGCCTAATCCTGATTGGGCAGGGCTTCCCATCTTCAAGATGGTGAGCGCCCGGAGATGTGCTTCACCTCGCCTTCCCCACCTGAGGGGTGGGGTTGGCAGGCTGGCACATCCCCTATCCTTACTTGGGGTTTCCGGCCAGTCTTTCTGCCAGAGTGGGGGGTCAGAACCGGTAGGGGCCAGGTGCTGGGTACAGCAAGTGGCCTGGAGAAGCTCACAAAGGTGGCATGCCTTTGAAGCTTCCCCCTGCCCATCCTGGGGGAGGAGACCTAGCACCTCACACAGGATGTGCATTGTTGCAGGCCCAGGAGAGCGGGGGCTCTCCACCCAGGGGTCCAGCAACATGTCTGCTGTGTGGCAGCCTAGGCAGCCTGCCAGACAAGGCGTGGATTGTAGGTTAGGTTTCAGGGGGCATCTCTAAGATGCCCTCTGTAGTGCTTTGTACATTAAATCCCACACTGGCATCAGTGCGGGTTTAATGTGCTGAGAAGTTTGATACCAAACTTCTCAGTCTTCAGTGCTGCCATCATGGTGCTGTGGAGTTTGTGTTTGAGGAGCTCTCAGCATCATATACTCTTAAATGGCAGCACTGCACTTACAGTGCCCAGGAATTGACCTGGATACTGTAGGGGCACAGGGCTCATGCTCCTGTGCCCACACCACTGGCATAGGGCACCCACCTAGAGGGGTGGCTAATGTATGCCATGGCAGTGTAGTTTGTGGGCATGGCACACAGGAATGTGTGCCATGCTGACTCTTTGTTTTGTCTTGTACCCAGACACTCAGCCTGCAAGGGCAGTGTGGTTGTGTTAGGGTACAGTGTGAGAAGTTGGCCTGGTATATGATGTTCACTAATTAAAGTGACCACCCTGTACCATGCCAAGCAACCCTTATGGTGTGGTTGTAAGTCAACCTTTTCGGACCAGCTGCCCTAGTGGTAGCGTAGGCTAAGCAGTCTTTTAGGCTAAACTCGTTTAGGCATGTTAAGCAAGCTGTTTCACCATATGTAACCCCCCTTTATACCAATGAAAGGACACCACACAGATATATATTCAATATATATATGTATTTATTACTCAAAGTATCCCCTAGACTCTTTATAAGCACAGGAGCACAAATCGTTAAACAAGAAAGTATCACAATATACGAAAGTTGCACTTTATATGGATAGGCCCTGGTGGCCGCTCAAACCATATACTAAAATAGTGGTATAAGTACCATGAACAGGAAAGGGAGAAGGCCTAGGGCCTCTAGAATCGCTGGGCCTACAAGGAGCTAACTTTAGTTAGTGACCAGGAGATCCACGGGTCGCGTGTGCAGTAAGGAAAGTTACACGCGGGCGCCCATAGGTTTTCAATGGGTGCGTAATTGTTCAAAAGTTACTGCTAGAAGGGTCTTCTGGTTGGACTACGAATTCAAAACTTCAAACCTAGACATTAGAGATGTTACTCTACACTTGTGCACCGGAGTGCCAGCTTTACCTCACCCACAGGAAGCGGGTACATAGAGCCCGAAGTGCGTCGGGTTTCATCTATCTGTTCAATGGAGCCTGACGACAAAGATGCTGCAGGCGGTCGGTCCAGAAGAGATGAGGTGGATCCAAGGATTGATCGGAAGTGTAGAAGACCTGTAAGCAGAGGGGACAGTGTTCATAGTCACTAGCCAGTGACCGGCGTGGCACCAGGTAGGTACCAGGCGATGTCGGGTGCAAACAGGTGGAGAGGGGAAGCTTGTCTCCGCAGCCACGTGGTCCCTGAAGGTCGACGACATCCAGGAGTCGGTTCACAAGCTGTCCCACGCAGGCTCTCGCTGTCGGCGGTGTCGGCGACTCAGAAGAAGCAAACAAACCTTGGCAAAAGCAGGAGACGCAGGAAGTGAAGAAAGCTTTTAGCTCTGACCCGCAAGGTCAGAGGGGCTGCTCCTTTGGAGGGAAGCAGGGGCCAGTCTGGAGCAACCAGACCAGTGTCGTAGTTTTTCAAGATGGTCGCCAAGATGGCCACTATCCAACGGACCAGTGACCGGTTAGGCGCGTCGAGTCGCGAAGTGCAGAGGGGCCCCACGCAGATCGTGGAGATGCTGGAGGGCTCACCTTTGGTGCAGATGCTGCTTGGATGTTGGGCTTCTCAGGTCCCAAAGCACAACTCGGAGGGAGCCTCTGTTGTTGCGCTTTCAGCTAGTCGAGTGTCTTCCAAGGTGGCTGGCTCCACGGGTCTCGGTGCCTCCACGGGTTCCTTCTTTGCAGGAACTGTGGATCGGGCGGTGAGAGGTCTGGAGGTCCAGTCCTTGTTGGTCTCTGGGCTCGGGCTCCGGCGGGAGGCGGCGGCAAAGCAGACGTCGATTCGCTGGGTGGTGCTTGCGTTAGCAAGATGGTCACTCCCTGACCATAGGGGAGATTTTCTTCAGTCTTCTGTGCAGCAGAACGTCGAAGTTCCCGTCTTCTTCTTAGTTGCAAGTTGATTTCAGGATGTCTAAAGTCTTTGGACACAGCTCCTACCTTTAAGCGGATTCTAGGGGCCGGACTACCTGCTAGGTCCCTCCCTAAGGGTGGGACCAGGAAGGGGGGTGGTTACACCCCCAATCCTTTGTCCAGCTCGCCCCAGGTCTGGGGCTGGTGTGCCCCAGGACCGGATTGAACTGGCATATGCGCCGCGGCTCCTTGTGAGCCTCAGGCATGTCTGTTTCCTTTCAAGCCCTACCTGACCAATACACAAAATCCTGTCTGGGGTTGTACTCGCACCTCCCCTGGCAGTAAACCCTTTGTCCATGTCTCCCAAGCTGGAAGGACTCCCAGCAGCAGGAGGGCAGACTTGTGTCTGTGGTGGCAGCGTCCATTTTGTGGAGCTGAGGCTATGTCTGATTTTACCCGGGTTTAAGGTTCTGTACATGTCGTGTCCCTCTAGGAGGTTGAATTGGCGAGGGGTTAGTATTCCAATTCGTATGACACCTTACTCAACATGTTTAGATAAAGCCAAACCAAAGATAGCATTTAACCGCGAGGTTCATAATGCACTTAAGAGTATATGGTATGGCGATATCTGGAAACGGTAGAAGGAAGTTGTTCCGACTACTGCAGACAGGCTCAGCTCATGCCAGAGCACCATCTCACATAAAACCAAGCACTCTGCCTTCAGGATTGTTAAGGCCTGCCATAGGAGTGACTTATAGGTTAACATGTGTCCCATTTACGGTTAGGTATAGGCATACTACACCTAAGTAAGAGGTGGATACACCAACTTACCCCAGCTGAGTGATCAGCCAGTTGTGTCAAATTGCAAGGCCAGGCCAGGGTTGGCACAATACATGCTTCAGCCCCTGGTAGGCCTCAGATACACCAATGCCCTGGGTACCTAGGGTACACTAGTATAGGGGCTCACAGGGTGATCCAGTTCAAATGGGTCATGCACCTAAAGTGCATAGTGTCAATTTAGTAGAGAGAACAGCAGGCTGGGGGTCTGATTAGCAGGCCCACAGCCTCAATACGTCGAAAACCAGTGAAGCAAAAAGCAAAAATTTGGGGTGACCATAGGATAGCAGACCCTACTCTCCTACACAACCCCCCCCCCCCCCCAAACGCAGGGACATTAAACTAGCCTAGACCAGTCGTGTCTTCATGTCCTAAGTGGAAGTACCTGGAGAGACCATCTGCATTCCCATGGTCCGTACCTGGCCGGTGCTCCACTGTAAACTCCATCCCCTGCAGGGAAATGGACCACCTAAGCAGTTTGGGGTTTTCACCCTTCATCTGATTTAGCCACAAGAGGGGCTTATGGTCGGTCTGAATCTTGAAGTGAGTGCCAAATAAGTATGGCCTCAGCTTCTTCAGGGCCCACACCACAGCAAAGGCCTCCCTCTCAATAGCTGACCAATTCTTCTCTCTGGGGTCAACCTTCTGCTAATAAAAGCAATGGGTTGGTCTTGACCATCTACATTAAGTTGTGACAGCACAGCTCCCACACCCAACTCAGAAGCATCTGTTTGGACAATAAACTCTTTGGAGTAGTCAGGACTTTTCAGGATAGGTGCAGAGCACATGGCCTTCTTCAGGTCATCAAATGCCTTTTGACAGCTTACTGTCCACTGAACCTTTTTGGGCATCTTCTTGGATGTCAGGTCAATAAGAGGAGTCACAATGGACCCATAGTTCTTAACAAACTTCCTGTAGTACCCAGTCAAGCCCAAGAAAGCTCGGACTTGAGTCTGGGTGGTGGGAGGAGACCAGTCCTTGATGGATTGTATCTTACTCTCCAGTGGTTGAACTTGGCCTCCACCTACAAGGTGGCCCAAGTACACAACCTTACTCTGCCCTATCTGGCACTTAGTAGCCTTGATAGTGAGGCCTGCCTTTTGCAGAGCCTCAAGTACCTTCTTCAGGTGGATCAGGTAATCCTCCCAGGTGGAGCTAAAGACAGCAATGTCGTCAAGATATGCTGCACAAAAGTCATCCAACCCAGCAAGGACTTGATTCACCAACCTTTGGAAGGTGGCAGGTGCATTTTTCAGACCAAAGGGCATCACCACAAATTGGTAGTGCCCTCCTGGGGTTGAAAATGCTGTTTTGGCCTTAGACTCCTCAGCTAGCCTGATTTGCCAATAGCCAGCTGTCAAATCAAATGTGCTCAAAAACTTAGCAGAAGCCAGTTTATCTATGAGCTCATCTGCCCTTGGAATAGGATGTGCGTCTGTCCTAGTGACAGCATTGAGTCCTCTGTAATCCACACAGAACCTCATCTCTCTCTTGCCATCTTTGGTGTGAGGTTTGGGGACCAGAACCACTGGGCTAGCCCAGGGGCTCTCTGAGGGCTCAATGACACCCAATTCCAGCATCTTTTGTACCTCAGTCTGTATACAGTCCCTGACATGGTCAGGTTGCCTGTAAAGTTTGTTCTTCACAGGAAGACTGTCACCGGTGTCCACCACATGGGTACACCAGTCAGTTTGACTAGGTATCAGTGAGAACATATGCTGAAATGATTGTAGAACTTGTCTACATTCAATTTGCTGATGCTCAGTGAGGTTGCCTCCAAGGGTCACTCCTTCAACTGAACAATCTTCAGGGTTCTGAGACAACAGGTCTGGGAGAGGGTCACTCTCTTCCTCCTGTCCCTCGTCTGTAGCCATGAGCAAGCCCATGTCTGCCCTGTCAACATATGCTTTTAACCTGTTAACATGGAGTACCCTGTGGGGACTCCTGGGAGTGCCTAGGTCCACCAAGTAGGTAACCTCTCCCTTCTTTTCCAGGATTGTATGGGGTCCAGACCATTTGTCTTGGAGTGCTGCTGGGGCCACTGGCTCCAACACCCATACCTTCTGTCCTAGCTGAAACTCAACCAAGACAGCCTTTTGGTCATGCCAAGCTTTCTGCAGGGCCTGGCTTGCCTCAAGGTTTTTAGAAGCCTTCTCCATGTATTCAGCCATCCTGGAGCAGAGACCAAGTACATAATCCACTATGTCTAGCTTAGGCTTTTTGAGAGGTAACTCCCATCCTTCCTTCACTAAACACAGTGGGCCTCTTACAGGGTGCCCAAACAACAAGTCAAAGGGGCTGAATCCAACTCTTTTTTGTGGGACCTCTCTGTAAGCAAACAGAAGGCAGGGCAGAAGGATATCCCATTTTCGCCTGAGTATCTCAGGTAATCCTTTGATCATGCCCTTTAGAGTCTTGTTGAATCTCTCAATAAGCCCATTACATTGTGGATGGTAAGGGGTGGTGAACTTATAGTTGACACCACACTCCTTCCACATGGCTGTCAAATATCCTGACATGAAGTTTGCACCTCTGTCAGAGATCACCTCCTTAGGAAAGCCCACTCTGGAGATGACTCCAAGTAGGGCCCTTGCCACAGCAGGAGCTGTGGTTTTCCTTAGGGGAATTGCCTCTTGGTACCTGGTGGCATGATCCACTACCACCAGTATGAATCTGTTCCCAGATGCAGTTTGGGGGTCCATTGGTCCTACAATGTCTATCCCCACTCTTTCAAAGGGCACTCCCTTTGTAGTGGTATCAGGGGAGCCTTTGTAGTGCTACCTGCTTTGCCACTGGCTTGGCAGGTCTCACAGGAGCGACAAAACTCCTTGGCATCTTCTGACATGTGAGGCCAGTGAAAGTGTGGAACAAGTCTGTCCCAAGTCTTATTCTGGCCTAAGTGGCCTGCTAGGGGAATTTCGTGGGCCAAGGTGAGAAGGAATCCCCTGAACTGCAGAGGTATAACCAACCTCCTGGTTGCACCAGGCTTGGGGTCTCTAGCCTCTGAGTAAAGGAGCCCATCATCCCAATATACCTTATGGGTACCTTGAGCATTCCCAGCAGCCTCAGCAGCAGCCAGCTGTCTGAGGGGTTCAAGAGATGGACAGGATAACTGAGCCTGTCCCAAGTCAGCCCTAGAAGGTCCCCCTGTCCCCAGAAACTCAACCTGGTCAGGTTCAAGCTCTTCAGGGACAGTTCCTTCAAGGTTCTCGAGATCATCCTCCTGGGAAGACTGATCATCACTTGGAGGCAGGGGGGAAGGCACAGCCTTAACCCTCCTGTTCTTCGTCCCTTGGAAGGTGCTTGGTCCATTGTTCCAGGATCCAAGACCTGAGGTTCAGTAAGGCACTTTTTGGCATGTGACCTGGTCACAGCAAGGACATGTGGTGATATACCTAACATCTCTGCATGTGTCCTGTACTCCACTTCTGACCATAGAGAACTCTCTAGGTCATTGCCCAACAAACATTCTACTGGGAGGTCTGCACTAACCACAACCCTTTTGAGGCCAGTTACCCCTCCCCACGAGAAGTTAACAATAGCCACACTATGGGAAGTAGTGGTATTGCTGGCATTGGTCACCAGGTAATTCTCACCTGGTATGTACTGTCCAGGATCCACAAAACCTGGTGTCACCATAGTGACACTGGCACATGTGTCCCTGTATGCTTGAGCCACTTTTGTATTGATCAACGGAGTCTGTCTGTACTTGCCCAGATTACTGGGGCTCACAGTCAGGGACAAATCCATGTCCCCATCACAGATCAAGACTGCCTGTGTAAGGGTTCTGTCTAGGTCAGAATCTCCTTCAGTTCCCATAGTGATTTCCACTGCACCCTTTGTCTGGGGACCAACACTGCTAACAGTACTACTGGGAGCAGCTGCCTTAGGGGCCACAGTGTTGGGGGCTCCACCCTTCTTACAATCACTAGTCCAGTGAGTTGTATTCTTGCAAGATTTGCACCAGGGTTTCTTTGGACCTTCTTTCTTCTTTCCTTTAGATTGTTGGGACCCACCCTCATTAGTACTAGTTTGGGGCCCTGTTGAAGACTTCTGGTCTTTGGATTTCTGGTCATTACCCTTTTGGTCTGTTTTCTTCTGATCACCCCCTTGGCCCTGGTTCTGGTTCTTTTGCTTAACCCCGGTTCTGACCCATTTGTCTGCCTTCTTTCCCAATTCTTGGGGAGAGGTCAGATCCGAGTCAACCAAGTGTTGATGCAGTTGCTGGTTTTGACAGTTATTTAAAATCTGTTCTCTCATCAGCAAATTGTACAATCCTGTATAATCTGAAACCTTACTTCCCAGCAACCAACCCTCCAAAGCCTTAGTGGCGCATTCAACATATTCAGACCAGTCCTGAGTCTGCGCCTGCTGGGTATCTCTGAACATTAACCTGTACTGCTCAGTGGTTAAGCCTAACCCATCAACCAGGACACTCTTCAGGACTCTGTAGTTTCTGACATCCTCCTCTCTAACAGTGAGGAGTCTATCTCTGCCTCTACCTTCAAAGGAGAGCCATAAGATTGCTGACCACTGGTCCTCAGGAACCTGCTGTACTTTGCAGGCTCTCTCAAGAGCAGTCATCCATTTGTGGATATCATCCCCACTTTTGTAGGGGGCACAACCTTGGACAGGTTCCTATTGTCAAAGACCCTATCTTTGTCCCTCGGGACAATGCTGCCACCAGTGGGTATAGACCCACTCTTTCTAGGTTGCCTAGCCTTGTTCAGTTTCTCTTCCATCAGGGCTACTTCTAGCTCTTGTTTCCTGATCCTCAGCTGAGCTTCCTGCATTCTGGCCTCATGTTCCCTCCTCTGAGAGCTGGTCATCCTTTTCCTGGACTGACCCTGAGAGCCTCTAGAGGCGTGAGAGGCATTAGAGTCACAAGAGTGATTCCTCTGTCTCCCAAACCCCTGGTTAAGTCCACTGGGGAAACTCGATGGGGGGAACCCATTGTCATTCCCAAATAGTCTTAAGTTAGCTGGGCCAAGTATAACACTTGGCACTGGGCTATTTCTCCCATCAGAATCACTACTATTATCAGAATCATCACCCTTGTCACTCTCGTCCCTACGCTGATTCTCATCATCTGTAGTCTGATTCTCACCTAAGGGGTGACTGTTAGGAAGGGGTGCTTCTGTAGCATCTTCAGAAGGAGGGCCTCCTGTTCCAGTCCCGGAGGGGCCTAACTGGGGGGCTTTCTTGAGAGCTCTCTGATCTTCATCAGTTTGCAAGAGTTCTCTGAGTTCAGCAGAGGTAGGGTTCTTGGGCTGTTTAAGGCCCCATGAATTAGCCAACTGCCTGAGCTCTTTCTGGTTTAGGATAGCAAAGATGGATGGTGCCCTCTGGGGGTCACTCTCGACAGAGATGGGTACCTTGGACCCCTCTGCCCCAGCCATTGCTCTTAAGTGTGGGTGGAAGTGTTGCAACTACCTACACTTGGGTTTTCCTACTAAACCTATCTAGTAGTTGTAGTCAGGGTGTGCTACTCCCTTTGCTCTACAACAACTAAGTTCAGTAGAACTTAAGTATATAACTAACTTGTTTTATATGTACCTAAAGGTACCTGTATGATCTTTCAATTGGTAACAAAGAGATTACAGAGGTAAAACAACAGCAAGCTCAAATCCCAACCGCTGCTCACCAATGTGAGAAGTTGGCCTGGTATATGATGTTCACTAATTAAAGTGACCACCCTGTACCATGCCAAGCAACCCTTATGGTGTGGTTGTAAGTCAACCTTTTCGGACCAGCTGCCCTAGTGGTAGCGTAGGCTAAGCAGTCTTTTAGGCTAAAATCGTTTAGGCATGTTAAGCAAGCTGTTTCACCATATGTAACCCCCCTTTATACCAATGAAAGGACACCACACAGATATATATTCAAAATATATATGTATTTATTACTCAAAGTATCCCCTAGACTCTTTATGAGCACAGGAGCACAAATCGTTAAACAAGAAAGTATCACAATATACGAAAGTTGCACTTTATATGGATAGGCCCTGGTGGCCGCTCAAACCATATACTAAAATAGTGGTATAAGTACCACGAACAGGAAAGGGAGAAGGCCTAGGGCCTCTAGAATCGCTGGGCCTACAAGGAGCTAACTTTAGTTAGTGACCAGGAGGTCCACGGGTCGCGTGTGCAGTAAGGAAAGTTACACGCGGGCGCCCATAGGTTTTCAATGGGTGCGTAATTGTTCAAAGTTTACTGCTAGAAGGGTCTTCTGGTTGGACTACGAATTCAAGACTTCAAACCTAGACATTAGAGATGTTACTTTACACTTGTGCACCGGAGTGCCAGCTTTACCTCACCCACAGGAAGCGGGTGCATAGGGCTCGAAGTGCGTCGGGTTTCATCTATCTGTTCAATGGAGCCTGACGACAAAGATGCTGCAGGCGGTCGGTCCAGAAGAGATGCGGTGGATCCAAGGATGGATCGGAAGTGTAGAAGACCTGTAAGCAGAGGGGACAGTGTTCACAGTCACTAGCCAGTGACCGGCGTGGCACCAGGTAGGTACCAGGCGATGTTGGGTGCAAACAGGTGGAGAGGGGAAGCTTGTCTCCGCAGCCACGTGGTCCCTGAAGGTCGACAATGTCCAGGAGTCGGTTCACGAGCTGTCTCACGCAGGCTCTCGCTGTCGGCGGTGTCGGCGACTCAGAAGAAGCAAACAAACCTTGGCAAAAGCAGGAGTCGCAGGAGGTGAAGAAAGCTTTTAGCTCTGACCCGCATGGTCAGAGGGGCTGCTCCTTTGGAGGGAAGCAGGGGCCAGTCTGGAGCAACCAGACCAGTGTCTTAGTTTTTCAAGATGGTCGCCAAGATGGCCACTAGCCAACGGACCAGTGACCGGTTAGGCGTGTCGAGTTGCGAAGTGCAGAGGGGCCCCATGCAGATCGTGGAGATGCTGGAGGGCTCACCTTTGGTGCAGATGCTGCTCGGATGTTGGGCTTCTCAGGTCTCAAAGCACAACTCGGAGGGAGCCTCTGTTGTTGCGCTTTCAGCTAGTCGAGTGTCTTCCAAGGTGGCTGGCTTCACGGGTCTCGGTGCCTCCACGGGTTCCTTCTTTGCAGGAACTGTGGATCGGGCGGTGAGAGGTCTGGAGGTCCAGTCCTTGTCAGTCTCTGGGCTCGGGCTCCGGCGGAAGGCGGCGGCAAAGCAGACGTTGATTCGCTGGGTGGTGCTTGCGTTAGCAAGATGGTCACTCCCTGACCATAGGCGAGATTTTCTTCAGTCTTATGTGCAGCAGAACGTCGAAGTTCCCGTCTTCTTCTTAGTTGCAAGTTGATTTCAGGATGTCTAAAGTCTTTGGACACAGCTCCTACCTTTAAGCGGATTCTAGGGGCCGGACTACCTGCTAGGTCCCTCCCTAAGGGTGGGACCAGGAAGGGGGGTGGTTACACCCCCAATCCTTTGTCCAGCTCGCCCCAGGTCTGGGGCTGGTGTGCCCCAGGACCGCATTGAACTGGCATATGCGCCGAGGCTCCTTGTGAGCCTCAGGCATGTCTGTTTCCTTTCAAGCCTTACCTGACCAATACACAAAATCCTGTCTGGGGTGGTTCTCGCACCTCCCCTGGCAGGAAACCCTTTGTCCATGTCTCCCAAGCTGGAAGGACTCCCAGCAGCAGGAGGGCAGACTTGTGTCTGTGGTGGCAGCGTCCATTTTGTGGAGCTGAGGCTATGTCTGATTTTACCCGGGTTTCAGGTTCGGTACATGTCGTGTCCCTCTAGGAGGGTGGAATGCTAACCCCGTCGCCAGAATTGGCGAGGGGTTAGTATTCCAATTCGTATGACACCTTACTCGACATGTTTAGATAAAGCCAAACCAAAGATAGCATTTAACCGCGAGGTCCATAATGCACTTAAGAGTATACGGTATGGTGATATCTGGAAACGGTAGAAGGAAGTTGTTGCGACTACTGCAGACAGGCTCAGCTCATGCCCGAGCACCATCTCACATAAAACCAAGCACTCTGCCTTCAGGATTGTTAAGGCCTGCCATAGGAGTGACTTATAGGTTAACATGTGTCCCATTTACGGTTAGGTATAGGCATACTACACCTAAGTAAGAGGTGGTACACCAACTTACCCCAGCTGAGTGATCAGCCAGTTGTGTCAAATTGCTAGGCCAGGCCAGGGGTGGCACAATACATGCTTCAGCCCCTGGTAGGCCTCAGATACACCAATGCCCTGGGTACCTAGGGTACACTAGTACAGGGGCTCACAGGGTGATCCAGTTCCAATGGGTCATGCACCTAAAGTGCATAGTGTCAATTTAGCAGAGAGAACAGCAGGCTGGGGGTCTGATTAGCAGGCCCACAGCCTCAATACGTCGAAAACCAGTGAAGCAAAAAGCAGAAATTTGGGGTGACCATAGGATAGCAGACCCTACTCTCCTACATACAGGGCCTCTAACGGTGGCACAATAAGTGCTGCAGCCCTTACAGGCCTTCCCTGGTCACAAGGCCCTGTGTACCTAGGGTATCATTTACCAGTGGCTGACATGTGGCCAGGGTTTTGCCAATTGGGGGTTATAGGTTTTAGGGAAGGAACATAGGCCGTGGGCACCTGATTGGCAGGAGTCCAGGGCACACTCAGTCAAAGTACATTGAGCAATTTAGCAAAAAGCGGTGGCACACCATGCAAGAAAGATGGCACTTTCACACACAGCCCCCCCCCCCCAAATGAAAGGTGATGAGACTAACCTTGCCCTGTGGAGTCTTCATTGTCTAAGTGGAAGAACCTGAAAAGTCCATCTGCGTTGGCATGGGCAGTCCCTGGTCTGTGTTCCACTTCAAAGTCCATTCCCTGTAGGGAGATGGACCACCTTAGTAGTTTGGGATTTTCCCCTTTCATCTGCATTAGCCATCTGAGAGGCCTGTGGTCAGTTTGAACCAGGAAGTGAGTACCAAACAAGTATGGCCTCAACTTCTTCAGGGACCAAACCACAGCAAAGGCCTCCCTCTCAATGGCACTCCAAAGCTGCTCTCTGGGGAGTAGCCTCCTGCTTATAAAAGCAACAGGTTGGTCTTGGTCTTCATCATTGGTCTGGGATAGGACCGTTCCTATCCCTAGCTCAGAGGAATCAGTCTGCACTATGAACTGCTTGGCATAATCTGGAACTTTTAGAATTGGTGCTGAGTACATTGCTTCTTTCAGGGTGTCAAAAGCCTTTTGGCAACTAACTGTCCAGTTAACCTTCTTGGGTATCTTCTTGGAGGTGAGTTCTGTGAGGGGAGTCACAATGGACCCATATCCCTTCAAAAACCTCCTGCAGTACCCATTCAAGCCAAGGAATGCCCTGACTTGGGCCTGGGTTGTTGGAGCTACCCAGTCCAGGAAGACCTGGATCTTGGGTTGTAAGGGTTGTACCTGGCATCCACATACAAGGTGGCCCAAGTATACCACAGTGCCCTGCCCTATCTGGCATTTGGATGCCTTGATAGTGAGGCCTGCATTTTGCAGAGCCTCTAAAACCTTCCCAAGATGAATCAGGCGATCCTGTCAGGTGGAGCTAAAGACAGCAATATCATCAAGATAAGTGCACTAAAGGACTCCAGCCCAGCCAGGACATGGTTCACCAACCTCTGGAAGGTGGCAGGGGCATTCTTTAACCCAAAAGGCATCACAGTAAACTGGTAATGCCCATCAGGTGTGGAGAATGCTGTTTTCTCTTTTGCTCCTGGGGCCATGCCAATCTGCCAGTACCCTGCAGTTAAGACAAAGGTACTGAGGAGTTTGGCTGCCCCCAATGTATCTATCAGTTCATCTGTTCTTGGAATAGGGTGAGCATCTGTCTTGGTGACAGAGTTGAGCCCTCTATAGTCCACACAGAACCTCATCTCTCTTTTTCCACCCTGTTGATGAGGTTTGGGGACCGGAACCACTGGGCTAGCCCAGGGGCTCTCAGAGGGTTCAAGGAGCCCTAACTCTAGCATCTTGCTGACTTCAGCTTTGATGCTTTCCTTGACTTGGTCTGTGTTGGAAGGCGGACCCCGAGGAGTCGGTGCGACCACCAAGGGGGGGGGCCCTCACACTGCACGAAGTAGCCGAGCGCTGCCGAGAAGTCTCCTGAGAGATCCTTCTCCTATCACGTCCTAGCACAGTAACACCACCACACAGGACTCAAGGAGGTTGTCTTGTGACAAGCAATTCTTTATCAGCAATAAAAAGGTTACGAGGTCAATATTTACACGAAGGGATCGAGGGATCCACCAAAAGTCTCAGTGTCTCTTTGGAAGGGTCGGGGTAGCGGGACAGTCTTTGGCAGGAATGCGGTACGAGGGTACCTGGGGCCCAGTTCTTATCCTCAAGCTGGAGGACCTCCGGATCTCGGAGGGGTTGAGCCGCGACGGCGTCAGCAGGGCTCTGGCGTACAGTTCGTGGAGAGCCGCGATCCAATCAGCAGGGCTCTCAAGATGGTTTCTACTCAGCTCGAGCCGCGACGTCGTCAGCAGGGCTCCGAGGGAGGTTTCAGCGAGGTTGGGCCGCGACGGCGTCAGCAGGGCTCCGATGTTCCAGGTGGTTCAGACAGGGTTCACAGGAAGGAGCCGCGACGCAGTCAGCAGGGCTCGTGATGGTTCCGACAAGAGTTCTTCTCCGTAGGGTCAGCCGCGATTCAATCAGCAGGGCTCTCGACTCCGGGATACAACTGCCGAGCTGTGGTGGGGTCGCCCCAGATATAGGTCTGGAGCCCTTTGATGTCCGGACCTATGCGCCCGAGGGGGCGGAGTGGCCGGGTGGAGGTGGCCAGACGCCCAGCAGGAGAGGCGCCAGGCCCATGGGAGTTGCAGGGCGATCACACCTCGAGAGGGGAGGACGGTTGGGGGTCCCATCGATACTGTCCTCCGCCGGGGGCGATGAATGGTTCCTGCGGCACCCCCTGGCTAGTTCGTGGTGCCTCGATGTCGGGGCTTCGCTGGGGTCGATGCCGGGTTGAGCGGGGTCGCGCCGGCTGGTGCACGGTGTGACGTGGATGCCAACAAGATGGCGGAGCCACGAGGCGTATGCGTCCACGTGCAGCTCCGGGTGAAGGGCCTTGGTGCAGTTCAGACGGGTGGCCCGTGACGGCCGGGGCGGGGAACGGGCACAATCCAGGGGGTTAAGGACCACGCCACGAGGCCGGGTCCAACAGGCGTCCCCCCCAGCCGAAGGCATGGAGAGTCACCCATCTCCTTGGGGATTCTCCTCGTCAAGGCGGAAGAAGCGGGACAGGCCGTCGGCGTTGGCGTGGTCATTGCCGGGCCGGTGTTCGACGTCAAAGTCCATCCCTTGTAGCGAGATGGACCACCGCAGCAGCTTGGGGTTCTCGCCCCGCATTTGCATTAGCCATTGCAAGGGCCGGTGGTCGGTCTGGACCCGGAAGTGGGTGCCAAAGAGGTAGGGCCGGAGCTTCTTGAGGGCCCACACCACAGCGAAGGCCTCACGCTCAATAGTGCTCCAGCGTTGCTCTCGGGGCAGTAGTCGTCGGCTGATGAAGGCCACTGGTCGGTCGAGCCCCTTTTCGTCGGCTTGGGATAGGACGGCCCCGATCCCATACTCGGAGGCGTCCGTCTGTACCACGAACTCCTTCTGGTAGTCCGGGGCCTGCAGCACCGGAGCAGTACACATGGCTGTCTTTAGGGTGTCGAAGGCTGTTTGGCAGCGGGGTGTCCAGTGTACCTTCTTGGGCTGCTTTTTGGACGTTAACTCTGTGAGGGGGCCAACAATGCTCCCATAGTCCCGGATAAACCGCCGGTAGTATCCGGTGAGGCCCAGGAAGGCCCGGACAGCGGTCTGGGTAGTGGGGGGTTCCCAGGTCTGGAGGGCATCTATCTTTGCTTGGAGGGGGGCCACCTGCCCGCTCCCCACTTGATGGCCCAGGTAGGTCACGGATCCGTGGCCGACTTGGCATTTGCTGGCCTTGATTGTGAGCCCGGCCCACTGAAGGGCGGCCAGGACGGCCTTCAGGTGGAGAAGGTGCTCGGCCCAGTGGTTGCTGTACACGGCAATGTCATCTAAGTAGGCCGCGCTGAAGGCCTCAAGCCCGGCCAAAACCTTGTTCACCAGTCTTTGGAAGGTGGCCGGGGCGTTCTTCATTCCGAAGGGCATCACCCGAAAGTGGTAATGCCCATCCGGGGTCGAAAAGGCGGATCTTTCTTGGGCGCCGGGGGTGAGCTGGATTTGCCAGTACCCGGCGGTGAGGTCCAGCGTGCTCAAGTAGCGAGCGGCCCCTAGGCGGTCGATGAGTTCGTCGGCCCGGGGTATCGGGTGTGCGTCTGTCTTGGTTACTGCATTCAGGGCTCGGTAGTCCACGCAGAATCGCAACTCCGGGGGGTGACCGGGAGCTGCGGCCTTGGGCACCAGGACGACAGGGCTGGCCCACGGGCTGTCGGAAGGCTCGATGACCCCCAGGGCCAGCATCTTCGCTACTTCGGCCTGGATGCAGGCCCGCACTCGGTCAGGCACCCGGTAGGCTCTGTGTCGTATGGGGGGGCTCTCCCCGGTGTCGACATCGTGGACGCACCAGTGGGTCACCCCCGGGGTGAGAGAGAAGAGGGCTGCGTAGTCCCGCAGTAATTGCTGGCAGTCGTTGCGCTGTTCCGGGGTCAGGGACGAGGCGAGTTGGACCCCTTCGATCGATCCATCGTGAATGTCGGATTGCAAGAGGTCGGGCAAGGGCTCGGAGTCGTCCTCGCCCCCTTCGTCAGTCGCCAGCAGCAGGCTCAGTTCGGTCCGGGCGAAGTGGGGTTTTAGCCTGTTAGCATGTAGGACCCGGAGGGGGTTCCGGGGGGACTCTAGATCGACCAGGTAGGTGACGGGACTTTTCTTCTCCACCACCTTGAAGGGCCCGGTCCACTTGTCCTGGAGGGCGCCGGGTTCGACCGGGGCCATGACCCATACTTTCTGTCCTGGCTCGAATTCTATAGTAGAGGTGTTGCGATCGTACCACCGCTTCATGTCCTCCTGGCTGGCCTCGAGGTTGGCTTCGGCCATGGCTCGGAACCTGCGGGTCTGGTTTCGGAGGGTCAGGAGGTATCGGTAGACGTCCGGAGGGGCTCCTCGGGGCTTCATCTCCCAGCCCTCCTTGACCAGGCTGAGCGGTCCGCGGACCGGGTGTCCATACAATAGTTCAAACGGGCTGAACCCCAGGGACTTCTGCGGGACCTCCCGATAGGCAAACAGGAGGCAGGGCAGCAGGACATCCCATTTCCGCCTGAGGGGTTCTTCCAGGCCCTGGATCATCCCTTTTAATGTTCGGTTGAACCGCTCAACCAGTCCGTTCCCCTGAGGGTGGTAGGGGGTCGTGAACTTGTATGTGACCCCGCACTGTTGCCACAGAGACCGCATGTACCTGGAGATAAAGTTCGTGCCGCGGTCGCTCACCACTTCGCTGGGAAATCCCACTCGTGAGAAGATCCCCATCAAGGCCCGGCCTACCACAGGGGCCGTTATAGTTCTTAGCGGGACCGCCTCCGGGTACCTGGTGGCGTGGTCCACGAGGACCAGGATGAAGCGGTGGCCCAGGGCGGTTTGGGGGTCCAGGGGTCCCACAATATCGATTCCGACCCGTTCGAACGGGGTGCTGACGGCTGGAAAGGGCTGGAGGGGGGCCTTGACCCGACCCCCGGTCTTTCCGCTGGCTTGGCAGGTCTGGCAGGACCGGCAGTGGTTGTCCACATCTCTCCGCATCCGGGGCCAGTAGAAGAGGGTCACCAGACGACTGTACGTTTTGTCTTGCCCCAAGTGTCCGGCGAGGGGCACATCATGGGCCAGGTGGAGAAGGAATTCCCGGAAGCGGAGGGGGACCACCAACACGCGGCTGGCCCCGAGTTCTGCTACTTTCTGTTCACTGTACAACAGGCCCTCGGTCCAGTAGATCCAGTGGGTGCCGGTCTGGTCACCGTTGGCTTGCGCGGTCGCCTGTTGTCGGACCCCTTCGAGAGAGGGACAGGACTGTTGTTCTTGCTGGAACTGCTCTCGGGTGGGGCCCCCTTCGTGTCGCCATTGTGTCAGCTCTGGGAGGGCGCTCGGAGAAGCCATCTCTTCGGGGGAGGATTCGCTGGGTCCCGGGTCGGTGCCTGCCTCCTCCTCGCTGCTGGTGGGAGGGGGTGTGAGCCCCTCGGGCTGGGCGGTCCCGGAGGTCGAGGATGAGCGGGGGGCCTGGGCGGTCATGGACCGGGTGATGGCGCAGGCCCAATCAGCCAGTCCCAACATTCGGAGGTGCTCTCGTCGCTCTACTTGAGCCCAGGGGGAACTTTCCAAGTCGTTCCCCAGGAGGCAGTCGACCGGGGCGTCGTCGCGCACTGTCACCTTCAGCAGGCCCGTCACCCCTCTCCACTCGAAGGGGACCAGGGCCATCTGGCATAGGCTTTCACTGTTGTCAGCCGTCCGTACGGGGCACAGCACATTCGGTAGAATCTGCCCAGGGGTCACCAGGTGGCAGCGGACAGCGGTGATACTGGCGCCTGTGTCACGAAGGGCTTCGGCCCGTTGTCCATTGACCGTGACCTGCTGCCGGTACTTCTGGGTGTTGGTTGGGATGGGGGTGCAGGGTACCATCTCTCGGCTACCCAGGCAGACCAGGGACATGGCTGCCGGCTCCCACTCAGTGTTCTCTCGGTCGAGGGCCTCCTCTTCCTCTTCTTCTCCCCCCAAGGCGGCGGCTGTCAGCTGCCGGGGCGGGTGCCCGCCGGCCCCGTTTCTTCGGTTCAGAGGGCATGCCGGATCGCTGGCAAAGTGTCCTGTTTGTTGGCAGCCGTAGCAGGTCACTGGCGGCCGTGGTCCGGGTCGGGCCGGGCCCACCTTTCGGGCTAGGCTCGGGGAGAGATGTGGCTGCGGTGGCCCTCGAGGGGGGCTCCTGGGGGCCCCGGCGGGAGGGTCTCGGTTCCTGTTCGGCCCTCCCCCCCCACCGCGCTGGCGGGGGGGTCCGTTGGGGTTCCTCTGGTACTCCCCCATTGAGTTCCAGGGGGACCCGGGAGTTGACCCACCGATCGGCCTCGACGGCAAGTTTTCGCGGGTCGGTCATTTTGCTGTCGAGGAGGTGCTGTCTCAGTTCCACGAAGCAATTGTTGGAAAGGTGTTCCCACACGATGAGGTCGACCAGCTGCCCGTAGGTGGTTACTTTGCTCCCTTTGATCCACCCTTCTAGGGCCCGACTGAAAAAGTCCACATATTCCACCCATGTGGTACCCGGGATTTTCTTGCAGTCTCTGAACCGCTGGCGGTACATTTCCGCTGTTAGCCCGTAGCGGGTGAGCAGGGCCTCCTTCATGTGATCGTAGGAGGTCATCACCTCCTCCGGTAGCTGGAGCAGCGTGTCCCGCCCCTCACTCAGGAACCGCCCCCACAGGCCCGCGCCCCAGTCCTTTCAGGGCACCCGATGAGAGGTCATGGCCACCTCGTAGGCCTTGAACCATTGTTGGATGTCGTCATTCTTGTAATACTCCTTGACGACTTCTTTCGGGATATGTACCTTGGCCTCGGGAGGCGGTAGAGTGTCTCTAGTACTGGGGGTGTCAGTCCCTCCGTTCTTGGCCTTGATCTCGAGCTCCTTGAGACTGCGCTCGTGCTCAAGAGTTAGTTTCTTTTCCTCCAACTCCCGGTGTCGTCTCTTCTCCTCTATCTCTTCTTGAAGGCGCAGCTGCTCTAGGGCCAGTTTCTTTTCTGCCAGCTGGAGTTCACCGTCCAGCCGCAGTCGGGCGAGCTCTAGCTCGTGGCTCCGGACCTTTTCCCGCTCTCGTATTTCTTCTTCGGAGAGGCCGGTTTCTAGGCTCTTTCTTCCTCCGGTTGCCGGAGTCCGTGCGGTTGCTGCGGTCTCAGTCAGGGGCAAGGGCCCTTCTTCCTGGGAGGGGCCTGCCCCGGCCTCCAACCATGCCCTCAGAGCTTTCTGCATCTCCTCTTTGGTACCTAGGCTGGTGGTTGCAATGCCTTTGTCTTTGCAGAACTGTTTCAATTCTTTGTGCGTATATTCTTCCAGCCGTTCGGGCTGGAACTCCATTGTCGCGTTGTTTTCCTGGCTGCTCATGATGCTGTTCGTTTGGATGGGTAGCTAGTGGGTACTGGCTGGTACGTACTGCGTTCGGCTCGGATCCCGTCGCTGGCCACCAAATGTTGGAAGGCGGACCCCGAGGAGTCGGTGCGACCACCAAGGGGGGGGGCCCTCACACTGCACGAAGTAGCCGAGCGCTGCCGAGAAGTCTCCTGAGAGATCCTTCTCCTATCACGTCCTAGCACAGTAACACCACCACACAGGACTCAAGGAGGTTGTCTTGTGACAAGCAATTCTTTATCAGCAATAAAAAGGTTACGAGGTCAATATTTACACGAAGGGATCGAGGGATCCACCAAAAGTCTCAGTGTCTCTTTGGAAGGGTCGGGGTAGCAGGACAGTCTTTGGCAGGAATGCGGTACGAGGGTACCTGGGGCCCAGTTCTTATCCTCAAGCTGGAGGACCTCCGGATCTCGGAGGGGTTGAGCCGCGACGGCGTCAGCAGGGCTCTGGCGTACAGTTCGTGGAGAGCCGCGATCCAATCAGCAGGGCTCTCAAGATGGTTTCTACTCAGCTCGAGCCGCGACGTCGTCAGCAGGGCTCCGAGGGAGGTTTCAGCGAGGTTGGGCCGCGACGGCGTCAGCAGGGCTCCGATGTTCCAGGTGGTTCAGACAGGGTTCACAGGAAGGAGCCGCGACGCAGTCAGCAGGGCTCGTGATGGTTCCGACAAGAGTTCTTCTCCGTAGGGTCAGCCGCGATTCAATCAGCAGGGCTCTCGACTCCGGGATACAACTGCCGAGCTGTGGTGGGGTCGCCCCAGATATAGGTCTGGAGCCCTTTGATGTCCGGACCTATGCGCCCGAGGGGGCGGAGTGGCCGGGTGGAGGTGGCCAGACGCCCAGCAGGAGAGGCGCCAGGCCCATGGGAGTTGCAGGGCGATCACACCTCGAGAGGGGAGGACGGTTGGGGGTCCCATCGATACTGTCCTCCGCCGGGGGCGATGAATGGTTCCTGCGGCACCCCCTGGCTAGTTCGTGGTGCCTCGATGTCGGGGCTTCGCTGGGGTCGAGGCCGGGTTGAGCGGGGTCGCGCCGGCTGGTGCACGGTGTGACGTGGATGCCAACAAGATGGCGGAGCCACGAGGCGTATGCGTCCACGTGCAGCTCCGGGTGAAGGGCCTTGGTGCAGTTCAGACGGGTGGCCCGTGACGGCCGGGGCGGGGAACGGGCACAATCCAGGGGGTTAAGGACCACGCCACGAGGCCGGGTCCAACAGTCTGACTGGCGATAGATCTTGTTTTTGACAGGTGCACTGTCACCAGTGTCCACATCATGGACACACCAGTTTGTCAGACCGGGGGTCAGGGAAAAGAGTCTAGCATACTGTTGCAAGACTTGCTTGCAGTCAGCCTGCTGTTGGGCAGAGAGACAACTCCATCTACTGAGCCATATTTTGGGTTGTAGGAGAGGAGTTCAGGGAGAGCTTCACTCTCTGCTTCCTGTTCCTCATCATTCACTATCAGCATGGTGATGTCAGCCCTGTCATTGTAGAGCTTGAGGCGGTTCACATGGATTACCCTTTTGGGTGTCCTGCTAGTGCCCAGGTCAACTAAATAGGTGACCTCACTCTTTCTCTCTAGGATAGGGTAAGGGCCACTCCACCTATCATGGAGTGCCCTTGGTGCCACTGGCTCCAGAACCCACAGCTGTTTTCCAGGTTGAAATTCAACCAATGCAGTTTTTTGGTTATACCAGTGCTTCTGAAGCTCCTGGCTGGCCTCAAGGTTTTTGGATGTTTTTTCCATGTACTCAGCCATTCTGGACCTTAGGCCAAGCACACAGTCCACTATGTCTTGTTTGGGCTCTTGAAGAGGCCTCTCCCAGCCCTCTTTTACAAGACAAAGTGGTACCCTCACAGGATGACCAAACAGAAGTTCAAAGGGTGAGAAACCTACTCCCTTCTGTGGCACTTCTCTGTAAGCAAAAAGCAGGCATGGCAACAGGACATCCCATCTCCACTTGAGTTTCTCAGGGAGTCCCATGATCATGCCTTTCAATGTCTTGTTGAATCTCTCAACAAGGCCATTGGTTTGTGGATGGTAGGGTGTACTAAACTTTTACTGCATTCCACACTCCTTCCACATGTGTGTCAGGTAAGCAGACCTGAAGTTGGAACCTCTGTCTGAAACCACCTCCTTAGGAAATCCTACCCTGGTGAAGACACCCAGGAGGGTCTTGGCTACTGCAGGAGCTGTAGTAGTCCTAAGTGGAATTGCTTCAGGGTACCTAGTAGCATGATCCACTACTACTAGAATTAATTTGTTCCCTGAGGCTGTGGCAGGTTCAAGTGGACCCACACTGTCCACACCTACCCTTTCAAAGGGCACCCCCACCACTGATAGTGGGATTAGGGGGGCCTTTGGGTGGCCACCTGTCTTGCCACTGGCTTGACAGGTAACACAGGAGCTGACAAACTCCTTTACCTTTTGGTGCATCTGGGGCCAGTAAAAGTGACTAACTAGCCTTTCCCAAGTTTTGGATTGCCCCAGATGTCCAGCTAGGGGGATGTCATGAGCCAAAGTTAGGAAGAACTCCCTGTACTTCTGTGGCACTACCACCCTCCTGGTGGTTCCAGGAGTGGGGTCTCTTGCCTCAGCATACAGTAATCCCTCTTCCCAATAAACTCTGTGGGTACCACTGATATCTCCCTTTGCTTCTGAAGCAGCTTGCTGCCTCAGGCTTTCTAGAGTGGGGCAGTCTTGCAGACCCTGGCACAGCTCTTCCCTAGAGGGTCCCCCTGGGCCCAAGAGTTCAACCTGGTAAGGGTCAAGCTCCATGGGCTCAGTTCCCTCAGGGGTATCCAAGTTCTCTCCCTGTAGAGAGGGGTCCTGAGTGTTTGGCTGTACAGAAGCTGGTTCCCCAGTCTTCTTACCTCTTCTCTTGGTTGGTTGGGCCATTATTTCAGGCTCCAGACCTACTTTTTCACCCTTCCTCTTGCTCTGTGCTCTGGTTTGCACACAAACCAATTGAGGGATGCCCAGCATTGCTGCATGGGCTTTCAGCTCAACTTAAGCCCAGGCTGAGGTTTCCAGATCATTTCCTAGCAGACATGCAGCTGGCAACTTTGGAGAGTTTCAGGCCCGTAACCCCTCCCCCCAGCCTAATGTCACCATGGCCATGGGATGACTAGTGGTGACACTGTCAGCGTTGGTGACTGGGTACGTTTTCCCAATCAGATATTGCTCAGGGGAAACCAGTGTGTCTTTCACCATGGTGACACTGGCACCTGTATCGCTCACAGCTTCTACCCTAGTTCCATTCACCCATGGGTACTGCAAATATTACTTTAAGTTGGGTGGCCACACAGCTACAGTGGCAAACTCCACATCCCCCAGTGAGACTAGACTTGCCTCAGTGTGTTCCCAGATTTGCTCAGGGTACACTTCTGATCACATCTGTAAACTTGCTGCCCCAGGAGGAGCTGTACTGAGTTCCATAGGGCCTTTGTTGTGGGAGCAAGATTTATCTACAGTTAGGTGTCCTAACCTCTTACAGTTATTACACCAGGCCTTTAAGGGATCAAAGTTCTTTCCCCTATAGGGTTGAAGCACATAGGGGGTAGTTTGGGATCCACCCCCCTGAACAGGTTTTTGGGGCCCTTTGGAAGACTCAGACTTTTTATCTTGGGGATTCTCACTAGGGGTGGGTGGAATTTGTGTAATTGCGTTACGCAAATCTCCGCGAAACGGTAAAAAATCTCCGCGAACACGCAGAAATTCCGCAAACACGCGGAATTGCTTGTTCGCGATGCTTTTTTCCTGTTCACAATTGTTGTTTGCATGCTCGGGGAGAAATATCTCGCGAACACGCATTTTGAGAACGCGAACAAGCAAAAATTTTGCGAAATCGCGGAAAGCAGACTTTTGAGCAATTTCGCGTTCTCCGCGGAACGCGAAATTACGCGAATTCCGCAAATTCCGCGAGCGGAACGGAATTTACCGCCCAGGCCTAATTCTCACCACCTTTCCCCTGGGGAAGTTTTGTGACCACCTTCTTCTGGTCACCCCCAGTAAAAATGTAAATTGATACTTGTATAGCGCACTACTCACCCGCAAAGGTCTCAAGGCGCTTGTACGAATACCACTGTGGAACCCATCCTGGCTTTTCCCTGTGAGGCATCCACTCCTGGGCACCCCGAAGGTGGAGGCCAGGCATCCTTAGCGTTGTGGGGGCCGTTGTGGAGATTAAGCAAGCTATTGCCCAGAGTTGCAGAGTGGGACTCCATGATTGGAATGGCACCGAGGCGAGAATTATCAGGTCCGTGGAATTTTTGGGCCCAAGACCCGCCGAGGCAGGGAATTGAACCCTGGTCTCGGGGTAGACCTCTGCATCAGGGTCTGCCGCTCTAATCATTGAGCCACACTTCTCCACAGTGTGGCTATCCTTGTCACCCTAGTCTTGGCCCGGTGGTCTGCCTTCTTTCCCAATTCTTGGGGAGAAATTAGACCTAGGTCTACCAAATGCTGATGTAACTTTTCATTTGTGCAATTACTTAATATATGTTCCTTAATGAACAAATTGTACAATCCAGTAAAATCATGCACACCATGTCCAGCTAACCAACCATCCAGTATCTTTATTGAGTAGTCTATGAAGTCAATCCAAGACTGGGTCTGAGTTTTGTGAGTCCCCCTGAATCTAATTCTATACTCCTCAGTAGTGAATCAAAATACCTCAATCAGAGTCTTCCTCGTGAGGTCATAGGATCCGGCCTCTGGCCCAGAGAGGGTCAGAAGCCTGTCTCTGCAGTTACCAGAGAACAGTTCCCACAGGAGTGCCCCCAGAGAGGTTTCTTTACTCTTCTTATTTCACAAGCCCTCTCAAAGGCTGTGAACCATTTGGTGATGTCATCACCTTCCTCAAATTTAGGGACAATCCCTTTGAGGATTTTAGGATCAGAAGTTTCTTCCCTATCCTTGTTTTTATTATTAATGCCAACATTGATGGGTGCTAAACCCATCTCTCTCCTATCTTTTTCTAGAGCCAGGAGCCTGGACTCTAGCTCCAATCTTTTGGCCAGCCTTGCTAACAGGCTGTCCTCTTCACTGGTGGGTCCCCCAGTGGTCTCTCTGGTACCTGGTTCACCTGTGTGAACTCTAGGTTGCCAGACGTTAATTCTTGGATTCGATGGAATGGGGGCCCTTTCCTCCCTAGGGAATAGTGTAGGGGGGTTATTATCCTCCTACTCTTCTTCCCTTTCCTCATCTGACTGGTCATCACCATGTTCAGATGGGTGGTCCTTAGCATACCCAGCCAAGAGCTCCTGGAGCCCTAGTTTGGTTGGATGCAGGCCCATTGGTAAATTTTTAATTTTGCATTGAGACCTCAATTCCTTGAAAGACAAGTGTAAGTAAGGTGTGAGGTCTAGCTCCTCAACCAGGTCCATGTTATTATTTTCACTAATAGCTGGGTTTGTTTGAGTCATTCTAACCTGACAGTCTAATCCTCTACCCTGACTATAGTGACTTATTTTTCTAAAATTCTAATGGGACTTAAGCAAGGCCCTGACAAGACTTTTAGTATTTTAAGAGATCTGTCGTGTGATCAGATGGTAACCAAGTAGTCCAACAAATGCAAGTTTGTATCCCACCGCTGCCACCAATGTAGGAAAGTGGCTCTGTATATACTGTTCCCAAATATGTACAGTGTGTACAGAGTCAACAGCCCCCAGAGGTTTAGCAGAGGTTAAAGTTAGATATAACCTTACTCTCTAAAGTGGTAACTTGGTCAAGCAGTAAGGCAGTATCAGGACAGTGTGAAGCATTTGTTGTACACACTGAGTCAGCAAATGGTCTCACACACTCAAGAACTGAACTCTAGGCCATTGGTTTATATAAAAATATATGGTTGTTTTTTTGTAGAACCAATAATAGGTATCAAAGTATACTTTCTCAGAATGAGAGGCTTTAGTTAAATACTTTTGCAATATGCAATTGACTTTTGTAAGTAATAGTTACAGGTTGTTGCAATAGGCAACACAATTTCAAACACAATAATACATTGAGCTCAATGTGAGTTTTACGTTATTTGCAATAGATTACTTTCAGAATTACTTTTCTAACTCCAGGACTGGATCCTAGATTCAGTCCTGGGACAGTTCTTGGAAACAAGTAAGTTCGTCTTAGTTACTGTTGTGATTTTTAGGCAACATTTTGCTATTTTAAAAGTTGACACTTCAAAGAAATGTAATAGAAAAACAGTCAATGATTCCCTATGGGAGAAAATTCAAGTTAAGGGTAAAGTATGTTCTCGTTACTTTTGTAATCCAGGGCTGGGCTCCTAGGCTCAATACTGGGACCTTTATCTAAAACAGGTAAGTAATTACCTTTTCACAGTTGGTACGATTTTTAAAGAATATTTGTAGTTTGCAAAAATCGACACTTAGAAGAAATTTCACAGAAAAAAACAGTCAATTATTTCCTATGGAAGAAGATTGGGTTATTGGTAAGTAAGGTTGTGAGTACTTTTCATGGTCTGTGCTGGGCACCAGGTTCCAGCACTGGGATCTCTCCTAATAGCAGGTGAGTATTTCCGTTTTCGTTACTCGGTTGATTTTAGGTGAATATTTTAAGTTTTAGAAACTCCACACTTAGAAGAAATTTCAGAAAAAAACAGTCAATGTTACCCTATGGAAGAAAATTGGGTTATCGGCTTTTGGGTAAGTACTCGACTGGCAGAGTTAAGGTTCTGGGCACAGACTCAGGGGTCTCCCAGGGTCAGGTTGATACAGTTGTTAGTACACCCTCAGGGCACTGGGGCGGCCGGGTGCAGAGTGAGTTAGGCCCAATGTTATCCTATGGGAGGCAGAGGGGCTTTGGTTGGTGGCTGCTGACTAGCAGGCTATGCGACTGTGGGAGCTGGGCTCCTGGTCACTTGCTCAGGGCAAATGGGGAAGTAGGTAGGAGTAGAAGTTACACTGCCAGGGCCACTCGGGCGGCTGGGTGCAGGGTGCTTTTGAGCCTTCAGGCGCTCAATGGATTTCAATGGGAAAGCTCCAGGACGAACAAAGGCTGCAAGCCTGGGGACGAAGATTCTTCAGGTGCCACCACCACTTCGAGAGGTAAGTTGGGTAGTTGGAGGATAGGTAGGTACCCAGGAGTCAGGCACAGGGGACCGCAGGGCGCCGGGTGCCTTTTGATGTTGGGAGATCTTACCCTCTGTTGATCGCGGTTGGGGGGTCCCTGGTTCTGATGCTGCAGGCACCTTGGGTGCCGGATTCGGGGTCGCAGTCGCCGGGGGGACGTCCTCGGGGTCTTTGTCCACTCCGGCACAGGCCAGGCTTGGCGGGTGCAGAGTGTGCAGGGTTCGCGGTTCCGGGCTGATGTCAGGGGTTAGAAACTTGCCAGGTCCTCCGGGGTTTGTGAAGTTGCTGGCCACAAGAGGTGCTGGGATTTAGCAGGAGTAGGTTTGAGGTTCGACAGGCTGGTAGGGCTGGGGCCAAAGCAGTTGGTGTCTTCCTTTTCTTAGCAGCTGCACGGCAGGTCTTCTTTCTTCTCTCTCTTCTTTGCTTTTTCGGAATCTGGAATCTAAAGAAGGAAGGTTCAGGGTGCCCCTAAATAGTAGATTTAGGGGTGTTACAGGTAGGTAAAAGACAGGGACCAAAGGGTCCCTGCCCTGGGGTGGGCACACCCCCTTTCCTGCCACTCTCCTGTGGGAGGGGGGCAGTAGACTAGTCCTGATTGTGCAGGGCTTCCCATCTTTAAGATGGCAAGCGCCCGGAGATGTGCTTCACCTCGCCTCCCCCACCTGAGGGGTGGGGTTGGCAGGCTGGCACATCCCCTGTCCTTACTTGGGGTTTCTGGCCAGTCTTCCCGCCAGAGTGGGGGTCAGAACAGGTGGGGGCCAGTTTCTGGGTACAGCAAGTGGCCCGGAGAAGCTCACAAAGGCGGCATGCCTTTGAAGCTTCCCCCTGCCCATCCTGGGGGAGGAGACCTAGCACCTCACCCAGGATGTGCATTGTTGCAGGCCCAGGAGAGCGGGGACTCTCCACCCAGGGGTCCAGCAACATGTCTGGTGTGTGGCAGCCTAGGCAGCCTGCCAGACAAGACGTGGATTGTAGGTTAGGTTTCAGTGGGCATCTCTAAGATGCCCTCTGTAGTGCTTTGTACATTAAATGCCACACTGGCATCAGTGCGGGTTTAATGTGCTGAGAAGTTTGATACCAAACTTCTCAGTCTTAAGAGTTGCCATCATGGTGCTGTGGAGTTCGTGTTTGACAAGCTCTCAGCACCATATACTCTTAAATGGCAGCACTGCACTTACAGTGCCCAGGGATGGACCTGGGTATTGTAGGGGCACAGGGATCATGCTCCTGTGCCCACACAACTGGCATAGGGCACCCAGATAAAGGAGTGGCTGATGTATGCCAGGGCAGTGTAGTTTGTGAGCATGGCACACAGGGATGTGTGCCAATGCCGACTCTTTGTTTTGTCTTGTACCCAGACACTCAGCCTGCAAGGGCAGTGTATTTGAGTTTGGGTACAGGGCCTCTAAGGGTGGCACAATAAGTGCTGCAGCCCTTACAGGCCTTCCCTGGTGCCCTGGGTACCTAGGGCACCATTTACCAGGGGCTGACATGTGGCCAGGGATTTGCCAATTTGGGGTTTTAGGTATTAGGGAAGGAACATAGGCCCTGGGCACCTGATTGGCAGGAGTCCAGGGCACACTCAGTCAAAGTACATTCAGCAATTCAGCAAAAAGTGGGGGCATACCATGCAAGAAAGATGGCGCTTTCTCACAGTAACAGGCACGGCGAGCAAGAGGCCCACATCTAGGCACACCCTTGGCCACTTGAGTGAACATAGCAAACGCAACAAGATGATTGATGGAGGGATGAAACTTTTCAACCACTCACCCTCAGTCAAGTGATTTGGATTAGATCCAGCATTATTTTGCTCTCTATGCCACCCCAGTTTGGATCCAGCTAGATGCAAATCAGTCTCGACCCTGATACTCATGGGATCAGTCCAGTCCAAACTGCCAGTCCAGGCCCGGATCTCTCTACTGAGGATGAATGTTTGACATTGTTTCAGCATTCCATCCATCAATTGTTCTTTTTGCCTTTGTCACCCTAAGTGGGAAGGGTATGCCCAGATGTGGGTCCCGTGCTCACCATGCCACTGGAGTTAAGGTAGCCTGACTGATGAGGGTAAGTCCACTAATTTCTCTGTTTGCTTTTGTTACTCTAAGTGGGAAGGGTATGCTCAGATGTGGGTCCTTTGCTCACTACGCCACAGGAGTCAAGTTAGCCTGGCCGATGAGGGGGTGATACCTTGAAACCGGTCCCAGGATGCTTTTTTCAGTTTAAAGGAGGATCTGGCTTGGCAGTGTGGCTGGACTGTTCCCAGGGGGAGCAGGGCCAGGACTGATTTGCATATGGCTGAATCTATACTTCAAATGCATGATGTGCAAAATACCAATACATTTAGGCCCAGATCTCTCTATTTGGGGTGAATGTTTAACATTGTTCAAGCAGTCCATCCATCAATTGCTATTTTTAAAATCATTAGTAGATTGTTAGTGTCTTTTGTGTCATTAAACATGGGTGGTTGCATGGAAATGGCCATGCATCACCAGTGGACCGCCTCCTCGACACATAGTAATGCAAAGAGCAATTTGCGCTGCTTTGTTTTACCTGTAGGCACTTTTGTAGCACAAAACATGTGTTGCGCTGTAAAGCAAGTTCAAAATAAACACTTTGAGACAGATTTACCATTATTTGATGCAACGCAGCAAGACAACTTCCTGCACTGCAGGGCATGAAATGGAGAGGGCAGAAATGAACCCTGCACTGGTGCAATGTGTTCTGACTAGCACAATGCAGGACCCTGTGCAGCATGGTGCAAGGGTGCCTGCATTGCAGCCAGAATTTGTTTATTTATTTTTGTATTTTACAGAGTTTTACGTAGCACAAACTTAGGCCGAATCGGGTATCAGAGTGCTTTACATAGCACCAGTTGCATTACATGAGGACACATTCTTTTTTTTTTGTTAGGCACGGGGATTAAGTAATTTGCCCAGAATCACAGGCTGTTCAGCGTCATTGCCGAGACTCAAACCCAGTTCCCCAGATTTGAGGTTGACCGCCCTAGCAATTAGGCCAACTCCTCTCCCCAGAAGTGACAGTTTCCTGCACAAAATCAATCCTGAGAGGCATTTTCCTCTTTCTAAGTGTGCCGCACAATGCAGCACACTTAAAAGGAGGACTTAGGGCCATATTATCAAGGAACGGCGATAACATTATCGCCGCTTTAGCGGCAGAAAACTGGGCTCATACAAGAACATGGGCTTCTATGGGAATTCACAAGGGCATATTATCAAGCCCATTATAGCCGTTCCTTGGTAATATGGCCCGCAATGAGGAGAAATAAAGATATTTCTGCACGTTTCCCTTTCTCTATAAGCCTTGAAATGTTGACATTTTCCTAGGTTTACTAGTGTTAGTAACTATGGGAATGGCCAAAAACCATGTAACACCTTCTTGGCCCAGTGTAGTTCAAAGCAGCGACGTGCACTGCCTTGGGATACGCCACATTTAAAAAGGCGATGCAGAGGCACGCAGCTTGGTAAATCTGAGTTAAAGACTGCTTTGCCCTTGCATCACCGTGCTTGATGCAAGCGCAAAGGCAAGGTCCTTTGTAAAATCATCCACTTGTGCCGTTGTGCATCACTGTTGTGATGCAAACACGTTGCAAAATGTTTGTGAACCTGCCTCCTAAGTCCAACTGCTATTTTCTTGCATTATAGAGTAAGGATTTGTGTTGTTGCTGAGCGTATTGCTCAGCAGGGATAGGCTTCAAGGGAGTTTGGAGATGTGCTTGTCCTATTTCTTCTAAAAGAGGATTGACCAAACATGCCGTGCCCTCAAGTATCCTAGGCATTCCAAGAATTTGTGACAAAGGGGTGGCCAAGGGAGAGGTTCCTCAGCCAAAGAATTAGAGAAAAGCCCTCTTTGCTCCAAAGACTCAACAGACGACTCGTATTATAATGGCATTTGGACAAGTAGAAGACACTGCTGACCTAGCTGTAATGGTGGCAGCTACTTCAATTCACCTTCTTGTTTGGTGTACATTGAACTCAGAACACATCTGATAGGTGCTTAATTAGAAAAGCCTTCCCTATCAACCTGGGCATGGTGGACATAGAAGATGGGGCCATTGGAAGCCTTTTCATGTACCCTCCAATGGTGATGTGGACCAAGTTGTGCATGAAATGCCCTTTATTAGCACCAAACTGGGGATCCATGAAGCCTAAAGAAAGGCAAAAAGAGCTGGTTCAAATGGAGAACATGGACATTTGTGAGACTGGAGAAGAGGCAGTAATGGATGAATCTCAAGAACCAAAAGATACAATCTAGAGATAGAGAAAAAGTCTCAGGATTAGAGGAAGGGGCTGCCCCTCATCAAAGGCCATAGCAAACCAGCTCCCATCTTAAAGAGATGGACAGGTTGACTTAGAAACACTGTTTTCCTACCCGCCGGTGCAGTGCAGGCTTCATCTAGATGGATCAGTGGTTTCAAAGCTCAGATTAAACCAACACAAACATTGACAGCCAGAGTCATGCCTGCCCAAAATGTGGGACATTTGCAGCTGGGAAGAAGGTCGATGTGAATAACATTGACCTTCTGCCACTGACACTGCTGCTGCGGCCTCATCTGCAGCCACCTAGATAAGGGGCTTGGATGTGCTGGCAGTGGGGGGTTCAATCAATCAATCAATCAAACATTTGTAGAGCGCACTTACCGCCTACTTATCTATAAATGGAACCGTGTACATTTTCAAATCTGCGCTGACAGCTATGTTCACTCACCTTTTGTCGGTTTCATTCTAACCGCATAGGGCTGTCAGCCCATGTTCCAGCCCCTTCCTTCTGCTTGCAGCTAGATCAGCAGGTCATTGCACATACTGCTTGTCAGAATTGAGATGCTACCCAGAATCCAACGTCTGTTGAAAGAAAGGTGCCAGTGAACATCAAGGTATCCCTCTGTAAGAAGAAGCACGCTTCACAAGCCACACCTATACACCACCTCAAAGTGAGGTGGGGAAATGGGATGGAAATCTTTTTTTTATAAGTAACCCTCACCCACTCTAAGAGTGGCATGCTTCATCATCGAGTTCCCCCTGACCCCTATAAGAGATGTGCCACTATAGAGTGGGTGAGGGTTACTCATAAGTAATGATACCTTTCCCCCACCTCCTTTTGAAGTGGTGGATGTTAAATAATTTTCCTCGCGACTGAGGTTTTAATTCAGCAACGACCCTATCTTCTCCAAGAGCCTTCCCTGCAATTTCAACCACCCTACGCCCCACACATTCCAATGCCCACATTCCGATGTCTGCCTAATGAACATTCTACCGCTGATAACATTGCCATAGCAACAAGGAATAAACATGACACATCTTCCCCCGTACATCTGAAACAAATTATAACTCTCCCATACAATAAAAGAAGTACATTTGTCACAACAATATGAAAAGAAAGTCAATACATATTTCCTACAGTAGGGGAATTATCTATACTACATTAGACACCATAGCAACATGGTCATCAAGCAGTCTTGGTTTCACAACAGGTCTTCCCGAACTAGGGGGCATATCAGCAACACCAGGCGATAACTATCGCTCAGCGCTCTTAGCGTGAGGATAATTATCGCCGGGTAGCGTAGATTTTTATCGCTGAGATAGCGTGCTATTAGCAACGCTTATCTCAAAAGCGATAAAAATCCTCACGCTAACTGCCTAACGTGAGATTATCGTTGGAAACCCAGCGATAATCTCAGCGAGTCATTCTATACGCAGTGGAGTCACAGCGAGTCATTCTATACGCAGTGGAGTCACAGCGAGTCATTCTATACGCAGAGGAGTCACAGCAAGTCATGCACGCCAAACTTGAAAAAGAAGTTAATTAGAACTAAAAGTACGTAATAAACATGATGTGCTTCAGGACACTTCCAGTCAAGTCAGTCCTGAAGCAGGTGTAAGGAAAGTAGCGATAACAGGGGCTATCGCTACGTTTCTTGCCGCTATGCTTCATAGTGTGGGGCTTGATGATAGGAGAAATGTCGCTTAGCGACATTTCTCCTGTCATGTCAGGTCAGGAACGCCCACTTTGCATCTCATTAGAGATGCGAAGCTGGGCGTTAGGAACCCCGACGCTAAAGCAAGGTTTCACGCGTTAGTGTGGCCTTGCTAATTAGGCGATAAAATTATCGCCTCTTTTCGGCCGAAAACGGCCGCAAAAGCGGAGATAATTTTTTAGCACCAGATTGTAAATATGCCCCCTAGATATTTTAAACTCTTTGCTTGGTAATCCCTCTCCTGCGGGTTCCCCAGAAGTCCCTGCACTGGAACCTTGACAGCTCTCAGGTGATGTAGTATCACTGCCTTCGCTAGCGAAACTTTTAAGGTTTGCTTCAATACGTACCACTTCTGGACCTATATCCTCAATCCAATCATACATCCTGGCCATGGATTCACATTCTCTCTTTTCCGTACTCATTATTGCTAATAACTTTCTTACATTCCGACAATCTTTTTGCATGCAATACATTGCCATCAATTAGCAATGCTGAGTTGCACGAACATTTTTCCACCCTCAATGATTCTGAAATTTCGCTCTCCCCTTTGCTAATCATTCTGCCTTTATTACCCTCACCAAATCTTCAACACACAGAATAACTTGTTTCACTTCATGTAAGAAATCATACTTTTGTTTTTATTGAACCTGGTTCATTCTCATCCTTTCCCTTGCCCCTATAGGTGACCAATTCACTTTATTGGCCTTGCGTCACCAACTCATATTGTCTTCAGGTGCAGGGATTTCCCCCTCTCATTAATTCAAAAGGGAGATACGCAGAGGAGTCAGAGCGAGTCATTCTATATGCAGAGGAGTCAGAGCGAGTCATTCTATACGCAGTGGAGTAACAGCGAGTCATTCTATACGCAGAGGAGTCACAGCGAGTCATTCTATACATAGAGGAGTCACAGTGAGTCATTCTATACGCAGTGGAGTCACAGCGAGTCATTCTATAGGCAGTGGAGTCACAGCGAGTCATTCTATACGCAGAGGAGTCACAGCGAGTCATTCTATACGCAGAGGAGTCAGAGCGAGTCATTCTATACGCAGTGGAGTAACAGCGAGTCATTCTATACGCAGAGGAGTCACAGCGAGTCATTCTATACATAGAGGAGTCACAGCGAGTCATTCTATACGCAGTGGAGTCACAGCGAGTCATTCTATACGCAGTGGAGTCACAGCGAGTCATTCTATACCCAGAGGAGTCACAGCGAGTCATTCTATACGCAGTGGAGTCACAGCGAGTCATTCAAAACGCAGAGGAGTCACAGCGAGTCATTCTATACGCAGAGGAGTCACAGCGTGTCATTCTATACGCAGTGGAGTCACAGCGAGTCATTCTATACGCAGTGGAGTCACAGCGAGTCATTCTATACGCAGCGGAGTCACAGCGAGTCATTCTATACGCAGTGGAGTCACAGCGAGTCATTCTATACGCAGAGGAGTCACAGCGAGTCATTCTATACGCAGTGGAGTCACAGCGAGTCATTCAAAACGCAGAGGAGTCACAGCGAGTCATTCTATACGCAGAGGAGTCACAGCGTGTCATTCTATACGCAGTGGAGTCACAGCGAGTCATTCTATACGCAGAGGAGTCACAGCGAGTCATTCTATACGCAGAGGAGTCACAGCAAGTCATTCTATACGCAGTGGAGTCACAGCGAGTCATTCTATACGCAGAGGAGTCACAGCGAGTCATTCTATACATAGAGGAGTCACAGCGAGTCATTCTATACGCAGTAGAGACACAGCGAGTCATTCTATACGCAGTGGAGTCACAGCGAGTCATTCTATACGCAGTGGAGTCACAGCGAGTCATTCTATACGCAGAGGAGTCACAGCGAGTCATTCTATACGCAGAGGAGTCACAGCGAGTCATTCTATACGCAGAGGAGTCACAGCGTGTCATTCTATACGCAGAGGAGTCACAGCGTGTCATTCTATACGCAGTGGAGTCACAGCGAGTCATTCTATACGCAGAGGAGTCACAGCGAGTCATTCTATACGCAGAGGAGTCACAGCAAGTCATTCTATACGCAGTGGAGTCACAGCGAGTCATTCTATACGCAGAGGAGTCACAGCGAGTCATTCTATACGCAGTGGAGTCACAGCGTGTCATTCAAAACGCAGTGGAGTCACAGCGAGTCATTCTATACGCAGAGGAGTCACAGCGAGTCATTCTATACGCAGAGGAGTCACAGCAAGTCATTCTATACGCAGTGGAGTCACAGCGAGTCATTCTATACGCAGAGGAGTCACAGCGAGTCATTCTATACGCAGTGGAGTCACAGCGAGTCATTCTATACGCAGTGGAGTCACAGCGAGTCATTCTATACGCAGAGGAGTCACAGCGAGTCATTCTATACGCAGTGGAGTCACAGCGAGTCATTCAAAATGCAGAGGAGTCACAGCGAGTCATTCTATACGCAGAGGAGTCACAGCGTGTCATTCTATACGCAGTGGAGTCACAGCGAGTCATTCTATACGCAGAGGAGTTACAGCGAGTCATTCTATACGCAGAGGAGTCACAGCAAGTCATTCTATACGCAGTGGAGTCACAGCGAGTCATTGTATACGCAGAGGAGTCACAGCGAGTCATTCTATACGCAGTGGAGTCACAGCGAGTCATTCAAAACGCAGAGGAGTCACAGCGAGTCATTCTATACGCAGAGGAGTCACAGCGTGTCATTCTATACGCAGTGGAGTCACAGCGAGTCATTCTATACGCAGAGGAGTCACAGCGAGTCATTCTATACGCAGAGGAGTCACAGCAAGTCATTCTATACGCAGTGGAGTCAACAGCGAGTCATTCTATACGCAGTGGAGTCACAGTGAGTCATTCTATATGCAGAGGAGTCACAGCGAGTCATTCTATACGCTCTGACTGTTTTGAACAACTCCTCTTTCCAGTTCATGTTGTTACTGTTGGCCACTTTCGATAATGCCTTTAATTACTCGATTGAAGCGCTCCACACAGCCATTTCCTTCAGGATGATGAAGAGCACTACTTTTGTGCTCTATCCGTGTTGTCACAATGAAACCTTTGAATACATCAGAAAGACATTTCAACCATTGTCACTCACCAACACTTTGAGTTAACCCTATATATAATGGGGCAGATTTATGTTTCCTGGCGCATCCCTGCAGATCAGCAGGGATGCGCCAGGAAAGATGCGTCACGCAAGTTTACCCTTGCGCCACCACAGATGCGCCGCATTTACAATGCAGCGCATCGTGGCGCAAGGATAAACAGATGCATGACGCATCTGATGGCGTAAGGGCGGCACATTGCTGGAGTTGTGTCGCAAGCACGATGCAACTCCAGCAATGTGTAGGGGCTGCCCATACCTAACATGCTGCGTCATGCCTTACGCCTGCTTCAAGCAGGTGCAAGGTTTTGACGCAGCAGCGTCGGAAAAGTGACTGAGTGAAATCATGTAGATTTCACTGCGTCACTTTTCCGAGGCTTTTTCCGATGGAACGCCCACCCTACATGCATTAAACCTGCCGCAGATTTAATGTGGCCCAGGGCTTTACACCGTGACGCATCTCCGTAGATGCGTCACAATGTAAATGGGGCGCAACGTGGCGCAGGGTTTACGCCGCCGCTGCATCACAAAAGTGACGCAAAGGCGGCGTAAAAGTGGCGCAAGTCTAACATAAATCTGCCCCAAAATATTTCCTCCCAAAACAGCACTACTACTTCCGCATTGTCTTTCTTATCTATCTTGACTTCCACCATCTAGAAAAATGGTCTATGGTCACGGGTCACTAGAATGAGTTTCCCAAAACGCGGCTGATCCTGAACTGGTCCAAAGATATCCACTCCTCTTCTCTCCCATGGCATGCCGGGAAGCTCAGCTGAATGGAAGGATGGATTAAAAATAACCCTGGTCTTATCCACATTCGTACACTTCCCACACTCCCTTACTACTCTCAATCTCTGTATCAGCCCCTGGCCAACAATACGATCGTCTGACACTTGCCTTGGTTTTTACGATTCCTAGATGGCCTTCATGGCACCAATTATTGACTTTTCCCTGCAACATGCTCAGTGGAATTAGCCTTCCACGTCTCAAAAGAAATCCTTCTTCTACAGACAACTCATTACTTCCCTTCCAATATACATGTAACTATTTTTCCATAAGTTTCTTGTCTGGTCACCCTTCCTGCACACAGGTAGTGACTTTGGTGAGTGCAACATCCATTTCTTGAAACACTACCCATGTTTTGGCATCAATGCTTTTGTGATCCTCAGGTAATACGAATGCCGCTAAACATTCCTCCCATTCCTGGAAGGTGTTTTCACTTACAGGTAATGGCATTCTCGTTAAACAAATCAGCAATCTTGTTACGGGTCCCAGAAACATAACTAACTTTGTATACATAGTCCAAGAGATGCATAGACAATCTGCAAATCCTATGTAACACATTTTTAAGACCCTGTGACTTTAGAACCTTAGCCAAAGGTTAATGGTCGCTTCACACCATCTCCTTAGATCCCCAACTGAATTGCCTAAAATGCTTGAGACCGCCAGACATCCTAAGGTTTCCCTTTAAATTGCAGAATATCTCTCAACTGCTGGGTCAAAGCTCATGAAGCAAATGCCACTACTCTTTCCATGCTATTCTCATGTATCTGGGACAATACCACCCCCAGACCCTTGCAGCTGGCAATAATACTACTGCAGTTAGGATTGAGGCCTTGCAATGCTGGAGCCTTACAAATGTCCTCTTTGATGCTGTCAAATGCTTTTTGGCAAACTGCCTCTAATACAAATGTGCAACCTTTTGGAAACATTGTGCACCAACTTGGAATGAAATTCCACTGGACCTAAAAAGGAACTGACTTCATAGTTGCTTTGTGGGACAGGGGCTTGTAATATGGGCTTAACTAGTTAAGTCTTAGGTTCGATAGCTTTGGAACTGATCTCATGCCCTAGATATGTTACTTTGTTCTGCGCAAATCTACATTTGGCCAGCTCTGCTATTAGACCATGTTCCTCCAAGATTCTTATTCAATTCTTAATTCTTCGTCATGTGATGCCCTGTCTTTGACCATTATCATAATATCATCCTGGAAGAATATGACGTTACCTTTATTTTGAACTAACTGATGCATCTTCACTGACCTTGTCAGTAATCTGCTTACCATCCTGCGTAGCTCTGCCTGGTAGCTACTGCTTCTTGGAGGCACACTGACAATTGCTGGTTGGTGGTTCGAGGTACTCCACCACCTGCAGGATCCCATCTGCGCCTCATACCAAGAGGTCTAGTGAGGGGCATATTTGCTCTGCTGCTGGTCTGCCTTCTGTCCTTTTGCTTTTTGCCTCTTTCAATCAATCAATCAATCAATCATGGAATTTATATCGTGCACTACTCACCCGGAAGGGTCTCAAGGCGCTTGGGGGAGGGGGTCTGCTACTGCTCGAACAGCCAGGTCTTGAGCTGTTTCCTTAAGGCGAGGTGGTCCTGGGTCAGCCGCAGGTGGACGGGCAGGGAATTCCATGTCTTAGCCGCCAGGTAGGAGAAGGATCTTCCTCCGGCGGTGGCTCTCTGGATGCGAGGGACGACGGCGAGGGCGAGGTTCGCGGATCGTAGCTGTCGGGTGGGCGTGTAGAAGGTCAGGCGGTCGTTGAGGTACCTTGGGCCCAGGTCGTGGAGGTATTTGTGTGCGTGGGTGAGGAGTCTGAACGTGATCCTCTTGTTGACAGGGAGCCAGTGCAGGTCTCTCAGGTGGCTCGAGATGTGGCTGCGTCGGGGGGCGTCCAGGATGAGACGGGCGGAGGCGTTCTGGATACGCTGAAGTCTTTTCTGAAGCTTGGCTGTTGTACCGGCGTAGAGGGTGTTTCCGTAGTCTAGTCTGCTGGTGACGAGGGCCTGGGTGACAGTCTTCCTGGTCTCGGTCGGGATCCATCGGAAGATCTTGTGGAGCATGCGGAGGTTGTGGAAGCAAGATGAGGAGACGGCGTTGACTTGTCTGGTCATCGATAGGGAGGAGTCCAGGATGACGCCCAAGTTGCGTGCGTGGTCCGTTGGCTTGGGTGCGGTGCCCAGGGCCGGGGGCCACCAGGAGTCGTCCCATGCGGAGGGCGACGGTCCCAGGATGAGGACTTCTGTCTTGTCCGTGTTCAACTTCAGGCGGCTGATGTTCATCCATTCGGCGACATCTTTCATCCCTTCGTGTAGGTCGGCTTTGGCGGTGTTGGGGTCTCTGGTGAGGGAGAGAATCAGCTGGGTGTCATCGGCGTAGGAAATGATGTTGAGGTTGTGTTGGCGTGCGATGGCAGCGAGGGGTTTCATGTAGATGTTGAAGAGAGTAGGGCTGAGCGACGATCCTTGCGGGACGCCGCAGATGACTTCGGTGGCCTCAGAGCGGAACGGAGGGAGGCGTACTCTCTGTGTTCTGCCGGAGAGGTATGAGATGATCCATTCCAGAGCATTCCCCTGGATGGCGGTGTCGTTGAGGCGTTGGACTAGGGTGCGGTGGCAGACAGTGTCAAATGCTGCGGAGAGGTCAAGGAGGATGAGTGCCGCTGTTTCACCTTTGTCGAGCAGGGCTCGGATGTCATCGGTGGCTGCGATGAGGGCGGTCTCGGTGCAGTGGTTGGCTCTGAATCCGGATTGCGATGGGTCGAGGGATCCGTTCGTCTCGAGGAAGGCGGCCAGCTGCATGTTGACGACCTTCTCGATGACTTTGGCAGGGAAGGGAAGGAGCGAGATGGGGCGGAAGTTCTTGAGGTCGGTCGGGTCCGCTGTTGGTTTCTTCAGTAGTGCGCTGAGCTCGGCGTGCTTCCAGCTCTCCGGGAAGGTGGCTGTGTCGAAGGAGGCGTTGATGATGTCTCGGAGGTGGGGTGCGATGGTAGAGGCGGCCTTGTTGAAGACATGGTGGGGGCATGGGTCGGTCGGAGATCCGGAGTGGATGGTGTTCATCATGCGTGTCGTGTCTTCGGGGGTCACTTTGGTCCATGTCTGGAGGATAGCGGCAGGGAGCGTAGGTTCGGTCGATGGGTGCGGGGGTGGAGCGCCAAAACTGTTGTGGATGTCGGCGATCTTGCGGTGGAAGTACGAGGCGAGAGAGTCGCAGAGGTCCTGTGAGGGAGTGATGTCGTTGTTGCCGGTGCTGGGGTTGGAGAACTCCTTGACGATGTTGAAGAGCTCCTTGCTGTCATGGGCGTTATTGTCCAGTCGTTCCTTCAAAGATTTCTTCTTGGTGGTGCGGATGAGCTGGTGATGTCTGCGGGTGGCGAGTTTGAGGGCGGTCATGTTGTCGGTGGTCTTGTCGAGGAGCCAGGCCTTCTCGAGGGTGCGGCAGGCCTTCTTGGAGTCCTTGAGTTAGTCGGTGAACCAGGGGGCCTTCTTGCTTCTGGGCCTGGTGAGTGGGTTCTTCAGTGGGGCGAGGTCGTTGGCACAGGAGGTCAGCCATTGCGTGAGGTTGAGGGCTGCTGTGTTAGGGTCCGTTGTCCTGACCGGTGGGTTCTGGCTGAGGGAGGTGGTGAGCTGGTCGACGGTGATCTTGCTCCAGTTTCTGTGGGGAACCTGCTTCGGGTGGTGGTGGACCGTGTTCTTCTTGAAGCTGAAGTGGACGCAGCTGTGGTCAGTCCAGTGGAGTCCGGTGCAGTGGCTGAAGGTGAAGTGCTTGCTGGATGAGAAGAGGGGGTCGAGCGTGTGGCCGGCGTAGTGGGTGGGGGTGTTGACCAGTTGCTGGAGTCCGAGGTTGGCGAGGTTGTCCAGCAGGGTGGTCGTGTTGCGGTCGTTGTTGTTCTCCAGGTGGAAGTTGAGGTCCCCGAGGAGGATGTAGTCGGCGGAGGGGAGGGCGTGAGGGCTGATGAAGTCCGTGATGTCTTCGCAGAACTGTGCGCGTGGTCCCGGGGGTCTGTAGATGAGGGTGCCTCTGAGGGTAGTCTTGGGGTCGGTGTGGATCTGGAAGTGCAGGTATTCGGCGGTGTTGAATGCGTCGGTGGAGTCAGTCGAGATGCGAATGGTGCTTTTGTGAGCGATGGCGATGCCCCCTCCGGTCTGGTTGTTGCGATCCCTCTTGATGATCTTGTAGCCGTCCGGGATGGCTATGGCGATGTCGGGGGCTGAGGAGTCGTTCATCCAGGTTTCCGTGAGGAAGGCGACGTCTGGAGATGCGGTGTCGAGGAGGTTCCAGAGTTCCACGGCGTGTCTGTAGACGGAGCGGGTGTTGATCAGGATGCACTTGAGGTGGTTGCTGTTGTCCGTCTTGGTGGGCGTGGTGCCTGTTTGGAGGCAGGAGAAGTTGCAGGATCGGCAGACGAAGGGTCCATGGCTGCGTCGCGGGGACGCTCGGTAGCATCCGGGGGCTCGGGCGGTTTTGAGTGCGATGAGCGTAGCGAAGTCGTAGGTCCTGCGGGGGGGCTGGCGGGCGCGGGGGCCAGGGGGTCTGGCGCTGGGCGCGGTCCAGGCGCGGACGGGCGCAGACGGGCTTACCTTTGGCGCACCTTCGGTGCTCAATCGGCGCTCCTGCTGCACGCGTCCGCTGCGCGGTCGCTCAGGGGCGTCATAAATAAGGAGCCGGGAGGGAGGGTCAGCTGGGAGGCGGGAGCGGGTTGGCCAATGGGCAGTGAGGGGAGGCGGGACTGCAGGTGGAGGCGGGAGCAGGAAGGAGGAGAGCGGGTCAGCGGCGGCGGAAACGTCTTTGCTGTTTTTCACACTTCTTTGCACCGCTCCCTTCCTAGTGCCTCATTTCCTGCTTCTTGCTCCAGCCTCCCATCTGTCCAAGCCCTCTCCTTACACTACTTAATGGGGAGCTAGGAAAGGAGCAACTTCACTGACCTTGTCAGTGATCTGCTTACCTTCCTGCACAGCTCCACCTGGTAGCTACTGCCTCTTGGAGGCACACTGACCCTCACTGGTTGATGGTTCGAGGCCCTCCTCCACCCACAAGCTCCCACCTGCACCTCATCCATGGTGATCTAGTGGAGAGCATCTTTGCTCTGCTGCCGGTTGCCTTCTGTCCTTTTGTTTTCTGCCTCGTTGCTGAAAAAGAGAAAGTGTGGCCGTCTCTTTTCCATGTGCAGAAGCCATTTCTTCATGGGCAGCCACAATCAGTGAAAGTCTGCAGTCCTCGTTGGGAATCAAGTGATCACCAACTGAGGGAATAGTCACAAACGGAACCTGATCAGTTGTTAAGTGATAGGAATAACGCAGTGGGAACCCCTGGGGAAACAATGCCCCCCCCCCCATTGCAGCAATAGCATCCAAAATATCTAATCAATTTGTAACAGCTGCTACGGAGCATGTGGCTACTGCAGATTTGGCTGCCTCATCTGCCATAGAATTACCAACAGCATGTGATCCCACACGCTGATGGTCTAGTGTATGAATAACATGTGTTTTTAAGAGATGCCACTCTGACCCAAAGCATTGTATGCTTTATTGCGCTACCCTTAGAATCTCAAAAAAGCATTCTGTTTCTAAAAGAACGAGTTCTCATTAAAGTATTATACACATTAGAAGAAATTGCACACTACTAGCGTAGGCACTTCTGGATCAGCAAACTCAAGGGCTAAAAGCAAAGCGCGTAACTCAGCCAACTGTGCCGTACAATCCCCAAGGGATTGTGTGTGAACCAAAGAGGATTTAAAATCACTGTCTACTATCGTGCCTGCCACAATAGTGCAGGCTGCAGAATAGGCATGTTTACACCCAATGGCAGGCTGTGCAGACCCATCAATGTAAATAATGCATTTGTACTGAGCCAGAGGGAGTAGAGACAAAAGAAGAGGATTAACCTGCTCATATCGCAAAAATTCCTGTGTGTGCAGAAAAGGATCAAAACTAAATTTACATCAGCCGACGCCAATGAACTAGCCCATTGTATCCAACGAGGATGTAGAGCCTTAGAGATTGGTACACTCACCTTTGTAACCACTTCCAAAGTCGGCACTGGCGAAACGATGAAAATGCGTTTGCCCTGAGCCAAAGAGTATTCCTTTAGAATCGCCATCTGTACTGCTGTCAAAATTTTTCAGTAGAAGAAAAACGCATTTCAGCAGAAGTATTCCGGAAGAATGAGGCTTCCAAATGGTGGGACGGGGCCACCCTGAAAAAATACATTAAGATTAAGCAAATACCTAGGGGACTCCGTTCCCAAATTCTGCCTACTTACGATGACCTAGACCCAGACCTACTAAAGGCATGGGAACAGGAACTTACAGAAAATTCCAACAAACTTATGGAGATACTGATTGAGAACTGCGATAGAAAAACAGCTAAATTACAAACAGAGATAGAAACCCTAGAGGCAGAAATCAAATCTCTCAATCTTCCAGAACCAACTGAGAAAAACTATAACATCTTGAATGACATTTTGAAACATCACATCTCAGAAATTAAAGCACGAAAGACCAAAAAACTTAAGAGAGATGAGGCTGACTAACGTAATGGTAGGATCTTTACCTTCGCGGCTAAATATGATCACCTTGTATCCAAGGATGATCCCGCGAAACCCAAACTGGCAACTCCCGTAAGCTCGAGTAACACCTCACTAGACACACCAGTAACAAGCGAATCAGAACAGGGAGATACCCGGACAGACCCATCAGATTTAGAGAATCGTTTTTTACAAGAGGTGTTACGCATCAAGAAAGGAAACAGGGAACAGAACAAACGCCCTCTCATAAGCCCAAGACAAGGAGAGGGAAGAGAGGAGGTAGGAAGGGAGGAAAGGGCAGGCATGAAAACGAGATCTTGGAACAAGAGAAAGTAAACACTGTGAGTATAATCAATCTGTCAACTAAAACATTAACAAACGATGACGAAACACTTCTGAAAAAAGGTCTTAACTTTTGTCCCAAGAGTCATGGTGATGTGGTGGATGTGAAAATTGATTTGTTCAAATTTATTAGGAAAATGAAAATCAAGAAACACTTCATGTTTACGAATGAAATGAATAAAAAAGATACTACTGATCAGCAACTACATCCTCTGAGTGCGGTAACTATTCAAGAAATCATTGATACTAGGCTACTTTTGTCACTAACAGATTGTGAAGATGAAATTACAACTGCAGATATTGTCATGCGTGATCTGAATGTGATAAGTGATGTACGAGTGGAAAGTGGCTTAAGAGAAAAATCTAAATGGGTACCAACGTTACAGAGTGGGAATAGTATAGACATTTTCCACAAACTTGTCAGCAGCGATCTAGACAGATTTGATCTAAAGAAACGCACACCACGACTAAGGAAGGATAACCTGACATATGGGGAAAGACAAGCATTACATAAGTTAAGAACTGATGACAACATTATTATAAAGGAGGCGGACAAAGGGGGCAACATTGTCATTATGTCCAACCTTGACTATGAGAAACAAATTCTCTCCCAATTGGGAGACTTGGAATGCTATGAACACCTTTCCAGCAATCCAATTTGGAAATTGACAGAACATATTAACAGACATTTAAAACAATGGGATGGCATGGGTATTCTAGATCATGATGAGTATAGCTATCTGCAGGTTAATAAACCAAGATACCCGTGCCTGTATACACTGCCAAAAATACATAAAAACCTTCCGTTCCCTCCGGGTAGACCTATCATTTCGGGGATAGAGGGCCCCACAGAAAGAATGTCAGAATATGTCGACATTTTCCTAAAACCACTGGTATGCAACCTCCCATCATATATACGGGACACAAAACATATTTTGGGACTCTTATCGGACATTACATGGGGACCAGAAATGATACTAGTGACACTAGATGTCACGGCCCTCTACACCAGTATCAATAGAGAATGTGGATTAAAAGCGATCAAAAAAATCTTAAGCACGAGATCTGCAAGCACATGGGAACACACAGAGATGTTGATTACCATGATAGAACTTATCCTTGACAACAACGTTTTTTTGTTTAAGGATAGGTGGTATCGTCAAAAACAGGGAGTTGCCATGGGCTCCAGATTCTCTCCTTCATACGCCAATCTGTTCATGGGATGGCTTGAGGAGGAGTGGATCTGGGGCCAACATGGATCGGAATGGACAGAGTTTATTCTCTTTTGGGGCAGATATATCGATGACTGCCTGATGATCTGGACAGGAGATGAAGAAACACTCATGAAATTTGTTGAACACCTCAACAATAATACATGGAATATCAGATTCACACACAAGCATAGCAAGGTGAAAGTCACATTCCTTGACATAGAATTGTATGTAGGGAACAATCAGATTAATAGCAGATTGTATCGCAAAGACACGGCGTGCAATGCAATATTACATGCCGACAGCGCCCACCCTAGGCACCAGATCAATGCGATACCCTATGGAGAATTTGTCAGAGCCAGACGCAACTGTAGTCTGGACGCTGAATTTACAAAATGTACTGAAGAAATGACTGAACGCTTTAAATCCAGGGGTTACAACACCAACATTCTAAAAAAAGCAAAATCTAGGATCATGAAGATTAAGAGAGAAACGACCCTCAGGGATATTACCAACAGAAAGACAGATGATAACAAAGTAAGATTTATTACAAACTACAATGACATTTCGGATGTGCTAGTTAAAAGTCTCAACAGACACTGGCATATCCTCAAAAAAGACGATACCATGACAGGGGTTATTGGCAACAAACCAGAAATCACCTATAAAAAAGGAAACTCCCTTAGAGGTCTCCTTAGCCCCAGCTATCCAATAGCCACTACCGGTAAAAACTGGTTGACTACACATATGGAGGGCTTCCATAGATGTGGACACTGCTCAGCGTGCAAATGGGCTTACAATAAGAAATTGGAATTCATGGGTCCTAACGAGAAATGTTACAAGATTAGGACGAATATCAATTGCAACACTAATTTTGTTGTATATATTATCGAGTGCAGGTGCAACAAAAAATATGTGGGCAGCACGATACGCCCCCTACGTGTCAGGATAGGGGAACACATGAGGGCAGTGAAACAGGGTGATCAAAGATACCCCATTGCGACACACATCCTGGAATGCCACTCGCAGGGAGTACACAGGGACTTTACATTCTATGGTATAGAGCAAACCATGAGAAACCCTAGAGGGGGTAACAGAGAACTCATGCTTCGTAGAAATGAAGCCTCCTGGATATTGAAATTGCGTACGACTGAGTTAGGGATCAATGTTGATGATGAAATGCATTATTTTCTTGGTAAATGAAGTCAGACACTATATACGGCCATATTATTGTATCATCTCCTGAGAGTATTGGACAGTGTATAAATACATAGATGTTGTTCTTCTGAAAACATTTGGTTGTTGTATAAATATGGTTCTATTGAAGAGATTATGAGAATTCTGCGAAGTATATGTTTCATGATGTCACTCACCCATTCACCATAAATCACCATTGGTTATATGTGGTAAGCCACTATTAATTTTATATACATCACGGTATGTACAGTCTTTGAGTTTCGGAAATTCCTTGGATACTTGACAAACAAATTTTCAGTTTACTACAGGTACGCCTCATGTTCCTTAATTATGATAGTTTCAGATTTTCTATTCGACTATTTGAGATATGTATATGTGGCCCTATACTTACGCTTTTATAATATACACTCGATAACTGCCTACAGTGCAGTCGTGATTTCTGTTCACTTTGGGCCCGTCATAAAGTTTTCTTTGCCTTCACTATCTTAGGCATGTCCTGACCCAAGATGGCTGCCAAACTTGCAAATCAATATATGCTTAAATGACGTTGATATTAGTGATACAATTACAATTAGATACTCTGAGTTTGGTCCTTCCTTTTACAACGCGAACGCGTAATGCAATATATTCTACCGATTTATCAAATCGGTTACGAACATGATAATGTCACTCGCACTTATATCGGGTTTGGAATGTTGATAAAACATGGTTTTACCGCGTCTTATTCATTTAGATAATACTAAAAATAGAATACGGTGAGATTCCGACCCATTCTATACTATCCAGACGCAACCTTCTTAAATATGGCGCCTGTGGTTTTCGGTGGTATGCTTTCCGCAGCTGCCCGACTTCCGGTCACGTGACCTTCCACTCGTGCATATACTTGCCGAGTAAACGCACACCGACAACTCTAATTTGGAGCCAGACGCGGTTGGGGGAAGATACACTTCATAGACCGAGAGGTAAGAGGAGAACGAATAACGGGGCACGCTTGGGCATTTTACCATAACCTTTTACTCTTTACAAAGAGTAAATACGTTTATAGATTACGAGCCAGACAGTGAGAACACAAGGATATCTATTTGTTTCTAACGAGGATTCTTTTTGATTGAACATAGATAACTTTGGAGTGAGGCATTTATAAAATTTATTTTTCTTGTGTTCCCTTGTTTAAAAACAAATGATTGCATGGGCACACCGAGAATGTACTCGTGTATGCTGAGACTAGAGTTTTAAATTTAATTTTATTCTATTTTCGTTAATAGCAAGTGATAATATGGGCAGACCAGTATCATACTGTCTGCATGTTAAGATCATACTCTACATGTCTCGGGTTCTAAAGACTAGATGTTCTAATAGTATACATAGACGAGACGTATACGGGTCTAACAAATTCATGCATAGCTCATCTCGGCATTGCCGCAGAAATGTAATTTCTGACAGACAGACCAGTTATGTTGTCTGTTGACAATACTGAGACAATCTATCTTTTTGTTTCAGACGAGGTGCTCAAATTTCGAGCACAGCTGAGATGTGAAAGCGTTTCACCCAGAAGAAATTCTTTAACCTCCCCCTCCCTCGTCGTTTGATTGTATGACCTGGAATTATCGTCATACGTATGTATATGAATTTGGACAAGAACTCGTCCACTACTCAAGCATTTTACAAAGTGTCTATATAGTTACTAATAGTGACACTTGTTCTTATCTTGATTACATTTATTACAGACTTTGCATATAAAACAGTATTCAGGTCAGTTGTTTTATTTGCATCACCTGCTCTGTCCATTTGGCACACTTTCTATCTCTATTCATAATTCTTTACGACAATAGTCTGCGTACTTATTGTGTTTTCTGACTTAATGGACTGTTCATACCGCATGCGATATCGGATTAAATTTTGACTGGAATTAAGTTCCAGCACATACAGGATTGTCTCACATACGTCACTCACACGCAAGTTTGTAGAAGATCTGACAATCACCAACTGATGTGATATGGCTAGTGCTCACCATACCTCACGGTGTTTGATAGTACACTATAGCCTTGTGATACCACCTATGGATAAATCTACCCATAGTTTTTTACACCTACCCTGGGAGCACATTTGTTTACGTTGTTTACAAATGTTTGCATCTTGTAATAACATATAAACTAATGTAATTACCATATCAATTTGTACCTAGCCGTGAACAAGTCGCATGTAAAAAACTACTAAAGGCGACGAAACACGTGTTGGCTTGGGAACCATTTTGAAGACTGTGAAATACATTCTGAGAAAAGAACATTAAATCGAAGAAACTCAAAAGAAAGAGACGAAGATCTACTTGTGTTACTTGTTTATGTACATTCTAACTGTTTTGACCTTGATTTTACGTGTGCTTGGGTACCCTTATCTTGCATTTCAGCAGAAGTATACAAATGCGATTTATAAGCAATGGGACCTGTGTCCCCTTCATTAAAATTCACTTAGGTGAATCCTAACGTTCCTGATACAATCCTTATGACCAAATTTGTAGTATTGTCTCTAATTAACAAAAATTGAGTAGCAAGAAAATTAGATTGCAAAGACCGCAGAACTGCGGTATGTTCCAGGAGCCAACTGGAAGAAACAGATGGTTGTATCAACGCGTATAGAGGTTTGATATGCTGGGCCTAATCTGGAATGTAGGTACTGCCGAAATTCAGGAAACGAAGCTGGGACTGTAATTTATTTAGGGTAGTCACAGTTGCAATTTTTCAATATGTGATTTAGCAAAATTGAACTTGTGACCTAAAGTCACAAAATGTGTGATAATGCGATTCGCACACCTGAGATGCAGATTTAGCTCATAATTCATCAAGTGTATCCTCTTTGCCGTGGCGGACATTCCGCCGCGGTGCTAAAAAAAATTACGCGTGCGTGGTTCGGATGGCCCCTGGCCGTTCTCCGCACACGCCCACTGTGACGTCGGACGGCCGAGGGCCGCCCGACGCATGGAAAAGGATATACAATCGACATATGGAAAAGCATAAGGGTTAATCTCATGTTGATTAGACACAATGTGTACCCATAGGCAATCTAGCATAGCGTCTCTGAATACTGAGAGCACTGAATGCAGTCAAGTCACCGCTTTCTGGCTCCAAATTGTGACTGAAAAAAACATTTGAATATCCAGCATAGTCCTGAACTTCTTGTGGATAGTGTTATTTACTAATGCAAAGCTCTGTGTATTCTGTACTGCAAAGGTATGAGCATGACTGTTCAAATGTGTGCAGTCTAAAACTATGCAATATGAATCATCAATTTTCAATATTGGAAAAAGAGGATTTTTCATAGTTGGGACACAGGGTTCAATTACACCCTGATATTCCATTTGAGTGAGAATTTCACTAACGGATGCTTTAGCATCTCGTTTAATGTGATATTGCGGTTGGGGCAAAGGTGCAGACTGTAAAGGAATAACATGCAACGGGGAATTGTAATCCCAACCCGCTTGATTGTGATATAAAGCAGGAGCCAAGGCTAGAGCTCACTCTGAAGCATACGCGTGTTTATTCTCATCTGGAACATATTGTGAAAAAGACGGTAGGATCACTTCCTCACCCCTAGAGGAAGCGAGGACAAAAAGTGGAGGCCAATCATCCTCTGCAAGCACAATGTCATAAGATGTTAAACTGTCCTAAAAGACTGCCTGTATCGGGCGTTTAATGTCACCTTCAATTTGAAGGTTCACTTCATAAAGTCGATCAGGCGGGGCAACGCAGGTGTCCGCAGTTTCAACAGTTATGAAAGTGTTCTTTGCTTTTGCCTCCAAATATTGGTGGAGTGCCTTCTGAAATATGGTAACCTCCACCACACTGTTGAGGAGAGTTACCGCCCAACTCCTGTCTAGGAGGCGGGTTCTCACCGTCTGGAGCATACTTTGCAGTCAAAGCGGCAACTTTTTCCTTCTGAAATGGAGCTCGATATTGAGGTGGGTTCTCTTTTTTGACTTTCACGTCAAACTGATGCTGAGTGTCTTGCCTTTGTGCGTGGACTCGCCTTGTCTGCGATCCTGTCATCCCCTCGTCCAAATTGTTTATCCTACAATTCCTGAAAGGAACAAGGAGAACAGGGATCTGGAACCCATCTGGCATTTTAATTTTAGAGCAGTCACGTAAGTCATATCTACGCTCAGAAGCATCAAGTGGAGGCCAACCAGCACAAGACCTAGGCTTCTGCTGCTGCATATTTTTATTCCAGGTCGTTTATAGAAAGACTGGACGCTCCTCCTCATCCGGAGGGAATTTATTCTGTACTTGTGTAAATGGTCTGACAACCAAATTATTGTGTCCCAAGGATGTACCGACATCCGGAATCATAACCGGCAACTGTCGCTCTTGATCAGCATCCGCCACCTTCTCAAGGTGTTAACACACCTGCAAGCAAATTACCTCATCTTTAATGTTAGCCAGAATCATATCAGAGAAGTAAATTATTTGCGTATATAGCAAACTAAGCTCAGCCACAGTAACATTTAGATAGTTTGGATGTGGTGTAAAACCAGCCAAAACTGGCCAAGCAGCCCATAAATACTTAAGGGACCCATTTGAACAAAACAGACAGGGTGAGGAAGGGCTACATTAAACCAAATAGTTTTCTCCCAGGACATCAAAGGAACTTCAAGCATTTAAGATACACTGCTGGAGGAGCAGCTACTGGGTAAGCATGAAAAGAATTATCGTTTGCATCAACTGCAGGAAAGGTAACCCAGGGATAAAACACCTCAAAGCAGTACGCTGGATCCGCCTCACCCACAAAAATAATGGTAGCCCCTGCTTTGGGGACCCCATGCTGTGTCAAATGGTGTGTAACCATCGTCCGGTTATATACCGCAATAGCAATCATCTGTGCCATGTTGTAAGTAAACTAGTAACAAAAAAGGATAACGTAAAGATGGTCTAAAAAGCTTTTAAAATTCAAGCTTGAAAATCCCACAGAAATAGTTATATCCTACAACAGCCGTAGGCAAAGCCCTCCCACCATGGGCGTCTCCGTGAGAGGAGATCGTGGTCAAGCACAAGCGCTACTCAGGGGTCCCGGGAATAAGTACCAGATCAAGCGTTGTCAGCGCCATGTTGCAGGGTTCTACACAAACACAGAACTATGCCTAGGATTATGGGACCTTAGTATATAGGGATTGAGTCCTCCTAACACCTTAGTTTCTATGAGCCCGGGACCGACTAGCTATAGTGTCTCACTTGCCCTCCTACTTACTCACAGAGGAACAAGTGATTAGAAACCCCAGAACACAACACTCCAGACTCTCTCAGGAATCATAAATGCAGGACACACCCATTTGTTCAAACATATTTATTTTAACTAACGTGCTCTAATATGCAGTATACATGTCACAATAAGCAGAAAAATGCATAACACCAATACGGTCAGCATAACAAGCTGTCATAGTGAGAGACAGCGTAGCCTAACCTCCCTCCCCCTGTATAGAAGCAGGATGATTATATTTTAGAAGATCTCTGGGCGTTATCAGCAGACCCCGTACCTCGGTCTATAGATGGTAGATCTACATCATAGGGGCTGTCATGCTCTTCTCCCTGGAAAAGGTCCCTCGCCAAGTGTGTGCTACCTGTCTGTGTATTCCAATAAGACCAAAGTATGTGTTCCCAAACAACAGCTGCATCGGTATGTTTTTCTAGGTGCTAGGGCCTGACCAGATCAGAATAACAACGGGCATTGCTGTTCGACCTTGTTAACAATGTTCAGACTGAATCCCAGGGACCTGCAAAGCGTCAACACTGCAGTAGTTTTGCATGTGAAAATATCAAAATAATAAACGTGTGTAGTAATGTGTGCAAAGCAGCAGACAGTCTGCAGCATGCTCATGCTAACTTAAGGAAGACGACAATGGGCCACATAACAACTGGAAGTCAGCAGCACTGAGGTTCTCTCCGGCATCGATAGGATGTGTGGAAGAAGAGGAGGATGGCTCCCTGTGTTCCCCAGGAGTGGGCCAGCAGAGCAGCAGGGGGACCCAATCATTGCGTGGGCCCAACTCCCAGGTTGGTAGGAGCAATGGCTATGCCGGGGGTCTGATGGGTCGTTCTGAGGAGGCCACCGTTCCTGTTGTGTCCCTCTCGAGGCATAGCTGTGATGGGCCAAAGCACCTGTTGGTGGCTGTGGTTGGGGTTCCTGAAGGACAAGTGTCAGGCAGGCTTGGGGGAGGTAAGCAGAATTCTTGGTCACCGTGAGTGTTCCCAGGACCGCTGTGTTGCCCTCCTTGGTGGCAGACCTTAGGTTGGAGGGTCTGTAGGAATTGGGTGTCCTGAAAGGTGGGTGTGGGGTTCCTTACGTAGCGGGCAGAGGAGTAGGAAGGCCATGAGATAATCGTGCTAAAATATGGTAGGACACTCCGCTCTCCAGTGACAGGCGCACATGGATCTCATCTGCGCTGGTGATGGGGCCATGAATGGCAGGGCACGAGTCAGCACTGGGTCCTTCGTCGTCCCCCTGGGTGGGGCCGCCTGTGTGCTGGCTCTTCATAGGAGAGAGTGACAGGAGAGGGGTGACAGGCGCTCGATGCCCAGGTGACTCAAGAGGGGTGGCACCACAACGCTGTGACCAGCTTAGGTCTGGGCCTCTGTTCTGCTTTGCCCATGCCTCGAGGCCCAGTGGCCGTGCCCAGCAGCAGAGGTATTTAGAGCAGTGTAATGGCTACAGTGGACTCCGCAGCTCCTTAGCCAAGCATCAGAGGGTGGGTATAAGGAAGGGAAGAAGGGGTGCGAGTCCTCTGCCGCACCAGGGAAGCTGCTGCCTCTGTCCGGAGCCCAGTTCTGCGGGCTGACCAACACGTCCCCGCAGTGGACCCTCATAAGAGGGCGGCCCCTTTAGTGCCACAGAATGGCACACTGGACAGTCTAGTGTCTGGTGACCCCTTCGGGGTCCCGTGCGTCACTTCCGGCCGAGGTGGGGGAAGGAGAGAGGTACCCCCGCCCATCTAGCGGCCTCTTTGTCCCTCACCCTGATGCCGTTTGGACGGTTTTCCCTGGAGCTATACCACATTGGGGTGAGTCGGTGAACTCCGTATCCCCCCTTTCTTAAATAGACATGGGTTCCTGCGCCCGGCCATTGCCACGTCTGCGGATCGCCAAAGGGGGGGGGAGTGGTTGGTACAGCTCCACGGGTCCATATGTGACGTCCCTGGGCGTGGGTTGCGGTTCTGGAGGCGTCTCATCACTGATGCCTTTCGGGTGCCCCTCTGGAGCTGCTGACTTGATTTGCACGGAGAGCAGTAAGGCATGGCTATACCCTCCCCCCAGTTCTTCATTTGGCTGTAGCGCAGTCCAGCTTTGTCTCGGGCCTCCTGGGGGTGAGAGGCTTGGCCAAGGCAACGATGCAAGTTGGCCCATCAGGTGGTAGGCTGCGAGGGGCGGCTTGCCTTTGGATCGCCTGTAAGATAACCCACCATGTTAGCATATTTGGTATGCTAATAAACCTGCAGCAATTTTTCCCACCAAAAAGTTGTCTTGTCTGCTTATTTATGTTACATGTATGTTGCTGTGGGAGGGCTGGTGAGTGTGGCCAATATTGGCACTATTAGCGGTGCTTTAAAAGCAAGCGACCACCTTCGCTCATGGCCAGACAATGCCTCCCAAACCTCATTATTTCAAATTCCAACCAATGCTCACGTAAGACTCCCTTCAACAATGATGGCGGTGCAGTGACTTCACTCACATGGGAAACACGTTGACGGAGCAGTTCGATGTATGTAGTACCAACCATAACTGCGTTTTTTTCAGAAAGTTGGAGGGACCCACTATCTGCTTTTAACCCCCCCATGCCATAGGCTTGCAAAGCGTCACAACCCACTTTTTCGGGCAGTTCCTGTCCTCCCTGCATTTTTCCTGGCTGCCCGTCGCCCATTGTTAGATCCTGTATCTCTATTTCCTCCAGAAGCTCTTGCTTTTCCTACCTTTCTGCCCGCCTATTTGCTTGCCAGTACCGATCTCCCTGCATATTTCCTGTTGACGTCTCTTACATCTGTAGCTGCTACTTTCTTTTCATTTCAATTTTTAGCTTACTTCTCTCAGCAGATCCTATTTTCGATTGTCTGCACTTTTACCTCCCCTCTGTGTTAGGTCTGATTCTCTTGGTCTTCCTACTCCTTCCTTCTCTTATCTCTTTCTCTCTCTGTACTTTTTTCTACGATTCTCTTTTCCTTCTTGTCTCCATTCGTCTTCTCTCTTTGTTCCACATTTGCCTTTACATGTCACCAATTTTATTTTCTCCCTGCTTTTGTTCAGTTAGAGCAATGTCTTTCCAAAAAAACACATTAAAAACTGATTAATGGTTTTAACAAACGTTCAAAACCAACTCAACTGGGCCTGGGTCCTTCTCCCATTTGTTTTGAGGCCATTATAGGGGCATATTATCAAGGTCGGCGTTAAAATTATCGCCGCTTTAGCGGCAGTTTTAAGCGGCGATAATGGGCTTGATAATATGCCCTGGAGAATTCCAATAGAAGCCCAGGTTCACACCAGAACATGGACTTCTATGGGAATTCTCCAGGGCATATTACCAAGCTCATTATCGCAGCTTTAGCGGCAGTTTTCTGCCGCTAAAGCGGCGATAATTTTAACGCCGTTTCTTGATAATATACCCCTAAGTTTTTTCTGAGCTATAGCTTTTTTCTCCGTTCTTGGCTATAGGAGTCTTCCCTTTAGTGGAGACGCTTCTGGCATTCACATCTCCCCGTTAATGAGGAATGTAACACCATCCTCGAACTGCCGGCATTGAGCTGTCTGGTTGTTTTGTAGCTGTATTTGGTTTGCAATGTGTAATTGAGAATGAATGTGTGCCAAGTAATAAAAGAAGCTTTACTCAGGAAGACAATACTGCAGTGCCCCATGCTAAACAAACATTAAACTGTCATATTCTGCAGGCCAATAAACGTTCATATTGCAATTTTAGCCCCCAAAGGGTCCTTACGCGAGTTTATTTCCATTGTAACCCTCATTTCGAAGATCGCCCACACAGTAACAGGTGAGCTTAAAGTTTGCCCTTGAAAAGCAACATTTTCTTCTGAAACCCCCACTGATTTTTGCCGCTAGCTGGCAGGGCTGCAGAGTTAACAGCTCTGAACAGTGACTGATAGTTTCACCTGGGCAGGGGGGATTAGCCTCATGCACAGCCTTAGATAAGGCTCAGTTACTATGTTGCATCAGATTTTAGCGCAGCAGCAATAGGGTCACTTACCACGGCGGTACAAGATACGCAGTGGCGGCTCCTCCATGTGGGCGGAGGACCATCGCCCCACTGCTTTCATGCAGAGCGAGGATCAGAAACATAAAGTGGTATTATGAATACTATTTTATGCTTCTGTTCCTCGCACTGCGAGAAAGCAGAAGGGTTTGGTTGTGGGTAGGTGGTCCTGCTGCAGGGCATGGAGGACTGGCTTGCCCACTGTTGTGGGCACTGACTGTTCGGTCAGCCCCAGGGCCGCCAAAACCAGCCATAAGCCTTATCTGTTTTCTCCATGTAGGCTACATTAAGGAAACGGCCTGCCCATGGACGCCTGTGTCATCGGCGTCCCAGCAAACCACAAAGCTGCCATTACACCCTGGTCAGGTGCACCTGTGCCCTGGCTATGCTGCTTTCCTAAGCACTGCTGGCTCTGATGACCTCATTGCCCCTGTTGGTCCCCCAGATGCCCGCCATCTTTTCCTGGGCACTGCTGTCCTCGCTGCATTTGCTGCAGTAATGGCTGCATGTGCTGGTATCAGTATGGGCTTGCTCCTACGCTTCTCCTTTGTTAGTCGCCCCCGGTAATGTCTGTGCAGCTCTGATCAAATGCCGAGCTGACCATCATACCAGTACCTCTGCCAGTTAGGAATTATCTCTGAGGTGATTGTTGGTCAGCTTTCCCTTTGGCATTTCAGGCAGTGGCGACATCAATTTCCTCTGGTGACAAAGCTGGAGACTGTCCTGGTCGCCTTTTTGGTGGTGCTTGCAACTGTGCCCCTCTTTTTTGATTGGGTCCTTTGAACCTAAACGCCCCTGGTCATTCACTGACCCTTTCTTTGGCGCGCTCTTTCACCCTGATGCTGCCGTGCCCTTTGTCTGCTGCCCACGGGGAGGTGGGGGGAGTTTGCTGAGTCTCCCGGTCGGCGGTAGGAATTTGTAATAAGCTCTTTGAACTATAACTTCCACCTCTGAGATTTAATGTGTGGCCAGTTGGGTTACACTGTATATTGACTAAAATAAAGATGTGTTTCTCCTCACCCCTCAGAACTCCAAGAAAGATTCATCATGTCTTGAAAATGGGCGTGCTGCGTTCTGAAAGCTAAGGAGCTGGGAGGGTAGGCACTGTAACTCAGGTGTGAAAAGGGCCAGAGGAGATCAGGTATTTCTGGGGGCGGGCGGTAACAGCTAGCGTACGTGGATATTAATACTCTTTTATGTATCATTCATATGTGTGATGATTTGTGCACCTCCTTAGAGCCATGGTTCATTTAATGCAGTTAGCTTTCCTTTAGAGGTGATCTCTCTGCACCCTAATGATACAGCATACATTCTGCAATGGACCTGAAGCACCTTCTTGATGTGTTGTTGAAAGGAGGCGCATCATACTCCTGCCACGCCAATGTTTCAGTGAAGTCGATTTCTGTGGGCAGACTCCATGGGCCCTTGGGGTTCCTTCTGAGCTGGTGTCTCAGAGCTGGGTCTACAGCTTGTTGGCAAAATCTGTGAGTGGTTGAATCACCACATGCAACCTGAAATACAACAAAACACAGACTTCGGAACACAACTGTTCTACCTGCAGGAGAACCTTCTCAGAGGTGGCCACCTCAGGGGGATCTAAAGACTAGTGTGAGGCCATGTGCCCCTCTCAGACCCCCCCCCCCCCATGGATGTACAGAGGAGAGTGATGAGCCACAGTGGCGGCTGGTGGACTTGGAAAGGGGTTAGGCGAAAGAAGATGCCTTAGATCCCAGCTAGTCGGTGAAGTGAATAAGCACCATGTACTTGAAAGAGATTTAGGGGGTCTCTCTTCTAGAAAAAAATGGAGACAATCACTGCATTCGTTAGCATCCTTTGTACATATATCATCCCAAAACCCAGGTGTTCTGAAGGGATACTAATAAAATATTCTAGTAACTCTTTTTATAAGTTTTGAAAAATGTAAATTTTATTGAGAAAAAGAAAAAGAAGAAAAAGAGGGGGTAAAGGAGGGGAAAATATACATGTTACAAAGTGAAAAAATCTTAAAAATACATAAATAAGAAGTCTTATAGCAATATAAAGAAGATAAGTAAATATATATAAAAAATCTGTTTAAAAAATATATATATAAAAATATAAAAATACAATAAAAAAGTTGGTTAAAGCAATAATAAAACAAAACGGAATGTCAAGCAGGTTTCAACACTTCCTGTTTAGAGACATTACGTACATGAGAAAGCCTTGCAGGACAAATCAATAACATTTGTAACTGGGGACCATAACAGAGAACATTTAAGGGCTAAGGAAGCTGGGAATACATAAACAGTATCTAATCTATGATTATAACATACGGCATACCAGCAAGCCTGAAAGGATAGATCAGACACATTTTTCCAGTTCTTAGTGATCTGCTGAAATGCTACTCCAAAAAGTAAGTCCAAAATCTGTACATGTAAGGGACAGTCCATCCAATCATCGGAAAGAGAACCTAAAAAAATGTTAACACATGAAAAAGGGACTCTGAGATAAAAGATTTGAGTGATTTGTTTCCAGACCTTCTTCCAGAAGACCTGTACAAAAGGGCAAAAAAAAGTAAATGTTTTAAATCCGCATTTGTGGAAGAGCATGACCAACAAGTATCAGAAAGTTCAGTATGAATCTTGTGCAAGAGAAGAGGGGAAAGGAGTGATCTATTTTATATAAAAAAAGAGTCTGTGTAGTGTTAGCTGCCCTTGAGGGTCTCCTGATTTTAAGCCAAATGTTTTTCCATGTTTTAACAGACCAGTCAACCTGCAGGTCACATTCCCAGTCTAGTTCCACTTTAGTCTTATCTCTAATAAGGGAGCGTTTACGCAGCTAGTTATAAATGGCTGAGGCTTTAGGACCTGTGCTTAAGAAAGTTTGAGACGTAGTGGAGGAAATAGTTGCTTGAGTCAAGGATGAGGTGGAATTCTGAATTGCTAAATCCAGAGTTTGTTGTAGTAAAAGGTATTGATTAGAAAATGAAGTAGGAAAATTAAATGTTAGCTTGAGAAAAGGATATAATTGTATCATTCTGGAATAGCTGGTGAACCCAGAGAAGACCTTTTTGCCTCCAAGATTTCCAATAAATGGGTTTGTTATTAATCATTATACGGTGGTTATGCCAAATTGAGGATTGAAGAAGAGAGATTTTGGAGGTATTGTCAATTAAAAGTGAATCGAGTAGTTTATGAGTGAGTTTAACAATAGGGGTAGATATCTTCTGAGGTTTCTGGGTGAAAGAGGTAATCTAGAAAGGAGAAAGGGGTTATATATAATTGTTCAAGAAATACCCAGAGGGGAGAATTTGACGAGGGGATAGTAAGCCAGTGAGATGACTGACGTAGGTTGATAACTTTATGATAAGCAGAAAAATTGACCCCACCTTCTGTTTTAGGGCGGATAAGCTTAATTAATGACATACTTACTTTTTTCTTATTCCAAAGGAAAGAAGATAACAAAGAATTAATTTTTTTGAAATATTTCTGAGGTATGGTAATTGGTAAATTAGAGATAGTAAATAAGACAATTGGAGATAACATCATCTTCATGGTATCCAATCTCCCCCACCAAGAGAGGTATAAAGGATGCCATATGTCAAGAAGGAAAGAAATCTTAGAGCAACATTTGTCCATGTTAATGGAAATTGGTGATAAAAAAGAAGAAGAAAAATATACTCCTAAATACTTAATGTGATTTGTAGGAGAGTAGGATCTGCTTCACATGGGTACCCCCACTTTTTGCTCGTGTTTCACTTTTTTTCGACTTTAGTCTGGCTGTGGCCCTGCTAATCAGGACCACAGCCTAGCTGCTTCCTCTCTAAAATGGTTTCCATGTACATTAGGTACATATCTAATTGGATTCTGGAGTGCCTTTTAAGCCCCTAGTATATGGTATACGATGTACCTAGGGCATAGGTACCTCAGAGGCCTGCCAGGGGCTGCAGCATATACTATGCCACCCATGGGAAGCACTCCAAAATAACACCACAGGTCTGCTACTGCAGCCTGGGTAAGGGTGTGCATGCACCCCTTACTGTGGTATAGGCTACCTATATCACTACCTTATACAGACACATATAAACCTATAAGCCACTCCTATGGCAAGCCTTGACAATCCTGAAGGCAGAGTGCTTGGTTTTATGTGAGAGGGTGCCCAAGCATGAGCTGAGCCCCTCTGTAGCTTTCAGAAATACTTCCTTATGGCCGTTCTGTGATACAGCCATACCATATACTCATAAGTGCATTATAACCTTGTAGTAAATGCTAACTTTGGGATGGCTGCATCAAAACATGTCGTGTTTGGTGTCAAACGCTTAGGAATACTACTCCCCCCCCCCCCGCCAGCCCTGGTGGCGGGGGTAGCATTCCACCATTCTAGAGGGAGAGACATGTTCACACAGGCTAAACCTTGTAGGCCTTTCCTGAGCCCTGGCATCACAAAATGGATGCCTCTGCCACAGACACAGGTCTGGCCTCCTGCTGCTGACCGAAACTTCAGCAGGGGAGGCCTGGACAATAGGTTTCCTGTCGAGGGGAGGTGTCCCCACCTCCCCAGACAGGCAGATGTGTATTGGGGCAGGGCGGGAGCACTCTCTGGTGCTTTGAAGTCTCCTGCAATGGGGGTACACTTGGTGTCCCTGTGCATACTCCAGTTCAAACCGGTTACAGGGGCTACCTGCCCCTGCTCTGGCGTGAAACTGGACAAAGGAAATGGGTGTAACCAACCCTCTTTCCTGGCCCACCCATAGGTGGGGCATTAGAGTTAGTCCATCCCCTAAACTTAGTATAAGTATAGGAATCCAGTCCCTAGGACTTTAGATAATCCTGGACGAAACTCTGCAATGTACATCTTGGACCTTTGATGTTCTATCCTGACTAGAAGTCTGAAGAAATCTCCCTTGGGGTCAAGGATTGACTGCCCTGCTTGGCAGGCACCAAAGAAGCAACTGATCGGTCTGCAATTCTAAAGCTCCCGATGGACGCCAAAGTCTCTGCATCCCCAGAGGTGGATTTCCAGACTTCCCCGAGGCTACCCTGAGTTCACAGCAAAGCTGAGGCCCATGGCTATCCTGGGTGACGTGGAACCGTGACCCCTGGACACAGTGAACTTTTGCAGCAACACTATCTTCCTGGTCCTCCTCGAAGTTGTGCATTGGGCTCCTAATAGCTCCAGCCTTTAGCACCTCCTGCACTGAAGATTGTTGGCCTCCACTCCACGAGTGACCCGTGGGCCAGCTTCAAGTGCGACCGCTTGAGGCTCCTTCGCGATCACTAGCCCTTGGACTAGCAGGAACTTTGATTTTCGATCGCGATCGAATCGACCCGCCATTTTGTGGCCCGCCGCCATTTTGTGTTGCCATCACTCAGGCAGCACGGCGAACAAAGTCTATTCTGCTTTTTCTGTAGCCTGGTGTCGAAATACGCCTTCTGCCTCTATTTGCAAAGCTAGTGTTAGAACTAGCGGAGTACACTGATCCCTGTCTGGCTTCCCTAATTCCCGTCTCAACTATCTGTTGGCTCACACTATTCTTTCTTGATCTTATCTTATCGACTGGCCTTCACTGTCTCCTGCTAGCATTCTCTCGTTTCACGACTGTCCTCCAACACACACAAACGTATCTCGCCACCTGCAAGTTAGTTATGAATCGGTTAATGAATTAGCTTGAGGGTGGGGTGACAAACATAGTTGGAGGAGAGGTCTCTTCGAGTCATCTGACACTTTTGTTTTCCAACTTTTCCCATTGGTTTCATCCTGTTTTCTTACTTTCCTTATTGGCTCTTTCTTGTATGTTCTGGGAGGGCTTTGGGTCAATATGTCTGAACCTTGTATGGTATTTAAACCCTGTGCGCCACAGAGTGAAGTGGCAGTCTCCCGAGAACCTACTTTGTGTACTTCTAGGATAACTGTACTAGCTGCAGCTAAATAAATCTGATCTTCTAACGTCGACAGAGTGTCCTGTGTCTCTGTGTAGCGAAGCAGGTGAACTCCGGAGACTTTGGGTGTACCCTGCGCCGCCAGGCCCAAAAGGTTCTGGTTCTTCAACTGGCGCCCATCGTGGGGCGGCTTCAGTGGTACCGGTTCTGCTCGAAGGTCGTGAGGAACCCCGCAAGAAAATTCCGGAGGGTTCGCGAGCCACACTAAGCGACCCCTGTATGTCGAAAGTGGTCCGAAGGTCTTTTGCAGCGCGATTACTCCTTCCTGACGGCTACTGACGACCGCTGCCCTGACTGCCGCCCTGCTTTGGCCCTTCCTTTGATGATGTATGGTAAGGCGAGACGATAGACGGGCCTCTGTTGGTGGAAGAAGACGTCCTTAGTTAAGTATTTTCGTGGGTCGCGCCCACAAGTTTGGTTCTTTGATTGATTTCTTTGGGTTCTTAGATTTATCTCTTGCAATAGATAAAGCCGAGGGTAAGTGCATTTGTGCTGCGTAAACTGAATTTTACTCCCTTGAAGTTTGTGAACAGACAGGAAAAATCTCGAGATGCCTGGTCTGACTAAGTTTGGAAGAATTTGTTGTCTTGGTTATAATAGGGATTCCGGACTTGAGGACTCTTGTCCGATTCCTTCGGTTGGAACTCCCACATATGAGCTCTATTCAAAACATGGTATCGGCCCCATTGCCTTTAACGAGACATGGACCCGATACACGAAGAAAGATGGTGTTCTCAAATGGCCAGAAAATGGTAGTTTTGATCCTGATGTGTTAGATAATTTGGAAGCAGTTTTGTTCAAAAGAAAAGCCCGGCCGGCAATGTTTGACACTTTCCGCCTTTGGCGTAAGGAAGCCAAACAGAAAGAAATTAAACAAGCAAAACTAGATAGGAAAGCACAGGGTATGACAATTATACAAGCTGCCCAACAGTTCAAAGACGATGAAATTGATAATGCGACTGAAATTTCAGAAAGACAACATCGTATGGCGATAGATAAATGCTATCCGGTGTTGCCTGTTTCTCCTTCTGATAATAAGAAAGATATAGAAGAAGATCCCCTAATGTCCCATTTATTAAGGTTGTCTCCGCCCTATGCGCAAAGTACCAATGTACCTCAGCCGTTACAGCCTGTTCAGCCGCCAGCGGTACTTCCGCCTGTTCCGGCTCTTCCGCATTTGCCTCCTCCAGTATTACCGCCCTTGCCGGTTTTACCGTTAGTCTCAACTTCTTTGCCCTCATCTCCTGATCTTAGAACTCCTTTGCCTTCTGCTCCTTCTGCAGTTATCCATTCTTCTCCTGTCAGTTCCCCTAATACTCTGTCTCCAATTCTTATGTCTAATTCTCCGTCTGTGCGTAAGCGTCTCACAGACTCTGTCACTAGTATTCTATCTCCTTTCTTTGAAGCTTTAAATGTGTCTCCGGCTTTTGTTCGAAGACATTCTCGTAGTTAGTTCCCAGATATTGAGGAACGAGAAAGGTTAGACTCTCTTGCACGAAAATGGATCAAGAAGGGTCTACAATACAGTGTGCTTGATATTATGCCTACCTTTTTGCAATAGAATGCGCCTACGCAAAGATATGTTTTCAATGTAATGTGCAACACTCTCATTAAGGAATGGGAAGATGTGAGTTCGAGTCCGATCCCACAGGATCTGCTAAATGTTCAGACTGATTTTGAAAAAGGACTTATTGTGGGTTCTAAGGTTGAGGAAGCTGTAAGGACGCTTATCTCTTTAAGGGGCATATCAACAACAACCGGCGATAATTATCGCTCAGCGCTCTTAGCGTGAGGATAATTATCGCCGGCTAGCGTGGATTTTTATCGCTGAGATAGCGTGCTATTAGCAACGCTTATCTCAATAGCGATAAAAATCCTCACGCTAACAGGCTAACGTGAGATTATCGCTGGAAACCCAGCGATAATCACACGTTACCTTGTTGATAGGGACAGGCAAACTTAGCCATGATATCCTCCTTCCATAGGATATCATGGCTAAGTCTGAAAATTAGCAGACGTAAAAAAGCAGCGTTAACCGCGGTTAGCGCTGCTTTTTTTGTCTCTAACAGGGTTAGCGACATTCTTGATAATAGGAGAAATGTCGCTTAGCGACATTTCTCCTATTATTTTACTCTGGAACGCCCCCTTTGCATCTCATTAGGGATGCAAGGGGAAGCGTAGAGTAAAAGGGTGCTAACATGCAAATTTGCATGTTAGCTCCCTGTTGTTGATAGGGTGCTAGTTTTATCTCTGCTTTTTTGGCTTTTAAAGCCAAAAAAGCAGAGATAAAGCCCTTGTTGATATGCCCCATAGATCCTTATTGTTTTCTCAGATTTTCCTTGATTCCGATCCGTCGGTTAGACTGACGTCGAAAAATTATCCCATGAGAGAGGTTCCTCCAGTATGGATGGAAGAGGTTCCAGCAGCAGGTGCTAATTCTCTTATTCCTGCTCATTTCCAACGTATATGGGTACATGTCCCTTGGAAGAGATCTGAAGTTTTGGCCCTTAAGCAAACTCTACCAGATCCTCGTAAGAACCCTGCAGGTTACTACAAAGAATTATCACAGACAGTTGATGCTTGTATTATGAACCTAGCAGATATTGACATGCTAATGGGAAATGTAGTCCCACAGACAATATGGGCTAAGATTCGTAGAGAGGATCATGCGCAGGAACTAGGTGCTACTTGGGATGTTATAACTGATACAGATAGAGACCAAGTGGGTGGCGCAAAGCCTGACGCTCTGATCTCGGAACTCCCTGGTAGAATCATTACGTTAATGAAAACTATGATGCCTGCATTGAGAGTTAATTGGGATAAACTAGCAGCATGCAAACAAAAGAAAGATGAAAGTGTCTCTGACTTCTTTACTCGTTTCGAGGAGACATTTATCGATCTCAGTGGTCAAGACATGGCTACAGAGGGTGGACAGCGATTATTCGTGGAATAATTCGTATTCAATTTGCTTCCCGAGCTGTCACACAAATTAAAAGATTGAGAAAGTTCATGGGCTGTTTCTTCTTCGGCCCAGATATTGGCTACTGCGCAATATTATGGGAATAGAGATAAGGAAGAAAAAGAAAAGCAAGAGAAAAAGACGAAAGAATTAAAAACGAAGGTTCTCTTGCAACAAGCCTATCCGCCACGTTATGCTCAGCCTCAAATTCAGCAGCCCCCGCAGTTTCAGAGGTTGTATCAAAAACCTGAGCCATACAATCCGCGACCTTTGTTAGGTCCTAATCAATGTGCCTATTGTAGAGAGGAAGGTCATTTTAAGAATAGTTGTCCGGTGTTTTATTGCAGCGCAATGGAGCGTTACCTGCTCCACGAGGTCGTGCTGACCTCCAGTCAGCAAACAGAGGTAGAGGTCGGGGTGTGTTGACTCAAGAACAGCGTGCCCTTCCTTCTCCCAATTCCATAAACTACTTTGATCAGCAAAATGTGAGGTCTGCACAGTATTACAATGAAGACCATTATGTCGAAGGCGAGAATGAGAGTCTTCATGCTAACTAGGACAGCCATGGACAAAGTAAGGGAGTTGTGCCAATCCCAGTAGATCAAAATGGACCTTATGTTAACGTCACTACAATGGGTGTTTCAGAGCCATTTCTTCTAGATACTGGAGCAATGAGAAGTTCTATCATTCATTCTAAACTCCCTGGGGCACCTTTGTCTGGCTTAACAAATGTTTCCGTAGGATTTTCTGGCGCCCCTGTTCGCAATCCAGTTTCTTGCCCTTTGCCCATTTCAGTTGGTCCTTATGATTTGGAAGCTCCACTTCTGTTGACAAATGGTTGCGGTGAGAATCTGTTGGGTCTAGACCTATTGAAAAGAATGCATGCTACAATATATTGTTCTCCTTCTGGCGTATATCTTACTTTAGGATAGAAACTGGTCTCCCCAATGTATTTGTCCAAAGATCAGTTTCCACCTGAATTACTTTCTCTTCCAACAGCACTTTGGGCCACGGGTCCGAACGATGTGGGTTGTCTTGAGATTCCGCCTTATGTTGTCACTCTCAAGCCCAATGTTGTGTATCCCACAATATAGAATTTCTGCTGAAGGTGAGAAAGCACTTTTGGGAATCATTCATGACTTGATTCGGAAGGGTGTGGTTGAAGAAACAAGAGGTAACACATGTAATAGTCCTATTCTTCCTGTTCTTAAACGCACTGATCCTTCTCAGCCTCCTGTGTACCGTTTCGTAATTGATCTGCGAGAAGTAAACAAAATTGTTGTCCCACAATTCCCTGTTGTTCCAGATATCACTGCTTTGTTGACAATGATACCTTCCACATCAACATGGTTCTCTGTTATTGATCTAAAGAATGCCTTCTTTAGTATTCCCATTGCAGAAGAGAGTAGGGACATTTTTGGTTTCTCTCTTGGAGGCCGAAGCTTCCGGTTTAAGCGCGCACCCCAAGGCTATTGTGAAAGTCCCTCTATTTACAGCCAAGCTTTAAAATGTCATCTTGATACTTTTCATTTGCCGTCTGGTGCTGCTCTTATCCAATATATGGATGACTTATTAGTCGCCGCCGATTCAAAAGATATCTGCAAAGATGTCACTATTGCATTGTTACGCCACTTGTTTAAACTGAATCACAAGGTTTCACCTTCCAAACTACAATATGTTTGTCGAGAGGTTACCTATTTGGGTCATCTCCTATCAAAGGAGGGACGACGATTGACACCAGAACGAATTCAGGCGATTATGCGAATGTCTGTACCAACCACACAAAGGGAGGTACGTGCCTTTCTGTGTATTACTTTTTATTGTAGACAGTGGATCCCTAACTTCTCTCTAATTGCCAAACCTTTGTTGGCACTCACTTTAAAAGATACGCCTCAGCCCCTTCCTTGGACTGATGAGTGCCAAAAGAGTTTCACTGACTTACGTACCGCTCTGTGTTCTGCTCCTGTACTAGGCACCCCAGATTACACTAAGCCTTTTACGCTCTATGTTCGTGAGAGAGAAGGTTGTGCATTGTCAGTTTTAGCGCAGCAATTTGGAGACAAACAGCGGCCATGTGCCTATTTTTCGGCTACGTTAGATCCTGTAGCTAAAGCATTGCCCAGTTGTCTCAAAGCGACAGCAGCAGCAGCAATTTCTATTCGACAGTCTGCTGGAGTGGTGTTGGATAACACTCTCATTGTCATGGTGCCACATGCAGTAGATACTTTGCTAAACAGAACGAAAACACAGCATCTTACGAGTGCTCGTCTAACTGGTTACGAGCTGACGCTATTGGCTAGTCACGTACACATCAAACGATGTAATACCCTGAATCCAGCTACTCTGTTGCCCCTTCCAAATGAGGAAAGTGTTGAGGATTAGCATGATTGTTTCTTCCGTACTGAGGAAGAGACAAAAGGAAGAATTGACCTGAGAGACACACCGCTAGAGAATCCGGATGGAACTCTATGGGTAGACGGTTCTTGTTTTAAAATGCCTAATGGAGATACAGTTTCAGCCTATGCTGTAACTACTTTACATACGATTGTGGAAACTGCACGCATTAGACATAATTCAGCGCAAGCAGCAGAATTGATAGCATTAACAAGAGCATGTGTATTATCGAAAGGGAAAAGAGTGAACGTATACACCGACAGCCAATACGCTTTTGGTGTAGCGTTCAATTTTGGGCGTCTCTGGAAGGAAAGGGGTTTTCTCACTTCACATGGCACCAAAATACAACATGGTCAGTTAGTGACTGATCTCCTCGAATCACTTGCCTTACCCACCCAAATAGCGATAGTGAAATGTAGTGCACACAAAAAGATTACGGATGATGTTGGTCGGGGAAATGCGTTTGCAGACAAAATAGCAAAGAAGACAGCGAGAGATTCAACGAGTCAAATGTATGTGGCAGGTCCTGCGATTTGGGTCAGAGAAAGAGGAATGTATGAGAATACAGTGGAAAGTGTAAAAGCGATTCAGAAAGAGGCTTCAGAGAGGGAGATAAGCAAGTGGAAAGAAAGTACGGGAATGTTAGATGAGATGGGTTGTTGGGTGGAATTATCTGAACATCAACGTTGGCTGTTACCAGATGCCTATATTCTCCCAGTGGTTACTATGGCACATGGTCCAGCCCACTTAAGTGCAAAAGGCATTTGTAAACTTCTGGCTCCAGTGTGGCAGAATGAAAGTATCCCAAAATGTGCAGACAATGTAGTAAAGCACTGTATTGTTTGTTTAATGTACAACCCGGGAAAGGTAACCCCAACTCCAGCAGGTCACTTTGCTCCTCCGTCATATCCATTCGAGGTGTTGCAAATAGATTACATTCATATAGAGCGATGCAACAACCTCAAATATGTTCTGGTGGTAGTATGCGCCTTTTCAAGATGGATAGAAGCATACCCTCTAAAGGATAACACAGCCCTATCCACAGCTAAAATCCTTCTAAAAGAATTCTTCCCCAGGTTTGGTTTGCCGCGCATTGTCTGGAGTGACAATTGGAGCGAATTTGTTGGCCAAGTCATGCAAAAGGTTTGTGCAGGTCTTGGTATCAAGCAAAAGTTCCACGCGGCAAATCACCCACAGTCAGCGGGTTTAGTAGAATGTTACAACGGAACCTTGAAGTTAAAGTTAGCAAAGGTTCAAGCAAGTACACGACTCAATTGGCCCGATGCTTTGCCGTTAGCTCTGCTATCCACCAGAACTGCAGTACACTCTCGTTTGGGACTTAGCCCATACGAAGTGGTTTTGTCAAGAAGGCAATGCAGCACACCCCAAAAGTAACATACACCCCTAAATCAATCTTTTCTCCGGGTATAGTCCATTAGTTGTAAGTTTCATTCAAAGAAAACAATCGATATCCGTTCTTGATATAACTGGATATGTTGTATTTATTCATTGGTAATCATACAGATGTCCAATTTTCACAGCGCAGCCAACGCGCGTTTCGCCCAACGGGCTTTCTCAAGGCTGCATACATACAAGAAAAGAGAAAAACATAGTATCTAATACTCTGTATAAACAGATATGTAACCAGTATTTTCATCTATGTTGCACCGTGCATGCAAGTACAAAGCAAATCCATTATTTTTCCATATAAAGACAACGACAGAGACCTTTCATAAGGTCCAACAAGTTAAAAGCACGGCTCCAAGGGAAAGTGCCCCCCAAAGAAAGTGATCCCCCTAGATCGAGTGATTTGTAGAGAGATAGATGCCGGAAGGTTCCCCAAGTGGACAGAACGTAAGTATACGAAAGACAACAGAGTGACTTAGTCCTGTATTCTTGAACTCCCCAAATTAATCATATACGTGCAATTGATATAAACGGTGAGTGTTAATAAGGGTGCCCATGTCTGGTACCAAGTAAGCACAAAAAGAATAACCCGTGAGGTAATCCGGGTAATGTTATACAAGGTGATAAAGTCTCACCTTGTAAGGTTCAATGTCTCGTTCGTATTCAATGTATACGGCTTGAAATAGAGTCTGTAAAAAAGATGTAACCGTATATAAATGCTAATAATATTGCTGGCATGATGTCTACCACGTAGTCTAATAGCGCATTAGGTATTGCTTACCTAGACTCAACAAATCGGTCACGTGTATTTCACACGAAGTGCCTCAAGTTAGACACTATCGGCGTTTTCCGTTGTTGTAATATTTAAAACGACAAATAGGACCAGGATCCGTCCCCTCTGAAAAAAGTATATAATAGAAACAGGTATTCACTAGATGTCCCGTACATGTCATTTACGAAAAGAAAATGAATAGCGCGCGTATATCCTTAATTAAGTATTCTAAAAAAAGTGAATTAATGTTGCAGTCTGACTGTGGCCATAGCGTCAATACTAAGTATTTACTCGTACGTATTCATAGTTATTGTTGCCATTAGGTTTCCCCAGCACGTTTAGGAGACCGCGTATTTCATAGAACATAACATAGATGATATACTTATGTTTTGGTCAGGTACAAAGGTAATGTTAGAAGAATTTTTTCTGTATCTTAACAACAATCCCTTTAATCTAACTTTCACCAAAACAGAAAGTACCACGCATATCAATTTTCTTGACATCACAATTATAGTGGATAAAGACAAACTGAAATCACGACCGTATAGAAAGGGTACGGCATGCAACGCAGTTTTGCATGCCACCAGCGCACACCCGCCCTCACAAATCAAAGCAATCCCTTTGGGGGAGATGATCCGTATAAAAAGAAATTGTAGTGACACACAAACACTGGAGAACGAACTAAATATAGTTGAAAAAAGATTTATGGCCAGAGGATATAATGCACCAGATATCCGAAAGGCACGTAATACTGTCAACAACATGAGAAGAACAGATTTGTTGAAAGGCCGCATGAAAACCAATAAAAGGCCATGTAGCACAAAAATTATTAGATTCATTACACCGTACTCCAATGCCAGTGCTGAAATATTTAAAATTCTTAAAAGACACTGGCACCTATTGACAGATGATGAAAAGATTTCGGAGGCGGTGGGACCTAGACCTAACATTACTTTTGCCAGGGGCAACACACTTAGACAATCTTTATGCCCCAGTTTTATCTCAAAAACCTCTCAAAGGACATGGTTACCAGCTAAACCCAAAGGATTCTTTAAATGTGGGATCTGTAGTGTTTGCCCCTTTGCGCTAAACAAGACAACCACCTTCAAATACAATTCTGAAAAAATCTATACAGTCAATGATTTTATTAACTGCAATACAAAATTTGTCATTTACTGTATCATTTGTATATGTGGGAAAATCTACGTAGGCAGCACTATTAGACCACTTAAGGAAC